>NC_092082.1:58374802-58994406 GCF_043229965.1 Drosophila suzukii
TCAGGGATACCTTTACGATGTTTGTATGTATGCTAACCACTACAAAATCAAGCATCGAAACGAAGTGCTTGCCTCCCTAAGCTCGATTAGCAACCATCAAGAAACAACAAAAATATCTGAGGCGTCTTCCAATGAACTGTATAAAAGTGAGCGTTGATTATCGGCAACAGTCATAACGTAGAAGCCAAGACCATGCTCAGAACTATTTCAATTTTGGCCCTGATGGCATACACAGCGGCCACTATGGCAGAAGCAAAACCTATTCTTTTCAAGGTTTTCGCACCCAGCGTTGGTAAATCTTTTGTTAGTTACACGTAAAATACCAAAATAATCCGATTTGTTTGACTTTAGGCTATTCCAGTGGAAGTTACCAAAACACAGTGGGGCTATCGCCCTTCAACACTCAGTTAATCTCTAGCCTCATCTCTTCCAAAATTCAGCTGCTTAACAGCGTAATGCAGGCCAAATATTCCGCCGGGGGCTTTCGTATCGGCTTGAATAAGTCAGTCACTCTTTTTAGCTCCACAACCACGACTGAAAAGCCTTTGACACATTACACTACGGAGGTAAACACAGACTTTACTGCAGATGATATTAGCACTACTCAACTCGTCTATACGAAAACCACAGAAGGTGCTGATAAAACGCCGAGTCCAACAATAAGTCCCGAGCATCCAGTCCATACAAGCATGACTTCAGTGATCCCAATCGACAACACTACGTTGTTACCTGAAGTCACCACTATGACGACCGCAACGACTGGCTATTTCTATACCACTATCCATTCTCCCAGCCATTACTTGCCCGCTATCCTTTCTCAAGCCTAAGTATAGGTCCAAGGAAACTTGTACTACACAGCAGTTCAATTTAAATATATTAATCTTAGCCATAATCCGTATCCAGTAAACTGCACTAACTTTACAGATTACCGATTCAACCACCTTAAAAAAAGAATATGTTAAATTTTTGCGGAAGCGATTAAAACCTGTCGCGCGTTGAACGTTATGACAATGGCCACCTTTGTGCAATTCTGGCCAAACTAGTAATTATTAGCATAGAAACCGGTTTTTAGAAGAATTGTGTGTGCTTAAAAGCAAATAAAAGCTATTCCAATCAGTGCTATTAAAAAAGACTGACAGACTGTAGCGCACTATACATTTTTTGACGAAGCTACAAAACTACTTGAAGGTCGCCTGTCGGCCTAAGCAACCATCTAAAATACAGATAACCTTGTTTTACGAGACATGAGCGCACCTAAATCACTCAAAATATTGTTTAAAAATAAATTGGGTATTTTACTGGAAACTTAAATAATTTAATTATAATTAATTAAATTTGTTAATTTTAAAGATTCTCTAGCAATCCACGGCGGGAACTTTTTCGCCCTTAACTTTCTACCGCATACACTGCCATATATGGCTTCTCACTTGCAATAATTTTTTTTTTGAAAAATGGTATATAGGCTAAACCTCTTCCTATCAATTATTTTTCTTGCACTATTTTCCGTTCGAATTATATATTCGGAACTTCTTTCTTTTGTTCTATCATAAGTTTTAATCAGTTTGGTGCTAGCCGCCACTCAAGCAGATGAACGAAAGTGAATTTTGCTGTATTCGAAATTTAGTTTGATCTACTAAAAAATACCTCTATCGCTAAAAAGTGATTTTATTCTATTAGAATATAAAGTTTTCTGTCATAAAGAAAAGTAAAATTTGACTATAGGTTACTATTACATGTAATATTTAATGCAATTATAGCGGCAGCCATGTATGACTGTACTTGCAGAAACGAGTGTGTGAAAAAATGAGAACGGAAAAACATAGTGCCGAAATTAAGTGTTGGCACACTTGGTATCTTGAACTTTAAGTGCGCTTTTCTACCTTTATAAATGTGTTATAAACTTCAACAAAATTATTTTGGATAATGGGAATACTTAACAATCAAATCAGTCTTGCTTCATTGAATTATCTCTTAAAACTAAATTTTTAAAATTAAACAAGGAAGAACGCTATAGTCGAGTACCTCGACTATCAGATACCCGTTACTCAGCTAAAGGGTGTAGGGTACAATGCACGCACGCATAAGGGTTAAAGTTTTGGCTGTAAGTCGTTCATCGCTCGCATGTATAACAACGTAAATAGCGGCATAATTCCCGAATTTGCTGGACCACCCCTCTGCACTGTACGTCTGCCATCTCGCTCGCACGATCTGCGCCGCGGCGACTGAACATCTGGCGAAAATCAGTGTGAGCGACGAGACGACGGAAAATATCACGCCATAACGCCGTTAATTTCCGTCTTTGCGCTCCCTACTTAGATTCCTGGAAGCGTAGTCAGCCACGTAGGCCAACTTCTGTGCACAGCTCGAGCACTTGAGTTTCTCCCGCTAAGGTTAGCAGACGTGCGCCAAAACCCACAGTCAAGATATAATTCGAAACAAGTCCACGTGAAAACTGACCGACAACGGTACAGAAGTGCGACAAGGTGCAACCTGTACAGTAATAGCTAAAGTGAATAGTGCAAAACCATAGTCTGAGGTGAATATCAGTCAAAATTTTTCTCGAGGACCGGTCATATAATATCGGAAGTGGTTTTGTTTCAGAACCCACCCCCCCGCAATCGATCTCTTAACAGGCGCTAAGTCCCTGCCACTCAGTGTATGCTGGCGCTGATATCGTCGAACGATTGCAGAGCGGGGGGTGGCTTTTAGGACCCTGGTCGGTTGCCGTCAATTTTCTGCGAGCGTATTCATAAACAGTCAGAAGGGAATTTTCTTCGACTTGACCATGGAAGTCGGATCACCCATCCAGCGCCCGCATCTCGGCTTACGTACCGGCAGCGAAGGCGCCTTCATGAGCAATTAAGCAACGCAGACCTACCCAAGACCTACACATCAGAGACTAGAGCATGAGGCCTAAGTAACAGGAGACATCGGCCGCACGGCGTTGCCAGATGCGATTCGGCTGCTGTATGCTCAGCGGCGGTAACCTTGCGTAGTTCTTAGTTTTCCTTTTTCTATTCGCTGTATTTGAGTAGTTTTTGCATAAGTGTACTTGTACGACATTTCTAACGATAGTTTTAAATACGTCCATTAGGTAAAAGCTTCTTATGTAAACGGGAAGTGCATCAAAGTTAATGTTGTAAACATCACACATATACATATACATCATGTTCTAATCCACCCTCAAGGAATCAACGAGAGCTTCATTGGACCCAACGAACGCTTCGATGGATTTTCCTATAAAGTACCGATCGTGAGTAAACCCTTAATGAATGTTGTATGAAAATGTTTGAGCCTTAATTATTGTCGATGCGAATCCCGCGATAGCTATCACCTCTGGCGTAAATATGTAAATAAGAATTTACCTAGTTAACTTGAATTACGTACCGCTTTTGAATTTGCAATGATTTGCCATATATATATATATGTATATAATTTATGAGGGATATAAATCTTGGAGTATAGCCAATAAGTAAACGGCACCAGCCTGTGCTTAGATTATCTAAAACGACCTTTGAAGGGTTTATTAGATCGTACCGCGCGTAAACTTATGAAAGAAATGGAAACTATGAATTCTTTGTATAACGCCAAGAAATGATCGTGTAAATTTTATTTTTTTTTTAAATGGATCGTCACCGGAGCTACATGATGTTTGAGGGCTATTAGAATATGATCTGATGTCAAATAAGGGGTAATCTAGTAGATGTCAAGGTTACCATGGAAGGGTGGGTAAAGAATAGGGGGCAAACAACGTCCAAGTCTCCCTAACCCTTGATCGATTGGAGATCTGTTCCTGTTGGCGTAACTAAGCAGTGGGTACAGCCGATTACAATTTAGGTACATCTTAATAGTTTCAGATAGTGCACTTATTTTCTTGTTTTATGTTGTGGTATAGTGGAAGTAGAAAGAACCCACGCCAGTCCGACGAGCATAGCGCAGAGCATCGCTAGAAGTGCACGACCTCTACGACTAGCATACCGAGTGGTGACTTGAGAATCGGTAGGATTCGAGTTGAACGCCACTCTCTATATCTTAAGTGGTGTAATGCTAAATTAGTATCATAAAATCGATTTAGTACCTTAAATTACATTAAAAATGGTTATATATAAAAATAAAAAAATAAATACCCTTATCTCTGCGAAAAATAATAATTTTTTTCAAGATCAGGGTCAGTTGTATACTAATATTTGTGAATGGGAGCCCATGAACCTGTTTTTGTTGTTGGGAGCCTTTTATGGGGTTCTAGGGACTCTAACCATGCAAAAATGCATGGCTCATAGGACGATACAAAGCTTTGAGTGGCCATGAGGCGAAAGGATCCCATAATGGGATAATGACAGCCCTCAGATCTACTCAGCACTGATCTAAGTTTTGGGTAAAAAGGTCTTTGGCAAGGATATTTACCCAGTAGCCTTCCTTCACGTGCTAAGTACAAGTTTTTTGCAACTAGGACAAACCAATTGATTATAAAGGTCAAGAATATAACCATTTATGGGTCGAAAAACGGTATCTAAGTATCCCAAACGGCTTGTGGGTCCTTTTTATCTACTCATAAGACATAATAATAATGTCAAGTGGCTAAAGGTTCGGTAAGTTATACAAACAAATAAATTGTTTTTTTTCTAATTGCAAAAAACTTGTACTTAGCACTTGACATGGCCTATCGGAAGGCTTCTGGGTAAATATCCTTGCCAAAGACCTCCCTACCCTAAACTTAGATCAGTGCTGAGTAGATCTGAGTAGATCTGTCACTATCCTGTTATGTGATCCTTTCGCCTCCCTGGCCACTCAAAGCTTTGTGCGGACCTATAAGCCATGCATTTTTGCATGGTTAAAGCCCTTTAGAACGCCATAAAAGGCTCCCAACGATTAAAACGTCTTCAGGGCACCCATTCAAAAATGTTAGGATACAACTGAACCTGATTCTGAAAATACATTATTATTTTTCGCAGAGATAAAGGTATTTATTTTTATATAATACCATTTTTAATGTAAGTTAAGGTATTAAATCGATTTTATGATACCACTTAAAATATAGGTAAAATGCGGATTTGACAAAAAAAGCAACCAAATCGGTTGCTTTAACGAAATAGTTATTAAAAACACAAATGTGCAAAAACTTTTGTGCAGCTATAAGTTAATTTCCAAATAATTAAAACTTCAAAAATTGGATTAAGATGTCTTATTTATTCGAGATACAAATCGGAACTGCCCTACTCTATATAGCGATCCCTATTTAAAGCTGTGGGTTGGGGCAGCGACGTTGGCTTCGGCGGCAGCGGCGCTGCAGCGGCGTTGGTAGCGTTGACAAAATTGCTTGGTTGCAGAATCTGCAGGGTCTGCAGAATTCGTATTCCGTACTTAGTTGCGGCTGACCGGATGCTCGTGTTTATGTTATTGAACTTGGGCTGCAACTTTGTGCTTGACAATGATGCAATATTTTCGGAGAAAAATATGCGGAAATATTGCTGTTGCTAACTTATATGTGCTCATACTTTGGTTTTTTAATTTTTAAAATTTAGTTTTAAGAGATAGTTCAATGAAACAAAATTAATTTGATTGTTAAATATTCCCATTATCCAAAATAATTTTGTTACATTTTATTAAAATTTTAAATATAGCGCACTTAAAGTTCAAGATACTAAGTGTGCCAGCACTTAAGTTCGGCACTGTGATCGGTTTTTCTCGGTTTTAGTTATATGTCTTCTCACCTTTTTGTTCTCCGTTTCATGACGGAAGCGATGTCGATTTAAGTATTCCGACCTAAAATCAATCTCGGTTTTGCTGTTGTTGACGAGGAAGACGTAGCAAAAAATGAGAGCGAAGTTATCGAAATAAGCGGCGTCGAACTGTGCGATGTGTTTAATGGGTGACAATGAAGACGACCAAAAATTGGAGGACCTTTTCCAGGAATTCAACCTTATAAAAGCCCTTCCTTATTTACGGCGTAAGTAAAATAATTATCTTTGATTTATATTGCAGCACATTTTTCTTCAGAAAACGAAATCGGCAATGAGTTGTAATATCTGTATTTCATTTATACATACAAGGTGAGTTCCAAAGTAAACAGGACTTTTAAAAAAAAGACAGAACAAATAGTTTTTTCGCAAAATCAATTTATTTTATTCACGGTCCAAAAGCATGTCGAACGAGTGTTTTAGCTCGTTGCCCGGTATGTTCGCCAGTATGCCGGTGCAAGACTTTTGAATGGCCTTTACGCTTTCCTTTCATCGGCAAATGCATTTTTCCGAAAAGGTAGAAGTCGCACGGTGCAGTAGCAGGTGCATATGGGGAGTGGTTGATGGTTAAAATGTGATTTTTGGTCAAATAGTCGGACACAAGCGTCGATCGATGAGACGGCGCATTATCGTGCAACAAACGCCAACTTCCATCTTCGCGATATTCGGTCCGAAAACGTCAAGTACGGCGCACCAAACGTTTCAAACTCCAAGATATATTACCGCATTAACGTTTTGGCCGGGTGGAACAAATTCTTTGTGGACAATACCCTTGGAATCATAAAAACAAATCAGCATTGTCTTCACTTTTGACTTCTCCTGGCGCGCTTTTTTGGGTTTCGGCTTGTCCGGCGCCTTCCATTCAGCGCTCTGGCGTTTCGTTTCGGGATCATATTGAAAACACCACGTTTCGCCACCAGTCACAATCTTGTTAAGGAAGTTCGGGTCTTTTTTTGCCTCTTTAATGATGTCCTTCGAATGTTGAATTCTTAGCAATTTTTGGACGTCAGTCAATTTGTGCGGAACAAACCGTGCACACACCTTTTGGAGGCCCAAATGTGCGGTCAAAATGCGATAAATCGATGTTTTGGAGATGTTCAGTTCTATTTCCATGAATTTTAATGATGATTTCGGCTGATTTTTTATGAATTCATGCACAGTTTCGATGGAATTTTCGGTGATCACGGATTTTGGTTGGCCCACATGTTCATCGTCATTTGTGTCCTCACGACCACTTTGAAAACGTTGAAACCACTCGTGCACTCTGCTACGGGATAGGCAATCATCGCCATAAGCTTGTTTCATTAATTGAAACGTTTCGGTAAAAGTTTTACCAATTTTAAAACAACATTTAATGTTGGCTCTTTGTTCGAAGCTCATTTTCGCACCGATGACAAAAACATATTGACACTTAAAACGCAATAACCTCACTTCCAATAGATGAAATGTCATGAAATTTTTACTGGAAGTCGATAAACGATAGCAGATTCTAACGCATCAGTTGACATATAGATGGCGAAACTAGAGGGCGCTAGATTAAAAAAGTCCTGTTTGCTTTGGAACTCACCTTGTATATTCACAAATATAAACGTAACGTAACGTAAACCAATAATTACCCTTTAGTTCTGCAGTAGGGACACGGTGACATGGCTTAAGGCAAAACGCTTTTTTGCTTTTTTTTGTGGCTAAAACGCTGTGCCGCTGTTGACGTCAGCAGAGAAGTCGGCGCAGCGTAGAAGACTGCCTACAAAAACGATCGTGCAACAAAAAAAAAGCAGATATTCGGAGGTTCTCTCTCTTTCTTTGTCTTATAATCTCTGTCATAAAAAAAAGTAAAATTTGACTATAGGTTACTATTACATGTAATATTTAATGCAATTATAGCGGCAGCCATGTGAGAAGGGTAGCTTTTCGAGTGGTGTAGGTTTTATTTAGGATAGTTGTGTTGGATATAAGGTTACATATAGAAATTATAACTATAAGTGTTCTGCGCACGTTCTGCTCTGGAGTCTATCTCTGTCTCGACTACCTTACATTTTCAGAGTCTAATAACATTATAAAAAGGGACTTATTCTACGGTAATATCGAAGGTTTGGTATATACTATATTAGGCGCTGTTCACATTCGGCCTCTCCTGACAAATCTCTGCGTCCTCGCAGGATTCATGGGGTGGATCATCTTCAAAGTCGTCATCTTCATCGGGCTCCTCCGGTGGCAGCTCACACCAGCGCTTCATCTTGTCGGACGAATACACCGACTTGTAGTGTCTCTGCTTTCGTTGTGCGTGAGGGATATCTTCTACAAGATATCTGTCGTTCGGCAGGACCTTGGTGATTATAAAAGGTCCTTTGTAGTGCGGCTCCAATTTGCCTGATGTGCCCGTGCTGAATGGCTCATTCTCGACCAGCACAAGGTCTCCAAGGCTGTAAACAGTTGGCTTCGCATGTTTGGCATCGTAGCGTTTCTTGGCGGCAGCTCGGTGATCGTTGACAGTTCTCGTAGCATCTGCTCTAAGTTGATCCAATTCCGCATCGGTTAGCATCTTTTGGTCTTGGCTTTGAATAATGTTGGTTATCGCGTTCTTTAGGATATCTCGAGGTTCATACCCATACAGGAGCTGAAAGGGAGAGCATTTAGTAGTACTATTTACCATGGTATTAATGCTCCACTGGATTGATCGGATATTGTCATCCCAACGCTTATCGATGTCAATGGAAGGTAACAACATTGACAAAATGATGCGATTTGTGCGCTCTGCGTGACCATTGGCTCTGGGTGTTCTTACAGCATTTAAAATGTGCTTCACATTGTTTGACTTGCAGTACTTCTCGAAATCTTTTGATGTAAATGCTGTACCACGATCTGTTACAATTCGATCTGGCATTCCCAGGTAGCTGGTTACATCTTGCAGGACATCCAGGACGTGTTTAGTGGCTGTACTTTTCACCGCTCGTACAATGGTGAATTTGGTGAATGCATCGACTATTACCAAAATATGCTCGTTTCTCTTGGAACTCTTTGGAAATGGCCCCAGGTGGTCCATGTGTATCGTGGAAAAGGGAATCGGCTTGATGTCATCGTAGTGGTACTGACCTTCCTGACGTCGACCTGGTGTTTTATAAAACACACAGCCCACACAGGATTTTATGTTGCTTTTGACATAGTTTCGCATTCGGGGAAACCAAAATAAGTTTAGAATTCGTGCCATAGTCTTATCCGTGCTTATATGTCCGGCCTTATCGTGACATTCATGTAAAATGTGGAATCTCAACTGCCTCGGCACAACCCATAGCAAATTGTTACCATGTTTTCGAAACAAGCGATCTTGCTCGATCACATACTCGTCGGTCTCAGATTTCTTTTCCAATTTCATGTCGGAGACAATTTTCTGTACTTTCTCGTCCTGTAGCTGTATAGAAAATAGCCAATCCTCTTCGTCGATTATCGTTTTTGCTATTTTCAGACTTGGGGTATCCATCTCTCGAGCGTCTTCGAACGGAGCTCGACTGAGTGCGTCTACGTGTTTCATCTGTGTTCCTGCTCTGTGAACGATGTCTATGTCGAATTCTTGAATGCGTAACCACCATCTTGCAATCCGGGGTATCAGTTCTCGTTTCTCCATCGACGTCTTTAGGGCATTGCAGTCGGTGATAACCTTTATCTTTTTGCCATAAATGTAGTATTTGAATCGCTCCAGCGATTCCACGACGGCTAGAGCCTCAAGTTCGTAGCTGTGGTAATTTTTCTCCGGCTTAGAAGTAGCTCGGCTATAATAAGCGATTGGTTTCAGCTGGTCCTCCTCACGTTGTAGCAAAACTCCGGCTAAACCAACGGCGCTGGCATCGGTATGTTCTGCGTCTAGACGATAGCTGGTGACAACTGGATTTGATATTAGACATTTTTTTAATTCGTCGAAGGCTTCTTCTTGTGGCGCTTTCCACGAAAACGGCTGATCCTTGCGCAATAGGATTCTTAATGGCGCTGAAATGGTGGCATATCCAGCAACGAATTTGCGGAAATAACCAGTGAGACCCAAAAACTTTCTCACATCGGTAACATTGGCTGGTTTCGGGAACATTCTGATGGCGTTCGTCTTAATTTCTCCAGGACTGATTCCTTCTGCGTGTATCTGGTGACCAAGGAATGTTATTGACTGCTTATATAACTCACATTTGTCCAGGTTTAGCGTTAATCCGCACTCCTTTAAAACATTTAGGATCCTCTCAAGCTTCTCGTACATCTCATCAAATGTTTGACTGCCAATTAGGATGTCGTCCATGTAGTGTATCATGTCGCTTTCTGCACTCTCTTTTGTAACTCTGCCATGAGACTATTGAAAACCGCGTTCTTCAATCCGAACGGAAGTCGCTTAAATTCGAATAATCCATCTGTGGTGATGAATGCAGTAAACTTTCGGCTCTCTGGGGCTATCTCTATCTGATAGTATCCACTGTTGAGGTCTAGGGATGAGAAGTACTTAAATCTTTTCGCCTGCTGCAGACGTTCTTCGATGTTCGGCACTGGAAAATTCTCCTTCTTGATCAGCTTGTTTAGGCGGCGGTAATCGACGCACATTCGATCGCTACCATTCGGCTTCTTGATGAGCACCACCGGGCTGGCGTACTCTGATGTGGACAACGTGATGATGTCCTGCTTTAGCAGCTCGTCGACCATGCTGCTTACGATTTCTTTCCTTGGCTCGGATACTCGGTATGGGGCTTGTGCTACTACCTGATTGCTTTCGACGATGATGTCTGCTTTGACCACGCTTGTCTTTCCTATGCCTTCCAATCCTGTCGAGAAAACATCGGCGAAGTTCTCCAGTAAGCTGCGCATCTGCTTACTTTCTTTGTCGTTCTGAAAATTTTCTAGCAGCTTCCCGATATTGGTGCTTACAGGGGTTGTTTGTTGTTAAGCACCAATATCGGGAAGCTGCTAGAAAATTTTCAGAACGACAAAGAAAGTAAGCAGATGCGCAGCTTACTGGAGAACTTCGCCGATGTTTTCTCGACAGGATTGGAAGGCATAGGAAAGACAAGCGTGGTCAAAGCAGACATCATCGTCGAAAGCAATCAGGTAGTAGCACAAGCCCCATACCGAGTATCCGAGCCGAGGAAAGAAATCGTAAGCAGCATGGTCGACGAGCTGCTAAAGCAGGACATCATCACGTTGTCCACATCAGAGTACGCCAGCCCGGTGGTGCTCATCAAGAAGCCGAATGGTAGCGATCGAATGTGCGTCGATTACCGCCGCCTAAACAAGCTGATCAAGAAGGAGAATTTTCCAGTGCCGAACATCGAAGAACGTCTGCAGCAGGCGAAAAGATTTAAGTACTTCTCATCCCTAGACCTCAACAGTGGATACTATCAGATAGAGATAGCCCCAGAGAGCCGAAAGTTTACTGCATTCATCACCACAGATGGATTATTCGAATTTAAGCGACTTCCGTTCGGATTGAAGAACGCGGTTTTCAATAGTCTCATGGCAGAGTTACAAAAGAGAGTGCAGAAAGCGACATGATACACTACATGGACGACATCCTAATTGGCAGTCAAACATTTGATGAGATGTACGAGAAGCTTGAGAGGATCCTAAATGTTTTAAAGGAGTGCGGATTAACGCTAAACCTGGACAAATGTGAGTTATATAAGCAGTCAATAACATTCCTTGGTCACCAGATACACGCAGAAGGAATCAGTCCTGGAGAAATTAAGACGAACGCCATCAGAATGTTCCCGAAACCAGCCAATGTTACCGATGTGAGAAAGTTTTTGGGTCTCACTGGTTATTTCCGCAAATTCGTTGCTGGATATGCCACCATTTCAGCGCCATTAAGAATCCTATTGCGCAAGGATCAGCCGTTTTCGTGGAAAGCGCCACAAGAAGAAGCCTTCGACGAATTAAAAAAATGTCTAATATCAAATCCAGTTGTCACCAGCTGTCGTCTAGACGCAGAACATACCGATGCCAGCGCCGTTGGTTTAGCCGGAGTTTTGCTACAACGTGAGGAGGACCAGCTGAAACCAATCGCTTATTATAGCCGAGCTACTTCTAAGCCGGAGAAAAATTACCACAGCTACGAACTTGAGGCTCTAGCCGTCGTGGAATCGCTGGAGCGATTCAAATACTACATTTATGGCAAAAAGATAAAGGTTATCACCGACTGCAATGCCCTAAAGACGTCGATGGAGAAACGAGAACTGATACCCCGGATTGCAAGATGGTGGTTACGCATTCAAGAATTCGACATAGACATCGTTCACAGAGCAGGAACACAGATGAAACACGTAGACGCACTCAGTCGAGCTCCGTTCGAAGACGCTCGAGAGATGGATACCCCAAGTCTGAAAATAGCAAAAACGATAATCGACGAAGAGGATTGGCTATTTTCTATACAGCTACAGGACGAGAAAGTACAGAAAATTGTCTCCGACATGAAATTGGAAAAGAAATCTGAGACCGACGAGTATGTGATCGAGCAAGATCGCTTGTTTCGAAAACATGGTAACAATTTGCTATGGGTTGTGCCGAGGCAGTTGAGATTCCACATTTTACATGAATGTCACGATAAGGCCGGACATATAAGCACGGATAAGACTATGGCACGAATTCTAAACTTATTTTGGTTTCCCCGAATGCGAAACTATGTCAAAAGCAACATAAAATCCTGTGTGGGCTGTGCGTTTTATAAAACACCAGGTCGACGTCAGGAAGGTCAGTACCACTACGATGACATCAAGCCGATTCCCTTTTCCACGATACACATGGACCACCTGGGGCCATTTCCAAAGAGTTCCAAGAGAAACGAGCATATTTTGGTAATAGTCGATGCATTCACCAAATTCACCATTGTACGAGCGGTGAAAAGTACAGCCACTAAACACGTCCTGGATGTCCTGCAAGATGTAACCAGCTACCTGGGAATGCCAGATCGAATTGTAACAGATCGTGGTACAGCATTTACATCAAAAGATTTCGAGAAGTACTGCAAGTCAAACAATGTGAAGCACATTTTAAATGCTGTAAGAACACCCAGAGCCAATGGTCACGCAGAGCGCACAAATCGCATCATTTTGTCAATGTTGTTACCTTCCATTGACATCGATAAGCGTTGGGATGACAATATCCGATCAATCCAGTGGAGCATTAATACCATGGTAAATAGTACTACTAAATGCTCTCCCTTTCAGCTCCTGTATGGGTATGAACCTCGAGATATCCTAAAGAACGCGATAACCAACATTATTCAAAGCCAAGACCAAAAGATGCTAACCGATGCGGAATTGGATCAACTTAGAGCAGATGCTACGAGAACTGTCAACGATCACCGAGCTGCCGCCAAGAAACGCTACGATGCCAAACATGCGAAGCCAACTGTTTACAGCCTTGGAGACCTTGTGCTGGTCGAGAATGAGCCATTCAGCACGGGCACATCAGGCAAATTGGAGCCGCACTACAAAGGACCTTTTATAATCACCAAGGTCCTGCCGAACGACAGATATCTTGTAGAAGATATCCCTCACGCACAACGAAAGCAGAGACACTACAAGTCGGTGTATTCGTCCGACAAGATGAAGCGCTGGTGTGAGCTGCCACCGGAGGAGCCCGATGAAGATGACGACTTTGAAGATGATCCACCCCATGAATCCTGCGAGGACGCAGAGATTTGTCAGGAGAGGCCGAATGTGAACAGCGCCTAATATAGTATATACCAAACCTTCGATATTACCGTAGAATAAGTCCCTTTTTATAATGTTATTAGACTCTGAAAATGTAAGGTAGTCGAGACAGAGATAGACTCCAGAGCAGAACGTGCGCAGAACACTTATAGTTATAATTTCTATATGTAACCTTATATCCAACACAACTATCCTAAATAAAACCTACACCACTCGAAAAGCTACCCTTCTCACATGGCTGCCGCTATAATTGCATTAAATATTACATGTAATAGTAACCTATAGTCAAATTTTACTTTTTTTTATGACAGAGATTATAAGACAAAGAAAGAGAGAGAACCTCCGAATATCTGCTTTTTTTTTGTTGCACGATCGTTTTTGTAGGCAGTCTTCTACGCTGCGCCGACTTCTCTGCTGACGTCAACAGCGGCACAGCGTTTTAGCCACAAAAAAAAGCAAAAAAGCGTTTTGCCTTAAGCCATGTCACCGTGTCCCTACTGCAGAACTAAAGGGTAATTATTGGTTTACGTTACGTTACGTTTATATTTGTGAATATACAAGGTGAGTTCCAAAGCAAACATGACTTTTTTAATCTAGCGCCCTCTAGTTTCGCCATCTATATGTCAACTGATGCGTTAGAATCTGCTATCGTTTATCGACTTCCAGTAAAAATTTCATGACATTTCATCTATTGGAAGTGAGGCTATTGCGTTTTAAGTGTCAATATGTTTTTGTCATCGGTGCGAAAATGAGCTTCGAACAAAGAGCCAACATTAAATGTTGTTTTAAAATTGGTAAAACTTTTACCGAAACGTTTCAATTAATGAAACAAGCTTATGGCGATGATTGCCTATCCCGTAGCAGAGTGCACGAGTGGTTTCAACGTTTTCAAAGTGGTCGTGAGGACACAAATGACGATGAACATGTGGGCCAACCAAAATCCGTGATCACCGAAAATTCCATCGAAACTGTGCATGAATTCATAAAAAATCAGCCGAAATCATCATTAAAATTCATGGAAATAGAACTGAACATCTCCAAAACATCGATTTATCGCATTTTGACCGCACATTTGGGCCTACAAAAGGTGTGTGCACGGTTTGTTCCGCACAAATTGACTGACGTCCAAAAATTGCTAAGAATTCAACATTCGAAGGACATCATTAAAGAGGTAAAAAATGACCCGAACTTCCTTAACAAGATTGTGACTGGTGGCGAAACGTGGTGTTTTCAATATGATCCCGAAACGAAACGCCAGAGCGCTGAATGGAAGGCGCCGGACAAGCCGAAACCCAAAAAAGCGCGCCAGGAGAAGTCAAAAGTGAAGACAATGCTGATTTGTTTTTATGATTCCAAGGGTATTGTCCACAAAGAATTTGTTCCACCCGGCCAAAACGTTAATGCGGTAATATATCTTTGAAACGTTTGGTGCGCCGTACTTGACGTGTTCGGACCGAATATCGCGAAGATGGAAGTTGGCGTTTGTTGCACGATAATGCGCCGTCTCATCGATCGACGCTTGTGTCCGACTATTTGACCAAAAATCACATTTTAACCATCAACCACTCCCCATATGCACCTGCTACTGCACCGTGCGACTTCTACCTTTTCGGAAAAATGCATTTGCCGATGAAAGGAAAGCGTAAAGGCCATTCAAAAGTCTTGCACCGGCATACTGGCGAACATACCGGGCAACGAGCTAAAACACTCGTTCGACATGCTTTTGGACCGTGAATAAAATAAATTGATTTTGCGAAAAAACTATTTGTTCTGTCTTTTTTTTAAAAGTCCTGTTTACTTTGGAACTCACCTTGTATGTATAAATTAAATACAGATATTACAACTCATTGCCGATTTCGTTTTCTGAAGAAAAATGTGCTGCAATATAAATCAAAGATAATTATTTTACTTACGCCGTAAATAAGGAAGGGCTTTTATAAGGTTGAATTCCTGGAAAAGGTCCTCCAATTTTTGGTCGTCTTCATTGTCACCCATTAAACACATCGCACAGTTCGACGCCGCTTATTTCGATAACTTCGCTCTCATTTTTTGCTACGTCTTCCTCGTCAACAACAGCAAAACCGAGATTGATTTTAGGTCGGAATACTTAAATCGACATCGCTTCCGTCATGAAACGGAGAACAAAAAGGTGAGAAGACATATAACTAAAACCGAGAAAAACCGATCACAGTGCCGAACTTAAGTGCTGGCACACTTAGTATCTTGAACTTTAAGTGCGCTATATTTAAAATTTTAATAAAATGTAACAAAATTATTTTGGATAATGGGAATATTTAACAATCAAATTAATTTTGTTTCATTGAACTATCTCTTAAAACTAAATTTTAAAAATTAAAAAACCAAAGTATGAGCACATATAAGTTAGCAACAGCAATATTTCCGCATATTTTTCTCCGAAAATATTGCATCATTGTCAAGCACAAAGTTGCAGCCCAAGTTCAGTAACATAAAGTTCAATAACATAAACACGAGCATCCGGTCAGCCGCAACTAAGTACGGAATACGAATTCTGCAGACCCTGCAGATTCTGCAACCAAGCAATTTTGTCAACGCTACCAACGCCGCTGCAGCGCCGCTGCCGCCGAAGCCAACGTCGCTGCCCCAACCCACAGCTTTAAATAGGGATCGCTATATAGAGTAGGGCAGTTCCGATTTGTATCTCGAATAAATAAGACATCTTAATCCAATTTTTGAAGTTTTAATTATTTGGAAATTAACTTATAGCTGCACAAAAGTTTTTGCACATTTGTGTTTTTAATAACTATTTCGTTAAAGCAACCGATTTGGTTGCTTTTTTTGTCAAATCCGCATTTTACCTATATTTTAAGTGGTATCATAAAATCGATTTAATACCTTAACTTACATTAAAAATGGTATTATATAAAAATAAATACCTTTATCTCTGCGAAAAATAATAATGTATTTTCAGAATCAGGTTCAGTTGTATCCTAACATTTTTGAATGGGTGCCCTGAAGACGTTTTAATCGTTGGGAGCCTTTTATGGCGTTCTAAAGGGCTTTAACCATGCAAAAATGCATGGCTCATAGGTCCGCACAAAGCTTTGAGTGGCCAGGGAGGCGAAAGGATCACATAACAGGATAGTGACAGATCTACTCAGATCTACTCAGCACTGATCTAAGTTTAGGGGAGGGAGGTCTTTGGCAAGGATATTTACCCAGAAGCCTTCCGATAGGCCATGTCAAGTGCTAAGTACAAGTTTTTTGCAATTAGAAAAAAAACAATTTATTTGTTTGTATAACTTACCGAACCTTTAGCCACTTGACATTATTATTATGTCTTATGAGTAGATAAAAAGGACCCAGAAGCCGTTTGGGATACTTAGATACCGTTTTTCGACCCATAAATGGTTATATTCTTGACCTTTATAATCAATTGGTTTGTCCTAGTTGCAAAAAACTTGTACTTAGCACGTGAAGGAAGGCTACTGGGTAAATATCCTTGCCAAAGACCTTTTTACCCAAAACTTAGATCAGTGCTGAGTAGATCTGAGGGCTGTCATTATCCCATTATGGGATCCTTTCGCCTCATGGCCACTCAAAGCTTTGTATCGTCCTATGAGCCATGCATTTTTGCATGGTTAGAGTCCCTAGAACCCCATAAAAGGCTCCCAACAACAAAAACAGGTTCATGGGCTCCCATTCACAAATATTTGTATACAACTGACCCTGATCTTGAAAAAAATTATTATTTTTCGCAGAGATAAGGGTATTTATTTTTTTATTTTTATATATAACCATTTTTAATGTAATTTAAGGTACTAAATCGATTTTATGATACTAATTTAGCATTACACCACTTAAGATATAGAGAGTGGCGTTCAACTCGAATCCTACCGATTCTCAAGTCACCACTCGGTATGCTAGTCGTAGAGGTCGTGCACTTCTAGCGATGCTCTGCGCTATGCTCGTCGGACTGGCGTGGGTTCTTTCTACTTCCACTATACCACAACATAAAACAAGAAAATAAGTGCACTATCTGAAACTATTAAGATGTACCTAAATTGTAATCGGCTGTACCCACTGCTTAGTTACGCCAACAGGAACAGATCTCCAATCGATCAAGGGTTAGGGAGACTTGGACGTTGTTTGCCCCCTATTCTTTACCCACCCTTCCATGGTAACCTTGACATCTACTAGATTACCCCTTATTTGACATCAGATCATATTCTAATAGCCCTCAAACATCATGTAGCTCCGGTGACGATCCATTTAAAAAAAAAATAAAATTTACACGATCATTTCTTGGCGTTATACAAAGAATTCATAGTTTCCATTTCTTTCATAAGTTTACGCGCGGTACGATCTAATAAACCCTTCAAAGGTCGTTTTAGATAATCTAAGCACAGGCTGGTGCCGTTTACTTATTGGCTATACTCCAAGATTTATATCCCTCATAAATTATATACATATATATATATATGGCAAATCATTGCAAATTCAAAAGCGGTACGTAATTCAAGTTAACTAGGTAAATTCTTATTTACATATTTACGCCAGAGGTGATAGCTATCGCGGGATTCGCATCGACAATAATTAAGGCTCAAACATTTTCATACAACATTCATTAAGGGTTTACTCACGATCGGTACTTTATAGGAAAATCCATCGAAGCGTTCGTTGGGTCCAATGAAGCTCTCGTTGATTCCTTGAGGGTGGATTAGAACATGATGTATATGTATATGTGTGATGTTTACAACATTAACTTTGATGCACTTCCCGTTTACATAAGAAGCTTTTACCTAATGGACGTATTTAAAACTATCGTTAGAAATGTCGTACAAGTACACTTATGCAAAAACTACTCAAATACAGCGAATAGAAAAAGGAAAACTAAGAACTACGCAAGGTTACCGCCGCTGAGCATACAGCAGCCGAATCGCATCTGGCAACGCCGTGCGGCCGATGTCTCCTGTTACTTAGGCCTCATGCTCTAGTCTCTGATGTGTAGGTCTTGGGTAGGTCTGCGTTGCTTAATTGCTCATGAAGGCGCCTTCGCTGCCGGTACGTAAGCCGAGATGCGGGCGCTGGATGGGTGATCCGACTTCCATGGTCAAGTCGAAGAAAATTCCCTTCTGACTGTTTATGAATACGCTCGCAGAAAATTGACGGCAACCGACCAGGGTCCTAAAAGCCACCCCCCGCTCTGCAATCGTTCGACGATATCAGCGCCAGCATACACTGAGTGGCAGGGACTTAGCGCCTGTTAAGAGATCGATTGCGGGGGGGTGGGTTCTGAAACAAAACCACTTCCGATATTATATGACCGGTCCTCGAGAAAAATTTTGACTGATATTCACCTCAGACTATGGTTTTGCACTATTCACTTTAGCTATTACTGTACAGGTTGCACCTTGTCGCACTTCTGTACCGTTGTCGGTCAGTTTTCACGTGGACTTGTTTCGAATTATATCTTGACTGTGGGTTTTGGCGCACGTCTGCTAACCTTAGCGGGAGAAACTCAAGTGCTCGAGCTGTGCACAGAAGTTGGCCTACGTGGCTGACTACGCTTCCAGGAATCTAAGTAGGGAGCGCAAAGACGGAAATTAACGGCGTTATGGCGTGATATTTTCCGTCGTCTCGTCGCTCACACTGATTTTCGCCAGATGTTCAGTCGCCGCGGCGCAGATCGTGCGAGCGAGATGGCAGACGTACAGTGCAGAGGGGTGGTCCAGCAAATTCGGGAATTATGCCGCTATTTACGTTGTTATACATGCGAGCGATGAACGACTTACAGCCAAAACTTTAACCCTTATGCGTGCGTGCATTGTACCCTACACCCTTTAGCTGAGTAACGGGTATCTGATAGTCGAGGTACTCGACTATAGCGTTCTTCCTTGTTTAATTTTAAAAATTTAGTTTTAAGAGATAATTCAATGAAGCAAGACTGATTTGATTGTTAAGTATTCCCATTATCCAAAATAATTTTGTTGAAGTTTATAACACATTTATAAAGGTAGAAAAGCGCACTTAAAGTTCAAGATACCAAGTGTGCCAACACTTAATTTCGGCACTATGTTTTTCCGTTCTCATTTTTTCACACACTCGTTTCTGCAAGTACAGTCATACATGGCTGCCGCTATAATTGCATTAAATATTACATGTAATAGTAACCTATAGTCAAATTTTACTTTTTTTTATGACAGAAAACTTTATATTCTAATAGAATAAAATCACTTTTTAGCGATAGAGGTATTTTTTAGTAGATCAAACTAAATTTCGAATACAGCAAAATTCACTTTCGTTCATCTGCTTAAGTGGCGGCTAGCACCAAACTGATTAAAACTTATGATAGGACAAAAGAAAGAAGTTCCGAATATATAATTCGAACGGAAAATAGTGCAAGAAAAATAATTGATAGGAAGAGGTTTAGCCTATATACCATTTTTCAAAAAAAAAATTATTGCAAGTGAGAAGCCATATATGGCAGTGTATGCGGTAGAAAGTTAAGGGCGAAAAAGTTCCCGCCGTGGGATTTTGATTTTAGAACCTTTGACTCAAAGTTGAGCTCAAGATGAGCGGAGATGATGACGTCCTGTCCCAACAGAAAGTCCTCCTGCAATAGATCGTTGTCTGCTATATACACTTTCGCTGTAATCGTCTTCCCATCGATATCCATATCCACAGTCATCGCTTCTGTGAGGATACGAACCTCCGCAAATGCCTCTAATCTTCATAGAGCATATGTGGCGCTTGGCGTTAATTTGCTCGGCAACTGATTGTCGGATGAGACTGGCTTGACTACCTGTGTCGATGAAGGCGCTGTAATCGTGCGAGTGTACGCAGATTTTCCTCGTGAAAAGTTTATCCTGATTTGCGGCTCCTAAACGCATGACATTGGTGGCTTGGCAACTTCCATTTGGCTCGTGGAACTTGTTGCATTTGGTACAGCGTGACTTTTTCTTCTCCTTTGGACACGAATTGGCAAAGTGTCCTTTTTCTCCGCAGTTATAGCATATAACGGATTCCTTTGTCCTTGGTGGTTTAACATCGCTGTCTGGTTTCTGCTCGAAGTTGCTGGCTTTCGGTGAATACTCTTTCTTGCTCGTATTTGGCCGACATCGATTAACGAAATACGATTCGGCTGCATCACGAAGCTGTTTCATTGTGGCGAAATGAATTGCTGCAATTGCTGTAGACCTGCGCGTACATATCTGATGATCGCTGCCTCGCTGAGCTTGTAGCGCACCCCAAGGGCTGACATCCTGAAACAGTACTCCTTTACCGTCTCCTTTGGTCGCCTGGTTGCATTGGCCATGTTGAAATGCACTTCTGCTTCGTCTGGATTATCGCCAAACTCGTCCTTTATAGCTTCGGCGAAGTTTTTCCACGTAGTGTGTAGAATGGGTGATGAATCAAGCCACATCTTGGCTGGACCTTTAAGCTTTGAATAAATGGCGAGTAACAGGAACTTCTCGTCCCACTCTTAGGCATCAACCACTTTGTTGACACGATCGATAAACTGATTGACTGAAATGGCGTTGTCGTCGTTGGGATCAAATTCTGGCAAGGTGTTGGCAATTTCCTTGACTGAAGCTTGCCTCACGTTGCTAGTAGCCTGTACAGGAATGCTCTCGTTGTTGACCTCGTTGATATCCAAATCGATTATTTGGTGCTGTTGCTGATTTCCTGCATGTGCTGGTGCTGCGTTTCCCATTTGAACGGTAACTAATTGAGCGAACATGTCCTTTAGTTCCTTCATCTCGTTTTGCAATTGTGAAATTGCCGCTGACTGTGCTGACATCGCTTCTTCTTGCTGCATGTTGATACCGACTGCTGCTGGCAGTTCTACGTCCTCCGATTGTTCAAACTGTATTAGTCTTTGAACCAATTCGGCTCTGGTGCCCGAAACTGACACGTTTCTAGATCTCAGCAGGAATCTTAACACGTCGCCTTTAAGATCTGCTATCTTCGGCATTTTAATGTTGTTTTAGCGACTAGGCTGGCAGTTCTCTTTGCGAGCGAGACAACTATATGTACCTCACAAAGTTCTGCATCTGCTTTCTCCCTTGACCAATACACACAAACTCCTTGTATGCATGTATGTGCTCCGGCTTCTAGAAAATTCTGACTTGCATCGACTTGAAAAATTCACCAATACTCACAACCGCTTTGTGTGTATGTGCTTTGGCTTCTCTTGAGACTTCTGCGGCCACAGGCTCACTAAGAATCCTGATCTAACTGATGTGCTTGACTCCACGGGTTCACTAAGATTCCCGATCTGCTTTCCTTGAATCCGCCTGCCACGTAGAACTGGAACACATCCGTAATTTGCAATTTAAGCTGTCACATAGACCTGGGAACACATCCCATTGCAAACTTTCCACGCCGACGATTCTTGCTGCTTTCTTAGAGTTCTTGGCACAACTCCTCCGCTTCACACATATCCAACCACACTGATCCCACTTCTGAACTGAGAAGGGTAGCTTTTCGAGTGGTGTAGGTTTTATTTAGGATAGTTGTGTTGGATATAAGGTTACATATAGAAATTATAACTATAAGTGTTCTGGGCACGTTCTGCTCTGGAGTCTATCTCTGTCTCGACTACCTTACATTTTCAGAGTCTGGTAACATTATAAAAAGGGACTTATTCTACGGTAATATCGAAGGTTTGGTATATACTATATTAGGCGCTGTTCACACATGTATGACTGTACTTGCAGTAACGAGTGTGTGAAAAAATGAGAGCGGAAAAACATAGTGCCGAAATTAAGTGTTGGCACACTTGGTATCTTGAACTTTAAGTGCGCTTTTTTACCTTTATAAATGTGTTATAAACTTCAACAAAATTATTTTGGATAATGGGAATAATATATAAAATAATGGGAATCAAATCAGTCTTGCTTCATTGAATTATCTCTGTAAACTAAATTTTTAAAATTAAACAAGGAAGAACGCTATAGTCGAGTACCTCGACTATCAGATACCCGTTACTCAGCTAAAGGGTGTAGGGTACAATGCACGCACGCATAAGGGTTAAAGTTTTGGCTGTAAGTCGTTCATCGCTCGCATGTATAACAACGTAAATAGCGGCATAATTCCCGAATTTGCTGGACCACCCCTCTGCACTGTACGTCTGCCATCTCGCTCGCACGATCTGCGCCGCGGCGACTGAACATCTGGCGAAAATCAGTGTGAGCGACGAGACGACGGAAAATATCACGCCATATCGCCGTTAATTTCCGTCTTTGCGCTCCCTACTTAGATTCCTGGAAGCGTAGTCAGCCACGTAGGCCAACTTCTGTGCACAGCTCGAGCACTTGAGTTTCTCCCGCTAAGGTTAGCAGACGTGCGCCAAAACCCACAGTCAAGATATAATTCGAAACAAGTCCACGTGAAAACTGACCGACAACGGTACAGAAGTGCGACAAGGTGCAACCTGTACAGTAATAGCTAAAGTGAATAGTGCAAAACCATAGTCTGAGGTGAATATCAGTCAAAATTTTTCTCGAGGACCGGTCATATAATATCGGAAGTGGTTTTGTTTCAGAACCCACCCCCCCGCAATCGATCTCTTAACAGGCGCTAAGTCCCTGCCACTCAGTGTATGCTGGCGCTGATATCGTCGAACGATTGCAGAGCGGGGGGTGGCTTTTAGGACCCTGGTCGGTTGCCGTCAATTTTCTGCGAGCGTATTCATAAACAGTCAGAAGGGAATTTTCTTCGACTTGACCATGGAAGTCGGATCACCCATCCAGCGCCCGCATCTCGGCTTACGTACCGGCAGCGAAGGCGCCTTCATGAGCAATTAAGCAACGCAGACCTACCCAAGACCTACACATCAGAGACTAGAGCATGAGGCCTAAGTAACAGGAGACATCGGCCGCACGGCGTTGCCAGATGCGATTCGGCTGCTGTATGCTCAGCGGCGGTAACCTTGCGTAGTTCTTAGTTTTCCTTTTTCTTTTCGCTGTATTTGAGTAGTTTTTGCATAAGTGTACTTGTACGACATTTCTAACGATAGTTTTAAATACGTCCATTAGGTAAAAGCTTCTTATGTAAACGGGAAGTGCATCAAAGTTAATGTTGTAAACATCACACATATACATATACATCATGTTCTAATCCACCCTCAAGGAATCAACGAGAGCTTCATTGGACCCAACGAACGCTTCGATGGATTTTCCTATAAAGTACCGATCGTGAGTAAACCCTTAATGAATGTTGTATGAAAATGTTTGAGCCTTAATTATTGTCGATGCGAATCCCGCGATAGCTATCACCTCTGGCGTAAATATGTAAATAAGAATTTACCTAGTTAACTTGAATTACGTACCGCTTTTGAATTTGCAATGATTTGCCATATATATATATATGTATATAATTTATGAGGGATATAAATCTTGGAGTATAGCCAATAAGTAAACGGCACCAGCCTGTGCTTAGATTATCTAAAACGACCTTTGAAGGGTTTATTAGATCGTACCGCGCGTAAACTTATGAAAGAAATGGAAACTATGAATTCTTTGTATAACGCCAAGAAATGATCGTGTAAATTTTATTTTTTTTTTAAATGGATCGTCACCGGAGCTACATTATGTTTGAGGGCTATTAGAATATGATCTGATGTCAGATAGGGGGTAATCTAGTAGATGTCAAGGTTACCATGGAAGGGTGGGTAAAGAATAGGGGGCAAACAACGTCCAAGTCTCCCTAACCCTTGATCGATTGGAGATCTGTTCCTGTTGGCGTAACTAAGCAGTGGGTACAGCCGATTACAACAATTTAGGTACATCTTAATAGTTTCAGATAGTGCACTTATTTTCTTGTTTTATGTTGTGGTATAGCGGAAGTAGAAAGAAACCACGCCAGTCCGACGAGCATAGCGCAGAGCATCGCTAGAAGTGCACGACTTCTACGACTAGCATACCGAGTGGTGACTTGAGAATCGGTAGGATTCGAGTTGAGCGCTACAAGGGACCAAAGGAAAATGGAGATATGCAAGCAGCAAAGCGAGATTAAAATGCGCCACCTATATATACTGTTCGTACCCAAAGGTACTCAACATGACCACACCCAACAAATCAAGCAGTAGCCAAGTTGGGAACAGTACCACGCGCTCAGTAGCACCCACTGCATATGAGAATGACTGATCAGCATATTATATGTCTCACTAACTCACCGTCTCACCGACTCAACGGCACACTGACCCCCCAATGCAGTCAGCACATTTTGCAGTGTCAGCCAACTACGCAAAGTCAACTACGCAAACTGCTACCATAATCATAATTCCCTGACCTACTTTAGAATATAGCCTACTTCACTAATCATTACACTAAACTTCCGGGTTCCAAGTAGTATATAAACATGTACCAAATGAAGAATAAATCAGTTATTAACACACCTCTTAACTCCGCGGTTCTACTTCCTACATCTGGGAATAGGGCTCGTAATACACTATCTCAACTAACAGCTAACCACGTTAGCTCACCCTCAGCGCAGCTCTAGCATGGTCCGGCATCGTAGTAACCATCGTTACCATTGCCGCGACGCGATCGTCCTGCCATCATAGCATCCCCGTGCCAGCGACAAGTGCTCATTACCCCCTTGTCCCGCGGTGTGACCCGGAAGTGTCTACTTCGGTTAGGCACAAACATTGGTGACCCCGACGTGATCCTTTAACAACAAAGGATCACACTCAAGCAACCCCCTTCCCACTAAAGGACTCACAGCTTTATCCAGCTTCACAGGATACGCTTCCTCTTCCAGCGTCACAGGAACTTCAGCTTAATCCAGCTTCACAGGATACGCTTCTTCTTTCAGCGTCACAGGAACTTCAGCTTAATCCAGCTTCACAGGATACGCTTCGTCTTCCAGCGTCACAGGAACTTCAGCTTAATCCAGCTTCACAGGATACGCATCGTCTTCCAGCGTCACAGGAACTTCAGCTCCATCCAGCTTCACAGGATACGCTTCGTCTTCCAGCGTCACAGGAACTTCAGCTTCATCCAGCTTCACAGGATTCGCTTCTTCTTCCAGCGTCACAGGAACTTCAGCTTCATCCAGCTTCACAGGATACGCTTCTTCTTCCAGCGTCACAGGAACTTCAGCTTCATCCAGCTTCACAGGATACTCAGCTGCATCCAGCTTCACAAGATTCTTTGTTTCCAAGACACACAATATGTCTACTTCATTCATTGAGGAAACAAGTCACACAAGAATCGATTTACACAATCGATTACTAGACACCCAAAACGAGCTGCAAGGGAAAATCCAACAGCTCATTAAGAATTATGGCAAGGATTCTGCCGACCGACGCCACCGAGACGGCTATTATTCTGGTAAGCTAAATCAGTTAAACGATCTCTGGCGGCAGTTTTGCGACCTAGATGAAGAAGTCCAGCAAGCGGCACTACCCACTGGAAGTGAGTACTCTTCACGACTAGTAGCACTTAAAGAGCTGGTCGAAAAATATCAGAATATCTTTCTGGACAACATGCCGACTGGAAGCGGGCTTCCGAAGGCCCCCAGACGAACTTCGGCCAACATCAAGCTCACAACAAAAGATCAAGTCAAAGGAGATTCCGCAATTGACACGGTGATCCGACAGTTGCAGAGAAGATGCAACGAATTGGAGTCATCATTAACATTAGCCTCGAACGCCCCAACTGTCACCCCAGCCTTACAAAGGCACCTGGATCTCCATTGGGCGTTACTGAGGCAAGCCCACGACGAATTGGATAGCACACCAGGGGCCGCAGCTCTGGCAGAAGCAGAGCTAGCCCAATTCCACACATTATACGAGGAATACGAAATGAACCTGCTACGAGAAAACGACGCGCCAATGAGCCTAAACTTGGCACTTCCGCCAATTAGCATTCCGGAGTTCAACGGCGAGTATCTAGACTGGCCACGGTTCCATGATCTCTTTGTGGAATTGGTACATAACAAACCATATTCGGCCAGTCAAAAACTACATATTCTACAGAGTTCGCTTCGTGGTGAAGCGAGGAACGTCTTGACAGACACAGCCTTCTCACAGGGTGGCTATGACGACACCTGGTTGCGGTTGAAGGCCAGGTACCAGAACGGCAAAATACTAGTATTCGCCGCCATAGCAAAAATTATTGACCATACGCCTATAGACGGTTCCTCGCGCCAACTAAGGGCCTTACATGACACTATAAAAAACTCAATGAGTACTCTTCAAAACCTCGATATCAGCACAAAATCCTGGGATCCAATCTTGTGTTTTCTTATCAGAAGAAAACTAGACCAGCAGTCTCTAGCTGCTCTAGAAAATTCAGCGGATGCACCAACGGAAATTCCAACGTTAAGGAGTGTACTAACGTTTATTGAACGGCGCGCTTGCATGCTGGAGACGATAAGCGCTCAACCTACAGCAACACTACGCCATCAGTCAGTTTACAACGAAGAGAGCTGTAAGATTTGTCACCTAGGACCACATAATCTTAGAGCATGTAGCCGTTTCCAGGAAATGGACCCCAAAACACGGCGCCAAGCCATTATTCAAATAGGAGCATGCACAAATTGTTTGTCTACAGCTCATATGGTTGAAAACTGTGGATCACCGACCAATTGTCGAGTCTGCCAGCAACGGCATCATTCACTGTTACACAAAGGACCGACTAGCAATCCAGTGGCCGGCGCAGTAACCATTGCAGGCTACGACAACGTAGGAGGATATACTCTGCTCGCGACTGCCAAGGTCTCATTACAAGGGCCAAACGGTCAATTACAAACATGTCGCGCTGTAATAGATGGTGGATCACAGGTGAATCTTATCTCAAGGAGAATGGCAGATCTGCTATCTCTTAAGGAAAGGTCACCGATTGAAATATCTGGAATCGGAGGAAAGATATCTACAGCAATTAGATCAACACTAAAGCTCTCATCATGTACATCAGGGTTTGAAAAACTATTAGAGGTATTTATTATTCCCACAGTCATTACAGACCAACCGTCAGTACCGATTACAACCGATCTTAATATTCCCGAGGGACTGCCGTTAGCAGATCCGGACTTTCGGCAACCTGGACCCATTGACCTAACCCTAGGGTCTGAGGTGTATTCTCGTGTTATAACCGGTGAACTTCTTGAACTAGGACCTAATAAACCTTTGGCACAAGGCACTAGGCTTGGTTATGTAATCACAGGTTATCTCAATAAGGAAACCTCATCTGATACGGAAATCAACCCTATTCTGGTAGAAGGCAGAGGTGATTTTGCAGGACCGAACGCTGCTTATGAGCCAACAAAAGATAAAAATCCGATGAATATAGAACCGACTTCTCATCAATTTAAAACCTACAAGAAGGCTGACTTTGGTTCAACATTTCTAAACCTAACCAAGAAATATCTTAGTTTTGTTGCAGAATGTCCACATACCATAGACGTGCCAAATGATCAAGATCTACGAGAGCACAATTTCAGTCCCCACGATAATGTCAATTTTATCGCAAAGGGGAGTGTTAAGCAGCATCAAGAAGATGTGAAGGACCTGAATCACAAACAGGAACCGCAGTTGAAGGAAAGATCCACCTTGGTCAATGATTTGTTAGGTGCTTCCTATACAATTCGGTCAAGGGCTGACCGACATCACGACTTAATTGAGGGTACCCATCAATGGGGGGGAGAATGTTCGTACCCAAAGGTACTCAACATGACCACACCCAACAAATCAAGCAGAAGCCAATTTGGGAACAGTACCAGGCACTCAGTAGCACCCACTGCATATGAGAATGGCTGGTCAGCATATTATATGTCTCACTAACTCACCGTCTCACCGACTCAACGGCACACTGACCCCCCAATGCAGTCAGCACATTTTGCAGTGTCAGCCAACTACGCAAAGTCAACTACGCAAACTGCTACCATAATCATAATTCCCTGACCTACTTTAGAATATAGCCTACTTCACTAATCATTACACTAAACTTCCGGGTTCCAAGTAGTATATAAACATGTACCAAATGAAGAATAAATCAGTTATCAACACACCTCTTAACTCCGCGGTTCTACTTCCTACATCTGGGAATAGGGCTCGTAATACACTATCTCAACTAACAGCTAACCACGTCAGCTCACCCTCAGCGCAGCTCTAGCATGGTCCGGCATCGTAGTAACCATCGTTACCATTGCCGCGACGCGATCGTCCTGCCATCATAGCATCCCCGTGCCAGCGACAAGTGCTCATTACCCCCTTGTCCCGCGGTGTGACCCGGAAGTGTCTACTTCGGTTAGGCACAAACATATACTTTATGGGGTCGCAAACGCTTTCTTCTGCCTGTTACATACTTTCCGACGAATCTAGTATACCCTTTTACTCTACGAGTAACGGGAATAAAAACAAAAGTATGAGCAGAAATAGCTGCACAAAAGTCTTGGCACACTTGTGTTTTTAATAACTATTTCGTTAAAACTTAACCGATTTGGTTGCTTTTTTTTTGCCAAATCCGCTTTCTCTCTATATCTTAAGTGGTGTAATGCTAAATTAGTATCATAAAATCGATTTAGTACCTTAAATTACATTAAAAATGGTTATATATAAAAATAAAAAAATAAATACCTTTATCTCTGCGAAAAATAATAATTTTTTTCAGGATCAGGGTCAGTTGTATACTAATATTTGTGAATGGGAGCCCATGAACCTGTTTTTGTTGTTGGGAGCCTTTTATGGGGTTCTAGGGACTCTAACCATGCAAAAATGCATGGCTCATAGGACGATACAAAGCTTTGAGTGGCCATGAGGCGAAAGGATCCCATAATGGGATAATGACAGCCCTCAGATCTACTCAGCACTGATCTAAGTTTTGGGTAAAAAGGTCTTTGGCAAGGATATTTACCCAGTAGCCTTCCTTCACGTGCTAAGTACAAGTTTTTTGCAACTAGGACAAACCAATTGATTATAAAGGTCAAGAATATAACCATTTATGGGTCGAAAAACGGTATCTAAGTATCCCAAACGGCTTCTGGGTCCTTTTTATCTACTCATAAGACATAATAATAATGTCAAGTGGCTAAAGGTTCGGTAAGTTATACAAACAAATAAATTGTTTTTTTTCTAATTGCAAAAAACTTGTACTTAGCACTTGACATGGCCTATCGGAAGGCTTCTGGGTAAATATCCTTGCCAAAGACCTCCCTACCCTAAACTTAGATCAGTGCTGAGTAGATCTGAGTAGATCTGTCACTATCCTGTTATGTGATCCTTTCGCCTCCCTGGCCACTCAAAGCTTTGTGCGGACCTATGAGCCATGCATTTTTGCATGGTTAAAGCCCTTTAGAACGCCATAAAAGGCTCCCAACGATTAAAACGTCTTCAGGGCACCCATTCAAAAATGTTAGGATACAACTGAACCTGATTCTGAAAATACATTATTATTTTTCGCAGAGATAAAGGTATTTATTTTTATATAATACCATTTTTAATGTAAGTTAAGGTATTAAATCGATTTTATGATACCACTTAAAATATAGGTAAAATGCGGATTTGACAAAAAAAGCAACCAAATCGGTTGCTTTAACGAAATAGTTATTAAAACCACAAATGTGCAAAAACTTTTGTGCAGCTATAAGTTAATTTCCAAATAATTAAAACTTCAAAAATTGGATTAAGATGTCTTATTTATTCGAGATACAAATCGGAACTGCCCTACTCTATATAGCGATCCCTATTTAAAGCTGTGGGTTGGGGCAGCGACGTTGGCTTCGGCGGCAGCGGCGCTGCAGCGGCGTTGGTAGCGTTGACAAAATTGCTTGGTTGCAGAATCTGCAGGGTCTGCAGAATTCGTATTCCGTACTTAGTTGCGGCTGACCGGATGCTCGTGTTTATGTTATTGAACTTGGGCTGCAACTTTGTGCTTGACAATGATGCAATATTTTCGGAGAAAAATATGCGGAAATATTGCTGTTGCTAACTTATATGTGCTCATACTTTGGTTTTTTAATTTTTAAAATTTAGTTTTAAGAGATAGTTCAATGAAACAAAATTAATTTGATTGTTAAATATTCCCATTATCCAAAATAATTTTGTTACATTTTATTAAAATTTTAAATATAGCGCACTTAAAGTTCAAGATACTAAGTGTGCCAGCACTTAAGTTCGGCACTGTGATCGGTTTTTCTCGGTTTTAGTTATATGTCTTCTCACCTTTTTGTTCTCCGTTTCATGACGGAAGCGATGTCGATTTAAGTATTCCGACCTAAAATCAATCTCGGTTTTGCTGTTGTTGACGAGGAAGACGTAGCAAAAAATGAGAGCGAAGTTATCGAAATAAGCGGCGTCGAACTGTGCGATGTGTTTAATGGGTGACAATGAAGACGACCAAAAATTGGAGGACCTTTTCCAGGAATTCAACCTTATAAAAGCCCTTCCTTATTTACGGCGTAAGTAAAATAATTATCTTTGATTTATATTGCAGCACATTTTTCTTCAGAAAACGAAATCGGCAATGAGTTGTAATATCTGTATTTAATTTATACATACAAGGTGAGTTCCAAAGTAAACAGGACTTTTAAAAAAAAGACAGAACAAATAGTTTTTTCGCAAAATCAATTTATTTTATTCACGGTCCAAAAGCATGTCGAACGAGTGTTTTAGCTCGTTGCCCGGTATGTTCGCCAGTATGCCGGTGCAAGACTTTTGAATGGCCTTTACGCTTTCCTTTCATCGGCAAATGCATTTTTCCGAAAAGGTAGAAGTCGCACGGTGCAGTAGCAGGTGCATATGGGGAGTGGTTGATGGTTAAAATGTGATTTTTGGTCAAATAGTCGGACACAAGCGTCGATCGATGAGACGGCGCATTATCGTGCAACAAACGCCAACTTCCATCTTCGCGATATTCGGTCCGAACACGTCAAGTACGGCGCACCAAACGTTTCAAACTCCAAGATATATTACCGCATTAACGTTTTGGCCGGGTGGAACAAATTCTTTGTGGACAATACCCTTGGAATCATAAAAACAAATCAGCATTGTCTTCACTTTTGACTTCTCCTGGCGCGCTTTTTTGGGATTCGGCTTGTCCGGCGCCTTCCATTCAGCGCTCTGGCGTTTCGTTTCGGGATCATATTGAAAACACCACGTTTCGTCACCAGTCACAATCTTGTTAAGGAAGTTCGGGTCTTTTTTTGCCTCTTTAATGATGTCCTTCGAATGTTGAATTCTTAGCAATTTTTGGACGTCAGTCAATTTGTGCGGAACAAACCGTGCACACACCTTTTGTAGGCCCAAATGTGCGGTCAAAATGCGATAAATCGATGTTTTGGAGATGTTCAGTTCTATTTCCATGAATTTTAATGATGATTTCGGCTGATTTTTTATGAATTCATGCACAGTTTCGATGGAATTTTCGGTGATCACGGATTTTGGTTGGCCCACATGTTCATCGTCATTTGTGTCCTCACGACCACTTTGAAAACGTTGAAACCACTCGTGCACTCTGCTACGGGATAGGCAATCATCGCCATAAGCTTGTTTCATTAATTGAAACGTTTCGGTAAAAGTTTTACCAATTTTAAAACATCATTTAATGTTGGCTCTTTGTTCGAAGCTCATTTTCGCACCGATGACAAAAACATATTGACCCTTAAAACGCAATAACCTCACTTCCAATAGATGAAATGTCATGAAATTTTTACTGGAAGTCGATAAACGATAGCAGATTCTAACGCATCATTTGACATATAGATGGCGAAACTAGAGGGCGCTAGATTAAAAAAGTCCTGTTTGCTTTGGAACTCACCTTGTATATTCACAAATATAAACGTAACGTAACGTAAACAAATAATTACCCTTTAGTTCTGCAGTAGGGACACGGTGACATGGCTTAAGGCAAAACGCTTTTTTGCTTTTTTTTGTGGCTAAAACGCTGTGCCGCTGTTGACGTCAGCAGAGAAGTCGGCGCAGCGTAGAAGACTGCCTACAAAAACGATCGTGCAACAAAAAAAAGCAGGTATTCGGAGGTTCTCTCTCTTTCTTTGTCTTATAATCTCTGTCATAAAAAAAAGTAAAATTTGACTATAGGTTACTATTACATGTAATATTTAATGCAATTATAGCGGCAGCCATGTGAGAAGGGTAGCTTTTCGAGTGGTGTATGTTTTATTTAGGATAGTTGTGTTGGATATAAGGTTACATATAGAAATTATAACTATAAGTGTTCTGCGCACGTTCTGCTCTGGAGTCTATCTCTGTCTCGACTACCTTACATTTTCAGAGTCTAATAACATTATAAAAAGGGACTTATTCTACGGTAATATCGAAGGTTTGGTATATACTATATTAGGCGCTGTTCACATTCGGCCTCTCCTGACAAATCTCTGCGTCCTCGCAGGATTCATGGGGTGGATCATCTTCAAAGTCGTCATCTTCATCGGGCTCCTCCGGTGGCAGCTCACACCAGCGCTTCATCTTGTCGGACGAATACACCGACTTGTAGTGTCTCTGCTTTCGTTGTGCGTGAGGGATATCTTCTACAAGATATCTGTCGTTCGGCAGGACCTTGGTGATTATAAAAGGTCCTTTGTAGTGCGGCTCCAATTTGCCTGATGTGCCCGTGCTGAATGGCTCATTCTCGACCAGCACAAGGTCTCCAAGGCTGTAAACAGTTGGCTTCGCATGTTTGGCATCGTAGCGTTTCTTGGCGGCAGCTCGGTGATCGTTGACAGTTCTCGTAGCATCTGCTCTAAGTTGATCCAATTCCGCATCGGTTAGCATCTTTTGGTCTTGGCTTTGAATAATGTTGGTTATCGCGTTCTTTAGGATATCTCGAGGTTCATACGCATACAGGAGCTGAAAGGGAGAGCATTTAGTAGTACTATTTACCATGGTATTAATGCTCCACTGGATTGATCGGATATTGTCATCCCAACGCTTATCGATGTCAATGGAAGGTAACAACATTGACAAAATGATGCGATTTGTGCGCTCTGCGTGACCATTGGCTCTGGGTGTTCTTACAGCATTTAAAATGTGCTTCACATTGTTTGACTTGCAGTACTTCTCGAAATCTTTTGATGTAAATGCTGTACCACGATCTGTTACAATTCGATCTGGCATTCCCAGGTAGCTGGTTACATCTTGCAGGACATCAAGGACGTGTTTAGTGGCTGTACTTTTCACCGCTCGTACAATGGTGAATTTGGTGAATGCATCGACTATTACCAAAATATGCTCGTTTCTCTTGGAACTCTTTGGAAATGGCCCCAGGTGGTCCATGTGTATCGTGGAAAAGGGAATCGGCTTGATGTCATCGTAGTGGTACTGACCTTCCTGACGTCGACCTGGTGTTTTATAAAACGCACAGCCCACACAGGATTTTATGTTGCTTTTGACATAGTTTCGCATTCGGGGAAACCAAAATAAGTTTAGAATTCGTGCCATAGTCTTATCCGTGCTTATATGTAATCCGTGCTTATATGACATTCATGTAAAATGTGGAATCTCAACTGCCTCGGCACAACCCATAGCAAATTGTTACCATGTTTTCGAAACAAGCGATCTTGCTCGATCACATACTCGTCGGTCTCAGATTTCTTTTCCAATTTCATGTCGGAGACAATTTTCTGTACTTTCTCGTCCTGTAGCTGTATAGAAAATAGCCAATCCTCTTCGTCGATTATCGTTTTTGCTATTTTCAGACTTGGGGTATCCATCTCTCGAGCGTCTTCGAACGGAGCTCGACTGAGTGCGTCTACGTGTTTCATCTGTGTTCCTGCTCTGTGAACGATGTCTATGTCGAATTCTTGAATGCGTAACCACCATCTTGCAATCCGGGGTATCAGTTCTCGTTTCTCCATCGACGTCTTTAGGGCATTGCAGTCGGTGATAACCTTTATCTTTTTGCCATAAATGTAGTATTTGAATCGCTCCAGCGATTCCACGACGGCTAGAGCCTCAAGTTCGTAGCTGTGGTAATTTTTCTCTGGCTTAGAAGTAGCTCGGCTATAATAAGCGATTGGTTTCAGCTGGTCCTCCTCACGTTGTAGCAAAACTCCGGCTAAACCAACGGCGCTGGCATCGGTATGTTCTGCGTCTAGACGATAGCTGGTGACAACTGGATTTGACATTAGACATTTTTTTAATTCGTCGAAGGCTTCTTCTTGTGGCGCTTTCCACGAAAACGGCTGATCCTTGCGCAATAGGATTCTTAATGGCGCTGAAATGGTGGCATATCCAGCAACGAATTTGCGGAAATAACCAGTGAGACCCAAAAACTTTCTCACATCGGTAACATTGGCTGGTTTCGGGAACATTCTGATGGCGTTCGTCTTAATTTCTCCAGGACTGATTCCTTCTGCGTGTATCTGGTGACCAAGGAATGTTATTGACTGCTTATATAACTCACATTTGTCCAGGTTTAGCGTTAATCCGCACTCCTTTAAAACATTTAGGATCCTCTCAAGCTTCTCGTACATCTCATCATATGTTTGACTGCCAATTAGGATGTCGTCCATGTAGTGTATCATGTCGCTTTCTGCACTCTCTTTTGTAACTCTGCCATGAGACTATTGAAAACCGCGTTCTTCAATCCGAACGGAAGTCGCTTAAATTCGAATAATCCATCTGTGGTGATGAATGCAGTAAACTTTCGGCTCTCTGGGGCTATCTCTATCTGATAGTATCCACTGTTGAGGTCTAGGGATGAGAAGTACTTAAATCTTTTCGCCTGCTGCAGACGTTCTTCGATGTTCGGCACTGGAAAATTCTCCTTCTTGATCAGCTTGTTTAGGCGGCGGTAATCGACGCACATTCGATCGCTACCATTCGGCTTCTTGATGAGCACCACCGGGCTGGCGTACTCTGATGTGGACAACGTGATGATGTCCTGCTTTAGCAGCTCGTCGACCATGCTGCTTACGATTTCTTTCCTTGGCTCGGATACTCGGTATGGGGCTTGTGCTACTACCTGATTGCTTTCGACGATGATGTCTGCTTTGACCACGCTTGTCTTTCCTATGCCTTCCAATCCTGTCGAGAAAACATCGGCGAAGTTCTCCAGTAAGCTGCGCATCTGCTTACTTTCTTTGTCGTTCTGAAAATTTTCTAGCAGCTTCCCGATATTGGTGCTTAACAACAAACAACCCCTGAAATATGTTTTTATTCAAGTTTTTCCAATTGGGAAAGACTCTTCTAGATGTCTTCTACAAGCAAATGTAAAGTCACCTCGGAGTAACTTCCAGAAGTGACTACGGTGACACTTTTAGAAGTTACGTCGGCGATATCGCAATCGGATCGCGGAAGTGACTCCCGTCGGGAAGAAATGTGCCACTTCGGCGGCACTTCTAAGAGTGACTTCGGCGACACTTCCAGAAGTGACTTCGGCGATATCGCATTCGGATCGCGGAAGTGACTTCCGTCGGGAATAAATGTGCCACTTCGGCGGCACATCGCCCAGTAGCTCAGTGAGAAAGCATAGAATTCACGGGTTCGTATTGGGTTTTATTGCGGGTATATTATTACAAGTGTCTTAGTCGCTTGGTTGGCCTTGACTCGTTGCTTGTGACCCTCGGTGCTTCCGACGGCCCTGATTGACTCGACGACCTCTCGCCTTGACGACTCGGTGCTCCAGTCCTGTAGCTCCCTGAAGATACTCGCAGCTCCCTGAAGATCCTCGCCGCTCCCTGAAGATCCTCGCAGCTCCCTGAAGACGCTCGCTCGCTGCTCACTTGTCACGCTTGACTTGGTGACTGCTGGTAACGACTCGGAATCGCGAGGGGTATCGGCCGTACGGGCTTAGGGAAGCGTCACCGTTCTCAGACTAGGGTGAACAGAAGCTGCGCTCTACAGGATCGCTCCTTTCGACACACCGCCGCCTGTCCCTTGCTCTGTCCCGGATGGTCCCACTGGGTTTCTGCTCAGCCCGCGCGGACAGTCAAGGCGGAACGCCAGGAAGCTGCCTCGCGCCTTACTTCGCTTCCACGCCTAGTGTAAACGAACGTTCCACCCTAGCCTCACCCTTTTGCCTTTTGTCCGGGACGTTTCCGTGTGGCTTTTGGTACTCGGGGTTCGGGCACGCCGCTCGGACCTCGCAAGTCGAATCCGTAGGGCTCTCCTGGATAATTCCACTCGAGACCGTACCGATCGACCGCTCTCCCTTCTGGCTTGTTATACTCGTGGTTCGGGCACGCCGCTCCGGGACCTCGCAAGTCAAATCCGTAGGGCTCTCCTGGACAATTCCACTCGAGACCTTACCGATCGACCGCTCTCCCTTCTGGCTTGTTATACTCTTTCCAGGCGTAACGCCAGGACTTTGTGGACAGGGTTAATCGACCGCCTTGACCTAGCCGTGTGATGCCCTCTGGATCTCAGCTACCTGCGTCTCAATTCGGAGATTCCTGGTATCCCAATCCCGAACGTCTCGACGTAGCAATCTCGCTCCTTGTAGGCTCCCACGGCGCTGCTTCTCTGGCGACTCGACTTGTTGCTGCTCCCTTGTAGATTATCTGGTTGTTTGATTGTTCACTTTGGTATCTGAGTGATCTTGACGGTTTGACTCCTTGTGATCGACTGATCCAGCTGCCAGCGCTCTGCGGCCTTATATAGGGCCTCCGGGAACCGTTATTTCCCTTTTGCGCACGGCCCGCTGAATCTCTCCACTCTGGGTCCAAAGTCCGTGCCTCCTGGATGACCCACTTGTCGTTCCCGTACCGCTTCCAATCGATGCTCCGCCCACTGCTGCCATCCCGCTGATTCCCGTGATGCTTGTGGCACGCCTGTGTGCCGCTCCACCGCCGAGATGTGGCACTTCCTCTCCCGGTCCAAAGTTCACGGGAGAGTCCAAAGTCCGGTGGAGTTCCGTTACACGCTTTTGCACACGGCACTCTTGCCTTGCCCGCGAAGTCTCCACTCTCTCTCAATCTCCATCCTTGGTCTCCAAACTCTCTCGCTCTCCTTCATTGGTCTCCAAACTCTCTCGCTCTCCTTCGTTGGTCTCCGAACTCTCTCGCTCTCCTCGCCGCGCCGTTAGTACGCGAATTCGCCGCGTATCTGGCAAGCAACCGGCCATCTGCTGCTGTTTCTATTTGTGGGGAGTTATTCAACTCGATCGCACTTTCATCTAGTGCCAATCGATCGCCTATCGAGGCGCCCCCTTCCCTGGCTCATGGTGATTTTGCAACTTTCTAGGTAAGTTTTCGCATTTCCTCACTCCTTTCTATTTCATCCTTTCTCTCTCCACACGACCTCTCTCGCCTCTCGTCTCTCTCTCTCGCCCTTCAATCGCCCTCGGCCGGCTGAGCCTGGCTTTACGCTGGCAACACTCGAAAGCTGGTGCGGAGAGGACTTCGCATTTGCTTCGCTGCAGGTAAGAATTTTGGTGTCGCTTGGCTGCTTCCTGTATTAACCCAATATTGATTTCAGGACGCTGAAGCTGCCATGTATGCCCCTTACTTCTGGCCCCTGTTTCAGCCGCGTTTCCCGTTCTATGCCGGTTTTTTTTTTTAAACTCTGTTTTTCGTTTCATTTAACTTTTATTTCTGCTCCTCGAACACTCTCATGCCCGCCAGCCCCAACCGGACGCGGAACGCGCGCCCCTCTCTCCATACGCGCACGCTGCGCCTGCCGCCCAGGATGCGAGCCTCCTGTACCACCGGTGCCTCCGCGATCCCTTCGGGCCACTCCGGCTCCGCGATTTCTCGCCATCGCTGGCCCTCCGGCGCCGACACCGTCCGCGACAACTTCGGCCGGGCCACCACCTCGGACACTTCGGGCGCCGAGTGCTGCCGCTTGAGCGGAGGACGGCCGTTTTCCACGGGCTCAGGCCACACCCAGGGTCCTCGCTCCAGAGGCTCCGCGGTTACTGCGCTCCCGGTAGGCGTTGGCGTCGATGGTCCTGTCCTTGGCATCGTTGGTCCGGTGCTCGGCGTCGGTGGTGCCCACTGCTCCGGTCTGCCACGGGTCCTGGGGTCCAGCAGGCTCACCCGGGGACCACATTCTTCCCAGATCCGGGGTTCTTCCGTCGCTGCCGTCTCCTCCGCGGGTCCCTCCGGCCAGGTCCAGACAACCGTCTGCTGTCGCCACCTTACCCCTTCGGCCACGAACGTCCGGGTGCTGTGGCTCACGTGGGCCGCCGGTATGTCTGTCCGGATGTGTTGCTGCTGCGGTGGCTGCTGCTGCTGTGGTGGCTGCTGCTGCGGTGGTGGCTGCTGCTGCGGTGGCTGCTGCTGCGGTGGTGGCTGCTGCTGTGGTGGCTGCTGCTGCGGTGGCTGCTGCTGCTGCGGTGGCTGCTGCTGCGGTGGCTGCTGCTGCGGTGGTGGCTGCTGCGGTGGTGGCTGCTGCTGCGGTGGCTGCTGCTGCTGCGGTGGCTGCTGCTGCGGTGGCTGCTGCTGCGGTGGCTGCTGCTCGTGCCTCGGCGTGGGCGGTCGCGCTGGCGTCCACCGTGGTGACCCCTCGTACCGCGGTGTGGGCGGGATTTCGGGCAGCCACCGCGGAGGCGAGGGCGCCCAATCGTCTGCCACTTCTTGCGGCGTGGTGCAGGGTTCGGGCGCATACCTCGGCGTAGGTGGGTACCCCGGGTTTTCCCACAGCTGCGTCTCCTCCTCCTCGGCTATCCGTAGTTGGGCCTGCCACTCCGGCGTCTCCTCCATCTCCTTCAACCGCCGCTCCTCGTCTCGCCTTCGCGCCTCGCACTTGCGCCGGAACTCCCACAGCCTCGGCATGGCTAACGGGAGCCGGCTGGTCCTGGGGCGGCTCTTCACTGGCCCACTCCACCTGCGCCGCGCCAGTCGGGATGCGTCCGTCGGCCCGGTTGAACGCTTTGCGAAGCCGCCATCGCCGTTGCTCCACCCGTGGGTCCTCCACCAACTCGACGTCGCTGTCGGAGCTGATTACCGGATCGGGGACGCCCCGCCCGGAGATCCGCCGCGAGGTTCGGGTAGGCCGGGCTGCCGACCATCCTTGCCCCGGGCTAGATCCTCCGGACGGCTGGTGGGCAGCCATCATCCTGCGCGCTTCGCTTCTTGTCACACGTGTGCTCATGATTGCTCGTTGATTTTGATTGTGCAGCTGGAGCCTGGGCTCCCTTTAACGACACCTCGGTTCCGAGCCTTCCTCTTTGCTCAATCCCGCTATTTCCATCGGCCTCTCCTTCTTACTACCCAGATCTACGGTACAGCTCTCTGCTCTGTGCCGTCTTCCCCCTTCCTTCGGCAGACTTTTGATGCGTGTTTTTTCTTTTCCTCCGATCAGTCCCAATCGAGACCTTAGACGCTCTGGTTCGCTCCCTTTGTGTTCTTAACGTTCTCCTGATGTCCTTTATGTGTTTCATCGCGCCTTTGTAGGTGCCCTGTAGTATCCTTGGAGGTATCCTTGGAATTTGTTCGTAGTATCCTTTGGGAATCCTTGCAGGTATCCTTGGACTCTTTCCGTAGTACCCTTTGGGAATCCTTGGACGTATCCTTTGACTCCTTTCGTAGGATCCTTTGGGCATCCTTGGAGGTATCCTTGGAATCCTTTCGTAATACCCTTTGGGCATCCTTGGGGGTATCCTTGGACTCCTTTCGTAGTATCCTTTGGGCATCCTTGGAGGTATCCTTGGGATCCTTTCGTAGTGTCCTTTGGTCATCCTTGGAGGTATCCTTGGACACCCTTCGTAGTATCCTTTGGGCATCCTTGGAGGTATCCTTGGACACCCTTCGTAGTATTCTTTGGGCATCCTTGGAGGTATCCTTGGGATCCTTTCGTAGTGTCCTTTGGTCATCCTTGGAGGTATCCTTGGACACCCTTCGTAGTATCCTTTGGCCATCCTTGGAGGTATCCTTGGGATCCTTTCGTAGTATCCTTTGGTCATCCTTGTAGGTATCCTTGGACTTTTAATGTTGTTTTGCATCTGTTGTGTCTGCTTGCTATAGCCGCTCGCCTGTGTTTTCCGTTTGTTGCTGTTTCAGCTCGCTTACGTGGATGGTCCGCTCTTTCTTTGTGTTTATGTGTCTTATTTTGCAGATTACTGGTGACCCTATGACTTGGTAAGGTCCGTCGTGTCTTGGGGCCAATTTTGCTGCGAATCCCTCGGCCGCTTTTGATAAATGGTGTTCCTTGGCCCACACGACGTCACCCACCTTTGGCGTCCATTGCCTCCTCCTTAGGTTATAATGCCTAGCCTGGTCCTGGGATGCTTTCTCCAGGTTCCGCCTTACAATCTCGAAGATTTCCCTGAGTTTGTTAGCATTCTCTTCCGGGGTCTCTGTCGGTCGTCCGGTCCCTACGGTTTCTCTGTCGTATAGGGCGCTCGGTAGTCTTGGTTCTCTGCCTTGGGTAATGAACGACGGTGTGTAACCTGTGGATTCTGAAACGCTCGTGTTTACTGCCAGCATGATTTCTGGCCATTTTTCGTCCCAGTCTCTTTGGTTCTGCCCTGCGAACTGCGCAATCATTGTTTTCACCGTCCTATTGGCTCTCTCAGTCGGGTTCTCCTGTGGGGTGTATGGAGCTGTGAACTGTTGCCTGGCTCCCATTTCGGCCAGGAAACTCTTGAAGGTTTTGCTGGTAAACTGGACTCCGTTGTCCGTTATGACTATTTTGGAGACCCCATACCTCGCGATTATGCGTTCTTTGAAAGCTTTCTTTAGGGATTCGGCCGTCGCGCTTCGCAGCGGCACCAACTCAGTCCACTTGGAGAACCTGTCTATCAATACCAGCAGCATTTGGTTGCCGTGCTTCGAACGCGGCAGGGGTCCGACGAAGTCCGCACATACCGTAGCCCATGGTTCCTCTGGCACCTGCGTAAGCATTTTCCCAGCCATTTGCATCTGATTCGGCTTGAACCTCATGCATGTCTCGCATGCTCGCACGTGGGCTCGGGCGTCTCTGTGCATTCCTGGCCAGTAGTACCGGGCTGCCAGACGTGCTATTGTCTTTCGGCTTCCTACATGGCCAGCCGCCGGTGAGTCGTGGTTCTCCTTCAGCACCGTTTCCCGTAGAGCTTTCGGGACGCACATCTTTCATGTTGCAACATCTTCGCTGCCCGATCTATGAGGTATATTCCTGTAAAGGGTGTTACCCTCCATCACGTAGTCTGGATACTTTTGCGGCTGGGTCCTTATCTTTTCGCGCATTTCCAGAATCCAGCTGCATGCTGCAGAAGCTTCCGCCGCCGACGTCTCCTTGATCCCTCGAAGCGTTTCCGGCAGTGGCTGCCTTGACAAAGCGTCTGCCACCACGTTGAGTTGCCCTTTCCTGTACGCTATTTCGAAGTCGTACTGCTGCAACTCCAGGGCCCATCTGGCGATCCTCCCTGAAGGGCTCTCTATGCTGTTGAGCCACTTCAGTGCCATGTGGTCGGTTACTACTTTAAAGTGGTAACCTTCCAGATACGGCTTGAGCTTTCGGATTGCCCAGACGATTGCCAAGCACTCCTTCTCGGTTGTTGAGTAATTCTTCTCAGCGCCGTTGAGTGCTCGGCTTGAGTAAGAGATTACCTTTTCGCCTCGTTCAGTTTCCTGGGTCAAGATTGCCCCGATGCCGTAGTCGCTTGCGTCAGTTTGCAAGATGAATGGTTTGTCGAAGTCCGGGCATGCCAGTACGGGGTCTGCGACGAGTCTTGCCTTCACCTCTTCGAACGCCGTCTGATGTTCCTGTGTCCACACCCATTTATTGCCCTTGCGTAGCAGATCGTTGAGAGGTTTGACTATTTTTGCGAAGTCAGGTACAAACCGGCGGTACCATGATGCTACGCCCAGGTACTGTCGGAGCTCTCTTACTGTCGATGGTGGTTCTAGTTCGGCGATGGCTGCTACCTTTTCCGGATCCGTGCCTATTCCTTCGCTAGTCACTCGATGACCGAGATATAACAGCTCTTTCTTGAAAAATTGACACTTCTCCGGGTTTAATCTCAGATTTGCCTCCTTTAGTCGTCGGAATACTTCCTTTAGGTTGGCCTTATGTTCTTCCAGCGAGCGCCCGATCACTATGATGTCGTCCTGGTAAGCAAATGCGTGCGGCGACATTTCTGGGCCGATCACCCGGTCCAGCACCCGTTGAAAGGTCGCAGACGCCGAATGAAGTCCGAATGGCATTACTTTCCATTGGAACAAACCTTTCCCCGGCACTGTAAATGCCGTATACTGCCTGCTGTCCGCTTTCAGTGGGATTTGCCAGTACCCATCCTTTAGGTCCAAGCTGCTGATGTACCGTGCTTCCCTCAGTTGGTCGAGAATATAATTTATTCGGGGCATCTGGTAGGCATCCTTTACAGATTTGGCGTTTATTTGCCTAAAGTCGGCGCACAGTCTCCATTTGCCCGTCTTTTTTCTAACCATCACGATGGGAGAACTGTATGGGCTTGTTGAGTGTTCTATGTATCCCATTTGGAGAAGCTCGTCCACCCTCGCATTGATCTCCCCTTGAACTTTCGGATTCTTGGGATAGTATCGCTGCTTTATTGGTTTGTCGTCTTTCATCGTAATCTGATGCTCTGCCATGTTTGATGTTCCCTTCATGCTGCTGAAAGTCGATAGCTCTGACTCCAGGAATCTCGTCGTGTCGTCATCTTCGCTTGCCCGTTGTACGACTGCCACCGACAACTTTTCCTCGAGCCATCCCTTGTGACGATTCCTGGCCGGTATTATCACTTCGTGTCCAGCGCACTTAATTTCGGTACCGACTTGCGTTAGAAAGTTCCATCCCAACACCAATGAATCCACTACTCCTGGTAGTATCAGCAGGCTCATGCTCAGTCGCTTGTTCCCGAACGCGATTTCCACCTCCAGCTGCTCATCGATTCCGCCACATCTTCCGTCTGCCAACCTAACTTGCCGTCGTATCCTCGTAATCTTTCCGAGGGCAGCCAGGTCGTCCGCCAGCTCTTTGCTTATAAAGCTTGCTGTTGCCCCGGTGTCGATTGTGGCCTTGTATGTGCCCCCACCAATCGTCACCGCTGCGGACAACTGCTGCTCCTCCTCGATCAGCTTTCCCGTTAGTTTGGAGAGGTAGCATCTTGCGACCCGCACGCCTCTCTGCGGCTGAGATCGCTGGGCATTTCCCGCCTGCTGGCAGCATTCAACGCTCCTGACGCCTTCTCTCCCGCACACCCAGCAGAACAACAGGCGTTGGTGCCGACATCCCCGCGCCCAGTGTCCATGACCGCCGCACTTTCGGCAGGCCTCCTGGGGGTCTGTGATGTGTGTCGTTTCACGAGGCCTTTGTGTTGTACTTGGTGGCCTCCAAACATTGTTTGCTGGTTGCATCTGTTGCTGTTGTGGTGGTGTCCATTGGCCTCCGCGTGGTGCTCCTGTTGCCTGCTGCCGTGGTACTTGGTTAGGTGGCGACCATTGGTCGTTTCCCCGCGTCTCCTGGATTCCTGTCTCTTCGCATCTTCTGCATGTTACCTGCGCTGGCGATGCCGACTTGTTCTTCGAGAATTTGTTTTCCTGCGCGAACGCTTCCCGCTCCTTTTCGAGTTCTTCATACTCGTCTGCTAATATCATCAGCGTGTCCAGGTCCGACACTTTGTATGCCCTTAGGAAGATCCTTAGACTGGGGGTGCAGTTCTCCTTGATGATTCTTAGGGTCTCTATAGCGGAGTAATTAAGTGGCCTCACCATCGTCTGTATGTCGATCATGTAGTCCTTGAACGACTCGCTGAAGCCTTGCTTCCTTTGCCGGACCTGGTCCGCCAGCCTGGTGAAGAAATCTCTTGGCAGGAAATATGTGTGGAAACTTTCAATGAATTCTGCCCAAGTTCTCCACTGCTTATTGTTGGCGATGAACCATTTCAAAGCCCTTCCTTTTAGCAACTCCGGCATCGCTCGAGGGATCATATCGAGCTCCAAACCGTACGTGTTGGCGGACCATTCTACTTGCTCCAGGAACTCGAATGGTTTTTCCGCCCCGTCGAACCTGAACGACCATTCACGGACCTGTTTAGCGACCTTTGCATAGTCCGACTGGCTTGGTCTCGGGGTTAGCGCTGCTGCTTTCTTTTCTTGGCTTGATTCTCTCCTGTGGGCCTCTTTTTGCATGTTGTCAATGCTCAGGCTTGCCACGAAGTTGTCCCCTTCAGCGTTCGTTAGCGTAATGCTTGGGCCAGCTCTGTCGTAGTATGTTGCCTCCAGCTCGGCCCAGATGTCGACGAGTTGTGGATCATTCTCTGTTTCGGAGTAGTATTCCGATAGTGCCTTCCTCATGTCGTCTAGCCTGCCCTCCAGGGCGACATTGAGCCTCTGTGCGACATGGGCGAAGTCTTCCTTCTTGAGGCGGTAAATCCACTTCTTTCCAATTTTTACTGTGCTGTTCTCACTGTTGGGACAATCACGTTGGGCGCCAGATGTAACGAACTGATTTTTTTATTGTCTGCTCGCTACGAGATTCGTGCGGCTAGCTCAGTATATTTTGTGTTCGTCCCACCAAATTTATATTAACGTGACCGCCCAGTAGCTCAGTGAGAAAGCACAGAATTCACGGGTTCGTATTGGGTTTTATTGCGGGTATATTATTACAAGTGTCTTAGCCGCTTGGTTGGCTTTGACTCGTTGCTTGTGACCTACGGTGCTTCCGACGGTCCTGGATGACTCTACGACCTCTCGCCTTGATGACTCGGTGCTCCAGTCCTGTAGCTCCCTGAAGATACTCGCAGCTCCCTGAAGATCCTCGCCGCTCCCTGAAGATCCTCGCAGCTCCCTGAAGATGCTCGCTCGCGGTTCACTTCTCACGCGTGACTTGGTGACTGCTGGTAACGACTCGGACTCGCGAGGGGTATCGGCCGTACGGGCTTAGGGAAGCGTCACCGTTCTCAGACTAGGGTGAACAGAAGCTGCGCTCTCCAGGATCGCTCCTTTCGACACACCGCCGCCTGTCCCTTGCTCTGTCCCGGATGGTCCCACTGGGTTTCTGCTCAGCCCGCGCGGACAGTCAAGGCGGAACGTCAGGAAGCTGCCTCGCGCCTTACTTCGCTTCCACGCCTAGTGTAAACGAACGTTCCACCCTAGCCTCACCCTTTTGCCTTTTGTCCGGGACGTTTCCGTGTGGCTTTTGGTACTCGGGGTTCGGGCACGCCGCTCCGGGACCTCGCAAGTCGAATCCGTAGGGCTCTCCTGGATAATTCCACTCGAGACCGTACCGATCGACCGCTCTCCCTTCTGGCTTGTTATACTCGTGGTTCGGGCACGCCGCTCCGGGACCTCGCAAGTCGAATCCGTAGGGCTCTCCTGGACAATTTCACTCGAGACCTTACCGATCGACCGCTCTCCCTTCTGGCTTGTTATACTCTTTCCAGGCGTAACGCCAGGACTTTGTGGACAGGGTTAATCGACCGCCTTGACCTAGCCGTGTGATGCCCTCTGGATCTCAGCTACCTGCGTCTCAATTCGGAGATTCCTGGTATCCCAATCCCGAACGTCTCGACGTAGCAATCTCGCTCCTTGTAGGCTCCCACGGCGCTGCTTCTCTGGCGACTCGACTTGCTGCTGCTCCCTTGTAGATTATCTGGTTGTTTGATTGTTCACTTTGGTATCTGAGTGATCTTGACGGTTTGACTCCTTGTGATCGACTGATCCAGCTGCCAGCGCTCTGCGGCCTTATATAGGGCCTCCGGGAACCGTTATTTCCCTTTTGCGCACGGCCCGCTGGATCTCTCCACTCTGGGTCCAAAGTCCGAGCCTCCTGGATGACCCACTTGTCGTTCCCGTACCGCTTCCAATCGATGCTCCGCCCACTGCTGCCATCCCGCTGATTCCCGTGATGCTTGTGGCACGCCTGTGTGCCGCTCCACCACCGAGATGTGGCACTTCCTCTCCCGGTCCAAAGTTCACGGGAGAGTCCAAAGTCCGGTGGAGTTCCGGCACTCTTGCCTTGCCCGCGAAGTCTCCACTCTCTCTCGATCTCCATCCTTGGTCTCCAAACTCTCTCGCTCTCCTTCATTGGTCTCCAAACTCTCTCGCTCTCCTTCCTTGGTCTCCAAACTCTCTCGCTCTCCTCGCCGCGCCGTTAGTACGCGAATTCACCGCGTATCTGGCAAGCGGCCGGCCATCTGCTGCTGTTTCTATTTGTGGGGAGTTATTCAACTCCTCACAAAAGTAAATTGGATGCTATTAGCAAACACAAATTTTCTATGAACATATGTATGTATGCTGGTATAGCTACACAGAGAGAATTATTCAAGTATTTTGCACTAAAATGAAGAATTTTTTAAATCAAAAATTTAGCTTTAACAAAAATGTTTACTTCGAGTGGAAAATACTCACTTTCCGTACAAAATGTCTCAAAAAGTATGTACTTAGCTTGTCAACATTTGTGCTCTTACTTTTAATTTATTATGTTTTTAATTTTATTATGTAATACAGTTACATATATTCCTACATAATATTTTTTATTTATGTTTGTGTTCCATGTTCTAGGTTGTGACTTTTTTTCCTAGCTGCCTGGTCTAGCGAAGGGCAAAGAGGCTGAAAAGAAACAGTTATTGTTAGCAAATATTGTAAGTATATATGGAAAGATAAGCATTAAACAATAAAATTAGAGTGATATTAAATGTACATTTGAAAGCAATTTGAAAATTATATGTGTATGTATGTATGTACAATGTACCAAACTAGACACGTGGGATAAACTTCCGTTTAGCTCCAGACTTTGTTCGAACTTTCCATATCGACATGTTTTTGGGTCCTGATTATGGGAAAAATAGTAAAAGTTGGCGTAAATAACGGGATCGGAAAATAACGGTGAAAACCGTAAAATTATTGATTTTTTGCTGCTTTTTCCGAAAATATAACGAAAATCATAAAATGTTTCAGACAAAAACAAAAATATTTATAAAACTGATTGTTTGTGCCTAACCGAAGTAGACACTTCCGGGTCACACCGCGGGACAAGGGGGTAATGAGCACTTGTCGCTGGCACGGGGACGCTTTGCTGGCAGGACGATCGCGTCGCGGCAATGGTAACGAAGGTTACTGTGATGCCGGACCACAGGCGATGCTGGAGCTGCGCTGAGGGTAAGCTAACGTGGTTAGCTGCTAGTTGAGATAGTGTATTACGAGCCCTATTCCCAGATGTAGGAAGTAGAACCGCGGAGTTAAGAGGTGTGTTGATAACTGTTTTATTCTTCATTTGGAACATGTTTATATACTACTTGGAACACGGAAGTTTAGTGTAATGATTAGTGAAGTAAGCTATATTCTAAAGTAGATCAGGGAATAATGATTATGGTAGCAGTTTGCGTAGTTGGCTTTGCGTAGTTGGCTGACACTGCAAAATGTGCTGACTGCATTGGCCGGTCAGTGTGCCGTTGAGTCGGTGAGACGGTGAGTTAGTGAGACATATAATATGCTGATCAGCAATTCTCATATGCAGTGGGTGCTACTGAGCGCCTGGTACTGTTCCCAAACTTGGCTACTGCTTGATTTGTTGGGTGTGGTCATGTTGAGTACCTTTGGGTACGAACATTCTCCCCCCCATTGAGGGGTACCCTCAATTAGGTCGTGATGTCGGTCAGCCCTTGACCGAATTGTATCGGAAGCACCTAACAAATCATTGACCAAGGTGGATCGTTCCTTCAACTGAGGTTCATGTTTGTGATTCAGGTCCTTCACATCTTCTTGATGCTGCTTAACACTCCCCTTTGCGATAAAATTGACATTACCGTGGGGACTGAAATTGTGCCCTCGTAGAACTCGATCATTTGGCACGTCTATGGTATGTGGACGTTCTGCAACAAAACTAAGATCTTTCTTGGTTAAGTTTAGAAATGGTGAACCAAAGTCAGCCTTCTTGTAGGTTTCAAATTGATGAGAAGTCGGTTCTATATTCATCGGATTTTTATCTTTTGTTGGCTCATAAGCAGCGTTCGGTCCTGCAAAATCACCTCTGCCTTCTACCAAAATAGGGTTGATTTCCGTATCAGATGAGGTTTCTTTATTGAGATAACCTGTGATTACATAACCAAGCCTAGTGCCTTGTGCCAAGGGTTTATTAGGTCCTAGTTTAAGAAGTTCACCGGTTATTACACGAGAATACACCTCAGACCCTAAAGTTAGGTCAATGGGTCCAGGTTGCCGAAAGTCAGGATCTGCTAATGGCAGTCCCTCGGGAATATTAAGATCGGTTGTAATCGGTACTGACGGTTGGTCTGTAATGACTGTGGGCATAATAAATACCTCTAATAGTTTTTCAAACCCTGATGTACAGGATGAGAGCTTTAGTGTTGATCTAATTGCTGTTGATATCTTTCCTCCGATTCCAGATATTTCAATCGGTGAACCTTCCTTAAGAGATAGCAGATCTGCCATTCTCCTTGAGATAAGATTCACCTGTGATCCACCATCTATTACAGCGCGACATGTTTGTAACTGACCGTTTGGCCCTTGTAATGAGACCTTCGCGGTCGCGAGCAGAGTATATCCTCCTACGTTGTCGTAGCCTGCAATGGTTACTGCGCCGGCCACTGGATTGCTAGTTGGTCCTTTGTGTAACAGTGAATGGTGCCGTTGCTGGCAGACTCGACAATTGGTCGGTGATCCACAGTTTTCAACCATATGAGCTGTAGACAAACAATTTGTGCATGCTCCTATTTGAATAATGGCTTGGCGCCGTGTTTTGGGGTCCATTTCCTGGAACCGGCTACATGCTCTAAGATTATGTGGTCCTAGGTGACAAATCTTACAGCTCTCTTCGTTGTGAACTGACTGATGGCGTAGTGTTGCTGTAGGTTGAGCGCTTATCGTCTCCAGCATGCAAGCGCGCCGTTCAATAAACGTTAGTACACTCCTTAACGTTGGAATTTCCGTTGGTGCATCCGCTGAATTTTCTAGAGCAGCTAGAGATTGCTGGTCTAGTTTTCTTCTGATAAGAAAACACAGGATTGGATCCCAGGATTTTGTGCTGATATCGAGGTTTTTAAGAGTACTCATTGAGTTTTTTATAGTGTCATGTAAGGCCCTTAGTTGGCGCGAGGAGCCGTCTATAGGCCTATGGTCAATAATTTTTGCTATGGCGGCGAATACTAATATTTTGCCGTTCTGGTACCTGGCCTTCAACCGCAACCAGGTGTCGTCATAGCCACCCTGTGAGAAGGCTGTGTCTGTCAAGACGTTCCTCGCTTCACCACGAAGCGAACTCTGTAGAATATGTAGTTTTTGACTGGCCGAATATGGTTTGTTATGTACCAATTCCACAAAGAGATCATGGAACCGTGGCCAGTCTAGATACTCGCCGTTGAACTCCGGAATGCTAATTGGCGGAAGTGCCAAGTTTAGGCTCATTGGCGCGTCGTTTTCTCGAAGCAGGTTCATTTCGTATTCCTCGTATAATGTGTGGAATTGAGCTAGCTCTGCTTCTGCCAGGGCTGCGGCCCCAGGTGTGCTGTCCAATTCGTCGTGGGCTTGCCTCAGTAACGCCCAATGGAGATCCAGGTGCCTTTGTAAGGCTGGGGTGACGGTTGGGGCGTTCGAGGCTAATGTTAATGATGACTCCAATTCGTTGCATCTTCGCTGCAACTGTCGGATCACCGTGTCAATTGCGGAATCTCCTTTGACTTGATCTCTTGTTGTGATCTTGATGTTGGCCGACGTTCGTCTCGGGGCCTTCGGAAGCCCGCTTCCATTCGGCATGTTGTCCAGAAAGATATTCTGATATTTTTCGACCAGCTCCTTAAGTGCTACTAATCGTGAAGAGTACTCACTTCCAGTGGGTAATGCCGCTTGCTGAACTTCTTCATCTAGGTCGCAAAACTGCTGCCAGAGATCGTTTAACTGATTTAGCTTACCGGAATAGTAGCCGTCTCGGTGGCGTCGGTCGGCAGAATCCTTGCCATAATTCTTAATGAGCTGTTGGATTTTCGCTTGCAGCTCGTTTTGGGTGTCTAGTAATCGATTGTGTAGATCGATTCTTGTGTGACTTGTTTCCTCTATGAATGAAGTAGACATTTTGTGTGTCTTGGAAACAAAGAATCCTGTGAAGCTGGATGAAGCTGAGTATCCTGCGAAGCTGGATGAAGATGAAGTTCCTGTGAAGCTGGATGAAGCTGAAGTTCCTGTGACGCTGGAAGAAGAAGCGTATCCTGTGAAGCTGGATGAAGCTGAAGTTCCTGTGACGCTGGAAGAAGAAGCGAATCCTGTGAAGCTGGATGAAGCTGAAGTTCCTGTGACGCTGGAAGACGAAGCGTATCCTGTGAAGCTGGATGAAGCTGAAGTTCCTGTGACGCTGGAAGAAGAAGCGAATCCTGTGAAGCTGGATTAAGCTGAAGTTCCTGTGACGCTGGAAGAAGAAGCGTATCCTGTGAAGCTGGATTAAGCTGAAGTTCCTGTGACGCTGGAAGAAGAAGCGTATCCTGTGAAGCTGGATTAAGCTGAAGTTCCTGTGACGCTGGAAGAAGAAGCGTATCCTGTGAAGCTGGATTAAGCTGAAGTTCCTGTGACGCTGGAAGACGAAGCGTATCCTGTGAAGCTGGATTAAGCTGAAGTTCCTGTGACGCTGGAAGAAGAAGCGAATCCGGTGAAGCTGGATTAAGCTGAAGTTCCTGTGACGCTGGAAGAAGAAGCGTATCCTGTGGAGCTGGATAAAGCTGTGAGTCCTTCAGTGGGAAGGGGGTTGCTTGAGTGTGATCCTTTGTTGTTAAAGGATCACGTCGGGGTCACCAATGTTTGTGCCTAACCGAAGTAGACACTTCCGGGTCACACCGCGGGACAAGGGGGTAATGAGCACTTGTCGCTGGCACGGGGACGCTTTGCTGGCAGGACGATCGCGTCGCGGCAATGGTAACGAAGGTTACTGTGATGCCGGACCACAGGCGATGCTGGAGCTGCGCTGAGGGTAAGCTAACGTGGTTAGCTGCTAGTTGAGATAGTGTATTACGAGCCCTATTCCCAGATGTAGGAAGTAGAACCGCGGAGTTAAGAGGTGTGTTGATAACTGTTTTATTCTTCATTTGGAACATGTTTATATACTACTTGGAACACGGAAGTTTAGTGTAATGATTAGTGAAGTAAGCTATATTCTAAAGTAGATCAGGGAATAATGATTATGGTAGCAGTTTGCGTAGTTGGCTTTGCGTAGTTGGCTGACACTGCAAAATGTGCTGACTGCATTGGCCGGTCAGTGTGCCGTTGAGTCGGTGAGACGGTGAGTTAGTGAGACATATAATATGCTGATCAGCAATTCTCATATGCAGTGGGTGCTACTGAGCGCCTGGTACTGTTCCCAAACTTGGCTACTGCTTGATTTGTTGGGTGTGGTCATGTTGAGTACCTTTGGGTACGAACACTGATCTTTTTTGTTATAATTATTTTTTGCAAAAACTTAATGAATTTCGAAAAAAACCTTAAATAAATATTTTAGATAGGAGGGGAACATTTAAAAAATTTTGCTATATCCCGCCATAAAAATGGCCTCAGATTGAGTAGATTAATGGATAACAGCATTTTAGGTGATGGACCTTTTTCGATTTTTATTACGATATATCCTTTTTCCCAAGTTACAAAATAAAATCAGGTACACACATACTAACCGAAGACAGTACTATGACCCGTGAAAGTAAAACGCCGCAGGCAAACAATTTTGCTTACGACATTAGAAATGCTTTTTATATAAATTTTTATAATACATTTTTTCGCGTTAAAATTTGAATTTGAATTTGATTTTTTAACTTTATTTTTAAGTACGATAACTGAAATGCTTTTGCCAACATTTAAATTTTGCTTATACTTTTCATTTAGACTTTATTATTTTAATTTCGTGTTCTTAAAAATGTTAATACCGTTCTTGTGTTTTGGTTTGTTTGGATGTGTTTGGATATAACAACAAGCTTTCGGGCGATATATCGGGCAAAATGACGCAAGTGCGTTTCAACGGTTTCTTATTTTCAAACCTTGTGAAAATATAATCTTATTAAGCGTTTTTAACGAAAACTATTAGTTTTACGGAATAAATGTATAAAACATAAATTACTGAATTCTTTAATAGCATTCATTTTTCCCTGGCAAACTTTTTGGTTAAGTATATATATTTGAAGATATTCACAAAAAACAGTTTTTACAGTTATTTTCCATGATCCCGTTATTTGCGACAACTTTGACTATTTTTCCCGTAATAAGGATCTTGAAAGTTTGGACGAAATCAGGCGTTGAAGCTAAGCGGAAGTTCACCCGACACGTGCTTCACGCCACTTACAATCACACATACATATTGATATACACGCCTTGGCAACATTTTTGCAGTGTTTGTTTATTGTATTATTATTTAGCACATTATAAATACAGTTCAAATTAAAAAACTCTTCCTCGAGGTACGTTAGATTCGCACGAATGTCTGATTCACAAAAATGGTTTTTAGCTATGTGTTAAGCGCACGTCTTGACTTTGCTAAATCACACGGCAAATGACAGTCACACAAATGCGGCGCGCACCACTTTACACACCCAATAGTGAGAAAGAGACAAACATATACGCAAAGAACTAAAGGCAGCTCATTTCCCGTCTCGTTTGCTTAAGTGATTTAATAGAAGTAATCTAGATCTCATTATGAGACTATTCAATTCTTTTTTGAGTTATTCATTACTCAATATGTGACTCTTTTTCTTAAGTTGGAAATTGAATAGAACATTTCCTCAAAATGAGAATTTTGTAATCAATTTATGTTTTTTTTCCTAAAAAGAGTCCATTATTTCTCAATACGACTTTTTTCCCAAATGTTGTAGTTAAATTCAGTACATCCTCAAATTGTAACTGCGCAATTTGCATTCAGATTAATTTTAATCGTTGTCGTTGATTTAAAAAAAATATAACTTTTATTTTAAAATTTTATTTTATTGGTGATTGACCTTAATTCACAAACTCACTATTACATCAACACATATATATTTTTATACCCGTTACTCGTAGAGTAAAAGGGTATACTAGATTCGTCGGAAAGTATGAAACCGGCAGAAGGAAGCGTTTCCGACCCCATAAAGTACATATATTCTTGATTAGGATCTATCTAGCCATGTCCGTCTGTCCGTCTGTCTGTCCGGATGAACGCTGAGATCTCGGAAACTATAAAAGCTAGGCTATTGAGATTTGGCGTGCAGATTCCTGAGCTTCTTACGCAGCAGAGTGCTACGCCCACTCTAACGCCCACAAACCGCTTAAAACTGTGACTCCTACAGTTTTGATGCTAAAATAAAAATTTTAACTGAAATGTATTGTTCTCATCAATTCCTATCGATTGACCTAAAAAAAGTTTGTCACGCCCACTATAACGCCCACAAACTGCCCAACTCTGTGAAGCCCACAATTTTCATGCTAGATAAAAAATCTTAACTGAAATGTATTGGTCTCGTCAATACCTATCGATTGATCCAAAGTTATTAATTTGCCGCGCCCACTCTAACGCCCATAACGCTTAAATCTGTCTACCACCGGTAGGTGGCGCATTTTAATCTCGCTTTGCTGCTTGCATATCTCCATTTAGCTGAGTAACGGGTATCTGATAGTCGAGGTACTCGACTATAGCGTTCTTCCTTGTTTATTAATAAGGTATGACCGATCGTGGCTTCAATCCGAAATATACAGACTTCTTAGTTCTAAACGAACCTCGGCCAGAAGCTTTTCTTTCTCAAGTTTATTGGTTTATTTATGTTAGCAGAACGGTCAAGCGCGGCCCACGAAGTTAATGGAAAAAGCAAAGCATAGCATAATTTTAAGCAAAGGTAAAGGCAATGTCGCTGAAGGCAAGGGCAATATAGCTGAGATTGAATTAAAAAATTTGTTTAAAAGTTCCATAAGTGGAACCGATTCACGGGTTGGATTACTTGCGCGCACAGTGATACACAACATAACCACAAGTGTATACATGCGCAATATATATAATTTTACAAATGTAATATATTGTGATTGTTATTCGCAGCCATCTTAAGCACGACATAAATGTAAAGGTTACATGTTTGTATAGTATTAATAAAAATCGTTTCTTGCTTTAGGTGCTGGGGTTTCTTAAGAGTGCCTTCAATATATAAATAATGATTAAATTAAAGAGGTCATCACACCGATTGGGCCCCGTGTGCTTTTTAGGGTCAGGTTGACGGAGTATCAGAAATCCAGGTAAGAAATATAGATATTTAAAGTTAAATTTGTATCTTTAAAATATTCTTACAGTCTCAAGTGCCGACTCCAGTTCCAGTTAGGAAAAAAGAATTAAACACATTTTTAAATGAAACGACCAATAAAGTGCTGAAAAAGGTAATCTCATCTTATTCAAATTAACTTTTTCCGAGAACCAATTATTTAATATTAGCTAACAAAAAATTTCATATTTTTCATAGAACTTGCTTTTCGTACTGCAATCGGCTGAAGTTGGCCGCGGTTTACTAAACAATAAAGTGTTGACGGAAAATCAAAGGAATTCCATAATTAACATCATTATAGAAGAAATTTTAAAAACAATATTTTTGTTCAAGCCGCAGAATTTTGTAATTCGTTGGACGAGCTCATTAACATTTTTCCTTGCGAAGCGCAAAGCCAGGTTATACTTAAACCATAATCAAAAATGATGTTAATGTAATAGTAATTTAGACGGTTTATTTGTTGTTTTATATTGTTTTAAATGATTTTTATTTCCTGGTTCTTCACATGCGTGTGTTCTTGAACAGATCCGACGAAAAGTGTGTTTTTTTTGTCCGCGTTTCAAGATTGCCACACATTTTTTTACGTTCTGCGTTGCCAGATCGCATACTTAAATGTAGTATTTTAATACTGTACATAGTTTTACAATAAATACTTAATCTATCTTGTTTATATGTTTATCTTATAATCTAATTTTAAATATTGGTTGTTGTTTAAGATATTAACAAAGAATTATCTTACATTAACTTTATTTTTAAACATTCTGCTTTTGTCTTAAGGACTATTATATTGAAACTTTGTTACGCCCTTCCGCCATGATAAAAATTTAATTATGATATTATAAATTTATAAATTTAAATAGCTTCTGGGAGCGAGATCGATGCGATGTTGAATCCAAGAACGGTTCTTCTCGAAATCGAGATCGATGCAATGTTGAAACCAAGAACGATTCATACTGAAATCAAGACCGATTCGATGTTGAAACCAAGAACGGTTCTTCTTGAAGTCGAGATCGATGCGGTGTTGAAACCGAGAACGACTTATACCGAAAACATGATTGAAGCGATGTTGAATCCGAGAACGGCTCTTGTCGAAATCGAGATCGACCATTCTCAAAAGCCCGTTCGCAAACCAAGAAGGACTTTTAGTATTAATCTCACTTTTGTGATCGAAAATACTTTTTTCTCTGAGTGTAGGTGGCTGTGCGCTATGGACGCAACTCGATTGAGCGAAGTCCGGGCTGCCGACGGCTTCGTGCTTGGGAATAGACGGGGTGTGGGTATACAGCTGCTACCTGGCCTCAAGCCATCCCCTCGTCATTAATTGAACTCACGAATCGCGAGTAGCGAACTTGCACGTCAAGCCTGATGTAGGATTATCGACATCGAAACAATAAGCGACCACGAGACCATCCAGGTCTTATTCGGAGAGGAAACCAGGCTCATGCCCACTCCGACTTTAGCAAGGAAGGCTTATCGCCAGGAAACCTTCAGTGCTCCAGCCTTTGCGATTGCGCTGGAAGACCTGAACCTAAACGGGGTGGATAGCGCCAATGAAGGATCAAGTAATCTGGCAGCCGACGTCGAGAATGCCTGCGATAAAAGCATACAGCAGCGGAAAAGGTATCGGAAGCACAACGAACCTGTTTTTTGTGGAACGAGGATATAGTTATCCTTCGCGCTAGATATTTTCAAGCAAGAAGTCAAGTCCAAAGAGCTCGTCACTTTCCGAGACTCAAGGGCAGGTTCAGGACTGACAGGTAGGCCTTCAAGAAGGCGATCAGGGACAGCAAAAGAGAGTGCTTTCTTAAGCTGTGCGACGAAGCGGAAAACGACCCGCGGGGCGGGGCCTACCGAACGGTGGTAAAAGGCGTTAGTGCTGGCAATAATGTGACCACGGAACAGGAGGCTCTGGAAGGCATAGTGAGGGTTCTGCTCTCAAGGGGTCAACCATTGACCATCTCCTGGACAACGGTGCTCGACGGAGGTGATTTTCGCCAAGTCACAGACTATGAAGTCATCGAAGGGAAGAGAAGCCTAGACAGTAAAAATGCGCGAGCCGGATCCTACAACTATATCCCACTGTTCCCATTAGAATGATCAAAAAAATACTTTTTAAAAAATAAAAAACATATAACTTCAGTTTTTTTGACCTATTAACTTCTTCTCTTGGGTAAATCATTCTTTTAATATTTTAGAGTTTTCAATAAAATGTAAAACAAATTGGACTACTTTGTCATACAGGTGCTTATAAATATCAAAGAAATATACCTCTACGGGAAAAGAATCTTCGGCGTGAAATGAATTTTGTTTGAAACTTATTTTGCGATTGGCAACTATATGATCTATGATCAATAAATACAAGTACACAGAACAAATAAAGACAGGACAAAACATTGATCAACAAAACTGAAGCAAATGAGTTAAGATTATAGTTTTTAAAACAGGGATAGAAGTTTAGGAACAAATTAAATGATATAGGGTGTTATAATTATTAGAAAGTACGCGAAAAGGCTCGTGCTGACTAAAATTAGATATCCATCTTGGCAAGTTAATGGGATAGTAGGTTGGCGTTAGTGTTTCAAGAACATTAAAGGTTTGGCGACTTACCAAATCTACGGAATCTATATCGCATCTGATAAGATTATGCGTAAAAAAAAAACCAAGCATAATTCTACGATTTACTAGAGTAATCTACTCGAGTAAGAAAGCAACCTCACGTTTTGATCCCAATTCAAACCACTTAAGGCAAAAAGAAGAAATTGTTTCTGTACGGACTCTATACGGTCAATGTGCACTTGATACTGTGGACTCCAAACAAATACGGAAAAGGGAGGTAAATAATAATTTTGTAGTGTATGGATCATCAAATTCTTTAGACCAAAGCTTTATAAACCCAAGAACACTAATAGCTTTATTTACAGTACACGTTATGTGGGTGTCAAATTTAAGTTTTGTATCCAGGAAAATATTTAAGTCGTTAACTAAAAATACTCGGTCCAGGGACCTATTCTGAAGAGAATTACTCATAAACGTTGGTGTAACCGTATAGAAAGTCATAACGTTGCATTTAAGATAGTTTAAATTTAAAGGATTTTACTTACCCCGTTCCTGGAATCTATTAATACTGCAAGCAGAAACCAGACTCATTGCTATCATATGATATAGAAAGCTTAACATCATCAGCATTCATTAGTACATGAAAGTGAGTTACAATAAAGGGAAGATCATTTATAAACAAAGTAAACAGCAAAGGGCCTAAATGACTATCATGAGGCACTCAAGATGTCACGCAGATCAACTTGGAAACAGCGTTTTTAAATAGTTCTTAGCTCTACCATTTAAATAACTTGAAATCTATGTTAACAGATTATTCGGAAACTTGAACAGTCTAATTTGAATAAAAGAAGGGAATTGTTTACAGAGATAAAGGCCTTACGAAATGTTTATTTTCAAATCGAATTATCCATCAAAAAGTTGCACGGGGTGTGCAACCTTGAGAAAAGTCGCTTCGCTGTATCAAATCTTATACTAACAACCTAACTAACAGTCATATGACTGGTATTGAGGTAAGGGGCCCCGAAAGTTGTTGCGTTGTAGGCGTGATCTGCTGGAAGCCCAAGTCAAGCCTCTTGACGCGCAGAGAGTTTTTCATTGTAGGACGCTTTTTGTTTGTCTATTTCATCTTTTACGGTAGGATTTTTGATTGAGCGCGCTGATTAATGTCTATGTTGCTGCTGCTCGCGCATGTCTCGGGCATGTTTGCCTGTTCAGAGTAAACGTTATGTGTTTACATTTTTGTTCATTTATTTTAATTCGCCAATCTCTACGACGAGAAGGTTATTGGCTAGCTGTGCTGTCGCTCGGCCTGGGCACATCGAGCGACTTAAATGTTGTTAGCTGCTCGTTCGTAGGGATATCCGCTGTGTATAGGAGGAACCGTGTAGACCCTAGCGCGCTTGCGGGACTCCAGTTTCGATAACGTAGTCATCAGATGTTGTTGTGTTGCACCTTACTGCGAAGACTCTGTTGTAGAGATACGACTCAAGTAGCTTGTGAGTGTATTCAGGCAAGTGTGTTTTGATTTTGAGCATGAGGCCATCGAGCCATACTCGATCGAAGGCTTGAGATACATTGATGAATATTGCGCTGCACTATTCCCGATGCTCAAGGGCTGTGCGTATTTCTGATGTTATTCTGTTAACTTGTTCGATTTTTTCATGGTTTGGCGGAACCCAAATTGATGAGCAGGGCTAACATTGTGTGCACTTAAAATAAAATAAACTTAAACTGTGTAGTCTTTTCCGGGCTTCGGTATCATTATGATAATAGATTTTTTCCATTTTCTCAGATAACAGCCAAGACTTATGATCCCATTGAAGAGCTTACAAATAACCTAAATGCACAGTTTGGAAGTTCAATTATCATTTTTAGGGGTAATTAGGTTAGGGGTAATTTTCACGATCTACCAACAATGTTGGTAGGGAAATAGTTTCAGATACTATTTGTGGTAGGACAAATAAAGCCGTAGCAGGGTTCGGCTGAAAGATGCTTCGGATATGTGGTGCAAAACTTTCGGCTCTATCTTCGTCGCTGCGGACCTAGCTGCCTGATGAATTTCTTATCGAAGTGACTGTTTCGAGCTCAGACTTGTGTGAGCCCTCCACAGAAGACGTTTTGTAATGGTTGGGGAAAGTTTTTAAATGCTTTTCTGCATCTTGCTTTAGTGCTGGGTTTAGTGTGCGAGTGGCTTCCTTAAGACGTTGTTTAGTTGACGGCGATCTGCTTGCCAGGCACGTCGTTGACGCCTCTTTTCTAGGACAAGCCGTTTAATTTGCAGATTAGTTTTAAAGTGGTTGGTTTCCACGTCCCTTCCCTGTGATGTTGAGATAGTGGCTGCCTCCACGACTACATCTTCAAGAGCATCGGTAGAGCAGTCGATGTCCGCTTCGATGTTGAACTGAAAGGTTAACTTGATGTGTGAAGTTACATACTTTTTATATCTTAAGCAGTTGGTTCTGTGCGACGTCAGCCTGTGGGGGTGAAGGTAGTTATTGGGCTTTGAAGAAAAGTTATCAGCACTGTCAAGTGGTCTGATGAGAGGTCCGAAATCGCTTCGGCGCTTATTATATTGCGTGGAGTTTTTTTTGTCACCAAAAAGTCTATTAAGTCTTGGGGTCTGTTAGCCAGTATGTGGGGCTAGTCTAATTTGTTGATTGGTTTTATGATTGCATTATATAATTGCCTTATTTTGGGAGTCACGAGGCGTGAACCCCAGTGCGTGTGTTTGGCATTATAGTCCCCTGCAGCTATAAAACGATATCCAAGTAATTTGTAAAGGTCCATGAAATGTCCTACAGAAATTGTAAAGCGAGCCGGGCAGTAAACAACGGTTATGGAGAGGTTTCCGTTACCTGATTGCACTTTCAAAGACTTGGCCTGCAATTAAAGTGAAAGTTGTGCTTGATGCGTTCCCTGATTAAGATGCCGGATTCGCCGTGATATTTACCATCTGGATGATCTGCGTGGTAGAAAGTGTAGCCTCTTATTTGGAAGTTGTATTTGCTTGTGAGGTGCGTCTCTACCATTAGCATAATGTCGATATGATTTTCATTCAGGATCTGTGTTACTTCAAGCTTGTGTTTTGAAACACCATTGGCGTTCCACATTCTTATTCGTAGATTTGCCATCGATTATTTGACTGCTTAGCTGCAAGGAGCTGTAACACCATGTTCTGGTTTTGAGCCAGTGCTTGCATGGTCGTTTTCATGTATGACATGAATTCCATCACATTTTGTTGCATGGTGACCATAATAGCTTCCAGAGTGCCTTGTGACTGTACTTGGATCTGCTGAACGTTTCCTAGATTAGACTGGAGTGGGTTTTCCGTCCCTGATTGTAGGGCATTGGCGTATGAGAAGCCCTTCTAGGTATTTAATTGAAGAAATGAGGATCTTGCAGTCTTGCCGAAAAATACTTCCGCCGTCATACGCGAGTAAGTGTACGCAGATTGGGTATTCCGATAACGCGTTGCTGTCCCACGTCGCCTGCGGTCCTTCATCTCCTTGTAGATCGGACAGCCCCTGTAGTTTGTCGTGTGGTTTTCTTGGCAGTATACGCATTTCATCTTTTTGGGGTCTTCCTTTTTGACAGGGCAGTGGAATTGTGGAAGTCTCCACAAACTACACAGACTGTTCGAAGTGAAGAGTATGCCCTAATGTGTCCATACTCCTAAAAATTTGTGCATTGAAGTGGGCCGTTCTTTTAATGTGACTCTTCCAATAATAATTCTTCGGTATAATAAAAAAAATTTGGTATATTATTATACCCGTTACTCGTAGAGTAAAAGGGTATACTAGATTCGTCGGAAAGTATGTAACAGGCAGAAGGAAGCGTTTCCGACCCCACAAAGTAAATATATTCTTGATCAGGATCACTAGCCGAGTCGATCTAGCCATGTCCGTCTGTCCGGATGAACGCTGAGATCTCGGAAACTATGGGAGCTAGGCTATTCGGCGTGCAGATTCCTGAGCTTCTTACGCAGCGCAAGTTTGTTTCAGCACAGTGCCACGCCCACTCTAACGCCCACAAACCGCCCAAAACTGTGGCTCCTACAGTTTTGATGCTAGAATAAAAATTTTAACTGAAATGTATTGGTCTCGTCGATACCTATCGATTGATCCAAAAAAAAATTTGCCACGCCCACTCTAACGCCCATAACGCTTAAATCTGTATACCGCCGGTAGGTGGCGCATTTTAATCTCTCTTTGCTGCTTGCATATCTCCATATAGCTGAGTAACGGGTATCTGATAGTCGAGGTACTCGACTATAGCGTTCTTCCTTGTTTTTAATTTAAATTTATCTTTTATAATATCAAATTAACAATAATATCAATTTGGTATTTTTAATATCCAACCTACTACAATGTACATTTGAAACTATAACATCAAATCTACAATCATACCAAAATATCGTTTTTACCATTTCAAACATGTCAAGTTTAAATGTGCCGTATCAAGCCCGAATTGATACTGTATTTCATCAAATTGACCATCATATCATATCAATTTTTCTTTCTGTGTACGTAAAAGTAATAAATGCCAAAAATTAAAAGCGAGAACTGATACTTAAGCTCCATTAACATTAATATACACCAATAAATGCTTTTGATAGAGTGGTAGTGGACCAAATTGGGCAGTTACCACAAAACAGAATCTTCTCCCTTTAGATACTAACAGTAAGGGTATAAAATCTTAAACTAATTAATCTAACTAACAGTCATATGACTTATATTGTGCTGAAGGGTGCTGAAGTTGTTGCCGGCTTGGCAGGTCGTTGCGTTGTAGACGGGATCGGCTGGAAACCCAAGTCAAGCCTCTTGCGAGGCGATTGGGGTGCACAGAGAGTTTTTCGTTATAGGACGCTTTTTGTTTGTCTATTTCATCTTTTACGGTAAGAATGCTTAGGTCCCTTTGGATGTTTTGGTTGCGAATATACCATGGTGCCCCAGTGATAGTTCGCAGGATTTTCGATTGAACGCGCTGTATAATGTCTATGTTGCTTCTGCTGGCGTTCCCCCATAGCTGGGAGCCATATGTCCAGATGGGCTTGAGGTGGAGTTGTAGAGCAAAACCTTGTAGTCCAGACGCAGGGGCGAACGAGCGTTAAGAATCCGGTGGAAGGTGCTGGCCTTTAGTTTTAGATGTACTTTCTTGCGTTCGATGTGTCTTCTCCAGGTTAGTCATCTGTCAAGGTGGACGCCGAGATACTTTACATCGTTGACTTGGGGAATCTGCGTATTATTCAATAATAGTGGAGGGCATGTTTGCCTGTTTAGAGTAAACGTTATGTGTTTACATTTTTGTTCATTTATTTTAATCCGTTAACCAGCTGTTTTGTGGCTCGGCCTGGGCACCTCGAGCGACTTAAAATTGCGGTGTCGTCAGCGAACGTAGATGTTGTTAGCTGCTCGTTCGTGGGAATATCCGCTGTGAATAGGAGGAACAGAGTAGGTCCTAGCGCGCTTCCTTGCGTGGAGTCCCGGATAGTCGTAGTATGTAGTCGTCGGATGTTGTTGTATTGCACCTTACTGCGAAGGTCCTGTTGTATAGATACGACTCAAGAAGCTTGTGAGTCTAATCAGGTAAGTGTGTTTTGATTTTGTGCATGAGGCCATCTAGCCATACTCGATCGAAGGCTTCAGATACATCGAGGAATGTTGCGCTGCAGTATTCCCAATGCTCAAGGGCTGTGCGTATTTCTGATGTTATTCTGTTAACTTGTTCGATTGTTCCATGGTTTTGAAGAAATCCAAATTGATGAGCAGGGATAACATTGTGTGCTCCTAGATATGGTGTTATGCGAGTAAGAAGGCATTTTTCGAACAGCTTAGACAGACACGATAATAAACTAATTGGTCTTTAGGATCGGTATAATAATGATAATAGATTTTTTCCATTTTTTCGGATAGTAGCCGAGAGTTATAATCCCATTGAAGAGCTTACAAATAACTTCAATGGCAGAGTTTGGAAGTTCAATGAACATTTTTGGGGTTATTTGGTCACCGCCAGGGGCCTTTTTCGGTTTCAGTTCCCCAATGACTTTCGCGATCTCCTTTGGCTGAAACAATGGTGGTAGGGAAATAGATTCAGATTCGATTTGTGGTAGGAAAAATGAACCAGAGGCAGGGTTCGGCTGGAAGACGTTTCTTAGATGTAAAGAAAAAGCTTCGGCTCTATCTTCGTCGCTGCGGGCCCAGATGCCAGATGAGTTTCTTATCGGAGTGACTGTTTCGATTGGAGAGCTCAGATTTGGGTGAGCCCTCCACAGAGGATGTTTTGTACTGGTTGGCGATAGTTTTTCAATGTACTGCAGCTGTGCATTTTTTGTTTCTTGCTTTAGAGCTCGATTTAGTGTGCGAGTGGCTTCCTTAAGACGTTGTTTTGATGACGGCGATCTGTTGGTTTGCCAGGCACGACGCAGGCTCCTCTTTTCTAGGACTATCCGTTCAATTTGCAGATTAGTTTTGAAGTGGTTGGTTTGCACGTCCCTGCCTTGTGGTGTTGAGATAGTGGCTGCCTCCACAAATACTTCTTCAAGAGCATCGGTAGAGCAGTCGATGTACGCTTCGATGTTGAAGTGAGGGGTTAATTTGATGAGCTTACATACTTTTTATATTTTAACCAGTTGGTTCTGTGCGACGTCAGCCTGAGGGGGTGATCTGTGGTTTTTGTGCTTTGAAGAAGAGTTATTAGCACTGGCGAATGGTCTGACGACAGGTCCGAAAGCGCTTTGGCGCTTATTATATTGCGGCGAATGTATTTTGTCACCGCAAAGTCTATTAGGTCTGGAACTTTCCTGGGGTCTGTTGGCCAGTATGTGGGGCTGCCAGGGGAAACATAGTCTATGTTGCTGTTCGGTTTTATGATTGCATTGTATAATTGCCTTCCTTTGGGAGTCACAAGGCGTGATCCCCAGTGCGTGTGTTTGGCATTATAGTCCCTGCAGCTATAAAGCGATCTCCAAGAAAGTTGTAGAAGTCCATGAATTGTCCTTCAGAAATTGTAAAACGAGGCGGGCAGTAGACAGCGGCTATGGTGAGGTTTCCGTTGCCTGACTGCACTTTGATAGACGTGGCTTGCAAGTAATTAGTTGAAAACCTTTGGTGAAAGTGGTGCTTGATGCGTTCCCTGATTAGGATGCCGGTTCCGCCTTGGGCTTTACCATCTGGATGGTCTGTGCGGTAGAAAGTGTAGCCTCTGATTTGGACGTTGTATTTGTTTGTGAGGTGCGTCTCTACCAGTAGCATAATGTCGATATGATTTTCATTCAGGAACTGTGTTACTTCAAGGTTGTGCCGTGAAACGTCATTGGAGTTCCACATTGTTATTCGTTGATTTGCCATCTGATTATTTGGACTGCTTAACTGCAAGTAGCTGTAACACCATGTTCTGGCTTTGAACCACCGTTTGCATGGTCGTTTTCATGAATGACATGAATTCCATCATACTTTGTTGCATGGTGACCATCATAGATTCCAGAGTGGATCTGCTGAGCGTTTCCTAGATAAGACTGCAGTGGGTTTTCCGTTCCTTATCGAAGGGCATCGGCGTATGAGAAGCCCTTCTGGGTATTTAGTTGACCAACTAAGGATCTTGCAGCCGTGCCGAAAAATACTTCCGTCGTCGTACGCAAGTAAGTGTACTCATTTTGGGTATTCTTATGACTCTTCCACGTTGATTCTTCGGTTCAATAAGTATTGGAGGTTATAAATGGGGTGCACATCATTTTTCTTCAAGACTATGCTGTCTGGCTCCAGTTCGACGATATTACTGACGTTCTTTGCAGAAAACCCGTTTTCTTTGGGAGAATCGATGATTTCCTTGGGGGTTACGTCGGGCTAGATTCCTTTAAGTACCACTGCAAGCCCTTTGCTGTTTTTTAGTTGGTACGTGTAGTAATTTTTCCTAGCTTCATCCAGGTAATTGGATACAGCTCGGAAATGTTCTTCAGATTTGGTCTGAAGCGTGATTTTATGTATATCCCCTATTGTGACCATAGCAACGTGAAAGTTTCCGTCCCCGGTCAGCGCAACAATTTTGTTGACCAGGACATTCGAGATTTTCTTCCTAATGTAAACGGGTGGGGGCTTAGGGTTCGGTTGGGTCTGTTCTGGTTCATTTTCTGCTAAAAGCGCAAATCTATTACTGTTGGGTCTCCCTGGTAACGTATTGTCTATGTGGACATGGTTTATTTTTGACTTGTTACATACCGCGGTGTTTTGCGGGCTAAACTTGATATGGATGTAGAGATCTAATCCGGTCTGATTCACCGGTCCCGCTTGCTGAATTTTTTTTTGATTTTGATTTGTTGTAGTGGTTTTTGTTGCCGTTGTATTTAGCGCTTCGGTCGACGATATCGCAGTCGATTTCGAAATAACGGCCGAAGCTGTGGATGTTGTTGGTTTTGTTGCCGTAGCTGTAGTTGTTGCCAATACATTTAGTGCGATTGCAGAACTTTTACCGCTGCATGTTGTTGGTGCGCTAGGGGTTGAAACTAATGGTGGGGGAGGGTCTTGCACTGACAACTCCACGCCGTCTTAGTAAGAGTAACATTAAGTAGGCATGGTGAGCAAGATCGTGCTTTTTGGCTATCGACCGTCAGTAGTTTCGATTTGTGCACTTCGCTATCACGCGTTGAGACATACGAGAAGTACCCTTCTCTTCGGCTCACGGAGCTTATATGATGGAGGTTGATGCACTACGAGCAGTACAAACAAGTGGCCCAACGACACCAAGCACGTGCTTGTTACGCGCGGGGCCCTTTTATCAATTTGGGCAAAAAATACGAGTTCGCGAGGAAGATACAAAAAACAAATAGAGACGGGACACAAATGAAAATAAAAGAAGCATCTAAGAATGAAGCAAATGAGTTAAAATATTAGTTTTTAATACCGGGATAGAAGTTGAAGTGCAAATTAAATGATAAAGGTTGTTATAATTATTACATAGAACGCGAAAGGGCTCGTGCAGACAAAAATTAGATGTACATCGTGGCAAATTTAGGGGATAATAATTTCGTGTTAGTCTAACAGGAACATTGAAAGTTAGGCGGTTTACAAGTTCTACAGAATCAATATCACCTCTTATAAGATTTTGCATAAAAATACTACCAAGCATTGTTCTACGATTTGCAAGGGTAGGTAAATTAAGCAATAGTAATCTACTCTGATAGGAAGGTAGCCTTATGTTTTGATCCCAGTTCAAACTACGAAGGGCAAAAAGAAGAAATTTTTTTTGTTCCGACTCAATACGGTCAATATACACTTGATATTGTGGACTCCAAACCGAAGAACAATATTCCAAAATAGGACGGACAAGGGAGGTAAATAATAATTTGGTTGTATAAGGGTCATCAAATTCTTTTGACCAACGCTTTATAAACCCAAGAACACTCATGGCCTTGCTGACAGTGGACATTATGTGGCAGTCAAATTTAAGTTTTGGGTCCAGAAGAACGCCTAAGTCATTAACTGAATATATACGGTCGAGTGGCGTATTTTGAAGAGAGTAACTAACAAAAGTAGGAGTACCCCTATGAAAAGTCATAACGTTACATTTAAGGCAGTTTAAAATTTAAAGGTATACTCACACCATCCCTGAAAACAATCAATATCTGACTGTAAGTTGAAACCCGACGCTATATCATTATGTGATAAACAAAGCTTAACATCATCAGCATACATTAGTACACGAGAGTGTGTTATGATAGAGGGAAGATCGTTAATAAACAAAGTAAACAGCAAAGGGCCCAAATGACTACCCTGAGGCACTCCAGATGTCACATAGATCAGTTTTGAGGCAGCGTTCTTGAATATAACCCTCTGAAACCTACCATTTAAATAACTTGAAATCCAAGTTAATAGATTACATGGAAACCCAAACTGATTTTATTTGAATAAGAGAAGAGAGTGGTTGACAGAGTCAAAGGCCTTACTAAAATCAATGTATATAACGTCAGTCTGCATTTTATTCTTAAATCCATTTATTACAATAGATGACAATTCCAGAAGGTTGGTGGTGGTCGATCTACGCTTAACAAAACCATGCTGACACGGTGATATTAGCGAGGAACATAAATGTTGCAAATGAGAAGTAATAATACGTTCAAATGCTTTAGGAATTGCCGACAATTTAGAAATACCTCTGTAATTCTGGGCATCCGCCTTCGCACCCTTTTTGTGAAGTGGAATGATAAAAGAGTCCTTCCAGATGTAGGAAAAACTGACGATGAAATAGACAAATTAAAAAGTTTCAGAATCGGTTTACATATGGTTGACGCACAAAACTTAAGCACACACCCGGGGAGTCCATCAGGACCGGGAGAATAAGTTGGCGTTGTTTTTTCTAAGTCTCTTACGAGAGAAATTTCCGTAATTTCAGGGGTAAAGATACAATTTGCCTTATTAAAGGGATTAGGGTAGTTAGAATTTGACCAACTAGCCGAACTATAAGTAGTTTGGAAAAACTCGGCAAATAAATCAGCAATTTCAGAATCCGTCGATGCCTCCATTGAGTTAAAACGTACCGATGAAGGCAATGCTGACGACTTACGCTTGGCATTGACAAAGTTATAAAACTGCTTCGGATCATTTGAAAATTCAAATTTACATCGAATTAAATACATAGAATAGCAATGACTATTGAGAACATTAAAATCCGATCGAGCCACCACATATTTCGAAAAATCAGATGGCGCACCCGATTTCTTATACTTTTTAGAAGTGTTTGTCTTAAGGTTTTTAAGTCTTTGAACCGCATTGGTAAACCAAGGTGGCCTGTTTGTCTTTGAAGGAAACCTATCAGGAACGCATTTATTAAAAAAGGTATTTAACACTATATAGAAGTGTTCAGTGGCACTTTCAATATCCATACAATTGTACAATTCTGTCCAATTATATTCAGAAATCATGTCGTTAAGTTTTTTATAGTTACATTTTCGGAAACATCTCACTTTAGTTTGAGAAACTAAAGGAGAGAGGGTATCAACGCATGGGAGGCAGATTGCCAATTCCACTGTTGGATGATATCGGTCTTCAGGTACAACAAGAGCGTCAATTCTAGATACCGTGACTTCAGACGGGTCTGAAACAAACACAAGATCTAGTTGTCTATTTAATGAATTCCGTATAAAGCTTACTTGCTGTAACGATAATTCTAGAAGACCATCAACAAAATCATGGGCGGATAGAGGTACAGCGACTAGTGAGTCAGTAGGAGGAGACCAAGAAATATCAGGGAGATTAAAGTCACCCAAAACAATCAAAAGGTCACTGTTAGAAAGAAGGGATAGAACAGATTTAATCGCAGACAGGTGGGGCTCATAAATTATTAAATCAGAGCCAGGTGGAATATAGGAACATGTAACAAATATTGAGAATGATTGAAAGGAAACTTTCGCACTAACAAATTCAATTTCATTAGGAGTATCAGAGTGAATTCTCTCGGATGTTAGGCTAGTGCTAACGGCAATCAGCACACCGCCTCCCCTACGTGAGGAGCGATCGGTCCTATAGGCATTAAAATTGTTTGACAGAACTTCATTGTCAAATATCTCTGGTTTCAGCCAAGTTTCCGTAAAAGCCAAAATATCAGCAGTAAATGCAGAGGAGTCAGCATAAAGCTTGGGTAGCTTCATATTTAGTCCCCTAACATTTTGATAAGCCAAAAATAAACTTTTTAGTTTTTTGGCGCAGTGGAAGGTCTGTTATTTGTTCTCGGTTTATTGGGAACAAATTCTTTTATTACTAAATCATCATTAAGCCAAAAGCTTTCAGAAAGTAGTACCTTAAACACATCAGGCGGAGCAAATATTTTAAACGACGATATACTACGAGCATATGAAAATCTAAATTGTTCCACTGAAATATTCTCGGATGGGAATTTTTCACGAATAAATTCTAAAACATCCTCTGGGGTGAATCTCGAAACAAATAATTGTTTTCTATGTGGAACAACTGATAATTTCTTACGTCCCCCAGCAGCAGATTGCACCTCACTAAGCTGAGAGCCAGAAACGGTAACTTCTGTACCTATAGGTACGGTCGGCACCGTAGCCGGCACTGAAGGTTTTTTTACCACCCGACTTCGAGAAGCAGTGACTTCACCTAAAACAGCTGTATCCATAGGCGCAGTAGGTTCACTTACCACAGTGTCAACAGAGACTGCTGCAGCCACCAAGTTCGGATTTGGGGTGGATACCGTGACCGTATTAACTGCTGCTAAGCTGGTTTTTTTACGTTTAGGCGACTCAGTTAGTAATTTTTTGTTAATTAATTGGGCACAAACGGAATTGAACCCCTCATTGAGCTGTTTAAAAGCACCAGAGAGATTCAAAAGGCTGTCTCGAGTCTGCTTCATAAAGCTGCTCATCTCAACAACCATTTCCTTGCGGGATCCACATGACCACATGAGTCCAGAATTCTGATCAATGAAGTCTTTGACTCTACCAGTAAATCCTGCGCATTTAACGTGCATTATCGACTCGCAGAGCCAGCAGAAAATAAAAGGGTCTTTAGTTGAAGACGAAAGAGTACAATTTTTCTTAGAGCAGACAGGAGCCATTTTAAGGAAATTAAATAAAATAAAATAATATATGAAAAATACCTCGAGTAAATTTGGCACTGGGATCAAATTCCAAAACCACAAAGGCACAAAACACTAAAAAAATAAGAGCGCGAGATCGCGTAATAATTTAAATGTAAGAGAGCACGAGAGAAAAAATCTTCTATCGATTGAGCGTTGCTTGTGGGACACTGACAACTTTACGCAGGAACAGTTACAATGTAAAGCAAGCAAGAGAGAGAGAGAGAGAGAGAGAGAGAGACAAGAGAATAGCACACCAAAAGTCTACCAGAAATTTGGCAGGTTCAGAGAGAGTTTAAGTTACAGTTGTAATATAGAGCGGGAGAGAGAGTGAGAATCAAAGAGTTTTAGCAAGTTTAGTGAGTATAAGAATTACACTAACAAAGCTAGGAGATTAAACAAATCTAATATAAATGTTAAAATAACTATAATCACTGGGAGATCTAGTAAAAATAAACACTAAACACACTAACCCAGCGGTTAGACTAAGCTTTGTTAATAAACAAACACAAAACACTCGCAAAAAATCACAGAATAGACAAAAATTCAGAGCACAAGAGTAAACACAACCGTTCACAAGCGACGCTAAATCTTTTGTCTTTTAGTCGCTCTTTATTTTGTTCGTTGCTCATTGAGCTTTTTTAGCGTGGCACTTATTCATTATAATAAATAAATTATGCACTTGCTTAAGTCATTCACTGATTTTGTAAGTTTTAACCTAATTATTTTTGCTGTAAATCGAATTGCGGGCATTCGCCGGCGTACCCACATTATCTTCCCACCATGTTCTATTACTTTGCATCGACTAATGCAAAGGTCTCGCTAATTTGAATAAAAGAAAAGGGTTGTTGACAGAGTCAAAGACCTTACTATAATATGTACATGTAACATCTGTCTGCAATTTTTTTTTTAATCCGTCTATTACAAAAGATTTCAATTCGATCAGGTTAGTGGTGGTCCATCTTCGCTTAACAAAACCACGTTGACACGTTGAAATCAGAGAGGAGCACATATGTTGCAAATGAGATTTAATAATGCGTTCAAATGTTTTAGGAATTGCAGACAATTTAGAAGTCCCTCTTTAAGTCTGGACATCCACCTTCGCACTTTTTTGTGGAGTGGAATATTTAAAGAATCTTTCCCCTGTAAGCGTCTAGTCTAAAAAATTATATTCATTGGCTGGTTGATTTACTATTCCATCCGGTTCCCTATTTTGAGCTTCAGTATGCTTTCTATTTTGGTTAGTGCGATAATAATTTGAATGATTATTATTTTGATACTAACTAATTTTATATGTTCCCCGACTATTATTTAGATTTGTTTATTATACCCATTACTCGTAGAGTAAAAGGGTATACTAGATTTGTCGGAAAGTATGTAACAGGCAGAAGAAAGCGTTTCCGACCCCATAAAGTATATATGTTCTTGATCAGGATCACTAGCCGAGTCGATCTACCCATGTCCGTCTGTCCGTATGAACGCTGAGATCACGAAAACTATAGGAGCTACAATAGTGAGATTAGGCCTGCAGATACCTGAGATTCCTGCGCAGCGCAAGTTTTTTTCAGCAGGGTGCCACGCCCATTCTAACGCCCACAAGCCGCCCAAAACTATGGCACCAACAGTTGTGTTGAAATGTGTTGTTTCCATTTCCGTTTGGTCCCTTTAGCTGAGTAACGGGTAGCTGATAGTCGAGGTACTCGACTAAAGCGTTCTCCCTTGTTTTTTTTTTGTTAACATATTTATTTATTTATTTGCCTTGCAAATATTAACAGGTTAATTTAATCGTTACTCGCAGTGTTAAATGGTATATTATATTCGTCAAAAGGTATGTAACAGGTAGATGGAAGCGTTACCGACCCTATAAACTGTATTTATTCTTGGATTACTAGCCGACTCGAAATAGCGATGTCCGTCTCTCCGTGTGTCTGTCTGTGAGATCTCGGAAACTATGATGATTCAGATGTTCTTGCGCATCGCAAGTGTACAATCTTGGGAACATTCACTTTGCTGCTTGTATATCTCCAACTCCCTCGCAGTCCACCAAGCCGAGTAACGGGTATCTGATAGTCAAAGCCGTCAAATATAGCGTTCTATCTTGTTATCCCCCTTAGCTAAGTAGCGGGTATTTGATAGTCGATGGCATCAACTATAGCGTTCCCTCTTGTTTGTAACATAATGCAATGGATCAGGGCCATTGCACAGTGTATCCGTCAGAGGCCAAAAATCAAAAAATGTGATGACGTATAATTTAAACTAAATTTAAAGAAATTGTCTCTTAAAAATCTAAGCTACTCTTTGGCATACCAGACTTTACTGGAAATCGAACGGTACTTTCTTAAAATAGCTTTGCAATTATGAACTCGTGCTCGTCTTCGCAAAGCAGCTGCGCTCAGGAAGTGGTTTCTCTAACTCAAATCGCCCTTTAAACAGATCACACTTTAGCTGGAGTGCTCAAAATTTAATTATTTAAAATGAATTTTGAAATTGCAGGTATTTACTCTAAATTGAGATATTAATAGTCAACTTTCCTGTCAAAGTTTTTTCGTAAAACTAATTTGATCGAATAAGCCTTCTTTGTGTAATTTGTGAGAGTTTAATTTATGTTTAGTTAATGTTTTAGTTGTGTTTCAAGAAAATCCGGAAATTTGTATGTATGCCTTGCGTTTGTCTTACTTTTAAGGTGTTAAATGTTTTAAAATGAGCTGCAGAATCTTAAAGATGTGTGTTTACTAGTAAAAATATCAAAGCAGTAAAGGTGACTCTTTGCCTATTGTGCTGTTGCTTTGTCTTCGTCTGTCGTGGTTTATGTTTTTGTAAAACTATTAATTTATAAATTACTATATAAATTTTGTTTATTTTTCCCTTTTGAATCGTATTTGATTTTAGTAGGTGCATCGCAAAAGTGTGTGTTCCCACGTCTTTTATATTTGTAATATGTGGTGCACAGAAAATGGAACCAACGCAGAAAAATTGAAGAAATTTATTTTCGATGTGCAAGTGAACATTGAAAGCAACGGCTACATTATTCCAGAGTTGAGCAAAGTGTCATAAAATTAGAGAACCTCTGCAAAAAAATTGCAACTTTTTGGAAAAATTACAAACGCACTTATTGGCGCATTTCAATCTCGCTTTGCTTCTTGCATATCTCCATTTCCCTTTGGTCCCATTAGCTGAGTAAGGGGTATCTGATAGTCGAGGTACTCGACTTTGGCGTTCTTTCTTGTTTTGTTATAAATTTCAGCACGCTATTATTAGTATTTTTGGCCACTCTTCCATACAAGCGGATCCACTCTGCATTGGCTCTGATTATTTATTTATTGTACACTATAGCCAAAAGTTCAAAACCTATAGTACAAGGAGGAACCGGCCATAATTGCTGGGACTTTCGGTCGGATTATCTTGATATTTACAGATTTACTTAGTAACTAGTGTTTACATGTGAAGGAAAACAGCATGACAACTTAAATAATTTGCTGCGAATTTTTAAAGGAGGGGTTAATTAAAAGGACAGTTAGTGTTGTCTTTGAGTTACTTGTTCTATGTGCTTGAGGTACGGGGCAGTCGCTAAGGATGCGTGAGATCGATATGCGTCGGTGGTGTAGAATCAGCACTGGCATTTTATTGGCTGGTAAAATCTATACTCGTGTGTCAGTCTAGTGTGTCCTAGCCAAAACCTGATCATGTTATATCTCTTCTTGGTAAGTAGATTTGCTTTATTTCTTAGTAGATTCGTTTTTATAAATTTATTAATATCTGTGCGTTTTAGATTTGGGGTGGTACTTAGGTGTGATATTGTTGCTTCCTTAACTTCTGTACCGGCGCATTAATTTCCTAAGATCTCATTGTGACTGTGGTCCAGCAACATGATTTTTGGGGTGTGTTTTATAAGTAGTCTCGGATCGTTGGAATGTAAAATTATGCTTTCTTGCAGTTCAGGACATCAGGACTTAACTGTTTTCTTCGCGGCTATTTTTATAGCTTCCAAAATAGCAATTGCCTCTGCCGCGTATACTGATGAGTAACAGCTTGCTTGATAATCTGCTCTTCTGTGGTAACTGCAAGACCAATTGTTTCTTGTTTTCTTATTTATAAGATTATCCTTGATATCCAGGATTTTTTTATTATAGACATCCTTATTAGTGGTCGATTGTTTGACACTGCTTGACTGGATGTATATTACTCTTATGTCCATAAGCCAGGTTGGTTTTGTTGGCTTGAGTTTGTGAGGAGTTCGGATAGGGATGGAAGTGCTGGCAGCTTTTGATGCATTTCTTGATAGTCGAATTTCTGTATTTATAACCGTTACTCGGTCAGTAAAAGGGTATACTAGATTCGTCGGAAAGTATGTAACAGGCAGAAGGAAGCGTTTTCGACCCCATAAAGTATATATATATTCTTGATCAGGATCACTAGCCGAGTCGATCTAGCCATATCCGTCTGTCCGTCCGTCCGTATGAACGCTGAGATCTCGGAAACTATAAGATCTGAAATACTGGGATTAGGCATGCAGATTTCTGAGATTCCTGCCCACAAAACGCCCAAAACTGTGGCTCCTACAGTTTTGATGCTAGAATAAAAATATTAATTCAAATGTATTGTTCTCATCAATACCTATCCATCAATACCAAACCGCCCACAAACTTCAAAAAATCATAAATATGAACGCGGATATCTTGGAAACTATCAAAGATAGAGAATTGGGATTTCAGATTTAGATTCCGTAGCCTTGTACGCAGCGCAACTTTGTCACGCGAACATGCCACGCCCACTCCAAGGCCCACAAACCGCCCTAACCTGAGGCGCCCACAATTTTCATGCTAGATACAAAATTTTAATTGAAATGTTTTGGTCTCGTCAATATCTATCGATTGATCCAAAAAAAGTTTGCCACGCCCATTCTAACGCGCATAACGCTTAAATCTGTCTACCGGCGGTAGGTGGCACATTTTAATCTCGTTTTGCTGCTTGCATATCTCCATTTAGCTGAGTAACGGGTATCTGATAGTCGAGGTACTCGACTATAGCGTTCTTCCTTGTTTATTATTAGGTATGACCGATCGTGTTATATTAGAGCGTACCGCGCGTAAACTTATGAAATAAACGCAAACTATGAAATCTTTGTATAACGCCACGAAATGATCGTGTAAATTATTATATATAAGGGTTCGTCGAAAAGTATGTAACGGTAGAAGAAAGCGTTTCCGACCCTATAAATCATATATATTTCTTGATCAGGATCTCTAGCCGAGTCGATCTAGCCATGTCCGTCTGTCTTACCGTCCTTATGAACGTTGAGATCTGAGAAGATATATTTAATGATGGAAGTTGATGCACTTCGAGCAGTACAAACAAGTGGCCCAACGACACCAAGCACGTGCTTGTTACGCGCGGGGCCCTTTTATCAATTTGGGCAAAAAATTCGAGTTCGCGAGGAAGATACAAAAAACAAATAGAGACGGGACACAAATGAAAATAAAAGAAGCATCTAAGAATGAAGCAAATGAGTTAAAATATTAGTTTTTAATACCGGGATAGAAGTTGAAGTGCAAATTAAATGATAAAGGTTGTTATAATTATTACATAGAACGCGAAAGGGCTCGTGCAGACAAAAATTAGATGTACATCGTGGCAAATTTAGGGGATAATAATTTCGTGTTAGTCTAACAGGAACATTGAAAGTTAGGCGGTTTACAAGTTCTACAGAATCAATATCACCTCTTATAAGATTTTGCATAAAAATAGTACCAAGCATTGTTCTACGATTTGCAAGGGTAGGTAAATTAAGCAATAGTAATCTACTCTGATAGGAAGGTAGCCTTATGTTTTGATCCCAGTTCAAACTACGAAGGGCAAAAAGAAGAAATTTTTTTTGTTCCGACTCAATACGGTCAATATGCACTTGATATTGTGGACTCCAAACCGAAGAACAATATTCCAAAATAGGACGGACAAGGGAGGTAAATAATAATTTGGTTGTATAAGGGTCATCAAATTCTTTTGACCAACGCTTTATAAACCCAAGAACACTCATGGCCTTGCTGACAGTGGACATTATGTGGCAGTCAAATTTAAGTTTTGGGTCCAGACGAACGCCTAAGTCATTAACTGAATATATACGGTCGAGTGGCGTATTTTGAAGAGAGTAACTAACAAAAGTATGAGTACCCCTATGAAAAGTCATAACGTTGCATTTAAGGCAGTTCAAATTTAAAAGGTTATACTGTCACCATCCCTGAAAACAATCAATATCTAACTGTAAGTTGAAACCCGACGCTATATCATTATGTGATAAACAAAGCTTAACATTATCAGCATACATTAGTACACGAGAGTGTGTTATGTTAGAGGGAAGACCGTTAATAAACAAAGTAAACAGCAAAGGGCCCAAATGACTACCCTGAGGCACTCCAGATGTCACATAGATTAGTTTTGAGGCAGCGTTCTTGAATATAACCCTCTGAGTCCTACCATTCAAATAACTTGAAATCCAAGTTAATAGATTACATGGAAACCCAAGCTGATTTAATTTGAATAAGAGAAGAGAGTGGTTGACAGAGTCAAAGGCTTTACTAAAATCTGTGTATATAACGTCAGTCTGCATTTTATTCTTAAATCCATTTATTACAATAGATGACAATTCCAGAAGGTTGGTGGTGGTCGATCTTCGCTTAACAAAACCATGCTGACACGGTGATATTAGCGAGGAACATAGGTGTTGCAAATGAGAAGTAATAATACGTTCAAATGCTTTAGGAATTGCCGACAATTTAGAAATACCTCTGTAATTCTGGGCATCCGCCTTCGCACCCTTTTTGTGAAGTGGAATGATAAAAGAGTCCTTCCAGATAGTAGGAAAAACTGACGATGAAATAGACAAATTAAAAAGTTAGAGAATCGGTTTACATATGGTTGACGCACAAAACTTAAGCACACATCCAGGGAGTCCATCAGGACCGGGAGAATAAGTTGGCGTTGTTTTTTCTAAGTCTCTTACGAGAGAAATTTCCGTAATTTCAGGGGTAAAGATACAATTTGCCTTATTTAAGGGATTAGGGTAGTTAGAATTTGACCAAGTAGCCGAACTATAAGTAGTTTGGAAAAACTCGGCAAATAAATCAGCAATTTCAGAATCTGTCGGTGCCTCCATTGAGTTAAAACGTACCGATGAAGGCAATGCTGACGACTTACGCTTGGCATTGACAAAGTTATAAAACTGCTTCGGATCAGCTCATTGAGCTGTTTAAAAACACCAGAGAGATTCAAAAGGCTGTCTCGAGTCTGCTTCATAAAACCGCAACAACCATTTCCTTGCAGGATCCACATGACCACATGAGTCCAGAATTCTGATCAATGAAGTCTTTGACTCTACCAGTAAATCCTGCGCATTTAACGTGCACCATCGATTCGCAGAGCCAGCAGAAAATAAAAGGGTCTTTAGTTGAAGACGAAAGAGTACAATTTTTCTTAGAGCGGACAAGTGCCATTTAAAGGAAATGAAATAAAATAAAATAATATATGAAAAATACCTCAAGTAAATTTGGCACTGGGATCAAATTCCAAAACCACAAAGGCACAAAACACGAATAAAAAAAAGAGCGCGAGATCGCGTGTTAATTTAAATGTAAGAGAGCACGAGAGAATAAATCTTCTATTGATTGAGCGTTGCTTGTGTGACACTGACAACTTTACGCAGGAACAGCAAGCAAGAAGAGAGAGAGAGAGACAAGAGAATAGCACACCAAAAGACTACCAGAAATTTGGCAGGTTCAGAGAGAGTTTAAGTTACAGTTGTAATATAGAGCGGGAGAGAGAGTGAGAATCAAAGAGTTTTACCAAGTTTAGTGAGTATAAAAATTACACTAACAAAGCTAGGAGATTAAACAAATCTAATATAAATGTTAAAATAACTATAATCACTGGGAGATCTAGTAAAAAACACTAAACACACTAACCCAACGGTTAGACTAAGCTTTGTTAATAAACAAACACAAAACACTCGCAAAAAATCACAGAATAGACAAAAATTCAGAGCACAAGAGTAAACACAACCGTTCACAAGCGACGCTAAATCGACTATGAGCTAGAAATTTGGAATTTATCATGTAGATTCTTGAGCTCCTTGCGAGTCAGTATCCCCAATAGAGGCCGCTCACGGGGAGCTGAACTTCGGATTCAGTGCCATCCGCATAAAAGTCTACAAGGGAGACTCTAACTCGAAGGAGGACCCGACCGGCAACCCAGCCAAGCAGGTCTTTCCCGAGGAGATAGAGGCTCCTGGAGATGACGAGCCGGAAGATGGCTATTCAACCGACGCGTCGCTAAGCAGAGGGATGCAGGCGATGAACCCGGCGGACGAAGACGACGGCGACCTCAGCGGCAGCGAGGAAGCGGACGTCACGGTGGTGGAGGGGAACTCGGCAGATGTCGCTAAGACTACTGCAAGTGAACCTCCATCACAGTAAAGCAGCGTCGGCTGCCCTCCTGCTCCGCCTGGCTGACGGCGGGGCAGACCTAGTACTCATACAGGAGCCTTGGGTGGTAGGAGGCAAGGTTGCTGGACTGGGTACCAAAGATTTCAAGCTGCTGCTTGATCCAAAAGAAGGTAAAATTCGAACCTGCATTTTAGCCAAAAGGCACCTTAGCATATTTCTGATTCATAATTACAGCAACGGAGACAACACCGTAGCAAGTCTGGAACTTCCAGCGGCTACAATCAGGGTGGCTTCAGCTTACATGGCCTTCGAGAAGGAAGACCCCCCAGACGAGCTTGTCCGGACACTGGTCAAAGATAGCGAGGCGCTCAAAATAGGACTGGTAATCGGCTGCGACGCAAACGCTCACCACACTCAGTGGGGAAGCCCAACAAGCAACAACAGGGGTGAGTCTCTTTTTAACTTCATCCTTGGCTCAAATCTATTTCTATGCAACAGGGGTAATACCCCCACCTTTATCACAAAAAATAGCCAAACAGTCATTGACCTTACCATGGTGTCAGGTAATCTGCTAGAAGCAGTCAGAAACTGGGAAGTCTCAAACGAACACTCTTTCTCTGACCATAGATTTATAGAAACCACTTTATCGCTAGACCCTCCTACTCCAGCTGAATTCGTCAACCTTAGACGTACCAACTAGGGAAGCCCTACTAAACATTCTTCCAATAGAACCCCCAAGTGACAACAGTGATATACTCAGTCTTGATAACATAGTAGGGATGTTCACGAATGCCTGCAACTCGGCTTTCGAAGCAGCCCACCCTAAACGCAAACCGAGAGGAACCAGAAAGCCTCCTTGGTGGACACAGAAACTTTCAGAACTCAGATCCAGTTGCAGAACCCTTTTTAACAGGGCAAAAGCAGGAAATGAGGATCTAAAATGGCAACAGTACAAGTTAGAACTAGCCTTCTACAAGAAGGCCATAAGGAAAGAAAAAAGATCAGCTTGGCAGACCTTCTGCTCAAACATAGAGGAAACAGCCGATGCAGCTCGACTTAGGAAGATCCTCTCCAAAACAACCCCCTCCCTGGGGTACCTTCAAAAACCAGATGGCTCGTGGACAGACTCTAGTGAGGAGTCCCTAAGCCTACTACTAGACACCCACTTTCCGGGTAGTCTCCCGGTAGAACGTCTCCCAGGAAATCATGCAGGTCTAAGCATTGACTTGGAAACGCTTCTTTCCGAACGCAACATAAGTTGGGCCATAAACAGCTTCAAACCCTTCAAATCACCAGGACCCGATCATCTCTCACCTGCGCACATCCAACACGCAGGTCAACTTGCCATCAACTGGCTAAAGACAATTTTCCGTACCATTCTTAGGATAGGAACGTTGCCATTATCATGGAGGGAAACAAAGGTAGTCTTTATACCCAAAGCGGGCAAAGCCTCGCACACGACGAAAGATTTTAGGCCCATAAGTCTGACATCCTTTCTCCTTAAGAGCTTCGAGCGACTGATTGGACTGCACATCAGGTCAGTCATGGACTCGAAACAGTTAGTCCACCGAATCAGCTCTACACGCGGTAGTCAGCCAAATCGAAAGGTCACTCAATCACAAGGAATACGCACTTGCTGCATTCCTGGACATAGAGGGCGCTTTCAACAATGTTCTTCCTACAGCCATAACCGAATCCCTCACCGACCTGGGTGTTGAGATCCAAATAATCCATAAATTGCTGATGAGCAGAATGGTAACCTCCACGCTAGGAATCTCAACACAAACAAGGTTCGTGAACAGGGGAACCCCTTAGGGTGGTGTACTCTCCCCCCTGCTATGGAACATCGCAGTAAATAAGCTGTTGTGCTACATGGAAGGGGGTGGATTCAAGGTTGTGGCATATGCGGACGATGTAGCCATTATTTTCTCAGGAAAATTTCCTCAGACACTATGCGATCTAATGACCGCCAAACTTAAAATACTCTCTGACTGGACAACAGAAAGAGGTCTAGGGGTAAACCCCTCGAAAACGGAACTGGTGCTGTTTACAAACAGATACAAGATTCCTCAACTAAACCCACCAATATTAAATAACTGCTCTCTCTCCTTCAGTAACAACGCCAGGTATTTGGGGTTAATATTAGATAAGCGTCTGACATGGAGACTAAACAGCCAAGAGAGAACGAGGAAGGCAACAATTGCCCTCTACTCCTGCAAAAAGGCCATCGGAACGAAATGGGGCATGTCCCCAAAAATCGTCAACTGGATACACACAGCGATAGTTAAGCCTATTCTGCTCTACGGAGTGTCAATATGGTGGCCCGCGCTAATGAAGCAGACAACCACAACAAACCTAAACAAGGTACAACGAATGGCATCCTTATGCATAAGCGGAGCCGTTCGCACCACCCCCAACGAGGCGCTAAATGCTATTCTGAACCTTCCAAGCCTGGACTTAGCCGGCATGGAACGAGCTAAGATAGCTGCGGTTCGGATGAGGGACTTAGGGCAGTGGAAGCCAGGATACTCCAGCAGGACACAATGATCCCACCCAGTACAGATCTATGTAAACCTATTGAATACATCCACACCCCCTTTGAAGCCTTGCTCCCAACCAGAGAAGACTGGGAACAAGGCCAGCCGGGCCCTACAGAGGCAGTCAATTTCTACACTGACGGCTCAAAATTAAATAATCAAGTCGGAGGAGGTATATACTCCGAACAACTTAATATCAGGAAATCCTTCAGACTTCCGGATCACTGTAGCGTCTTCCAGGCGGAAGTATTTGCCATAATTGAAGCTTTGATGCTTCTGAACGATGCAAACTGTCAGAATAAACTGATTAACATCTATAGTGATAGTCAAGCGGCTATCAGGTCGATTATCTCGACCAATACAAACTCCCACACCATATCAAACTGCCGCAAATCTCTGCACGAGATGGCTCTGCAGTTTAAAATTTACCTGATTTGGGTCCCGGGTCACCGGAACATTACAGGCAACTGTATTGCAGATGAGCTGGCCAGGCATGGCACTACCGTTCCTCTCCTTCCGGACAAGGAGAACATCGGTATGCCGATGGCCACCTGCAAGCTTAACATTAGAAATCAATACAAGAAACTTGCGAGCCTAGCATGGACACATGTTAAGCACTGTCGCATCTCTCGCCAGACATGGCCAATCATCGACGCGAAGAGAACTTCGGAACTATTAAGACTAAACCGTACCGAGTGCGGAATGGTAATACGAGTGTTAACAGGCCACTGGTTGGTTGGCACACACGCAAGCAGATTGGGCGCGCCCCGAAACGATTTCTGCAGAAGCTGCAGGGACGAGGAGGAAGAGGAAACGGTGGAACACCTGTTCTGTTCCTGCCCGGCCCTGTGCAGATCTAGACTGTACCACTTAGGGAATCCCTTCATGAACAGTCTATCCGAACTGGCGAACATAAGCCTAAAACGAATAATAAAATTTATTAAAGCAACCGGATGGGAATTATGCTAAGCCAGCTGCAATAATGGCAGCAGAGTTTTTTTTTTAAGAAAGGGGATACAGATCCACGCGGTACCACAATGGACCTTTTAAGGACTAAGTGTGTCAATGAATTGGCAGCCGCTCTAACCTAACCTAACCTAACCTAACCTTTAATCACTGGGAGATCTAGTAAAAAACACTAATCACACTAACCCAACGGTTAGACTAAGCTTTGTTAATAAACAAACACAAAACACTCGCAAAAAATCACAGAATAGACAAAAATTCAGAGCACAAGAGTAAACACAACCGTTCACAAGCGACGCTAAATCGACTATGAGCTAGAAATTTGGGATTTATCATGTAGATTCTTGAGCTTCTTGCGCATTTTGTTTCAGCAGGAAGCGACGCCCACTCTAACGCTCAAAACGCTAAGCCCCGTATATTACCCACAGTTTGTAATATTTTTGAAAAATTTAAATAAGATCTTGTTTTGATTAATAATTTCCACGAAATTTGTATGTATGTCATTGCGTTTGTCTTACTTTTAAGGTGTTAAATGTTTTAAAATTAGCTGCAGAATCTTAAAGATGTGTGTTTACTAGTAAAAATATCAAAGCAGTAAAGGTGACTCTTTGCCTATTGTGCTGTTGCTTTGTCTTCGTCTGTCGTGGTTTATGTTATTGTAAAACTATTAATTTATAAATTACTATATAAATTTTGTTTATTTTTCCCTTTTGAATCGTATTTGATTTTAGTAGGTGCATCGCAAAAGTGTGTGTTTCCACGTCTTTTATATTTGTAATATGTGGTGCACAGAAAATGGAAATTTATTTTCGATGTGCAAGTGAACATTGAAAGCAACGGCTACATTATTCCAGAGTTGAGCAAAGTGTCATAAAATTAAAGAACCTCTGCAAAAAAATTACAACTTTTTGGAAAAATTACAAACGCACTTATTGGCGCATTTCAATCTCGCTTTGCTTCTTGCATATCTCCAATTCCCTTTGGTCACATTAGCTGAGTAAGGGGTATCTGATAGTCGAGGTACTCGACTTTGGCGTTCTTCCTTGTTTTGTTATAAATTTCAGCACGCTATTATTAGTATTTTTGGCCACTCTTCCATACAAGCGGATCCACTCTGCATTGGCTCGATGGTTTCTTGTATTTGATTGTTTTCTGATTATTTATTTATTGTACACTATAGCCAAAAGTTCAAAACCTATTGTACAAGGAGGAACCGGCCATAATTGCTGGGACTTTCGGTCGGATTATCTTGATATTTACAGGTTTACTTAGTAACTAGTGTTTACATGTAAAGGAAAACAGCATGACAACTTAAATAATTTGCTGCGAATTTTTAAAGGAAGGGTTAATTAAAAGGACAGTTAGTGTTGTCTTTGAGTTACTTGTTCTATGTGCTTGAGGTACGGGGCAGTCGCTAAGGATGCGTGAGATCGATATGCGTCGGTGGTGTAGAATCAGCACTGGCATTTTATTGGCTGGTAAAATCTATACTCGTGTGTCAGTCTAGTGTGTCCTAGCCAAAACCTGATCATGTTACATCTCTTCTTGATAAGTAGATTTGCTTTATTTCTTAGTAGATTCGTTTTTATAAATTTATTAATATCTGTGCGTTTTAGATTTGGGGTTGTACTTAGGTGTGATATTGTTGCTTCCTTAACTTCTGTACCGGCGCATTAATTTCTTAAGATCTCATTGTGACTGTGGCCCAGCAACATGATTTTTGGGGTGTGTTTTATAAGTAGTCTCGGATCGTTGAAATGTAAAACTATGCTTTCTTGCAGTTCAGGACATCAGGACTTAACTGTTTTCTTCGCGGCTATTTTTATAGCTTCCAAAATAGCAATTGCCTCTGCCGCGTATACTGATGAGTAACAGCTTGCTTGATAATCTGCTCTTCTGTGGTAACTGCAAGACCAATTGTTTCTTGTTTTCTTATTTATAAGATTATCCTTGATATCCAGGATATTTTTATTGTAGACATCCTTATTAGTGGTCGATTGTTTGACACTGCTTGACTGGATGTATATTACTCTTATGTCCATAAGCCAGGTTGGTTTTGTTGGCTTGAGTTTGTGAGGAGTTCGGATAGGGATGGAAGTGCTGGCAGCTTTTGATGCATTTCTTGATAGTCGAATTTCTGTATTTATAACCGTTACTCGGTGAGTAAAAGGGTATACTAGATTCGTCGGAAAGTATGTAATAGGCAGAAGGAAGCGTTTTCGACCCCATAAAGTATATATATTCTTGATCAGGATCACTAGCCGAGTCGATCTAGCCATATCCGTCTGTCCGTCCGTCCGTATGAACGCTGAGATCTCGGAAACTATAAGATCTGCAATACTGGGATTAGGCATGCAGATTTCTGAGATTCCTGCCCACAAAACGCCCAAAACTGTGGCTCCTACAGTTTTGATGCTAGAATAAAAATATTAATTGAAATGTATTGTTCTCATCAATATCTATCCATCAATACCAAACCGCCCACAAACTTCAAAAAATCATAAATATGAACGCGGATATCTTGGAAACTATCAAAGATAGAGAATTGGGATTTCAGATTTAGATTCCGCAGCGCAACTTTGTCACGCGTATATGCCACGCCCACTCCAAGGCCCACAAATCGCCCTAACCTGAGGCGCCCACAATTTTCATGCTAGATATAAAATTTTAATTGAAATGTTTTGGTCTCGTCAATATCTATTGATTGATCCAAAAAAAGTTTGCCACGCCCATTCTAACGCGCTTAACGCTTAAATCTGTCTACCGGCGGTAGGTGGCGCATTTTAATCTCGTTTTGCTGCTTGCATATCTCCATTTAGCTGAGTAACGGGTATCTGATAGTCGAGGTACTCGACTATAGCGTTCTTCCTTGTTTATTATTAGGTATGACCGATCGTGTTATATTAGAGCGTACTGCGCGTAAACTTATGAAATAAACGCAAACTATGAAATCTTTGTATAACGCCACAAAATGATCGTATAAATTATTACATATAAGGGTTCGTCGTAAAGTATGTAACGGTAGAAGAAAGCGTTTCCGACCCTATAAATCATATATATTTCTTGATCAGGATCTCTAGCCGAGTCGATCTATCCATGTCCGTCTGTCTTACCGTCCTTATGAACGTTGAGATCTGAGAAGATATATTTAATGATGGACGTTGATGCACTTCGAGCAGTACAAACAAGTGGCCCAACGACACCAAGCACGTGCTTGTTACGCGCGGGGCCCTTTTATCAATTTGGGCAAAAAATACGAGTTCGCGAGGAAGATACAAAAAACAAATAGAGAGGGGACACAAATGAAAATAAAAGAAGCATCTAAGAATGAAGCAAATGAGTTAAAATATTAGTTTTTAATACCGGGATAGAAGTTGAAGTGCAAATTAAATGATAAAGGTTGTTATAATTATTACATAGAACGCGAAAGGGGTCGTGCAGACAAAAATTAGATGTACATCGTGGCAAATTTCGTGTTAGTCTAACAGGAACATTGAAAGTTAGGCGGTTTACAAGTTCTACAGAATCAATATACCCTCTTATAAGATTTTGCATTAAAATAGTACCAAGCATTGTTCTACGATTTGCAAGGGTAGGTAAATTAAGCAATAGTAATCTACTCTGATAGGACGGTAGCCTTATGTTTTGATCCCAGTTCAAACTACGAAGGGCAAAAAGAAGAAATTTTTTTTGTTCCGACTCAATACGGTCAATATGCACTTGATATTGTGGACTCCAAACCGAAGAACAATATTCCAAAATAGGACAGACAAGGGAGGTAAATAATAATTTGGTTATATAAGGGTCATCAAATCTTTTGACCAACGCTTTATAAACCCAAGAACACTCATGGCCTTGCTGACAGTGGACATTATGTGGCAGTCAAATTTAAGTTTTGGGTCCAGACGAACGCCTAAGTCATTAACTGAATATATACGGTCGAGTGGCGTATTTTGAAGAGAGTAACTAACAAAAGTATGAGTACCCCTATGAAAAGTCATAACGTTGCATTTAAGGCAGTTCAAATTTAAAAGGTTATACTCTCACCATCCCTGAAAACAATCAATATCTGACTGTAAGTTGAAACCGGACGCTATATCATTATGTGATAAACAAAGCTTAACATCTTCAGCATACATTAGTACACGAGAGTGTGTTATGATAGAGGGAAGACCGTTAATAAACAAAGTAAACAGCAAAGGGCCCAAATGACTACCCTGAGGCACTCCAGATGTCACATAGATCAGTTTTGAGGCAGCGTTCTTGAATATAACCCTCTGAGTCCTACCATTCAAATAACTTGAAATCCAAGTTAATAGATTACATGGAAACCCAAGCTGATTTAATTTGAATAAGAGAAGAGAGTGGTTGACAGAGTCAAAGGCCTTACTAAAATCTGTGTATATAACGTCAGTCTGCATTTTATTCTTAAATCCATTTATTACAATAGATGACAATTCCAGAAGGTTGGTGGTGGTCGATCTTCGCTTAACAAAAAGATATACCTCTGTAATTCTGGGCATCCGCCTTCGCACTCTTTTTGTGAAGTGGAATGATAAAAGAGTCCTTCCAGATAGTAGGAAAAACTGACGATGAAATATACAAATTAAAAAGTTAGAGAATCGGTTTACATATGGTTGACGCACAAAACTTAAGCACACACCCGGGGAGTCCATCAGGACCAGGAGAATAAGTTGGCGTTGTTTTTTCTAAGTCTCTTACGAGAGAAATTTCCGTAATTTCAGGGGTAAAGATACAATTTGCCTTATTTAAGGGATTAGGGTAGTTAGAATTTGACCAACTAGCCGAACTATAAGTAGTTTGGAAAAACTCGGCAAATAAATCAGCAATTTCAGAATCTGTCGGTGCCTCCATTGAGTTAAAACGTACCGATGAAGGCAATGCTGACGACTTACGCTTGGCATTGACAAAGTTATAAAACTGCTTCGGATCAGCTCATTGAGCTGTTTAAAAACACCAGATAGATTCAAAAGGCTGTCTCGAGTCTGCTTCATAAAACCGCAACAACCATTTCCTTGCAGGATCCACATGACCACATGAGTCCAGAATTCTGATCAATGAAGTCTTTGACTCTACCAGTAAATCCTGCGCATTTAACGTGCATCATCGATTCGCAGAGCCAGCAGAAAATAAAAGGGTCTTTAGTTGAAGACGAAAGAGTACAATTTTTCTTAGAGCAGACAAGTGCCATTTAAAGGAAATGAAATAAAATAAAATAATATATGAAAAATACCTCAAGTAAATTTGGCACTGGGATCAAATTCCAAAACCACAAAACACGAATAAAAAAAAAGAGCGCGAGATCGCGTGTTAATTTAAATGTAAGAGAGCACGAGAGAATAAATCTTCTATCGATTGAGCGTTGCTTGTGGGACACTGACAACTTTACGCAGGAACAGTTACAATGTAAAGCAAGCAAGAGAGAGAGAGAGAGACAAGAGAATAGCACACCAAAAGTCTACCAGAAATTTGGCAGGTTCAGAGAGAGTTTAAGTTACAGTTGTAATATAGAGCGGGAGAGAGAGTGAGAATCAAAGAGTTTTACCAAGTTTAGTGAGTATAAAAATTACACTAACAAAGCTAGGAGATTAAACAAATCTAATATTAATGTTAAAATAACTATAATCACTGGGAGATCTAGTAAAAAACACTAAACACACTAACCCAACGGTTAGACTAAGCTTTGTTAATAAACAAACACAAAACACTCGCAAAAAATCACAGAATAGACAAAAATTCAGAGCACAAGAGTAAACACAACCGTTCACAAGCGACGCTAAATCGACTATGAGCTAGAAATTTGGGATTTATCATGTAGATTCTTGAGCTTCTTGCGCATTTTGTTTCAGCAGGAAGCGACGCCCACTCTAACGCTCAAAACGCTAAGCCCCGTATATTACCCACAGTTTGTAATATTTTTGAAAAATTTAAATAAGATCTTGTTTTGATTAATAATTTCCACGAAATTTGTATGTATGTCATTGCGTTTGTCTTACTTTTAAGGTGTTAAATGTTTTAAAATTAGCTGCAGAATCTTAAAGATGTGTGTTTACTAGTAAAAATATCAAAGCAGTAAAGGTGACTCTTTGCCTATTGTGCTGTTGCTTTGTCTTCGTCTGTCGTGGTTTATGTTATTGTAAAACTATTAATTTATAAATTACTATATAAATTTTGTTTATTTTTCCCTTTTGAATCGTATTTGATTTTAGTAGGTGCATCGCAAAAGTGTGTGTTTCCACGTCTTTTATATTTGTAATATGTGGTGCACAGAAAATGGAAATTTATTTTCGATGTGCAAGTGAACATTGAAAGCAACGGCTACATTATTCCAGAGTTGAGCAAAGTGTCATAAAATTAAAGAACCTCTGCAAAAAAATTGAAATTTTTTGGAAAAATTACAAACGCACTTATTGGCGCATTTCAATCTCGCTTTGCTTCTTGCATATCTCCATTTCCCTTTGGTCCCATTAGCTGAGTAAGGGGTATCTGATAGTCGAGGTACTCGACTTTGGCGTTCTTCCTTGTTTTGTTATAAATTTCAGCACGCTATTATTAGTATTTTTGGCCACTCTTCCATACAAGCGGATCCACTCTGCATTGGCTCGATGGTTTCTTGTATTTGATTGTTTTTCTGATTATTTATTTATTGTACACTATAGCCAAAAGTTCAAAACCTATTGTACAAGGAGGAACCGGCCATAATTACTGGGACTTTCGGTCGGATTATCTTGATATTTACAGGTTTACTTAGTAACTAGTGTTTACATGTGAAGGAAAACAGCATGACAACTTAAATAATTTGCTGCGAATTTTTAAAGGAAGGGTTAATTAAAAGGACAGTTAGTGTTGTCTTTGAGTTACTTGTTCTATGTGCTTGAGGTACGGGGCAGTCGCTAAGGATGCGTGAGATCGATATGCGTCGGTGGTGTAGAATCAGCACTGGCATTTTATTGGCTGGTAAAATCTATACTCGTGTGTCAGTCTAGTGTGTCCTAGCCAAAACCTGATCATGTTACATCTCTTCTTGGTAAGTAGATTTGCTTTATTTCTTAGTAGATTCGTTTTTATAAATTTATTAATATCTGTGCGTTTTAGATTTGGGGTGGTACTTAGGTGTGATATTGTTGCTTCCTTAACTTCTGTACCGGCGCATTAATTTTCTAAGATCTCATTGTGACTGTGGCCCAGCAACATGATTTTTGGGGTGTGTTTTATAAGTAGTCTCGGATCGTTGAAATTAAAAATTATTTATTTAATTAAATTAAAATTATGCTTTCTTGCAGTTCAGGACATCAGGACTTAACTGTTTTCTTCGCGGCTATTTTTATAGCTTCCAAAATAGCAATTGCCTCTGCCGCGTATACTGATGAGTAACAGCTTGCTTGATAATCTGCTCTTCTGTGGTAACTGCAAGACCAATTGTTTCTTGTTTTCTTATTTATAAGATTATCCTTGATATCCAGGATATTTTTATTATAGACATCCTTATTAGTGGTCGATTGTTTGACACTGCTTGACTGGATGTATATTACTCTTATGTCCATAAGCCAGGTTGGTTTTGTTGGCTTGAGTTTGTGAGGAGTTCGGATAGGGATGGAAGTGCTTGCAGCTTTTGATGCATTTCTTGATAGTCGAATTTCTGTATTTATAACCGTTACTCGGTGAGTAAAAGGGTATACTAGATTCGTCGGAAAGTATGTAACAGGCAGAAGGAAGCGTTTTCGACCCCATAAAGTATATATATTCTTGATCAGGATCACTAGCCGAGTCGATCTAGCCATATCCGTCTGTCCGTCCGTCCGTATGAACGCTGAGATCTCGGAAACTATAAGATCTGCAATACTGGGATTAGGCATGCAGATTTCTGAGATTCCTGCCCACAAAACGCCCAAAACTGTGGCTCCTACAGTTTTGATGCTAGAATAAAAATATTAATTGAAATGTATTGTTCTCACCAATACCTATCCATCATTACCAAACCGCCCACAAACTTCAAAAAATCATAAATATGAACGCGGATATCTTGGAAACTATCAAAGATAGAGAATTGGGATTTCAGATTTAGATTCCGCAGCGCAACTTTGTCACGCGTATATGCCACGCCCACTCCAAGGCCCACAAATCGCCCTAACCTGAGGCGCCCACAATTTTCATGCTAGATACAAAATTTTAATTGAAATGTTTTGGTCTCGTCAATATCTATCGATTGATCCAAAAAAAGTTTGCCACGCCCATTCTAACGCGCTTAACGCTTAAATATGTCTACCGGCGGTAGGTGGCACATTTTAATCTCGTTTTGCTGCTTGCATATCTCCATTTAGCTGAGTAACGGGTATCTGATAGTCGAGGTACTCGACTATAGCGTTCTTCCTTGTTTATTATTAGGTATGACCGATCGTGTTATATTAGAGCGTACTGCGCGTAAACTTATGAAATAAACGCAAACTATGAAATCTTTGTATAACGCCACAAAATGATCGTATAAATTATTACATATAAGGGTTCGTCGTAAAGTATGTAACGGTAGAAGAAAGCGTTTCCGACCCTATAAATCATATATATTTCTTGATCAGGATCTCTAGCCGAGTCGATCTAGCCATGTCCGTCTGTCTTACCGTCCTTATGAACGTTGAGATCTGAGAAGATATATTTAATGATGGACGTTGATGCACTTCGAGCAGTACAAACAAGTGGCCCAACGACACCAAGCACGTGCTTGTTACGCGCGGGGCCCTTTTATCAATTTGGGCAAAAAATACGAGTTCGCGAGGAAGATACAAAAAACAAATAGAGAGGGGACACAAATGAAAATAAAAGAAGCATCTAAGAATGAAGCAAATGAGTTAAAATATTAGTTTTTAATGCCGGGATAGAAGTTGAAGTGCAAATTAAATGATAAAGGTTGTTATAATTATTACATAGAACGCGAAAAGGGTCGTGCAGACAAAAATTAGATGTACATCGTGGCAAATTTCGTGTTAGTCTAACAGGAACATTGAAAGTTAGGCGGTTTACAAGTTCTACAGAATCAATATACCCTCTTATAAGATTTTGCATAAAAATAGTACCAAGCATTGTTCTACGATTTGCAAGGGTAGGTAAATTAAGCAATAGTAATCTACTCTGATAGGACGGTAGCCTTATGTTTTGATCTCAGTTCAAACTACGAAGGGCAAAAAGAAGAAATTTTTTTTGTTCCGACTCAATACGGTCAATATGCACTTGATATTGTGGACTCCAAACCGAAGAACAATATTCCAAAATAGGACGGACAAGGGAGGTAAATAATAATTTGGTTATATAAGGGTCATCAAATCTTTTGACCAACGCTTTATAAACCCAAGAACACTCATGGCCTTGCTGACAGTGGACATTATGATGCAGTCAAATTTAAGTTTTGGGTTCAGACGAACGCCTAAGTCATTAACTGAATATATACGGTCGAGTGGCGTATTTTGAAGAGAGTAACTAACAAAAGTATGAGTACCCCTATGAAAAGTCATAACGTTGCATTTAAGGCAGTTCAAATTTAAAAGGTTATACTCTCAACATCCCTGAAAACAATCAGTATCTGACTGTAAGTTGAAACCGGACGCTATATCATTATGTGATAAACAAAGCTTAACATCATCAGCATACATTAGTACACGAGAGTGTGTTATGATAGAGGGAAGACCGTTAATAAACAAAGTAAACAGCAAAGGGCCCAAATGACTACCCTGAGGCACTCCAGATGTCACATAGATCAGTTTTGAGGCAGCGTTCTTGAATATAACCCTCTGAGTCCTACCATTCAAATAACTTGAAATCCAAGTTAATAGATTACATGGAAACCCAAGCTGATTTAATTTGAATAAGAGAAGAGAGTGGTTGACAGAGTCAAAGGCCTTACTAAAATCTGTGTATATAACGTCAGTCTGCATTTTATTCTTAAATCCATTTATTACAACAGATGACAATTCCAAAAGGTTGGTGGTGGTCGATCTTCGCTTAACAAAAAGAAATACCTCTGTAATTCTGGGCATCCGCCTTCGCACCCTTTTTGTGAAGTGGAATGATAAAAGAGTCCTTCCAGATAGTAGGAAAAACTGACGATGAAATAGACAAATTAAAAAGTTAGAGAATCGGTTTACATATGGTTGACGCACAAAACTTAAGCACACACCCGGGGAGTCCATCAGGACCAGGAGAATAAGTTGGCGTTGTTTTTTCTAAGTCTCTTACGAGAGAAATTTCCGTAATTTCAGGGGTAAAGATACAATTTGCCTTATTTAAGGGATTAGGGTAGTTAGAATTTGACCAACTAGCCGAACTATAAGTAGTTTGGAAAAACTCGGCAAATAAATCAGCAATTTCAGAATCTGTCGGTGCCTCCATTGAGTTAAAACGTACCGATGAAGGCAATGCTGACGACTTACGCTTGGCATTGACAAAGTTATAAAACTGCTTCGGATCAGCTCATTGAGCTGTTTAAAAACACCAGAGAGATTCAAAAGGCTGTCTCGAGTCTGCTTCATAAAACCGCAACAACCATTTCCTTGCAGGATCCACATGACCACATGAGTCCAGAATTCTGATCAATGAAGTCTTTGACTCTACCAGTAAATCCTGCGCATTTAACGTGCATCATCGATTCGCAGAGCCAGCAGAAAATAAAAGGGTCTTTAGTTGAAGACGAAAGAGTACAATTTTTCTTAGAGCAGACAAGTGCCATTTAAAGGAAATGAAATAAAATAAAATAATATATGAAAAATACCTCAAGTAAATTTGGCACTGGGATCAAATTCCAAAACCACAAAGGCACAAAACACGAATAAAAAAAAAGAGCGCGAGATCGCGTGTTAATTTAAATGTAAGAGAGCACGAGATAATAAATCTTCTATCGTTTGAGCGTTGCTTGTGGGACACTGACAACTTTACGCAGGAACAGTTACAATGTAAAGCAAGCAAGAGAGAGAGAGAGAGAGACAAGAGAATAGCACACCAAAAGTCTACCAGAAATTTGGCAGGTTCAGAGAGAGTTTAAGTTACAGTTGTAATATAGAGCGGGAGAGAGAGTGAGAATCAAAGAGTTTTACCAAGTTTAGTGAGTATAAAAATTACACTAACAAAGCTAGGAGATTAAACAAATCTAATATAAATGTTAAAATAACTATAATCACTGGGAGATCTAGTAAAAAACACTAAACACACTAACCCAACGGTTAGTTGCTTGATAATCTGCTCTTCTGTGGTAACTGCAAGACCAATTGTTTCTTGTTTTCTTATTTATAAGATTATCCTTGATATCCAGGATATTTTTATTATAGACATCCTTATTAGTGGTCGATTGTTTGACACTGCTTGACTGGATGTATATTACTCTTATGTCCATAAGCCAGGTTGGTTTTGTTGGCTTGAGTTTGTGAGGAGTTCGGATAGGGATGGAAGTGCTTGCAGCTTTTGATGCATTTCTTGATAGTCGAATTTCTGTATTTATAACCGTTACTCGGTGAGTAAAAGGGTATACTAGATTCGTCGGAAAGTATGTAACAGGCAGAAGGAAGCGTTTTCGACCCCATAAAGTATATATATTCTTGATCAGGATCACTAGCCGAGTCGATCTAGCCATATCCGTCTGTCCGTCCGTCCGTATGAACGCTGAGATCTCGGAAACTATAAGATCTGCAATACTGGGATTAGGCATGCAGATTTCTGAGATTCCTGCCCACAAAACGCCCAAAACTGTGGCTCCTACAGTTTTGATGCTAGAATAAAAATATTAATTGAAATGTATTGTTCTCACCAATACCTATCCATCATTACCAAACCGCCCACAAACTTCAAAAAATCATAAATATGAACGCGGATATCTTGGAAACTATCAAAGATAGAGAATTGGGATTTCAGATTTAGATTCCGCAGCGCAACTTTGTCACGCGTATATGCCACGCCCACTCCAAGGCCCACAAATCGCCCTAACCTGAGGCGCCCACAATTTTCATGCTAGATACAAAATTTTAATTGAAATGTTTTGGTCTCGTCAATATCTATCGATTGATCCAAAAAAAGTTTGCCACGCCCATTCTAACGCGCTTAACGCTTAAATATGTCTACCGGCGGTAGGTGGCACATTTTAATCTCGTTTTGCTGCTTGCATATCTCCATTTAGCTGAGTAACGGGTATCTGATAGTCGAGGTACTCGACTATAGCGTTCTTCCTTGTTTATTATTAGGTATGACCGATCGTGTTATATTAGAGCGTACTGCGCGTAAACTTATGAAATAAACGCAAACTATGAAATCTTTGTATAACGCCACAAAATGATCGTATAAATTATTACATATAAGGGTTCGTCGTAAAGTATGTAACGGTAGAAGAAAGCGTTTCCGACCCTATAAATCATATATATTTCTTGATCAGGATCTCTAGCCGAGTCGATCTAGCCATGTCCGTCTGTCTTACCGTCCTTATGAACGTTGAGATCTGAGAAGATATATTTAATGATGGACGTTGATGCACTTCGAGCAGTACAAACAAGTGGCCCAACGACACCAAGCACGTGCTTGTTACGCGCGGGGCCCTTTTATCAATTTGGGCAAAAAATACGAGTTCGCGAGGAAGATACAAAAAACAAATAGAGAGGGGACACAAATGAAAATAAAAGAAGCATCTAAGAATGAAGCAAATGAGTTAAAATATTAGTTTTTAATGCCGGGATAGAAGTTGAAGTGCAAATTAAATGATAAAGGTTGTTATAATTATTACATAGAACGCGAAAAGGGTCGTGCAGACAAAAATTAGATGTACATCGTGGCAAATTTCGTGTTAGTCTAACAGGAACATTGAAAGTTAGGCGGTTTACAAGTTCTACAGAATCAATATACCCTCTTATAAGATTTTGCATAAAAATAGTACCAAGCATTGTTCTACGATTTGCAAGGGTAGGTAAATTAAGCAATAGTAATCTACTCTGATAGGACGGTAGCCTTATGTTTTGATCTCAGTTCAAACTACGAAGGGCAAAAAGAAGAAATTTTTTTTGTTCCGACTCAATACGGTCAATATGCACTTGATATTGTGGACTCCAAACCGAAGAACAATATTCCAAAATAGGACGGACAAGGGAGGTAAATAATAATTTGGTTATATAAGGGTCATCAAATCTTTTGACCAACGCTTTATAAACCCAAGAACACTCATGGCCTTGCTGACAGTGGACATTATGATGCAGTCAAATTTAAGTTTTGGGTTCAGACGAACGCCTAAGTCATTAACTGAATATATACGGTCGAGTGGCGTATTTTGAAGAGAGTAACTAACAAAAGTATGAGTACCCCTATGAAAAGTCATAACGTTGCATTTAAGGCAGTTCAAATTTAAAAGGTTATACTCTCAACATCCCTGAAAACAATCAGTATCTGACTGTAAGTTGAAACCGGACGCTATATCATTATGTGATAAACAAAGCTTAACATCATCAGCATACATTAGTACACGAGAGTGTGTTATGATAGAGGGAAGACCGTTAATAAACAAAGTAAACAGCAAAGGGCCCAAATGACTACCCTGAGGCACTCCAGATGTCACATAGATCAGTTTTGAGGCAGCGTTCTTGAATATAACCCTCTGAGTCCTACCATTCAAATAACTTGAAATCCAAGTTAATAGATTACATGGAAACCCAAGCTGATTTAATTTGAATAAGAGAAGAGAGTGGTTGACAGAGTCAAAGGCCTTACTAAAATCTGTGTATATAACGTCAGTCTGCATTTTATTCTTAAATCCATTTATTACAACAGATGACAATTCCAAAAGGTTGGTGGTGGTCGATCTTCGCTTAACAAAAAGAAATACCTCTGTAATTCTGGGCATCCGCCTTCGCACCCTTTTTGTGAAGTGGAATGATAAAAGAGTCCTTCCAGATAGTAGGAAAAACTGACGATGAAATAGACAAATTAAAAAGTTAGAGAATCGGTTTACATATGGTTGACGCACAAAACTTAAGCACACACCCGGGGAGTCCATCAGGACCAGGAGAATAAGTTGGCGTTGTTTTTTCTAAGTCTCTTACGAGAGAAATTTCCGTAATTTCAGGGGTAAAGATACAATTTGCCTTATTTAAGGGATTAGGGTAGTTAGAATTTGACCAACTAGCCGAACTATAAGTAGTTTGGAAAAACTCGGCAAATAAATCAGCAATTTCAGAATCTGTCGGTGCCTCCATTGAGTTAAAACGTACCGATGAAGGCAATGCTGACGACTTACGCTTGGCATTGACAAAGTTATAAAACTGCTTCGGATCAGCTCATTGAGCTGTTTAAAAACACCAGAGAGATTCAAAAGGCTGTCTCGAGTCTGCTTCATAAAACCGCAACAACCATTTCCTTGCAGGATCCACATGACCACATGAGTCCAGAATTCTGATCAATGAAGTCTTTGACTCTACCAGTAAATCCTGCGCATTTAACGTGCATCATCGATTCGCAGAGCCAGCAGAAAATAAAAGGGTCTTTAGTTGAAGACGAAAGAGTACAATTTTTCTTAGAGCAGACAAGTGCCATTTAAAGGAAATGAAATAAAATAAAATAATATATGAAAAATACCTCAAGTAAATTTGGCACTGGGATCAAATTCCAAAACCACAAAGGCACAAAACACGAATAAAAAAAAAGAGCGCGAGATCGCGTGTTAATTTAAATGTAAGAGAGCACGAGATAATAAATCTTCTATCGTTTGAGCGTTGCTTGTGGGACACTGACAACTTTACGCAGGAACAGTTACAATGTAAAGCAAGCAAGAGAGAGAGAGAGAGAGACAAGAGAATAGCACACCAAAAGTCTACCAGAAATTTGGCAGGTTCAGAGAGAGTTTAAGTTACAGTTGTAATATAGAGCGGGAGAGAGAGTGAGAATCAAAGAGTTTTACCAAGTTTAGTGAGTATAAAAATTACACTAACAAAGCTAGGAGATTAAACAAATCTAATATAAATGTTAAAATAACTATAATCACTGGGAGATCTAGTAAAAAACACTAAACACACTAACCCAACGGTTAGACTAAGCTTTGTTAATAAACAAACACAAAACACTCGCAAAAAATCACAGAATAGACAAAAATTCAGAGCACAAGAGTAAACACAACCGTTCACAAGCGACGCTAAATCGACTATGAGCTAGAAATTTGGGATTTATCATGTAGATTCTTGAGCTTCTTGCGCATTTTGTTTCAGCAGGAAGCGACGCCCACTCTAACGCTCAAAACGCTAAGCCCCGTCTATTACCCACAGTTTGTAATATTTTTGAAAAATTTAAATAAGATCTTGTTTTGATTAATATTTGTATGTATGTCATTGCGTTTGTCTTACTTTTAAGGTGTTAAATGTTTTAAAATTAGCTGCAGAATCTTAAAGATGTGTGTTTACTAGTAAAAATATCAAAGCAGTAAAGGTGACTCTTTGCCTATTGTGCTGTTGCATTGTCTTCGTCTGTCGTGGTTTATGTTATTGTAAAACTATTAATTTATAAATTACTATATAAATTTTGTTTATTTTTCCCTTTTGAATCGTATTTGATTTTAGTAGGTGCATCGCAAAAGTGTGTGTTTCCACGTCTTTTATATTTGTAATATGTGGTGCACAGAAAATAAAAATTTATTTTCGATGTGCAAGTGAACATTGAAAGCAACGGCTACATTATTTCAGAGTTGAGCAAAGTGTCATAAAATTAAAGAACCTCTGCAAAAAAATTTCAATTTTTTGGAAAAATTACAAACGCACTTATTGGCGCATTTCAATCTCGCTTTGCTTCTTGCATATCTCCATTTCCCTTTGGTCCCATTAGCTGAGTAAGGGGTATCTGATAGTCGAGGTACTCGACTTTGGCGTTCTTCCTTGTTTTGTTATAAATTTCAGCACGCTATTATTAGTATTTTTGGCCACTCTTCCATACAAGCGGATCCACTCTGCATTGGCTCGATGGTTTCTTGTATTTGATTGTTTTTCTGATTATTTATTTATTGTACACTATAGCCAAAAGTTCAAAACCTATTGTACAAGGAGGAACCGGCCATAATTGCTGGGACTTTCGGTCGGATTATCTTGATATTTACAGGTTTACTTAGTAACTAGTGTTTACATGTGAAGGAAAACAGCATGACAACTTAAATAATTTGCTGCGAATTTTTAAAGGAAGGGTTAATTAAAAGGACAGTTAGTGTTGTCTTTGAGTTACTTGTTCTATGTGCTTGAGGTACGGGGCAGTCGCTAAGGATGCGTGAGATCGATATGCGTCGGTGGTGTAGAATCAGCACTGGCATTTTATTGGCTGGTAAAATCTATACTCGTGTGTCAGTCTAGTGTGTCCTAGCCAAAACCTGATCATGTTACATCTCTTCTTGGTAAGTAGATTTGCTTTATTTCTTAGTAGATTCGTTTTTATAAATTTATTAATATCTGTGCGTTTTAGATTTGGGGTGGTACTTAGGTGTGATATTGTTGCTTCCTTAACTTCTGTACCGGCGCATTAATTTCCTAAGATCTCATTGTGACTGTGGCCCAGCAACATGATTTTTGGGGTGTGTTTTATAAGTAGTCTCGGATCGTTGAAATGTAAAATTATGCTTTCTTGCAGTTCAGGACATCAGGACTTAACTGTTTTCTTCGCGGCTATTTTTATAGCTTCCAAAATAGCAATTGCCTCTGCCGCGTATACTGATGAGTAACAGCTTGCTTGATAATCTGCTCTTCTGTGGTAACTGCAAGACGAATTGTTTCTTGTTTTCTTATTTATAAGATTATCCTTGATATCAAGGATATTTTTATTATAGACATCCTTATTAGTGGTCGATTGTTTGACACTGCTTGACTGGATGTATATTACTCTTATGTCCATAAGCCAGGTTGGTTTTGTTGGCTTGAGTTTGTGAGGAGTTCGGATAGGGATGGAAGTGCTTGCAGCTTTTGATGCATTTCTTGATAGTCGAATTTCTGTATTTATAACCGTTACTCGGTGAGTAAAAGGGTATACTAGATTTGTCGGAAAGTATGTAACAGGCAGAAGGAAGCGTTTTCGACCCCATAAAGTATATATATTCTTGATCAGGATCACTAGCCGAGTCGATCTAGCCATATCCGTCTGTCCGTCCGTCCGTATGAACGCTGAGATCTCGGAAACTATAAGATCTGCAATACTGGGATTAGGCATGCAGATTTCTGAGATTCCTGCCCACAAAACGCCCAAAACTGTGGCTCCTACAGTTTTGATGCTAGAATAAAAATATTAATTCAAATGTATTGTTCTCATCAATATCTATCCATCAATACCAAACCGCCCACAAACTTCAAAAAATCATAAATATGAACGCGGATATCTCGGAAACAAAAAGAGAATTGGGATTTCAGATTTAGATTCCGTAGCCTTGTACGCAGCGCAACTTTGTCACGCGAATATGCCACGCCCACTCCAAGGCCACAAACCGCCCTAACCTGAGGCGCCCACAATTTTCATGCTAGATACAAAATTTTAATTGAAATGTTTTGGTCTCGTCAATATCTATCGATTGATCCAAAAAAAGTTTGCCACGCCCATTCTAACGCGCATAACGCTTAAATCTGTCTACCGGCGGTAGGTGGCACATTTTAATCTCGTTTTGCTGCTTGCATATCTCCATTTAGCTGAGTAACGGGTATCTGATAGTCGAGGTACTCGACAATAGCGTTCTTCCTTGTTTATTGTTAGGTATGACCGATCGTGTTATATTAGAGCGTACCGCGCGTAAACTTATGAAATAAACGCAAACTATGAAATCTTTGTATAACGCCACGAAATGATCGTGTAAATTATTATATATCAGGGTTCGTCGAAAAGTATGTAACGGTAGAAGAAAGCGTTTCCGACCCTATAAATCATATATATTTCTTGATCAGGATCTCTAGCCGAGTCGATCTAGCCATGTCCGTCTGTCTTACCGTCCTTATGAACGTTGAGATCTGAGAAGATATATGAGCTAGAAATTTGGGATTTATCATGTAGATTCTTGAGCTTCTTGCGCATTTTGTTTCAGGAGGAAGCGACGTCCACTCTTACGCTCATAACGCTAAGCCCCGTCTATTATCCACAGTTTGTAATATTTTTGAAAAATTTAAATAAGATCTTGCTTTGATTAATAATTTCCAGGTATATGCCAAAAATTGGTCAATTGGACTATTCATTAAAAGGTTATAAGCAAATACTACTTGTATATTTCTATCTCCCTCGCACGCCCCTTAGCTGAGTAATGGGTATCTGATAGTCGATGGCGTCGCCTATATCGTTCTCTCTTATTTTAAATTGTGTTTTGTTATGGATTTGCATGTGAAGAGGAAATGTCTTTAAGTTTTGATCTGATCATGACAGAGTTTTGTTAAGTTTTTGGTAGTCATTTCATTTGTGATGTCGTGGGGAACACGGTGAAGTGGATACTGTTCGGTAGCCTACTCTGCCTACGGGATCGGCCTAGCTCAGGGAAGAGACAAGGAAGTCGGTAACTTCCTAAATAGCATCACCGTCAAACAACCAAAGTTGTAGACAGAGGCTCGAAGAAGGGGAGAGTCCGCCCGAATGAACATAGGAGAAGATATCGATGTGATGAACTATTTTATTGATGAACTGGAATTGTAATGTTCTTCACATAATTCAAAGATGTAATAAATCCAATTTTCATTCTGTACTCCACCTTACAATCGGGGGTAAGTCTCAAAGTTACTCGAGTCGAAAAAAATACTGATATTAATTTGAGCTGAATCCGTTAGCCAGTAAGTGTAGTAAGTAAGTAAAGTCTAAATGGGATTCATATTCTGCTTAACATTGGGTTGGATTACACATGACAATATAAAGATCAAGGGAAATAAGTTTACTCACAACCAATCCCTCGAAGTCTGCAGGCCGGTTAACTGTAGTGCTAGGCTGACGTGATGTGTAAACAATTTTCAAATTAAGGGTGATGTCTTTAAATATGTGTATACTGTAATCCAACGCAAGAGATAGGCAACAATTTGAGAATAGGGTCAAATCAAAATTACCAAAAGAGATTACTCTAAAATAACTTAAAAATAACGGAGAGCGCTATAGTCGAGTACCCTATAGTCAGATACCGCTACTCAGCTAAAGAGACCAAAGGGATATGGAAATATGCAAGCGGCAAAGCGAGATTGTAATGCGCCACCCACCCGCGACATCAATATATGGTTATGTGGGCGGTAGACTGATTTTAGCGTTATGGGCGTTAGAGTGGGCGTGGCAAACTTATTTTTGGGTTAATCGATAGGTATTGACGATACTAATACATTTCTGGAACTGGAACTGAAACTGGGTCGAAATATGTCGAGATGGCTACCGCAGCACTGTATACACCTGTCGGTTGTCACCTGTTGCCAATATGCGATTATATTGCACGAGAGTTGTCAATGTCTGGTTAGGTGCCTTCCTTGGGGTCGGCATCAGATCAAACAACGCCCCAAACACACATAAATCTCAGTTCGAATCTCTGATTCCTTGCACGTATGGGGGCTGATCTAGAGGTAACTAGACGGGAAAGTAGGGTTAGGTTAGAACAGGAACTACTGCACAGGCTTGGATACATATACCTTAAGTTATATATCCCCCGAGAAAAGAATCTTTTAGGCATGGCTATACTCATTTGGTCGAAGTTCCTCACCCGGCTGAGAAGCTCAGCATTTTGAGGAACCGTCACTTGAACTCCGGAGCTGGCCGAGTTGTTGGTCGCAAACTGCGATTGAACAGTCTGCCGAGTCCTAGGCCTGGTGTTACCGTGTTGATTGCTGAAAACTGAACAACTCGATTAGGGTCGATCTTGCATTTGCATTAGTCTCTGCTCACCTATAAGGTTTTCACAAACACACGGGTATATCTGAACTTTCCAGAACTAGTCTCGCATGTGTGAAACTGGTGACCTACACGGAGGAATCGGATGCCTTTACTACAGAACTTTAAGCGCGTGGAGTATGTTGCCCACGCGAAAACTTTTCGAACTTTTCGCCGTAATCTGTGCGTCTTTGCTGGTCGGATGGTAAAAGAACGCTTTGGCTGAGCTGAAAATTACTTTTGTTAGTTTACCAGATTGCCAAATCAACGTTTGACACACTACAAAAGTTAGCGAAGTCAGATCGTTTGTCATGGGAACATTCGCTATTAGTGCGAACAGCACTCGCCGTTCTGTTATGGGCAAGTCTGTTGTAGACGACTGATATTTTGAGTTTTTCTTGTACCCTCACACCACAGGCTTAATCGTTTTTCCTTTACTTTAGCTCTTATACCAGTTGGTGCTAACTTGGCTTTGAAGTGCGTAGCCTGGTGGTTGCTTAATACGAAATGTCGTTTTATAACATCCTGACCTAACTCAAAGGTTCGATGCCGAGACCGCAAGTCATATTCGTTCCTGTTTTTATACCCTTGCAGAGGGTATTATGATTTCAGTCAGAAGGTTGCAACGCAGTGAAGGAGACGTTTCCGACTCCATAAAGTATATAAATTATGTTTTTTGCTTCGGGATATATTAAAAAAAAGCGATTTTTATTTTAATATACAGCGGAGTTTTTATTGGTAAAGTTCTTTCAAGTTAGATCCCCAATCTTAAACTGATTTTACAAAATGCATTATTCTTATAACTATGGCTTTTAGCGGTGACAGCGACGCGAGCAGCGAAAGTGGACTTTGATTGAGAATTTTGATTGGTCAAATCTGTGGCCCGATGAAACGGTTTCTAGGCTGCATCTTTTGTTTAATTAATTTGGATTGGCCAAAGCTTTTATGCTGACGAATGGGTTCTTAGGCTGGACCCTTTGTTTAAATGTTTGAATATTGTTTATGTCTACCGTCGTCGATAAAGGCGTGAGAAGTGTTTATAATTCTGGTGCTGCCGATTGAAGGCGTGGGAAAGATTTGTGTCTGAGGGGTTAAATGTTTATGTCGGATTGATTTGAATAACTGCGATAGTAGGCTCTGGACTTGTGTTATTGACAATTGGAATAATGGGTATCTCGGGATATACAGGTTGTATGTTGGGTTTGGTATCCAGGGTATTTGCGTATACGTCACTCGCCCCTCCTTTAGAAGATTCAACAGCCTTGTTGAATTTAAACAAAATTTCTTTTTTGTTGGCTAGGCGCCTATAGGTAAATATAATATAAGTAGTAATGCTTAAAAGTATAATTATTAATATTGTAAAAACAATCCACTTATAAATTGATTCTTGTTTTTGTTGATAGGTAACAGAGTTTTTAAGTTTTAACAATCGTATTGGTTCATATAAAGTAATATTATGGATAATATAATTTTATATTCTTTTATGTTCTTTGATGTTGTAATTTTAATATCTCTTATTTCTAAAGTACATTGACTTAATTGTATTATATTGTTACCCTGAATTGTTTTGTTGAACATTTCGCAATCTTGATTAATTTGTGTCTCTTTTAAATTATAAGTAATAATGATGTTAGGCTCAATATATTTTAAAGATTCATTTTCTGATACAAAAGTGTGTTGACATTTCGCAAATTGATTAGTAAGGATTTGAGAGATACATTGATCAGTGATAATAAATTTTTGGTCTAAAATATTTGCTAATGAATTTGGTGAATTTTCCAAGTAAAATACTTTATTTTCGTCATTTACATAATATTCATAATTATCATTTATATCAATTTGTCGGCCCATATTATCTGGATATTTAATAATTCTATATTTTTGTGTTTCTTTAAAAGAAGTGGGTATATGGGCTAGAATAAAAGTGTCTTTAGTTTGACTGCTTAACCAAGCTGAAGTTTTGATTGAGAGTAATTTTTCTTTGTTTATGTTTTCCAACTCTTCATGTTTTAGTATTTTAGGATTAAATATTCCAACTCTTGTTAATTGTAAACTCATTTGTAAATCTTCAATGTATTCTAGGAATATATTTAAGGAATATCTAAAAATGTGCAAAGCTTTTTCTTCTTGTTTATCTTTTACGAGTTTGCTTATATCTTTTGATTGTTCATTTATTATTTGAATTATTTCATTAAATTCTTTGTTTTCAATTAACATTTCTTGTAAGTTTTGTAGTTTATCTTCCAACTCTTTTTTATCAACTTCAGTTAATGTTACAAATAGATACTTGTGAGCTGTCCCTAAAAAGTTAATTAATCCCCGTTTTTGTCTCGATGACGAAGTAATTCCCTTGATTTCATGTTTTAATTGTTTCAATGTTAATGTATATTTTTAAATTGGTTTTCGTATTTTATAAATTCCTGATATGTTTCAAATATTTTAGTTTGATTTATTTTAATCATATGATGTTCATACTTTAGAGGTATTTTTATAGTCCCTGTGTTCAGAAGAAAATAACCGTTGTTCGAAGTAATGGGTGTATTGCTAATTTGTTAAGCTGTTGTCAATGGTATTTTCGTCCATGTCACTATCATGATCATTTTCATTATCAGAATCAGTACTGTCAGTTTCCCTGGAATGAGGAGACAGATTTTGTATTTTAGCTTTTTTACATTTACTTATGTGTTTTACTACTTTATGACCCCTATTAGTTTCTTGCCAGTGCTTTTCGTCTTTTTGTTCTAACGCTCCTGTCTTTTTGAATGGGTTTACTAATTTAGCTTTACGTTTCATTTCTTTTTCAACTTTAGTGTATTCCAGATCTACTTCATGTTCCTCGCGGTCTTTATTAAGTTTATCTATCTTATGTTCTTTTTGTTTTTGCATATTTTTGCTTGGTTTTATTCCATAAAGAAATATTTCAGCAGGAGTTTTACCTGTGGCACCGTGGGTTATTTCATGATTATAAACATATGTTGCCTTTTCTATGTTCATTAACTTATCTTCAGCGTCCGTAAGTGTATTAATAATTCTAAGTTTTTCTTTGATTGTTTTATGTACCCTTTCTATATCGGCTATACCATTCTTGCTAGTTGTAATTTCAATGTTAATATTTTCCAAATTAAGGGTGATGTCTTTAAATATGTGTATACTGTAATCCAACGCAAGAGATAGGCAACAATTTGAGAATAGGGTCAAATCAAAATTACCAAAAGAGATTACTCTAAAATAACTTAAAAATAACGGAGAGCGCTATAGTCGAGTACCCTATAGTCAGATACCGCTACTCAGCTAAAGAGACCAAAGGGATATGGAAATATGCAAGCGGCAAGGCGAGATTGTAATGCGCCACCCACCCGCGACATCAATATATGGTTATGTGGGCGGTAGACTGATTTTAGCGTTATGGGCGTTAGAGTGGGCGTGGCAAACTTATTTTTGGGTTAATCGATAGGTATTGACGATACTAATACATTTCTGGAACTGGAACTGGGTCGAAATATGTCGAGATGGCTACCGCAGCACTGTATACACCTGTCGGTTGTCACCTGTTGCCAATATGCGATTATATTGCACGAGAGTTGTCAATGTCTGGTTAGGTGCCTTCCTTGGGGTCGGCATCAGATCAAACAACGCCCCAAACACACATAAATCTCAGTTCGAATCTCTGATTCCTTGCACGTATGGGGGCTGATCTAGAGGTAACTAGACGGGAAGGTAGGGTTAGGTTAGAACAGGAACTACTGCACAGGCTTGGATACATATACCTTAAGTTATATATCCCCCGAGAAAAGAATCTTTTAGGCATGGCTATACTCATTTGGTCGAAGTTCCTCACCCGGCTGAGAAGCTCAGCATTTTGAGGAACCGTCACTTGAACTCCGGAGCTGGCCGAGTTGTTGGTCGCAAACTGCGATTGAACAGTCTGCCGAGACCTAGGCCTGGTGTTACCGTGTTGATTGCTGAAAACTGAACAACTCGATTAGGGTCGATCTTGCATTTGCATTAGTCTCTGCTCACCTATACGGTTTTCACAAACACACGGGTATATCTGAACTTTCCAGAACTAGTCTCGCATGTGTGAAACTGGTGACCTACACGGAGGAATCGGATGCCTTTACTACAGAACTTTAAGCGCGTGGAGTATGTTGCCCACGCGAAAACTTTTCGAACTTTTCGCCGTAATCTGTGCGTCTTTGCTGGTCGGATGGTAAAAGAACGCTTTGGTTGAGCTGAAAATTACTTTTGTTAGTTTACCAGATTGCCAAATCAACGTTTGACACACTACAAAAGTTAGCGAAGTCAGATCGTTTGTCATGGGAACATTCGCTATTAGTGCGAACAGCACTCGCCGTTCTGTTATGGGCAAGTCTGTTGTAGACGACTGATATTTTGAGTTTTTCTTGTACCCTCACACCACAGGCTTAATCGTTTTTCCTTTACTTTAGCTCTTATACCAGTTGGTGCTAACTTGGCTTTGAAGTGCGTAGCCTGGTGGTTGCTTAATACGAAATGTCGTTTTATAACATCCTGACCTAACTCAAAGGTTCGATGCCGAGACCGCAAGTCATATTCGTTCCTGTTTTTATACCCTTGCAGAGGGTATTATGATTTCAGTCAGAAGGTTGCAACGCAGTGAAGGAGACGTTTCCGACTCCATAAAGTATATAAATTATGTTTTTTGCTTCGGGATATATTAAAAAAAAGCGATTTTTATTTTAATATACAGCGGAGTTTTTATTGGTAAAGTTCTTTCAAGTTAGATCCCCAATCTTAAACTGATTTTACAAAATGCATTATTCTTATAACTATGGCTTTTAGCGGTGACAGCGACGCGAGCAGCGAAAGTGGACTTTGATTGAGAATTTTGATTGGTCAAATCTGTGGCCCGATGAAACGGTTTCTAGGCTGCATCTTTTGTTTAATTAATTTGGATTGGCCAAAGCTTTTATGCTGACGAATGGGTTCTTAGGCTGGACCCTTTGTTTAAATGTTTGAATATTGTTTATGTCTACCGTCGTCGATAAAGGCGTGAGAAGTGTTTATAATTCTGGTGCTGCCGATTGAAGGCGTGGGAAAGATTTGTGTCTGAGGGGTTAAATGTTTATGTCGGATTGATTTGAATAACTGCGATAGTAGGCTCTGGACTTGTGTTATTGACAATTGGAATAATGGGTATCTCGGGATATACAGGTTGTATGTTGGGTTTGGTATCCAGGGTATTTGCGTATACGTCACTCGCCCCTCCTTTAGAAGATTCAACAGCCTTGTTGAATTTAAACAAAATTTCTTTTTTGTTGGCTAGGCGCCTATAGGTAAGTATAATATAAGTAGTAATGCTTAAAAGTATAATTATTAATATTGTAAAAACAATCCACTTATAAATTGATTCTTGTTTTTGTTGATAGGTAACAGAGTTTTTAAGTTTTAACAATCGTATTGGTTCATATAAAGTAATATTAGTGCTGGATAATATAATTTTATATTCTTTTATGTTCTTTGATGTTGTAATTTTAATATCTCTTATTTCTAAAGGCCCATATTATCTGGATATTTAATAATTCTATATTTTTGTGCTTCTTTAAAAGAAGTGGGTATATGGGCTAGAATAAAAGTGTCTTTAGTTTGACTGCTTAACCAAGCTGAAGTTTTGATTGAGAGTAATTTTTCTTTGTTTATGTTTTCCAACTCTTCATGTTTTAGTATTTTAGGATTAAATATTCCAACTCTTGTTAATTGTAAACTCATTTGTAAATCTTCAATGTATTCTAGGAATATATTTAAGGAATATCTAAAAATGTGCAAAGCTTTTTCTTCTTGTTTATCTTTTACGAGTTTGCTTATATCTTTTGATTGTTCATTTATTATTTGAATTATTTCATTAAATTCTTTGTTTTCAATTAACATTTCTTGTAAGTTTTGTAGTTTATCTTCCAACTCTTTTTTATCAACTTCAGTTAATGTTACAAATAGATACTTGTGAGCTGTCCCTAAAAAGTTAATTAATCCCCGTTTTTGTCTCGATGACGAAGTAATTCCCTTGATTTCATGTTTTAATTGTTTCAATGTTAATGTATATTTTTAAATTGGTTTTCGTATTTTATAAATTCCTGATATGTTTCAAATATTTTAGTTTGATTTATTTTAATCATATGATGTTCATACTTTAGAGGTATTTTTATAGTCCCTGTGTTCAGAAGAAAATAACCGTTGTTCGAAGTAATGGGTGTAATGCTAATTTGTTAAGCTGTTGTCAATGGTATTTTCGTCCATGTCACTATCATGATCATTTTCATTATCAGAATCAGTACTGTCAGTTTCCCTGGAATGAGGAGACAGATTTTGTATTTTAGCTTTTTTACATTTACTTATGTGTTTTACTACTTTATGACCCCTATTAGTTTCTTGCCAGTGCTTTTCGTCTTTTTGTTCTAACGCTCCTGTCTTTTTGAATGGGTTTACTAATTTAGCTTTACGTTTCATTTCTTTTTCAACTTTAGTGTATTCCAGATCTACTTCATGTTCCTCGCGGTCTTTATTAAGTTTATCTATCTTATGTTCTTTTTGTTTTTGCATATTTTTGCTTGGTTTTATTCCATAAAGAAATATTTCAGCAGGAGTTTTACCTGTGGCACCGTGGGTTATTTCATGATTATAAACATATGTTGCCTTTTCTATGTTCATTAACTTATCTTCAGCGTCCGTAAGTGTATTAATAATTCTAAGTTTTTCTTTGATTGTTTTATGTACCCTTTCTATATCGGCTATACCATTCTTGCTAGTTGTAATTTCAATGTTAATATTTTCCAAATTAAGGGTGATGTCTTTAAATATGTGTATACTGTAATCCAACGCAAGAGATAGGCAACAATTTGAGAATAGGGTCAAATCAAAATTACCAAAAGAGATTACTCTAAAATAACTTAAAAATAACGGAGAGCGCTATAGTCGAGTACCCTATAGTCAGATACCGCTACTCAGCTAAAGAGACCAAAGGGATATGGAAATATGCAAGCGGCAAGGCGAGATTGTAATGCGCCACCCACCCGCGACATCAATATATGGTTATGTGGGCGGTAGACTGATTTTAGCGTTATGGGCGTTAGAGTGGGCGTGGCAAACTTATTTTTGGGTTAATCGATAGGTATTGACGATACTAATACATTTCTGGAACTGGAACTGGGTCGAAATATGTCGAGATGGCTACCGCAGCACTGTATACACCTGTCGGTTGTCACCTGTTGCCAATATGCGATTATATTGCACGAGAGTTGTCAATGTCTGGTTAGGTGCCTTCCTTGGGGTCGGCATCAGATCAAACAACGCCCCAAACACACATAAATCTCAGTTCGAATCTCTGATTCCTTGCACGTATGGGGGCTGATCTAGAGGTAACTAGACGGGAAGGTAGGGTTAGGTTAGAACAGGAACTACTGCACAGGCTTGGATACATATACCTTAAGTTATATATCCCCCGAGAAAAGAATCTTTTAGGCATGGCTATACTCATTTGGTCGAAGTTCCTCACCCGGCTGAGAAGCTCAGCATTTTGAGGAACCGTCACTTGAACTTCGGAGCTGGCCGAGTTGTTGGTCGCAAACTGCGATTGAACAGTCTGCCGAGACCTAGGCCTGGTGTTACCGTGTTGATTGCTGAAAACTGAACAACTCGATTAGGGTCGATCTTGCATTTGCATTAGTCTCTGCTCACCTATACGGTTTTCACAAACACACGGGTATATCTGAACTTTCCAGAACTAGTCTCGCATGTGTGAAACTGGTGACCTACACGGAGGAATCGGATGCCTTTACTACAGAACTTTAAGCGCGTGGAGTATGTTGCCCACGCGAAAACTTTTCGAACTTTTCGCCGTAATCTGTGCGTCTTTGCTGGTCGGATGGTAAAAGAACGCTTTGGTTGAGCTGAAAATTACTTTTGTTAGTTTACCAGATTGCCAAATCAACGTTTGACACACTACAAAAGTTAGCGAAGTCAGATCGTTTGTCATGGGAACATTCGCTATTAGTGCGAACAGCACTCGCCGTTCTGTTATGGGCAAGTCTGTTGTAGACGACTGATATTTTGAGTTTTTCTTGTACCCTCACACCACAGGCTTAATCGTTTTTCCTTTACTTTAGCTCTTATACCAGTTGGTGCTAACTTGGCTTTGAAGTGAGGGAGGGAAGGGATATATTAAAAAAAAGCGATTTTTATTTTAATATACAGCGGAGTTTTTATTGGTAAAGTTCTTTCAAGTTAGATCCCCAATCTTAAACTGATTTTACAAAATGCATTATTCTTATAACTATGGCTTTTAGCGGTGACAGCGACGCGAGCAGCGAAAGTGGACTTTGATTGAGAATTTTGATTGGTCAAATCTGTGGCCCGATGAAACGGTTTCTAGGCTGCATCTTTTGTTTAATTAATTTGGATTGGCCAAAGCTTTTATGCTGACGAATGGGTTCTTAGGCTGGACCCTTTGTTTAAATGTTTGAATATTGTTTATGTCTACCGTCGTCGATAAAGGCGTGAGAAGTGTTTATAATTCTGGTGCTGCCGATTGAAGGCGTGGGAAAGATTTGTGTCTGAGGGGTTAAATGTTTATGTCGGATTGATTTGAATAACTGCGATAGTAGGCTCTGGACTTGTGTTATTGACAATTGGAATAATGGGTATCTCGGGATATACAGGTTGTATGTTGGGTTTGGTATCCAGGGTATTTGCGTATACGTCACTCGCCCCTCCTTTAGAAGATTCAACAGCCTTGTTGAATTTAAACAAAATTTCTTTTTTGTTGGCTAGGCGCCTATAGGTAAATATAATATAAGTAGTAATGCTTAAAAGTATAATTATTAATATTGTAAAAACAATCCACTTATAAATTGATTCTTGTTTTTGTTGATAGGTAACAGAGTTTTTAAGTTTTAACAATCGTATTGGTTCATATAAAGTAATATTAGTGCTGGATAATATAATTTTATATTCTTTTATGTTCTTTGATGTTGTAATTTTAATATCTCTTATTTCTAAAGTACATTGACTTAATTGTATTATATTGTTACCCTGAATTGTTTTGTTGAACATTTCGCAATCTTGATTAATTTGTGTCTCTTTTAAATTATAAGTAATAATGATGTTAGGCTCAATATATTTTAAAGATTCATTTTCTGATACAAAAGTGTGTTGACATTTCGCAAATTGATTAGTAAGGATTTGAGAGATACATTGATCAGTGATAATAAATTTTTGGTCTAAAATATTTGCTAATGAATTTGGTGAATTTTCCAAGTAAAATACTTTCTTTTCGTCATTTACATAATATTCATAATTATCATTTATATCAATTTGTCGGCCCATATTATCTGGATATTTAATAATTCTATATTTTTGTGTTTCTTTAAAAGAAGTGGGTATATGGGCTAGAATAAAAGTGTCTTTAGTTTGACTGCTTAACCAAGCTGAAGTTTTGATTGAGAGTAATTTTTCTTTGTTTATGTTTTCCAACTCTTCATGTTTTAGTATTTTAGGATTAAATATTCCAACTCTTGTTAATTGTAAACTCATTTGTAAATCTTCAATGTATTCTAGGAATATATTTAAGGAATATCTAAAAATGTGCAAAGCTTATTCTTCTTGTTTATCTTTTATGAGTTTGCTTATATCTTTTGATTGTTCATTTATTATTTGAATTATTTCATTAAATTCTTTGTTTTCAATTAACATTTCTTGTAAGTTTTGTAGTTTATCTTCCAACTCTTTTTTATCAACTTCAGTTAATGTTACAAATAGATACTTGTGAGCTGTCCCTAAAAAGTTAATTAATGCCCGTTTTTGTCTCGATGACGAAGTAATTCCCTTGATTTCATGTTTTAATTGTTTCAATGTTAATGTATATTTTTAAATTGGTTTTCGTATTTTATAAATTCCTGATATGTTTCAAATATTTTAGTTTGATTTATTTTAATCATATGATGTTCATACTTTAGAGGTATTTTTATAGTCCCTGTGTTCAGAAGAAAATAACCGTTGTTCGAAGTAATGGGTGTAATGCTAATTTGTTAAGCTGTTGTCAATGGTATTTTCGTCCATGTCACTATCATGATCATTTTCATTATCAGAATCAGTACTGTCAGTTTCCCTGGAATGAGGAGACAGATTTTGTATTTTAGCTTTTTTACATTTACTTATGTGTTTTACTACTTTATGACCCCTATTAGTTTCTTGCCAGTGCTTTTCGTCTTTTTGTTCTAACGCTCCTGTCTTTTTGAATGGGTTTACTAATTTAGCTTTACGTTTCATTTCTTTTTCAACTTTAGTGTATTCCAGATCTACTTCATGTTCCTCGCGGTCTTTATTAAGTTTATCTATCTTATGTTCTTTTTGTTTTTGCATATTTTTGCTTGGTTTTATTCCATAAAGAAATATTTCAGCAGGAGTTTTACCTGTGGCACCGTGGGTTATTTCATGATTATAAACATATGTTGCCTTTTCTATGTTCATTAACTTATCTTCAGCGTCCGTAAGTGTATTAATAATTCTAAGTTTTTCATTGAATGTTTTATGTACCCTTTCTATATCGGCTATACCATTCTTGCTAGTTGTAATTTCAATGTTAATATTTTCCATTTTAATTGTTTTCGGTTTACCTATCATATTAAAGATTTTAAGAAAAGCTTTTTTACTTTCAATCCAATCTGTGGTTTTTGTTTCAATAATAGAAATGAATTTTGAATGAATGTCGATGCATGTTACGTTGGTCAATAAAGTAATAGTCTATAACATATTTAACGCGAATATTTTTGGTTTCTGGAGTTTTTTCAAACGGAAGAGCAACTTTTCTGTGCTCTGCTTTGCATAAATTACAAATTTCACATTTATTAATAATGTTTTGAATAAGTTTTTGTGCGTCTGGGAAGTAGTATTTCATTTCAAAAGTGTCATAGGTCTTTTTAATTTCTTGGTGTATTGTTTTCTCATGTATTTTAATATTTTTTCATGAAAGTCTGCATATGTAGGCAAGTTGAGAAGTACTACTGAAGTTTTCATTAATTTCGTACCAGTATTTGGTTTAATTAATTTCATATAGGATCGTTGAAAAATTGCAAAATCTTCGTCATTATTAATGTACATAACAAAATTGTGTCCACATATAAATTGTATAATTATGTCTTTCGCCAAAGTCTCAGTCAAGTCACTGTAAATAATTTTATTAATAGTTTTGTTAAAGTAGTGAGTAAGTTTGTTAGTGTCTTGATTTCCCTTTTCAAATATAAGTTGGTGATTAAAAACGTTAACTGGTCGTTCAGTAATTTGTATGCAATAGCCATTATCTTCTTGTGCACTATGCACTGTTGCTGCATTAGTATCTACATCGTCTTCATTTTGAAATACTTCTTCAATTTTGTTATCTTTTGATTCCTTTTTTGTAATCCTGGAAAGAGCATCTGCTACATGATTCTCTTTTCCTTTAATGTACTTTATTTCATAATCAAACTCTCTAAGCTTTATTTTCCAACGTTGTAATTTCATATTAGGTTCCTTTATATTGTGTAACCAAACAAGTGGTTTATGGTCAGAACATATTTTAAAACTTCTTCCAAAGAGATAGGGGTGGAAATACTTAGTCGCCCATACGATAGCTAATAATTCTTTTTCAATAGCTGCATAATTTAACTCATGTTCATTTAAAGTTCTACTGGCAAAACAAATGGGTTTCCCTTCTTGGGATAGTACAGCACCTAATGCATAATTGCTTGCATCTGTAGTTAGATCAAACTTCTTTTCAAAATCTGGATATATGAGAATTGGATCGTTACTTATTAAAGTTTTTAATTTTTCAAACGCTTCATTGTAACTAGGATCGTTTATATTTATTTTTGCTCCTTTCTTTAAGCAGAGAGTCATTGGTTTGGCAATTTTTGCGAAATCTTTTATAAATTTACGATAAAAACCACAAAGGTCTAAAAATGATTTTATTTGTTTTGGAGAGTTTGGAATTTTAAAATCTTGAATAGCTTGAATTTTATTTGGATTTGCTCTGATTCCTTCAGTTGAAATTATGTGACCTAAAAATTCAGTTTCTCGTTTCATAAACTCACATTTATCTAATTGTAGTTTGAGCTTCGATCTGCGAAGACGTTCGAATACTTTTTTTAAAGATTGAATATGCTCTTGTAAAGAGGTTGAAAATATAACAATGTCGTCTAAATATACTAGACAATGGGTACCTATTAATGTCGTGTAATATATTATTCATACAACGCTGAAATGTGGCGGGTGCATTTTTAAGGCCGAAGGGCATTCTAGTATATTCATAGTGACCCTTCTGAATTTATCATTGATAGTTATTTCATTCAGTCCTCTGTAATCAATAGCCATACGAAATTTGGGTATGCCCGATGCATCCCTTTTATTGGGGACCATTACAATTGGACTGCAATAAGGAGATTTGGATTTTCTGATAATACCTTGTCTTATCATTTCTTCAATTTGTTTTTCTACTTCTGTATCGTAAATGTAAGGATAACTATATGGTCTCCTATAAATCGGTTCTTCATGTTTTGTTTTTATAACGTGTTTGATTTCGTTCGTGAAAGTCAAATTTTCACCTTCATGATACTGAATATCAAAATATTTTGACATTAAATAATAAAGTTCAGTTTTTTCTTCATTATTTAAGTGATCGTCTCTTGGTCCAAGGAACTTGTGAGATGGTTCCGAGGACGCCTAGCTGGAGGCGACCAAGCGGGTCGCAGGTTGCGGATAGCGAACGGCCTGTAAGGCCAGCTGTGAATAGCAGTAGGCTAGGTCAAACGGATTCCGCCAGATCGAAATCTCTGCAATAAACAGCCCCGGACAGCCAGCGGGTATCTGTCGCTGTTTAGCGGCAGTACCGTCGATGCGAATCGTTCAGCCGCATTTAAATAGTTGCTCTACACAACCCCTTTTTCCCCAAACGCACAACCTACCTCCTTCCTATCCCACACAACATCTCACCTCGGGCCGGACTAAGGTGTAAATCGGACCGTGCCGAGAGTCAGCCTGGCTGAGGGCCCGGGCTAAAAACTAGCTCAGTCTCAAACGGTGGGCTCAGGGAGATGGCGGCCCCCTGCTCTTTTTATCGCCTTACCCGGGCATCGCGGATCTCTGCCCGGGTGGACCTTCCCTTTCTCCGCAACTCGTGGGAATCGATTATGGATACCAATACTAATACCAATACAATACTAATACTAAGAAACCCGTGACGGAGGAGAAGATGGGTGCGACAGGATCTGCGAGCGTTGGATCCGCCTGTGCTGGCACCAGCTCGGGGGCTATCCCAAAAGGGCCCCACCCCAAACTGGGGGTGATAGGTGGAAGACAGTCGGCCGCCAGCACCTCTGCAAAGTGCGCGCCGGCGCCAAAAACTGCAGGAGGTATGCCGAAGACGGTCGCTCCAACCACCGAGCAAAATAAACACACTTATGCGGAGAAGCGGACTGCCGCGCAGACACTCCGCTCACACAACAGGAGCAAGATTGCCAACCCCTCAGCTGAATGGCTGAAGAAGGTGGAATGGGCGAAGACGGTGCTCCCCAACTACGGGCAAGAGAAGCCTAATGCTGTAAGTACACAGCCAAAGAGACAACGATCTCTAGAGTTGCCTGGACCTGCGGCAAAGAGAACTAGGGTCCAACAGAACCTGTCATTTGCGGAGATAGCGCGGGACAAGGTTCTGATTGGACTGGTTGGCAAGGGAAACCCCGGAGGCCGGATCCCAAGAAACCAGTAGAAGGCAACCCAAATTTGCCCACGCACGACTGGAAAGTCGTAAAGGTGGAACCTCACGAGGGGCCGATCAGCGAGGCCATCGTGGTGCTGAATAAGGAGTCAGTATCCCCAATAGAGGCCGCTCACGGGGAGCTGAACTTCGGATTCAGTGCCATCCGCATAAAAGTCTACAAGGGAGACTCTAACTCAAAGGAGGACCCGACCGGCAACCCAGCCGAGCAGGTCTTTCCCGAGGAGATAGAGGCTCCTGGAGATGACGAGCCGGAAGATGGCTATTCAACCGACGCGTCGCTAAGCAGAGTGATGCAGGCGATGAACCCGGCGGGTGGCTTCAGCTTACATGGCCTTCGAGAAGGAAGACCCCCCAGACGAGCTTGTCCGGACACTGGTCAAAGATAGCGAGGCGCTCAAAATAGGACTGGTAATCGGCTGCGACGCAAACGCTCACCACACTCAGTGGGGAAGCCCAACAAGCAACAACAGGGGTGAGTCTCTTTTTAACTTCATCCTTGGCTCAAATCTATTTCTATGCAACAGGGGTAATACCCCCACCTTTATCACAAAAAATAGCCAAACAGTCATTGACCTTACCATGGTGTCAGGTAATCTGCTAGAAGCAGTCAGAAACTGGGAAGTCTCAAACGAACACTCTTTCTCTGACCATAGATTTATAGAAACCACTTTATCGCTAGACCCTCCTACTCCAGCTGAATTCGTCAACCTTAGACGTACCAACTAGGGAAGCCCTACTAAACATTCTTCCAATAGAACCCCCAAGTGACAACAGTGATATACTCAGTCTTGATAACATAGTAGGGATGTTCACGAATGCCTGCAACTCGGCTTTCGAAGCAGCCCACCCTAAACGCAAACCGAGAGGAACCAGAAAGCCTCCTTGGTGGACACAGAAACTTTCAGAACTCAGATCCAGTTGCAAAACCCTTTTTAACAGAACAAAAGCAGGAAATGAGGATCTAAAATGGCAACAGTACAAGTTAGAACTAGCCTCCTACAAGAAGGCCCTAAGGAAAGAAAAAAGATCAGCTTGGCAGACCTTCTGCTCAAACATAGAGGAAACAGCCGATGCAGCTCGGCTTAGGAAGATCCTCTCCAAAACAACCCCCTCCCTGGGGTACCTTCAAAAACCAGATGGCTCGTGGACAGACTCTAGTGAGGAGTCCCTAAGCCTACTACTAGACACCCACTTTCCGGGTAGTCTCCCGGTAGAACGTCTCCCAGGAAATCATGCAGGTCTAAGCATTGACTTGGAAACGCTTCTTTCCGAACGCAACATAAGTTGGGCCATAAACAGCTTCAAACCCTTCAAATCACCAGGACCCGATCATCTCTCACCTGCGCACATCCAACACGCAGGTCAACTTGCCATCAACTGGCTAAAGACAATTTTCCGTACCATTCTTAGGATAGGAACGTTGCCATCATCATGGAGGGAAACAAATGTAGTCTTTATACCCAAAGCGGGCAAAGCCTCGCACACGACGACGAAAGATTTTAGGCCCATAAGTCTGACATCCTTTCTCCTTAAGAGCTTCGAGCGACTGATTGGACTGCACATCAGGTCAGTCATGGACTCGAAACAGTTATCAGCAGCGCAGCATGCATATTCAAAAGGCAAGTCCACCGAATCAGCTCTACACGCCGTAGTCAGCCAAATCGAAAAGTCACTCAATCACAAGGAATACGCACTTGCTGCATTCCTGGACATAGAGGGCGCTTTCAACAATGTTCTCCCTACAGCCATAACCGAATCCCTCACCGACCTGGGTGTTGAGATCCAAATCGTGGAGTTAATCCATAAATTGCTGATGAGCAGAATGGTAACCTCCACGCTAGGAATCTCAACACAAACAAGGTTCGTGAACAGGGGAACCCCTCAGGGTGGTGTACTCTCCCCCCTGCTATGGAACATCGCAGTAAATAAGCTGTTGTGCTACATGGAAGGGGGTGGATTCAAGGTTGTGGCATATGCGGACGATGTAGCCATTATTTTCTCAGGAAAATTTCCTCAGACACTATGCGATCTAATGACCGCCAAACTTAAAATACTCTCTGACTGGACAACAGAAAGAGGTCTAGGGGTAAACCCCTCGAAAACGGAACTGGTGCTGTTTACAAACAGATACAAGATTCCTCAACTAAACCCACCAATATTAAATAACTGCTCTCTCTCCTTCAGTAACAACGCCAGGTATTTGGGGTTAATATTAGATAAGCGTCTGACATGGAGACTAAACAGCCAAGAGAGAACGAGGAAGGCAACAATTGCCCTCTACTCCTGCAAAAAGGCCATCGGAACGAAATGGGGCATGTCCCCAAAAATCGTCAACTGGATACACACAGCGATAGTTAAGCCTATTCTGCTCTACGGAGTGTCAATATGGTGGCCCGCGCTAATGAAGCAGACAACCACAACAAACCTAAACAAGGTACAACGAATGGCATCCTTATGCATAAGCGGAGCCGTTCGCACCACCCCCAACGAGGCGCTAAATGCTATTCTGAACCTTCCAAGCCTGGACTTAGCCGGTATGGAACGAGCTAAGATAGCTGCGGTTCGGATGAGGGACTTAGGGCAGTGGAAGCCAGGATACTCCAGCAGGACACAATGATCCCACCCAGTACAGATCTATGTAAACCTATTGAATACATCCACACCCCCTTTGAAGCCTTGCTCCCAACCAGAGAAGACTGGGAACAAGGCCAGCCGGGCCCTACAGAGGCAGTCAATTTCTACACTGACGGCTCAAAATTAAATAATCAAGTCGGAGGAGGTATATACTCCGAACAACTTAATATCAGGAAATCCTTCAGACTTCCGGATCACTGTAGCGTCTTCCAGGCGGAAGTATTTGCCATAATTGAAGCTTTGATGCTTCTGAACGATGCAAACTGTCAGAATAAACTGATTAACATCTATAGTGATAGTCAAGCGGCTATCAGGTCGATTATCTCGACCAATACAAACTCCCACACCATATCAAACTGCCGCAAATCTCTGCACGAGATGGCTCTGCAGTTTAAAATTTACCTGATTTGGGTCCCGGGTCACCGGAACATTACAGGCAACTGTATTGCAGATGAGCTGGCCAGGCATGGCACTACCGTTCCTCTCCTTCCGGACAAGGAGAACATCGGTATGCCGATGGCCACCTGCAAGCTTAACATTAGAAATCAATACAAGAAACTTGCGAGCCTAGCATGGACACATGTTAAGCACTGTCGCATCTCTCGCCAGACATGGCCAATCATCGACGCGAAGAGAACTTCGGAACTATTAAGACTAAACCGTACCGAGTGCGGAATGGTAATACGAGTGTTAACAGGCCACTGGTTGGTTGGCACACACGCAAGCAGATTGGGCGCGCCCCGAAACGATTTCTGCAGAAGCTGCAGGGACGAGGAGGAAGAGGAAACGGTGGAACACCTGTTCTGTTCCTGCCCGGCCCTGTGCAGATCTAGACTGTACCACTTAGGGAATCCCTTCATGAACAGTCTATCCGAACTGGCGAACATAAGCCTAAAACGAATAATAAAATTCATTAAAGCAACCGGATGGGAATTATGCTAAGCCAGCTGCAATAATGGCAGCAGATTTTTAAGAAAGGGGATACAGATCCACGCGGTACCACAATGGACCTTTTAAGGACTAAGTGTGTCAATGATTTGGCAGCCGCTCTAACCTAACCTAACCTAAGTGATCGTCTCTAATATTATTGTCAGATAAGTCCGTTTGTAAGGCATAATTATATTCTTCATCATCTACTACATTTGAAGCAGTTTGATTACATTTTTCCGTTATATTTACCATAGGGAATTCATAATTATGTAATTCAATGGTGTTTTTCATAAAATCAATTTTTGCTGACGATTCTTTCAGAATTTGTCTTCCTATAAAAATGTCATAATGTTTTGAAAAGTTTTTTTTTGGAATACTAAACTGAATATATTTATTCAAAGTTACAGATTCACCAATTGTTTCAATTTTAGTAGAATTATTTTTAATTGGGTAGTTAAAGAAGTTTTCGTTAATTAAATTTATGCTTGATCCTGTATCGATAAGACAGAGGCATGGTTTATTATCAATTTTAATTTTTATGGCTGTGGTGTTTCGTCCGAGGCTGTTGTCTGAAAATTTTCAAATGTGTCCATTGGCTCAGACTTACGTTGTTGCTCTGAATCTGAAACTCGGGGACGTTTTTGGGGAACATTGGTACTCTGAGTACTTTGGTTACCCTGTCCTTGATTGTTTTGAAAAGTTTTAGGATAATAATTATTTCCTGAATTATTATTATTAGAATTATTGTTGTTACCCCAATTTCTATTATAATCGAATCTATTCTGTCTCTGCTGGTTGTTGTTATATTTGTTTTGATAATTGTTATTTTGGAATTTACCCCCTTGGTTATTATCTGAATGATAGTTGGGTTTTGTATTTGCGTATGATTTTGATGTTTTAAAATCCTGAAATTCATCATCTTCCTGAGAGTTTTTGAACATATAAGAACGATTGTTTATGGATTTTTCTTCAAAGATTCCTACAGCTTGGGCAGCTTGTTTTAATTTAAGAGGAGACGAAATATCAAATTTACTTAATGTAATAAAAGTTTTGACTGGCAATTTTTCACGACTCACTTCAGCTAATGTATCACTCAATGTCCTCGAAACTAGAACTGTGTTTGATGGATTATTGTCTAAGCTCAATTTACAACAAATTCTACTAGTCTGTTCTTCCAATTCTTCAACAAATTTTCTTAAATTATGTTTATATTTAATCTCACGTAATTCTGCTATCATTCGATGTGGAGGTGTTGCGCTGTTGAACTCGCTGATAAGTAGGGTTCTCAATTCCTTCCAGTCCTGTGTTATGTTTCTCATCAAGAGTGATCTGGCTTGTACAACTAGGAGGTTCCTGATGGCTGCTTGGATAATTTGATTTTGGCCTGATGTTGTAGGGTAATGGTAGACTAGACGACTTCTTTTATAAAGAGAGCCAAATAGAGTGGGTCTCCGTTGAATTTACTTATCTGTTTTAGTTGCAGAAGGAAATGATTCATGGATACATCTGAGAGGGCTTGTGATGCTTTTGCTGCTGCGGCCACGGCTGCTGCTGCTGCTGATGTTGCAATTCCATTTTTTAATGGTTGTTTTTTTTTTAGGCGAAATTAATTAGATTTATTATCGCTGGGTTAGACACTAGAAATCCTCATTCGTGATTTAACTAATGTTGGTAAGTTCGTTTTGCGGATACAAATAATGTTTTAATTTTCGCGAAGTGATTTTTTTAAGTCCTTTTTAGGTAGTCACTCGCGAGGATATTACTTGTATCCTACCGACTGCGCCAATTATGTTTTTTGCTTCGGGATATATTAAAAAAAAGCGATTTTTATTTTAATATACAGCGGAGTTTTTATTGGTAAAGTTCTTTCAAGTTAGATCCCCAATCTTAAACTGATTTTACAAAATGCATTATTCTTATAACTATGGCTTTTAGCGGTGACAGCGACGCGAGCAGCGAAAGTGGACTTTGATTGAGAATTTTGATTGGTCAAATCTGTGGCCCGATGAAACGGTTTCTACGCTGCATCTTTTGTTTAATTAATTTGGATTGGCCAAAGCTTTTATGCTGACGAATGGGTTCTTAGGCTGGACCCTTTGTTTAAATGTTTGAATATTGTTTATGTCTACCGTCGTCGATAAAGGCGTGAGAAGTGTTTATAATTCTGGTGCTGCCGATTGAAGGCGTGGGAAAGATTTGTGTTTGAGGGGTTAAATGTTTATGTCGGATTGATTTGAATAACTGCGATAGTAGGCTCTGGACTTATGTTATTGACAATTGGAATAATGGGTATCTCGGGATATACAGGTTGTATGTTGGGTTTGGTATCCAGGGTATTTGCGTATACCTCACTTATATATTCTTGATCAGCATCACTAAACGAGTCGATCTAGCCATGTCCGTCTGTCCGTCCGTTTCTACGCAAACTAGTCTCTCAGTTTTAAAGCTACCGGGCTGAAACTTTCCCAAAAGTCATATTTCTTTTGCAGGTAGTATAAAAGTCGGAACCAGCCGGATCGAACAACTATATCTTAAAGCCCCCATAGGAATACCCGGAACGTCTCCTTCACTGCCTTGCAAACCTATGAATGAAATCAATATACCCTCTGAAAGGGTACAAAAATTTTATCCTTGCTGTTTTTTAACATATAACCACCTACGCTTGGAAATAACATTTTTTAATAAGTTATGAATTTCGAATTTAATTTTATCAAAATTGGACGACTATATCATATAGCTGCCATAGGAATGATCGGATAATTGGTGGGAATATTATTATGAAACAAATCATAGCTTCGGGGTTTTTTGACGTATTATCTTATACTATTGCAAAAAACATTTTGTGTATTTTTAAGAATTTCGAATTAAATTTAATAAAAATCCGACGACTCTAACATATAGCTGTCAAAGAAACGGTCAGAGAGACAATGAAATAATTGTTATTTACCCTTGCATTTAGTATAGGACCGTCCGTTTCTACACAAACTAGTCTCTCAGTTTTGAAGCTATCGGGCTAAAACTTTCCCTTGCGGCCATTCAGGGCGTAAGCATCCAAAAACTCTCATGTTTCCTAAAAAGAACAAAATACTTCGCGAAAGCAAATGACCCATAAGCTAGGGAAAAGGATCTAACCAGAGATCATGTGGTATCACAAGGGGCCCAATGTGGCCTAAGTGTGGGGATTGGGATCTAATCTCCAACCTAACCCAAAATATTAAAAAAAAGTGATTTAGAAATTTAAAAATAAAACAATAATTTGTATAACCTATTCCAAAAGTCTCAGACAAAAAAAAAGCGCAAGTTCAGACAAAACTTCATAAAATTTTTGAGAAATAAATTAAATACAAAGGAATCAAGAATTCTTTGTTCTTTGAGTTAAAGAAAACATATGAGTGCTAGTGAAATAGAAGATTTTTTAAACGAGTTCCGAAAAATTCAGAAGGGCGGAAGATTTTCAGGAAAATCAAAACAATTCAAATATGGCAATGACCAACAAGCATCTAAAACCCCTTGAAGAAGGCGCAGTAGCTTGCGCCCTCGCCTTGCAAGAAAGAAGTTTCGAACAAAACCAAAGAAGAAAGCTATAGTCGAGTACCTCGACTATCAGGTACGCGTTACTCAGCGAATGGGATTAAAGGGAAATGGGGGTATGCAAGCAGCAAAGCGTGATTAAAATGCGCCACCTACCCGTGGTCTCAATATACGGTTATCTGTCTACCGACTTATGCGCGTTAGAGTGGGCGTGGCTAACTTTACCAATACATCTTAGTTAAAATTTTGTATCTAGCATGAAAATTGTGACGCCACAGATTTGGTCGGTTTTTGGGCGTTAGAGCGGGCGAGGCAAGCTTCAACCGATAGGTGCTGTGGAGACTAATACATTTCAGTTAAAATTTTTTATCTAGCATGAAAATTGTGGACGCCACAGGCTTTGGCGGTTTGTCGGCCTTAGAGTGGGCGTGGCAAATTCGCGTACAAAACTTGCGCTGCGTACAAGGCTACGGAACTTAAATCTGAGATCCCATTTCTCTATCTTTGATAGTTTCTGAGATATCCGCGTTCATATTAACGATTTTTTGAAGTTTGCGGGCGGTTTGTGGGCGTTGAAGTGGGCGTGGCAAACTTTTTTTGGGTCAATCGATAGGTATTGATGAGAACAATACATTTCAGTTACAATTTTTATTCTAGCATCAAAACAAAACAGTTTTGGGCGGTTTGTGGGCGTTAGAGTAGGCGTGGCACATTGCTGAAACAAACTTGCGCTGCGTAAGAAGCTCAGGAATCTGTATGCCAAATCTCAATAGCCTAGCTCTTATAGTTTCCGAGATCTCAGCGTTCATCCGGACGGACGGACAGACGGACAACCGGTCAGACGGACAGGCGGACTACAATAGATCGACTCGGCTAGTGATCCTGCTCAAGAATATATATACTTTATGGGGTCGGAAACGTTTCCTTCTGCCTGTTAAATACTTTCCGACGAATCTAGTATACCCTTTTACTCTACGAGTAACGGGTACAATTACTAGAGGTTCAGAAGCGCTTAGGTGGTGTAAATATCAGCACACCAGAAGTAGAAACATGTAAGGATGCCGAAATCAGAATAAGTGTTTCGTGTAGTGATACCTTAGATATTATGAAGACCCTGCCGGACTCTGAGGGTAAAAATGAGACAAACGTCTCATGGAGTAAAGCGGCGCATACAGCATATAAATTGTACGAAAAATACGACGGTAGTTACAAACATTATCTAGCACTAGGAATACTAAGAAATAAAATAAAAGGTTCAGCTGATATGCTTCTTTCGTCTTTCGACACTTCTCTGAGCTTGAAAGCCATTATAAACCGACTAGATTACAAACGTCCGGTATACTTAGTAGAACAGGAGATGTCAACGCTTCGCCAAGGAAACATGACTCGCTTACAATACTATGACGAAGTGGAGAAAAAACTGACTCTGTTAACAAGACAATGTCGTAGGTCAGACAATATCGTAGCAGCGTCAATGAACGAAAAATATAGAGCAGGTGCGCTTCGCGTATTTATTTCGGAAACAAAAAAAACGATAAGCTGATGTTTTTTTTCGGCTAGACCATCCGATCTTTCTTCCGCTCTAGCTTTAGCACAAGAAGTAGAGGCTAATCACGAGCGACATATGTTCGTACGTAGTTTTGCCCGTAGCACGGAGGGAAAAGTCCAAAGGTCCGAAAAGAGACAGCAGGACAGAGAAAGAAATACAATAACAGATTCTAGATCTAACCTGGTGGTAAAAAGAACCATTTTAATAAAAAACCAAGGCAGCCATTCAGACAGGATCCAGTCCAGCCAGTGGACATCGATATTTCATCTCGTTTTAGACAAGCAACTCAAAATCAACAAAGTAGTCTGTTTCATAGACAAACCCAAAACAATCAGTGGCAGACCAATCAACAAAATAGTCAACCCAACGGTTACAGTAGCCACGGACTGGCACATAAAAGTCCCACTAATAGTAGCGACAGGTACACGGGACCGAAACATCAACAAATAAACCATTTGACGTTAAGCAATGACCAATCTAACGAAAACAATGACGAAAACCCTACAGTAGCCGAAGAGGAAATAGAAGACATAGATCATAGCCTCTTGGAATATGACGAAATAAATTTTTTAGGCATAACTCCCAGCTCCCGTTCAAAGAAAGAGATGTCGCAGGGAAAAAAATTTAACTTTAGATAGACACGGGGGCTTCCAAAAATTGTATCAAACCAATGAAAGAATTAAAAAACATCTTAAACCTATTTAGCACAACAACGTTTGACGGAATAATTGGACTAGACTTGTTTAAAAAAAATTGACGTCGTCCTTGACCTAAAATATGGAAAGTTCTAACAGCAATTCGGAAGAAATTACATTTTTGAAATGTGAAAAGGTTAATTTTACAAAAGTTGATGACATCGAGATATCCCACGAAGTTATGGAAAAATTACACGGGTGTATTTGCAGAGCCGAATGAGGCGCTGCCTTACAACACTAATATCATTGGTACTATCCGGACGGAGAATGAAGACCCAATATATTCAAAATTGTACCCATACCCGATGGGTGTGTCCGACTTTGTAAATATAGAAAAACAGGCTATGTTACGAGACGGCATAATCCGACCATCTCGGTCTCCATATAACAACCCGGTTTGGGTAGTAGATAAAAAAGGGACTGATGAAGAGACTTTATAGACTTTAGAAAACTTAATTTAAAGACGGTAGACGAAAAATATCCTATTCCGAATGTAGTTTTCACCCTGGCCAATTTAGGCAAGGCAAAGTGCTTTACCACTTTGGATTTGAAGTCTGGTTTTCAGCAGATATTACTCGCCAAAAATGACAGGGAAAAAACGGCCTTCTCTGTAGGAAATGCGAAATACGAATTCTGTAGACTTCCCTTTGGATTGAAGAATGCACCCACTATTTTTCACAGAGCAATCGATGATGTGCTCAGAGAACAAATAGGGAAATCATGCTATGTCTACGTCGATGACGTAATAATTTTTTCGGAAAATATGCGTGAAGATATGAAACACATAGCATGGCTCTTGGACAAACTATATGAGGCCAATATGAGGGTGGCGCGTAAGAAATCTAATTTTTTAAAAGAAAGCGTAGAGTATTTAGGTTTCGTAGTTTCACGAGGATGCGTGGGAACATGCCCAAACAAAGTAGATGCAGTTCGTAACTACGAGCAACAAACCACACTATTCAATGTCAGATCATTATTTGGATTAGCAAGTTACTATAGGTGTTTTATTAAAGACTGCGTCTATTGCAAAACCTATAAGTGACATCCTAAAAGGTGATAACGGCAAAGTTGGTGCTGGACAATCAAAGAAAATACCAATTAGCTTTGATGAGAATCAGCGCCAGGCTTTCGAAAAGCTTAAGAATGTTCTCGCATCTGAAACTGTAATGTTATTATACCAAAATTACAAAAGAGCTTTCGACTTAACGACAGATGCTTCGTCTTTCGGTTTGGGATCAGTCCTATCACAGGACGGAAAACCCATAACCATGATATCACGAACTTTAAAAGACAGGGAACTAAACTTTGCAACGAATGAGAGAGAGTTATTAGCAATTGTATGGGCCCAAAGAGCCTCAGAAACTACCTATATGGCGTGAAATATTTGAACATTTTTACTGACCATCAGCCACTTACTTTCGCCGTCTCAGATCGCAATCCAAACGCCAAAATTAAGCGGTGGAAAGCTTTTATTGACGAGCATAACGCCCCAATTTTTTTCAAGCCAGGAAAAGAGAATTACGTTGCTGACGCGCTGTCCCGACAGCACATCCACTCACTTTAAGAGGATGCACAGTCAGATATTGCCACAATACATAGCGAGTTATCCCTCACCTACACTATCAAAAAAACACTATCAACTGCTTTTGGAACCAAATAATAATAGAAGAAAGCGGAACTGTTTCAGTTAGAATTGTCACTATGTTCGGTAAAAAGACTCGACATCTCTTGTATTCTTAGATAGAGAAACACTTAGACAGAGAGTGTGCGATGTGGTCAAGAAAGACGTAGTCAATGCCATTTTATGTGAACTTCCATTACTGGCATTTATCCAGCATAAATTAGTACAAACATTCCCGACAACCATATTCCGTTACACGAACCGCATCTTAGACCAAAATGAACAAAAAGAAATTACGGTGTCAGAGCATAACAGGGCTCATAGAGCCGCTCTGAATAATGTGAAACAGATTATGCAAGCCTATTTTTTTCCCAAAATCACTTTTATGACAAATGAGGTCGTCGCTAATTGTGAAACCTGCCAAAAGGCAAAATATGATCGACATCCTCAGAAACAGATTCTTGGAGAAACACCGATTCCCTCATATACAGGCGAATTATTACATATTGACATATTTTCTACAGATAAAAAATACTTTCTTACTTGTGTAGACAAATAATCAAAATTTTAAATTGTCCAACCAATCGCTTCCAGAACCATTGCAGACGTTCAAATCGCGATTTTACCACTTATTAATTTCTATCGACGAACAAAAACTTTATATTGCGACAATGAGCCTTCTATTAAATCCAAAACAATTAGGACCCTTCTAAGTAACCAGCTTAACATACAAATCGTTAGTCTTATTGCGTCAAACGGACAAGAGGAAAGATTTCACAGTACACTGGCAGAAATTGCACGGTGCTTAAAAATCGAAAGAGGAATTATAGACACGGGTTAACTAATACTTCTCGCGGCTATAGAATATAATTAAACCATTCACTTAGTTACAAAGAACCGACCCATCGCCGTAATATGTACACTCGTCTACCATAGAGCTTAACACAGAAATTAGGGATAAAGTTTTAAATGCACAGAATATTCAACTAGAAAGATTAAACAAAACAAAACAAGACAAGACAGAAATGTTCAAGTAGGAGACAGGGTCCTTGTAAAATCAAACAAGAGATTGGGGAACAAACTCTTAAACAAAAACTCTCTAAAAAAACAGCGTAACAAACGCGGTTAACATTTTGTTAAAAAATACAAAACCAAAACAGGTAAATACAGGAAATTTATATGAGAACTTGCTATCAAGAAAATTGGAATAATTAACCCCGCGATTTTAGACTCAAACGATTTACAAAATTTAATCAATAAACATTCTACAAATAATACTATTACTGACCTAATGGAAGTCGCTCAAATAAAAGTTCTATTAGATAATAATTTTTTACACTTTATTTTAAAATACTCTAAGCCATACATTACATGTAAAAAAGAATCTTGCACCCCTACACAACATGCGCACAACAACTCCACTCAGGGAACAACGCACACTGTTCGACTCGCACGAGCCACCTTGAGCCGCTAACAATCATCGATGACGGCGGTATTATTCTCAACGACGGAACAGGTACGATCAACGGACAACTTGTAACTGGAACATTTCTCGTTACATTCGACGAAAAAGCAAAAGTAAACAACACCATGCCCAGGGCCAGCTGCATCAACGGTCATTAACATTACGGGTAATCAAGAAATATTGAGCCTACCATACTTGCAAAAATTAAATATAAAAAACTTACGATACATTGGTGAAATGGAAAGAGGACTTGTAAAAAGGCCTATAGTATCTGGACTGGCCGCGATCGTTTTTTTTGCCATGTGCTTCACTATTTCCAAGCTCTATCAGAGACGCCAGCGGGTCCGTCGCCAGCATGACCTTCAAGTTATTATTGACGGTTTCAAAAAGTCCGAGGACGTCCTTCATCTAACCAAGGGAGGAGTTAACACGGTCACCCAGAAACAGGAAAGTTCCAGGCTAATCCCGCATAACCAGACGGGAATAATGCAAGGCCAGCGTCACCTGCGGATATTGCACAACGACGGTGCAATGGTCAGCATAATCAGCGGGCAATGCATTGCGACGGAAGCATCGGCTGCCCAACACAAGGCCTTTTTAGAATTTGTGTACTTCACAGTTAGTCGAATTTTGAAAATAAATCATGACGGCCATCGCCTCGCGAAAACAAAGTCTTTTCAGTTAATTATTTTATATATTTTTGATGAGCATCACTAGACGAGCCGATCTAGCCATGTCCGTCTGTCCGTCTGTCCGTCCGTTTCTACGCAAACTAGTCTCTCAGTTTTAAAGCTATCGTGCTGAAACTTTCCCAAAAGTCTTATTTCTTTTGCAGGTAGTATATAAATCGGAACCAGCCGGATCGGACAACCATATCTTATAGCTTGCATAGGAATAATCGGAAAAAAAAATGTAAAAAAAGGATTTATTTGGTGCTTTTAAATATACTCGTATAAACTCCCACGCTTGAGTACAACATTTTCTAATTAGTTCTCAATTTCGAATTTAATTTTATCAAAATTCGATTACTATATCATATAGCTGCCATAGGAACGATCGAAAAATTGGTGAAAAAATAATATGAACCAAATTATAGCTTCGGTGTTTTTAACATATTACCTCCTACGGACGACTATATCTTATAGCTGCCATATGAACGATCGAAAAATTGGTGGGAAAATAACATGAAACAAATTATAGCTTCGGTGTTTTTTGACATATTATCTTATACTATTGGGAATTTCATTTTTTGTATTTTTAAATTTAATAATTATAACTGCAAGGGTATATAAGCTTCGGCTTGCCAAAGTTTACTTCTTTTCTTGTTTACGTATGCATTTGTCAAATGATTTACGACATCGGATCGGATTGCCAGAAATTCATCTGCCCTATCGAGCTTAGCTCAACCTTTGGCAAGTATCTGAAGATTTCGTAGCAACATACAATCTTGACCATGTGCTTGCATGTGCTGGAGACTTTCCAATTGATTGGTTAGTTGAGTTTCTCTATGCAGTGCTTATGCTCGCAAGATAAATATCCCTCAACCCTTTAAAAAAAGGTCAAATATAATTAGGATACTTATATTTCTATTCCTAGTCCTCGGAAATGGTCCAATGAAATCCATATAAATACGTTGAAACTGTCTTTCGCTTGTAACAATCCATAGGTCTACGAGGACGTTGCGTCGGATATTTGGATGTTTTGCATATCACACACTTAGCTATGTAAATTCGAACATCTTTCACCATGCTGGAACAATTAAAGGGTCTCCGAAGTCGCTCCAAACAACTTTCAGCTCAGCAATTGGATGAAGTTAGTTGATCGAATACCGACTGAATGGCACCTGCCCTCAGTTCGCTTGGAACTAACAATTTATATTCAGATCCATTTACTTGGGGACTTCCACTTGCGAAACCAGTCCTATAATAAATGTAGTTGTTAACGACAAGGAAATCTGGTTTCTCAGTTCTGAGGACACGGTCTTTTGACTGGCAATACTCAGTCGAGTGAAACGAATCCGATTGCACGTCAATCTCTGGAAGGATCTCTACAGACATGAAACAAACGCGATAACGCGTCAGGTACGACGTTTTGATTTCCCTTGACGTGCTCGATTTTAAACACAATCCTTTAAAATTTATTGCCCGCTGAGGTCTGTTTGATTCATTAGCTATCATAATTCTAAATGATCGGTAAGGACTTTGAACTTTGAACTAAATATTGTATCGGATAAGAACATTTTATCGTAACCAGTGGCGGATCTAGGGGGGGGCGAAAGGGGCAAGCGCCCCGGGCGCCAAGTCTAAGAGGCGCTAAATCGAGTCCGACTAGCAATATATGTTTCGAGAATTCATATTTTCCTATCGAAAATGAAGTAGCAGCATCACTCGACTACAATGATATTATTGCTGAATTTGCGGCAATCAAGGCCAGAAAAGTTATATTCTAAAAGTAATATTTTTTTGTCTTGCAAAAACACAAATAATAATGTTTTTTCCGTTGTAACTGACAAAAGAATCGATATGAAATACAATTCTTCAAACATATAAGCTTTTAATAATTAATAACCTATTTACACTTTAAATACTCCTAATGTTATTCGTACAGCAAATAGGGAGGGGGCGGAATTTTTCGCTTTGCCCCGGGCGCCAGCAACCCTAGATCCGCCACTGATCGTAACATCATTTACCTTCCTAGAATCGAGATAAAATCTAACCTATCTGGCTTGACCATCAAAACGATGTACGACGACTATGATGGCGAAGGTGCCTCTTCCATCACTCCTGTCGATTTCTACGCAAAGAAGTTTTTCACTCGGCATTGACAAAGAGTAATGCCTCTGCTTCATTGGCTTGGCATTGCCGGTATCGATGGAATGTTCGAATAAAATTATTATGCCCACACCATCTCTTTCAAATTTTGGGAAGAAATCTATTATGCTTTTTAATCTACATTTCTCCGTAGAAGATAATTCAAGATTGGGTCAACTCATTTGTGGTAAGTCCTAAAGAGATTGAAATTTAGAACTTTTCCCAGGAATCGATTCCGCAAACATCGTTTTGGGCTATCGACGGTACAACTTCAAATTCCGTCAGCGGTTCGTACATTGCCCCGAGTATTAGTGCAATTTTTGATTTCATGAATCTATACTATTCGCTAGGGAACATCCTACTGCGCTCTTTTTTGGCCCACTATCAAGTAAAGATAAATACGGTTGGTCGAAAAGAACAACATCGCAAAAGAACACTTTCGACAAAAAATGCTCCACACCCAAAGCCAAATACTCGACGAGGTTAAAAGCACTCTTCATATCGATGACCTACAGAATCGCAATACCTACACTTCGTTGCGAATTGACAAAATCTGTGGTTCACTTTCGTAAAAATATTCGTCGGGTTCTTCATCTAGAGTTATCTCATTTGCGGTTCGTTTACGAATCGAGGAAATCGTTAAAACATTCGTTATTTTAATGATTTTATCTACGCTTTTAATGCTTTTATATGGCGTGTCTTGGTCGGACTTCTGATCTTTATATCTTTCCCTCAAGCGAGAACACAGTTAAGATCAATTCATTTGATCAGACACTCTCCTGCTGGGCCAAATAAAAGTCAATGCAGTTTACAGATTTCTTTTCTTGTACTACCTCGCGCCTAACCAACCGATTTAAAATTAGGAGAATGTAATTTTTGTTAATCAGCACGGAACAGAAAAGTTTAGCTGGCTAACCAAGTCAGGACTATCAACTTTTTAAACAAAGACTGTTCCAAGCATCGTTCTGCGGTTGGCTAGGGAGGGTAAGTTAATTAGAAGTAAACTACTAGAACGAGAAGGTTTAGCTTAGGCGCCTTAAAGCAAATAGCAAAATGTTCATATGTACAGATTCGATACGATCAACATAAATTCTGTATTGGGGACGTCAGACGGGAGATCCCTACTCAAGTATCGGGCGGACAAGCGAAAAAATAAGGTCTTAGAAATATAAGGATAATCAAAATCCTTTAACAACCTATACCTTTATTCACTATGGACGAAATATGATCAGCAAATTTTAGTCTTGGGTCCCAAAGAAGCAATATATTTCACTAGAGTAATTCTACCCAATTAGCCCTCACTCGGCGTTTATGTCGCATATTGAGGATTGACCCCACAATAAGTCATTACCTTACTCTTAGAGCAATTTACATCCAGTAAATTGTCAGAGCACAATGTTTGAAAATTATTCAAATCGGATTGTAAGTTGGACTGGCAAGAAGTATCCTTGTACTGCAGGCATAATTTAACATCGCGTACATTAGTACTCGAGAATGAGTTATAACTGAGTAATCCTTGCGAGACACCGGAGGTAACGTGGGGTATACAAGGGAGCGAATTTTTAAAAAGGTACTCTTTGTGTCCTGCAATTCAGATAACTTAAGATCCATCTTAAAAGTTCAACAGGGAACCCTAATAAATCGAGTGATTTATAGAGTCAAGTGCTTTACTCAAGTCAGTGTAAATGACGTCTGTTTGAAGATGGTTTTTTATTCTCTTTATCACATATGATGCAATTTCCAAAAGGTTAGTGGCTGTTCATCTATTTTTAAAGAGCTTTAGGATCGCTGAGAATTTAGACATACTTGAAAAATAGCTTGCTTCCATTTTGCTACCATTCTTGTGGAGAGGAATAACAAACGATTCCTTCCATATAAGGGGAAATTATAAAGATTCTAAAGAAAAGGCAATTAATTTGAGAGGGGCTTGCATAAGGCCTCCGCGCAATATCTAAGCTCGCACCCAGGATTTCCCTCGGGATTAGGCGAGTAGACGGGCTTAACACGATGAAGTTCAACAACCAGAGAGTTTTCATTTAAGGTGGGACAGATTATTAAGTTCGAATTGAATACACTGTAAAAACAAGGAAGAACGCTATAGTCGAGTACCTCGACTATCAGATACCCGTTACTCAGCTAAATGGAGATATGCAAGCAGCAAAGCGAGATTAAAATGCGCCATCTACCGGAGGTATACAGATTTAAGCGTTATGGGCGTTAGAGTGGGCGTGGCAAATTTTTTTTTGGATCAATCGATAGGTATTGACAAGACCAATACATTTCAGTTAAAATTTTTTATCTAGCGTGAAAATTGTGGGCGTCACAGGTTTTCGCGGTTTGTGGGTGTTAAAGCGTCAATCGATAGGATGAGGACATCACATTTCAGTTAAAATTTTTATTTTAGCATCAAAACTGTAGGAGCCACAGTTTTGGGCGGTTTGTGGGCGTTAGAGTGGGCGTGGCACTCTACTGAAACAAACTTGCGCTGCGCAGGAATCTCAGGAATCTGCGTGCCTAATCCCAGTATTGTAACTCTCATAGTTTCCGAGGTCTCAGCGTTCATACGGACAGACGGACAGACGGACATGGCTAGATCGACTCGGCTAGTGATCCTGATCAAGAATATATATACTTTATGGGGTCGGAAACGCTTCCTTCTGCCTGTTACATACTTTCCGACGAATCTGGTATACCCTTTTACTCTACGAGTAACGGGTATAACAAGGAAGAACGCTATAGTCGAGTACCTCGACTGTCAGATACCCGTTACTCAGCTAAATAGAGATATGCAAGTAGCAAAGCGAGATTAAAATGCGCCACCTACCGGCGGTATACAGATTTAAGCGTTATGGGCGTTAGAGTGGGCGTGGAACCAATCGATAGGTATTGACGAGACCAATACATTTCAGTTAAAATTTTTTATCTAGCATAAAAATTGTGGGCGTCACAGGTTTTCGCGGTTTGTGAGCGTTAGAGTAGGCGTGGCATATTCGCGTAACAAACTTGCGCTTGCGTATAAGGCTACGGAATCTAAATCTGAAATCCCAATTCTCTATCTTTGATAGTTTCCGAGATATCCACGTTCATGTTTACGATTTTTTGAAGTTTGTGGGCGGTTTATGGGCGTTAGGGTGGGCGTGTCAAACTTTTTTTTGGGTCAATCAATAGGTATTGATGAGAACAATACATTTCAGTTACAATTTTTATTCTAGCATCAAAACTGTAGGAGCCACAGTTTTGGGCGGTTTGTGGGCGTTAGAGTGGACGTTGCACTCTACTGAAACAAACTTGCGCTGCGTAAGAAGCTCAGGAATCGGCACGCCAAATCTCAATAGCCTAGCTCCCATAGTTTCCGAGATCTCAGCGTTCATCCGGACAGACAGATGGACAGACGGACATGGCTAGATCGACTCGGCTAGTGATCCTGATCAAGAATATATATACTTTATGGGGTCGAAAACGCTTCCCTCTGCCTGTTACATACTTTCCGACGAATCTAGTATACCCTTTTACTCTACGAGTAACGGGTATAATAAGGCTGTAAAGAATGATATAAAGTAGAGAATGTGGTTTGAAAAAACTTGGCAAAAAGATCGGCTATCGCCTGATCAGTTGTTGCAATAATATTTTCAAAAGAGAACGAGGAAGGATAATTGTTGGAGTTACGCTTAGTGTTAAAAAAATTATAAAACTTTCTCGGATTCTGAGAGAATTGAACTTTACAACGACTTAAATAGTTTTTGTAACACAGAGAGTTAAGCACGGTAAAACTAGACCGAGCACTTAAGTATCTAGAATAAATAGATTGAGAACCGATATCTTTGAATTTCCTATAAAGTCTGGACATCTTATTTCTTAGGTGAGTCAACTCTTTACTGAACCCAAGTTGCTTGTTGAAACCTGACGGATAGTATAACGGAGCACAAGAATTGAAAAACGAATTTTTTGTACTATAGAAAATATTTATAGCATCATCCATAAGTACGACTTATATAAAACTACCAGGAATTAGAATTCAGTGTTATTGAATTCCTCATCACATTTCTCTTCCGACTTGAGGATAGAGTCCACGGCAATTAAGACTCCACCTCCTCGCTTGGACGGTCGATCATACCTATAAATTGTGTACTTACAAGGAAAAATGTAGGAGCTTGAGATATCCTGTTTTAGCCAGGGTCAGTGAATACAATAATGTGAGAAGCAAAAGAAAGACTATCCGAATACAATTCAGTTACCTCTGATATTCTGATTGGAAAGAGAAAAGCTAGTTTTTAGTTGTTTGAAGGAGGGGAGTCTTGTTTCTACAGGTGTTTTTCTTTTACTTGAATTACTATTCCTAGTTTTGAAGTCCTTTACCTCCATAAGTGCAGGTCAGAGATCTGCAGAACATATGATTGAAAAAAACTTGTTTGTAACAGAGATCTGAACAGACGAAGTGTCTCTGAACAGACGAAGTGTCTCTGGCAAAGGTAAAATTAAATTTTTCCACGGTTATATTTTTGGCCTTCATTTTATGTTGAACATATATAGTCCAACACCTAGGAGGCCGTTTGGTCAGGGAAAAGCCGAGAAACAAATAATTGTGTGTCTCTGGCAAAGGTAAAATTAAATTTTTCCACGGTTATATTTTTGGCCTTCATTTTATGTTGTACATATATAGTCCAACACCTAGGAGGCCGTTTGGTCAGGGAAAAGCCGAGAAACAAATAATTGTTTTTTTGGCAGAACCACTGATAGGGGACTTGGTGCGGCAGATTGTGTTTCTGCAGAGCCAACTTGTGCCGGTAGAATAAGCTCAATATTAACTGACGGTGTCATGATATTAGTGAAGATGGAACTGGTGAGTCGATTGCAGACGATCACGATTGCAGTTGATCTATATCTTTTTTAGCTGCTGATCTTAGCAACATTTGTGGTCGAACGCTGTTCCGTGATGGAGCTCTGATCGTAACTTTCCGGGAGTTGTGGGGTGTTCTCCGTAGCCAAGTCATCACTAGTTCACTAGTTCACACTTGGTATGAGCCATTTTTTCACACAGCCAACACGTCAATTTTAACTGGTCAGCTCTGATTAGTTGATGCCCATTTTTCATAGAGACAAAAGGATAGTTTGTGTCATTCGGACCTCTGCACCAGAGGAATATAAAGTTCGAAAAATTTAAGCAAACAGTTAAAACTGCGGGAAGAGAACTAGCTCTGAACGCTTAAGGCTCCGATTAAGGGAATTAGGTAAAAACAATTAAGAGAGGAAGTGCGAGAGAGCGGAAACGTAATGCAGCTGACACGTATGCAAAAACAACAACAAAAACAGCACTGTAGATACGACGAACAACGTACAAAAGAAAACAATGGATATCACAGAAACAAAATTTACAGAAATAGTATGCGGAAGAGTGGGAACGTAATGCAGTTAATGTGCATGCAGATAACCACAACGCAAAATGGCACTGCAGTTTCAACGGAAAACGCACAAGGCAATAAAAAACACAAAACCAAAAAACAACGCACAAAGCAAAAGAGATCAGAAAAACAAAAAACAGAACATTAAATTAATATTAAAAATGAATTTAATAAGAATTTCACTCGGGAAGCGAACGAAATAATGATCCTGTTGCTGAAGAAAATAAATTTGGAATTTAACCGCCCTAACTTGAATGCGTTACACTGTTATTAACTGTATTCCTGTATTAAAAGACTGAAAGAGTAGACTGCTTAAACTTTACAGCCAGAATTCGAATTCTTCAACAAATTAACTATAAATTATGTTGTTGATATTTAAAAGAAAGTTGACAAGGAAAGAGGTATGTTTGAGCTTACCAAAAAATACAGTATTTAAATTTCCTCTCGACTTACTCTTGTATTGAATACGTTACTCAAGACTCAAAAAAAGGAGGTACTGTTGAACCCATCTAACTAGTGCAAATCTCGACTCCTCTGCTCTTGATCTTAAATGGATTTTATTTCTTCAGAGAATAATTCTTCTATACGTAAATTCGTCTTCTGGTCTAGTTCTGACCTATACTAGATACACAGCAGTTCATAGTAAATTTTAAAGCGTTGATTCTGAAACAAATATACCTATGGTGCCAGATGGCTGTTGAAGTGCAAATATGGTTGGGAATCATAGGGTAAACAAAATGTCTTCCTATCTATCAAGACTATTTAATAATGACTCCAGTACCTTTTATATTTAACCCGATTTTACTTGGGTGCCCATTTTATTTTAATTTACTTTATTTCAGTGGATTTCACATAAATAAACGGTAAATACTAGTACTTCACCCTACAATCGGTGGTAGATCTCAAAATTACGCGAGTCCCAAGAATGCTGATATCCTAGACAAATAGCCGATAGATTGATTAATTCGATCTGGACCCGTCAGCAAGTAAGTAATAGCCTAAGTGGGGTTCATATGCTATCTTACCGTTAGGTGAATTACTGAAGACAATATAAAGATAAAGGGCAATGAGTTTACTCACGACTAACGCCTCGAAGTCCGCAGGTCGGTTGACTGTAGTGCTAGGATGACTTGACGTGCGAACAAATTTAAAATTACGGTGGTGTCTTCAAATATGTGTGTACTGTAATTCAACGAATGAGATAGGCAACAATATGAGAAGAGGGTCAAATCGAAATTACCAAAAGAGATTACTCTAAAATCACTTAAAACTAACCGGGCGGCAGCATGTGCGGGGTTTCTTGCGGCCGTGATTGTTGAATATAACTTAATCCTACGTCGTCGAAATATGCCGAGATGGCTGTTGCACCACTGTAAAGTCCTGTCGGTTGCCACGAGGGTTGTCAATGCACGAGTGTTGTCAATGTGAGGTTAGGTGCCTTCCTTTGGCTCAGCATCTCAGATAAAACGCCGCCCCATCACGCACCGTTTTCAGGTAAAAACTTCGATTCCTTACACGTATAGGGGTTGATCCAGAAATAACTATGCAGGCTTGGCTACATATACCTTGAATTATCTGTTTCCCGAGAAAATGAACTTTTAGGCATGGCTATACTCACTTGGTCACTTGCATACACACTCTTAGCAATGTAATTTTGAACATCTTTTACCATGCTGGAAGTCGTTCCGCCATGGGATGAAGTTGGTTGATCGTGTACCGACTGAATGGCACCTGCCCTCAGTTTGCTTGGAACTAGCAATTTATATTCAGATCCATTGACTTGGGGACTTTCAGTTGCGAAACCAGTCCTATAATAAATGTAGTTGTTAACGACAGTCTCGATCATGCTTTCGTGGAGTGCAGACGCGTTTTTGCATCGCTGCGAAATTCCCTGTGAAGAGTCTATGGACAAGTCCACCTCCGTGGCAAATCCTACTTCTTTTGTGAATCCGACTTCTAAAGTCGCGGTGTCAGTGCATCTATGCTCCGTTAGTTGTGCATTGTCGCGAAAACAAAACAAGTGGAACAGAAACTAAATACTAACAGTTGTATTTGTTGTACACACAAATCACCGCTAGTTGGTTCAAATTCGAACTCGAAATATATTTGAATTCATTATTTTCTTCCAAATAAAAGAAAACATAATTTTGAATCTGCTCGCCTCTCGGTGGGTTCGAGCCGGGTACCGCCCAATTGCGGGACTTGCACCCTACCCTCTAGGCCACGACCGCCTCAAAGCAGGCTGGTCAAAGGCCTTCTGAATACTATAAGTCGGTAAAGCAGTGCACACCAGTGCCCAATAGCAAAAATGGCTGGTCTTTCAGACTCCGAAGGTGAGCTCAACATCCGTAACACTGTGGCCTTACAACAGAAGAAAATGAGTGATGAACTAAATTGCTCATTAACAAAATTTAGTCGCCTATATAATGCCACGTCTCACAACAACCCACCTGTACCAACCAATGAAGTTGATCCGGAACTAGCAGTCATAAATGCCGAGGATGAGGACTGGTGGACTCCAAGTTCGGTAAACAGCAAACGCCGTCTTGACTCCAGATCTCCGAATTCAGTCACTAAAATAATAAGAAATTCCAATAGCCCAAAAAAGAACGTCTCTGCTAACCGCTTGACAGAACTGTCGAACATGGACATAGACGTCGAAGTTTCTCAAACGGTCAGCCCCAACGACACTGAAGAAGCCAGTACTTCTACCAGCAACAACAACGTAGTCAACACTAATGTTGGCAACAATAAAACACATAGCCAACCGTCTGCCAGTCAAGGACAATTACCCTCCCACAAACCACCCCCAATTGTGGTCGATCACTGTGAGAATTTGAATGGACTTATTAGATCCACTGACAAGATCGTTGACCCGTCCAAGTACTCCCTGAAATGCCACCCGAACAACTCTGTTTCTATTCTGGCTGCAGATCCAGATGCATACAGAGCAATAACGAAGTCTCTAACCCTTAAAAAAGTGTCATTCCATTCGTGGCAGCTAAAGGAAGAGAGATCGTATCGAGTAGTCATCCGTGGTGTTCATCATTCCATCCCGGATGAAAACATTAAGGAAAGTCTTACCTTGACTGGCCACAAAGTTCGGTTTGTGAATAGACCTAGAAGCCGCTTCGACAAGACCAAGTTCGTGAATCTAGTCTTTGTAGAATTAGAAACGGCAGCAAATAACAAAGATATTCATGAAATTAAGACACTTTGTCGGCAACGGGTTCAAGTTGAACTCCCCTATAAAAAGGATGAAGTCGTCCAATGCCACCGCTGTCAAGCATTTGGACACACTAAAAATCATTGCCAAAAGCTATCCAACTGCGTCAGATGTGGCCTACAACACGGTTTGGAGGCCTGCGTAAAGGATGTTCACCCAGTCAAGTGCGTAAACTGTGGCGGAAACCATACAGCAAGCTATAAAGGCTGCGTCGTCTATCAGAAAGTTGCATATCGTCGAAAAGGTAACACATCCCATCGTAGCACTGTTCCCCAACAGTCAACTAATTCGTATGTTCGGTCAAATTTTGTGGCCCAAAATTCTCCTGCAACTGCTCAAGCATTCGCAGAGTTTTTCCCAGTCAATGTTGCACAACCATGAGTCAAATCGGCCTCAACATTGGTGTGTGGAACGCTGACGGACTTGCCAACAAAGCCCTTGAGCTTGAGCTCTTTGTAAAATGTCATAATATTGATATTATGTTGGTAAGCGAAACACACTTCTGCTCGAGGTCGTACTACAAGTTGCACGGATACGATATACATCAAGCAACCCATCCGGCTGATCGAAAACGCGGTGGCTCTGCAATTTTAATAAAATCCTGTCTTCAATGTTACCAGTTTTATAGTCTACAAAGCCCAAATGTTCAATGTGTCGCCGTCAAAGTTAAAACAGACCTTGGTGAAACATTGCGTCTATCTATTGTCCACCAAACTTTCAATGTACTGCTGACGACTTTGAAGAACTCTTCGACGATCTGGGAAACAATTTCATAATCGCAGGAGCCTGGAATGCACACCACCGTCTCTGGGGATCCCGTAACTCAAGCACCCGCGGAAGAGCGGGTACAGTCAAAGAACGCCAACCGCCATTGACTTTGCTGTCTACAGAGGGATTCGGCCCGAGAGTCTCTCCATCTCAGAAACTCTTGAACTAAGCTCTGATCACATCCCATTGATAGTGAAACTAAGAGTCGCTGCGCAAAAAACTTCCTGAAGGCCTTGCATCCTTCCTCGGAATGCGAGCCTCCCACGCTTTCAAGAAGCAGTCAACCGGCTTGTGAACCTAAGTATGGTGTTACGCTCTCCTGACGCCATCAACGACGCCGTCGAGCTATTTGTCCGGAACATCCATATCGCTGCCGAGTCCTCAACCTCAAGTTCAAACCCCTCCAGTCCACCTCAGGCTCCTTTAAAACCTGAGATTATGGACCTGGTAAGGCTGAAACGCTCCCTGCGTCGCAGATTTATGAGATCTCAAGATCCTGTCGACAAAAGTGCATATCGACGAGCGGAGGATGATCTTAAAAAGCTTCTTTATGAAACCAAACGGAAATATTTTGATGAGATGCTCCTGAATGCTGACCCCACCAGACCTTACGGCTTTAACCTCTGGAAATGCACACGGAATATGAAACGACAGCCCCTACGAAAGATCCCCATAAAGAAATCTGCTGACACATGGTGCAGGTCCGACTCGGAAATTTCTTTAGCATTTGCAGACGAACTTGAAAAACGCTTCCAGCCATTTGAACTCGCGAGCCGCGAGGATGTTGAAGAAACTCTTGCCTTCCTTGATGCCCCTTCCCCGAATGCCTTACCGATCCAACACGTAAGCCCAGAAGAAGTTTGTCTCCATATCTAAAAGCTACATCCTAGAAAAGCGCCGGGCTTTGATGGCATAGATAGCAGAATTGCCAAGGCTTTGCCTTAAAAGGGAATCCTGTTCCTTGTTCTCCTGTTCAACTCAATACTACGTATCCACCACTTTCGCTCTCAATGGAAGTGTGCTGTGATAACGATGATACCAAAACCAGGAAAACCGGAGAACCTTGTCCAGTCTTACCGACCGATAAGCTTGCTACCCACATTCTCTAAAATATTCGAAAGAATATTTCTTAGCAGAATCATGGGAGTAAGAAGCGTGCAGGATGCCATTCCCGACCACCAGTTTGGTTTTAGGCATTATCATGGAACCCCAGAGCAAGCACATCGAGTTGTCCAGCATATCTTAGATGCTTTTGAAAACAAGCAATACAGCTCTGCAATTTTCCTCGATGTTAAGGAAGCTTTCGACCGCGAGTGGCACGATGGCTTACTTTATAAGTTGAAGTCCCTACTCCCGACTAGCCATTTCCTCCTACTAAAATCATAACTGCTGGACCGAAGTTTCATGGTTGAGGTGAGAGGGGAAAGGTCAAGAATCAGAATGGTTCGAGCTGGCGTTCCTCAGGGAAGCGTTCTGGGCCCCGTTTTGTACACTCTGTTCACTTCAGATCTGCCGTGTCCTAACAAGCAGGGCACGATTCTGGCTACATACGCTGACGACACTGCCTTTATTGAGAACGCCTCTTGCCCAATCGAAGCCTCAAGGATTACCCAGGAATTCCTCGACTCTTACGGGAAGTGGACAAATAGGTGGAACATATCCATAAATGGAAGAAAGTCGCAACACTGCAATTTCACCTTGAGAGCAAAGATCCTTCCCAGAGTAGAGCTTCTCGACATCACCATCCCACAATCACCCCATGCGCAATATTTGGGTTTGATCCTGGACAAGCGGCTCACCTGGAAGCAGCACACTACCAAAACAGCAGCTACATGCAGAGCTAAGCTGAGAAAACTCAACTGGTTGCTTAAGTCAACGAGCAAGCTCAGCCTTGGCAATAAAGTTTTGCTGTTCAAAGCAATTGTGGTGCCCTCGATGACATATTGCATCCAACTATGGGGCATGGCCTCCGACTCCAACGTAATGAAAGTCCAAAGGGTCCAAAACCGTGCGCTGCGAATGATTGCAGACGCGCCGTGGTACGTCAGGAATGACGCCTTAACAACTGACCTTCATGTTCCCTCAGTCAGGGAGCAGATAAACCGGCACTCTAGTCGGTACAATGATCGCCTCACTGCACACATAAGCCACCTAGCAGCCTCCTTAGACCACCCAAGGACTAGAAGAAGACTGAAGCGAAGGCACCCCGGTGATCTCTGGACAAGAGGACGTCAGATCTCTCGAGTCCTAAGTCAATAAAATTGTTTTTGTTCAATCATTGTAAATATTGTTAATACTTTTCTGTTATGTTTCCATGTTAACTATTTTTGTTCGTACACAACGTTTTATAGCCATTAGGTTGGCTGATCAACGTTAAATAAATGAATTTGTTATACTAAAAAAATGTTAACGACAAGGAAATCTGGTTTCTGAGTTTTGCACACGGTCTTTTGAGTGGCAATACTCAGTCGAGTGAAACGAATCCGATTGCACGTCAATCTCTGGAAGGATCTCTACAGACATGAAAAAAACGCGATAACGCGTCAGGTACGACGTTTTGAGTTCCCTTGCGGTGCTCGATTTCAAAAACAAATCCTTACAAATTTATTGATGAACGGGCTAGTCTCCTGCTGAGGTCTGTTTGATTCATTAGTTCTCATAATGCTAAATGATCGGTAACGACTTTGGACTTATGACCTTCGACATGCATACGAATTTTCCTGATGGCTACAGGTTGGCAAGGCACTTCAACTCTATTACGGTATAGATGCATTGAGCATCACTACACTTTCGCGAAATGTACGCAATGGGACGCTCATTGCCTAATTCATCATCAAATGGCATCCTCCAAGTCGATTTTTTAAATGCAGGGAACTGGTGGAAGACGGCTTATCAATCTTTCTAAATTCGGTATCGGATAAGAATATTTTATCGAAACATCATTTACTTTTCTAGAATCTAGACAAAATCTAACCTTTCTGGCTTGACTATCAACACGATGTGCGATGACCATGATGGCGAAGGTGTCCTTCCATCACTCCTGTCGATTTTGCCGCAGTGAAGTTTTTCACTCGCCAGTGACAAGGGGTAATGCCTCTGCTTCATTGGCTTGGCATTGCTGGTATCGATGGAATGTTCGATTAAAGTTGTTATGCCCACACCATCTCCTTCAAATGAAGGAAAGAAATCTATTACGCTTTTTAATCTACATTTCTCCGCAGAAGATAATTCAAGATTGGGTGACTCTTTCTCCACAATCAACTCATTTGTGGTAAGTCCTAAAAAGATTTAAATTTCGAACTTTACCCAGAAATCGATTCCGCAAATATCGTTTAGGGAACATCCTACTACGCTCTTATTTGGCCCACTATCTAGTAAAGCTAAATACGGTTGGTCGAAAAAAACATCATTCGCATTATTATACATATAACTATGATACCTACATTTTGATCTTCAAACGTAGCGTACCCTTATTGCTGAGCGGCTTATTGCATCATTTTCAACATCGGAATCAAATATTTTTCTCCTAGTCTCTTTTATTCTTCTTTTTGGAAATACCCGGTACTTGAATTGATCTTTCACGGAACGTTGTGCAATCAAGGATTTTGGAATTTTCGACATCCGTGTCTGTTTTCGCTCATCCGGACTGTCGGTCATTTGGACTGACACGGGTGTCCGTTTTTGAGTATCGCGATTTTGGGGAACACTTTCGACAAAAAGTGCACCACACCCTAAGCCAAATACTCGGAGAGATTAAAAGCACATTGTTTAAGCTCAATTTCAAAAGACAATGCCCAAGAATTGCTTGTGGAAGTTATAGCTCGCAATTAAAAAGGCCACACAGTTATTATGTATTAGTTTGTATATTTCTGTAATTCCTGGTTGCCTTCAGATTATCGACTACCTTCGCGATTTAATTTCTCGTCTGTCCAATGCTTCCGCAACGTTAGCTAAAACGACGATTGCCTCTCGAATAGCCAATTGCCTGATGTGTATTAGAATTTAACATGACAATTGAAGATTTAATATAAATGAACTACTCTTCTCCTCAAACATCCTCCTTTGAAAGGATGGACTTTCAATTTCAACAGGAAGCGGTGCTATTTTATGGATTGGCCTGCGGAATACTGGTCTTCAGGTCAACGACTCGAACTCTTCCATCCTGACCAGGAATGACTGCTGTTACTCAGGGTTACAAGGCTCAGCCCGACTTGAATGTTCGGTTGGAGGGTCGCCCGTACTTGAGGAGTATGCAAGTAATCGCGCTTCCAAAGTTTCCAAAACTGCTGTTTCAGAAAATTGACCCGTTCCAAATAACGTACATTTATATGATCCTCGATAATATGCTCCAGAGCCACTACCAGGAAGTTCCGATCAATAAGTGGGCTGGGGTCAATGCTTCTCCGCCATTCGGGTCATCTGACCTCGGTGCGATGGGCCTCGAATTCAATATCGCCTCCACTTCCGTAAATATAGTTGTGAGCTCTTCAAAAGTAAGGTTTGCTTCGGCTATATTCTTCGATAATAATGTTTTGGCTGATTTCACAGAAGCCTACCACAGACCTCCAAAATGTGGGGCTCGAGGCGGTATAAAACAAAATTAGAATCCCTTTCTTGCACTCTAGCTCGAGATAATATGGAGTGAGTCTTGGTGCAGTGTTTTCCTTTTGAGTTCCTCCATTTTTGCAGCAGCTCCCGCAAAGTTAATATCGTTGTCGCAGTAGACACGCTGGCGAACCCCGCGCCGTGCAATAAACCTTTGGATACATGCAGGAAATGTATTGGTAGCTAAATCAGATACTGCTTCTAAGTGCAATGCCTTCGATGCGAAACTCAGAAGCATAACTCTTGTATGGTGATTTTCCTCGCAGTCTGTATGAGGTCATAAACGGGCCACAAAAATCGACATCCGTTACAAGGAATGGCGATCAGCAGGAATATTTCCCATTATTTGCAGCATCAGCCGTGGCTTACAGCGAAAGCATAGAGTGCATTCGTGAACAACATTCCTCGCTTATTCCCTGCATTAACGATCCACAACTTCTGTCGTACTAGCGATATTACCCTTAGGTCATGCGTGAGGATTGAAGCGGTGGAGGAATTCCATTTATAGTCGAATAAAACGGTGATTTTTCGGAAGAGTTGCCGGAAATTTCGCGTCAAAGGGTTCCCCCTGCATTTTCCAATCCTCCGCCCACTCTTATAACGTTCAAGGTAACTCTTTCAAACTTCATTTCATGCATAAAAGCTTATAGCTTCTAAAAACTAGATTTTAAAACCGTTTTTTAACCTAACAAAGCAAAATTTCATCGCTATATCGTCAGATGCCGAAATATGGACCACATCGTCTACCTCTACCTTATGATTGGGTACTAAACCTTTGAGCACTCGATACACGTAGGAGATGATGCGCAGAGAACGAATTTTTGATGGCGATCCCTTAATGACTTCCTTAATTATTGTATTTTGTTCCTTGTTATGGCAAATGACCATTGCTGCCTTCCTCACTTCTGTCAGCCGAGGGTACGTGTCTCCATTCGACGTCGCTGGAATATTTTTGCAGCTCCGATAAATGATTTGCAAGAAAACAATTCAATTGTGATGCATGCATCCCCATCCATTGCAAAACCACTTTGGAATCGCTCAAAAAGTAAATACCATTAATAAATGGTGTTAATTTATGTTGAAATTTTCGAAATGTTATATTAAACAACACCGCTGCATATAGTTCCAGCCTTGGTAAAGTTTGCACCTTTGTTGGTGACCCTCTGGCCTTTGCGATCAAGTGAATCAAACTCCTTAGCTATCGTTGAAAGTATTGATCGTCTTGCGGCTCTTAAATGAGGTAAGAATTCAAAGCGAAAAATGAATTTATCGGGTTTAGGTTTCCAAGCTAAGTCCAACGTTTTAGTTTTTCCTTGCTCGTCAAAATGCATCGGTATCTCAGTCTCTAACTCATCAACCAATTTTAAAAAGTTGCTTTTAAATTTTGTCATTTTAAGACCGGCCATCGCTAGTAAAGCAATAATCTGCGTCTTCTTTATTTCAAGTTCCTCCATATTGTCGGCTCCGGTTAGCAAGTCATCAACGTACAGATCGGAACATATCGTGTCTGCACCGATTGGGAAGTGTGTTTGAAATAGATCGGACATATAGTGTAGGCTGCGAATACCCAAAAACGGAGCAGAGGATAAGCCGTATGTCACGGTATTTAAGGCATAGGTCTGTGGTCCCACAAGAAGAATATCATTTAACAATGTGCCTGAAGTAGTTTTATCAGATGCGTTAAAGACGACACGCAGCTTAGTTGTGAGGCTCTGTGACTTTATAACACAGTGATGTGGAATATAACAAGGAAGAACACTATAGTCGAGTACCTCGACTATCAGATATCCGTTACTTAGCTAATGGGACCAAAGGGAAATGAGGATATGCAAGCAGCAAAGCGAGATTGAAATGCGCCACCTATCCGTGATCTCAATATGTGGTTATGTTGACGGTAGACAGATTTAAGCGTTAAGCGCGTTAGAGTGGGCGTGGCAACCTTTTTTTGGATCAATCGATAGGTATTGACGAGACCAATACATACGGTAGACAGATTTAAGCGTTAAGCGCGTTAGAGTGGGCGTGGCAACCTTTTTTTGGATCAATCGATAGGTATTGACGAGACCAATACATAGCATGAAAATTGTGGGCGCCGCACTCTTGGGCGGTTTGTGGGCGATAGAGTGGGAATGGCATATTTGCGTAACAAACTTGCGCTGCGTACAAGGCTATGAAATCTAAATCTGAGCTCCCATTTCTCTATATTTTATAGTTTCCGAGATATCCGCGTTCATATTTACGATTTTTTGAAGATTGTGCGCGGTTTGTGGGCGTTAAAGTGGGCGTGGCACATTTCTGAAACAAACATGCGCTGCGCAGCAATCTCAGGAATCGGCGTGCTTAATCCCAGTATTGTAGCTCTTATAGCTTCCGAGCTATCAGCGTTCATACGGACAGACGGACATGGCTAGATCGACTTGGCTAGTGATCCTGATCAAGAATATATACACTTTATGGGGTCGGAAACGCTTCCTTCTTCCTGTTACATACTTTCCGAAGAATCTAGTATACCCTTTTACTCTACGAGTAACGAGTATAAAAATGTGGAATGCTTCTATCCACGTTCCCAATAGGCAACATATACTCGTTCATAAATTCTTCGTATTCCTTTCTCAGCAAAGGGCCTCGTTCAAAGCGTTTTTTAAGCTTATAAAATCGGGCTTGAGCAATTTCGTACGATTGTCCAAGACTAGCGGTAGAACCTTTGAATGGAACTCGGACCTGTATTCGACCCTTGAGACTGGCACAGACATTTTTTACAGAATGCTCTTCACACAGGGATTCTTTTACAGTTAATGTGGGTGGAGAAACTTTATATTCTTCGATTCTCGAAAATCGCTGCACCAAGTTTTCGAGGGAAGGCCGCTTGAACCAAATTGCATTGGTAATCGTGAACCTCCTCAGCGGAGCTGGAATTGCCACGAATGATCCGGCCGAATTCCGTTTTGATCAAGCTGGGCATGCGATACCCAATTGAGCACTTGCCGACTCGGATAGTATTAAGGAAGCCTTTGGTATTAAGGAGAATGTCTCTTTTTTTTTCAACTCATGAAAATGAGGTTCAGCAAGAACTACTCCTTTGGGAAGTTTCCATAGAGCAATGTCTATGAATTCTTGAGAGTGAGTAGTACATATTGTATTTATCACCGCAAGGTTTGACGACCATTCGAAGTTAGATATGCGTGCTTTATTCGTACCGAAAACATTGAAATGAATGTGCCGGTTCACGTCTGCAACACAGCTAATAGCCTGTGCTCCGTGAGATCTATCTAACTGCAGGCGTTTTGCAGTTTCTTCGGATATTAAATTTAGTTCGGAACCGGAATCCAACAAGGCGCAAACTGGATGGTAGTCGCCGCATTTGCTTTTGATAAACACAATAGCGGTTGATAATATGCCTCTTTTTGCTGCACGAGTCAACATAATTCGTGCCTGCTCTGGCTCTTCTCCTGATTGTGTACTAGGGCTTAGGTCTGTGCTTTCATTTTAACAGTCGCTGGTCGATACCATGGCCCGTTGAGACTGACTAAAATTATGCAGAAGTGAATGATGTGTTCCATGAAAATGGTAGAGAAACTGCGAGTGGTATGAAATTGCAACCTTTGCACTTCTCTTTGTATGCGCACAGTTATCCATCCATATGCAAGAAATGTTCGAATATAATTTGAGTATGTACTCACTGTAACGAACTAATTTTTGTGTTCTGCTCGCTACGAGATTCGTGCGGCTAGCTCAAACCGGCGGTACCATGATGCTACGCCCAGGTACTGTCGGAGCTCTCTTACTGTCGATGGTGGTTCTAGTTTGGCGATGGCCGCTACCTTTTCCGAATCCGTGCCTATTTCTTCGCTAGTCACTCGATGACCAAGATACAACAGCTCTTTCTTGAAAAATTGGCACTTCTCCGGGCTTAACATCAGATTTGCCGCCTTTAGCCGTCGGAACACTTTCTTCAGTTTAGCCTTATGTTCTTCCAGCGAGCGCCCGATCACTATGATGTCATCCTGGTAAGCAAATGCGTGCGGCGACATTTCGGGACCGATCAATCGGCCCAGCACCCGTTGAAAGGTCGCAGACGCCGAATGAAGTCCGATTGGCATTACTCTCCACTGGAATAAGCTTTTCCCCGGCACTGTAAACGCCGTGTACTGCCTGCTGTCTGCTTTCAGTGGGATTTGCCAGTACCCATTCTTTAGGTACAAGCTGCTGATGTACCGTGCTTCTCTCAGTTGGTCGAGAATATAATTTATTCGGGTCATCGGGTATGCATCCTTTATCGACTTAGTGTTGATTTGTCTAAAGCTGCATCTGTTGCTGTTGTGGCGGTGTCCATTGACCTCCGCGTGGTGCTCCTGTTGCCTGCTGCCGTGGGACTCGGTTAGGTGGCGACCATTGGTCGTTTCCCCGTGTCTCCTGGATTCCTGTCTCTTCGCATATTCTGCATGATACATGCATTCGTGGTGCCGACTTGGTCTTCGAGAATTTGTTTTCTTGCGCGAACGCTTCCCGTTCCTTTTCGAGTTCTTCGTACTCATCTGCTAATATCATCAGCGTGTCCAGGTCCGACACTTTGTTCGCCTTTAGGAAGATCCTTAGACTTGGGGTGCAGCTTTCCTTGATGATCCTTAGGGTCTCTTTCGTAGAATAATTAAGTGGCCTCACCATTGTCTTCATGTCGATCATGTAGTCTCGCTGAAACCCTGCTTCCGTTGCCTGACCTGATCCGCCAGCCTGGTGAAGAAGTCTCTCGGTAGAAAGTATGTGTGGGAGCTATCTATGAATTCCGCCCAGGTTTTCCATTGTTTGTTGTTGGCAATAAACCACTTCAGAGCCCTTCCCTTAAGCAATTGAGGCATCGCTCGGGGAATCATGTCTAACTCCAAGCCGTATGTGTTGGCGGACCATTCCATCTGCTCCAGGAACTCGAACGGTTTTCCGCCCCGCCAAACCTGAACGACCATTCGCGGACCTGTTTAGCGATCCTTGCATAGTTTGACTGACTGGGTCTCGAGATCAGCGCTGTTATTTTCCTGTCTTGGCTTTATTCTCTCCTGTTTGCCTCCCTTTTGTAGGTTGCCAACGCTCAGGCTTGCCACTAAGTTCGGCGGCGGCGTTCGTTAACGTAATGCTCGGGCCGGCTTTGTCGTGGTATGTAGCTTCCAACTCGGCCCAGATTTCAACGAGTTGTGGGTCATTATCCGTCTAATGCCTTTCTCATGTCCTCTAATCTGCCGTCCAGGGTGACATTAAGCCTCTGTGCGACATTGGCGAAGTCCTCCTTTTTAAGTCGGTAGATCCACTTCTTTCCCATTCTGTTTAAGTTGCTTTCACTGCTGGGACAATCACGTTGGGCGCCAGATGTAACGAACTGATTTTTGTGGTCTGCTCGCTACGAGATTCGTGCGGCTAGCTCAGTAGATTGTGTGTTCGTCCCACCAAATTTATATTAATGTGACCGCCCAGTAGCTCAGTGGGAAAGCATAGAATTCACGGGTTCGTATTGGGTTTTATTGCGGGTATATTATTACAAGTGTCTTAGTGGCTTGGTTGGCCTTGACTCGTTGCTTGTGACCCTCGGTGCTTCCGACGGCCCTGATTGACTCGACGACCTCTCGCCTTGATGACTCGGTGCTCCAGTCCTGTAGCTCCCTGAAGATCCTCGCAGCTCCCTGAAGATGCTCGCTCGCTGCTCGCCCCTGACGCGTTGACTTGGTGACTGCTGGTAACGACTCGGACTCGCGAGGGGGATCAGCCGTACGGGCTTAGGGAAGAACAGAGGCTGCGCTCTCCAGGATCACTCCTTTGGACACACCGCCGCCTGTCCCTTGCTCTGTCGCGGATGGTCCCACTGGGGTTTCTGCTCATCCCGCGCGGACAGTCAAGGCGGAACGCTAGGAAGCTGCCTCGCGCTTTACTTTGCTTCTACGCCTAGTGTAAACGAACGCTCCACCCAAGCCTCACCCTTCTGCGTGTGGTCCGGGACTTTCCGCGTGGCTCGCTCTGTGTTGCGTGGCTGTCGTGATGTGGTGGCTGGCTTGCTGCTGATAATGTCTTGCGCGCTGCTCCTGGCGGTGCTGCTTGCACGGCTGGACGTCGCGTGGCTCTTCGTACTCGGGGTTTTGGGAGAACGCCGATCCGGGACTTTTCGGGTTGAAACCGTAGGCTCTCCTGGAAAACTCCACTCGAGATCATACCGATTGACCGCTCTCCCTTCTGGCTTGTTATACTTGGACCGACCGCCTTGACCTAGCCGTGTGATGCCCTCTGGACCTCAGCTACCTGCGTCTCAATTCGGAGATTCCTGGTATCCCAATCCCGAACGTCTCGACGTAGCAATCTTGCTCCTCGTAGGGTCCCACGGCGCTGCTTCTCCGGCGACTCGACTTGCTGTTGCTCCCTTGTAGATTATCTGGCTGCTTGATTGTTCACTTTGGTATCTTATTGATCTTGAAGGGTTGACTCCTTGTGATCGAATGATCCAGCTGCCAGCGCTCTGCGGCTTTATATAGGGCCTCCGGGAACCCTTATTTCCCTTTTGCGCACGGCCCGCAAAATCTCTCCACTCCGGGTCCAAAGTCCGTGACTCCTGGTAGACCGACTTGTCCTTCACGTATCGCTTCCAACCGATGTTCTGCCGAACGAAGAGGCGGGTTGAACGTTGAATTCCAGTGTCGATGGTATTCGCAAAAGAGATTTTAAATGTTCTGCTCCACCTTCTGCAGCAACAATTAGTAAAAATCCTGCTAACGAATATTATACAATAAACGCCGAAGAAGATTTTGTAACTGGACAATAACTTAGGTTGGACCGAAAATGTTTGAGCTCAATCTCCAGAGATAATTCCCAAGAATTGTTTGTGGAAGCTATAGCCCGCAATTACAAAGACCAAGCGGTTATTATATATTAGCTTGTTAATTTCTCTAATTCCTGGTAACCTTTAGATTATCGACTACGTCCGTGTTACAATTTCTCGTCTGTCCAATGCTTTCGCGACGTTAGCTAAGACGACGATTGCCTCTCCCATAGCAGATTGCCTGATATGTTTTAGAATTAAACATAGTATAAATGAAAGCTAACATGACAATTGAAGATTTAATATAATCGAAATTCACACATCTCGAATGTCTTGGACGTTGATGCACTATGGTCAGTACAAACAAGTGGCTCTTACGACACCAAGTAATGCTTGTTACGCGCGAAGCCCTAAACCGATTTGGGCAATTACCAAAATCTCGGACATGGAAAAATACAGTTTAAAATACATGCTCACATAGAATGGTTAGCCACATATAAATTTACAAATTATTGGAAGATAGAAAATACATAAGCTTATCGTAATTAGTTGCATTAGGGCTACCAAACAGAAAGACGTGACACAGTGCATTATAATCGTCACAAAGAACACGAAAAGGATCATGAAGATAAATTATTGGATCTACATATTGGCAGGGACAATGGACGAGAACAACGAACTGTTCTACAGGGTAAATTCCAGTTGAGGGAACTAAGAAGGAAAGGAGAGTCGACATCACCATTAATTAGCTTATGCATGATGGTACAGGGTTGGTAAGTCCAGCAGGCGCAACCTCGCATCCTGTGTCCCAGTTTAATCCTCTCAAAGCAAATAAGAGAAGTTGTTTTTGAACGGACTCTAGCATATTTTGGTAACAGCTAATTTGAGAAGTCGATATACACGAGCAATATTCCATAGACGGACGAACAAGAGATACGTTCAAAAGCTTTGTTGCAGGCGCAACCTCGCATCCTGTGTCCCAGTTTAATCCTCTCAAAGCAAATAAGAGGAATTGTTTTTGAGCGGACTCTAGCATATTTTGGTAACAGCTAATTGGAGAAGTCGATATACACGAGCAATATTCCATAGACGGACGAACAAGAGATACATTCAAAAGCTTTGTTGTGTATGGATCATCAAGCTCCCTTGACCAACGCTTCATAAACGAAAGGAGATTTTTGGCTTTGTTAGCTACAGTAGATATATGGTCTTTAAAAATAAGTTTATGATCAAAAAAACGCCAAGATCGTGAATTGAAAAAAAAGGATCAAGGGCGTTATTTCCGATAAAATAAGAATAAAGAGATGGATTACAACGATAAAAGGTCATAAAGTTATATTTTGAATAGTTACAATATAACATGTTAATAATGCACCACGTATACAAACAATCAAGATCTAATTGAAGGTCATTATATGAATTAGGTAAACATTTGGAAATTGAATTATTAAACAAGGAAGAACGCTATAGTCGAGTACCTCGACTATCAAATACCCGTTAATCAGCTAAAGGGACCAAAGGGAAATGGAGATATGCAAGCAGCAAAGCGAGATTGAAATGCTTCGCCTACCCGTGATCTCAATATATGCTTATGTGGGCGGTAGACAGATTTAAGCGTTATGCGCGTTAGAGTGAACGTGGCAAACTTTTTTTGGATCAATCGATAGGTAATGACGAGACCAACACATTTCAGTTAAAATTTAGTATCTGGCATGAACATTGTGGGTACCACAGGTTTGGTCGATTTGTGGGCGTTAGAGTGGCCCTGGCATATTCACGTGACAAACTTGCGCTGCGTACAAGGCTACGGAATCTAAATCTGAGATCCCATTTCTCTATCTCTGATAGTTTCCGAGGTATCCGCGTTCATATTTACGATTTTTTTAAGTTTTTGGGCGGTTTGTGGGCGTTAAAGTGGGCGTGGCAAACTTTTTATGGGTCAATCGATAGGTATTGATAAGAACAATACATTTCAGTTACAATATTTATTCTAGCATCAAAACTATAGGAGCCGCAGTTTTGAGCGGTTTGTGGGCGTTAGAGTGGGCTTGGCACATTGCTGAAACAAACTTGCGCTGCACAGGAATCTCAGGAATCTGCATGCCTAATCCCAGTATTGTAGCTCTTATAGTTTCCGAGATCTCAACGTTCATACGGACAGACCGACAGACGGACATGGCTAGATCGACTCGGCTAGGGATCCTGATCAAGAATATATATACTTTATGGGGTCGAAAACGCTGCTTCTGCATTTTAAATACTTTCCGACGAATCTAGTATACCCTTTTAGTCTACGAGTAAAAGTAGGTTGGGAGGAAAGCCTAAAAGAGACCATTTATAAATACGAAGCCTCTGGTTCACTGAATGTGAAGGCCGCTTCCCCGCTTCCTCCGCTTTGTCCTGGAGAACAGTACGCTCTGGTCGGGTTATGACCTGAGTGCACAGCTGCTTCAGGCTCTCTGTCAGCTCCGAGTCGGTTGACACGTAGCCAGTGAGGGTGGCCTCCTCATTCTGCAATTCGTCGTCGCTCCGGGGTTCGTATGACGCACAGGCGGCCAGGTTGTCTGCCGCTAGCTTATCTGTGTCGTAGATGCGTAGTTGCACCTTATCGAAACCGAAGTTCACCCGGTATTGTTGGGCTGCGAGGGGTTCCAAGCAGGCCTGGTTCAAGAGAATTACCATGTTCATGGTGACGCGCTCGGTTTTCTCCACCTTGACCACCTTCCAACCGTATGTTGGAAGCTTCGGGTTGAACCTGGTCAGCAGGCTGAGTATAGCCTCTGGTTTCGAGGGTTCCGACGGCCTCCACACCCTCGCTCTCGGTCGAGACGGGATGTCAGCGGCCTCGCAAACTGCGAGACGAAAAGAGTGAGTTACTCTATGCCTATCGCCTTCAATCAAACCTATTTATTTGCAACAAAGGTAATGACCCAACTTGTATCACTAGAAGTAGGAGGGAAGTCTTAGACTTTACACTATTATCTGATCACCTGACTAACCAGCTCGTATAGTGGAAAGTGGGGGTCGATATCCTATGCTCAGACCATCGTTTCATAGAATTTACAATAACTCTAGACTGTCCTCCCGCTGAGAACATAACAAGTATATTAATTATTAATTAGAGCCATTTAAATCCAGTAAATTGTCAGAGCATCATGTTTAAAAATTATTGTTAGTTGGACTGGCAAGAAGTATCCTTGTATTGCAGGCATAATTTAACATCATCTGCGTACATTAGTACTCGAGAATGAGTTATTACTGAGTGACCCTTGTGGGACACCGAAATTTACTCGTTGTGTTCTGCAATTCAGATATGTTAAGATCCATCCTAAAAGATCAACAGGGAACCCTAATAAATCGAGTTTTCTAACCAGAAGAACGTGATTTACAGAGTCAAATGCTTTACTAAAGTCTCTGTATATGACGTCTCTTTGAAGATGTTTTTTAGGTCCCTTTATCACAAATGATGTAAGTTCCAAAAGGTTAGTGGTTGTTGAACCACGTTTCATAAACCCGCGTAGACACGAATAGAACTGACCTACAGAGGTGCTGCAAATGGGAAGTAATAATATTTTCAATTTTAGGATCGCTGACATTTTAGAGAAACCAAAAAAATTGCTTGCTTTCATTTTGCTACCCTTCTTGTGGAGAGGAATAACAAACAATTCCTTCCACATATGGGAAAATTATAAAGATTCTTAAGATAAGGTAAACAATTTGAGAGGGTCTTGCATAAACTCGCACCCAGGAATTCCATCGGGACCAGGCGAATAGACGGGCTTAACACGATGAAGTTCAACAAGCAGAGAGTTTTCATTTAAGGTGGGACAGATTATTAAATTCGAATTGAATACACTGTAAAAAGAAGGCTGTAAAGAATGAGATAAAGTAGAGTATGTCGTTAGAAAAAACTGGGCAAAAAGATCGGCTATCGCCTGATCAGTTGTTGCGTTAATATTTTCAAAGGAGAACGAGGAAGGATAGTTGTTGGAGTTACGCTTAGTGTTAAAAAAATTATAAAACTTTCTCGGATTCTGAGAGAATTGAACTTAACAACGACTTAAATAGTTTTTGTAGCACAGAGAGTTAAGCACGGTAAAACTAGACCGAGCACTTAAGTATCTAGAATAAATAGATTGAGAACCGATATCTTTGAATTTCCTATAAAGTCTGGACATCTTATTTCTTAGGTGAGTCAACTCTTTACTGAACCAAAGTTGCTTGTTGAAACCTGACGGATAGTATAACGGAGCACAAGAATTGAAAAACGAATTTTTTGTACTATAGAAAATATTTATAGCATTATCCATAAGTACGACTTATATAAAACTACCAGGAACTAGAATTCAGTGTTATTGAATTCCTCATCACATTTCTCTTCCGACTTGAGGATAGAGTCCACGGCAATTAAGACTCCACTTCCTTGCCTGGACAGTCGATCATGCCTATAAATGGCGTACTTACGAGGCAAAATACTGTAGCTTAGGATATCTGGATTTAACCAGGTCTCAAAGAATACAATAATGTGAGAAGAAAAGAAAGACTATCCGAATATAATTAAGTTAGCTCTGGTATTCTGATAGTTTTTCGTTATTTGAAGAAGGTACCGCGGTAGAAGATGAAGGTGCGACATTGCTGGGGATTCTTGTTTCTTTTTCTTTTACTTGAATTACTATTCCTAGTTTTGAATTCCTTTACCCCCGTAAGTGCAGGTCAGAAATCTGCAGAACATATGATTGGAACAGAGATCTTAAAAGACGAAGTGTCTCTGGCATAGGTAAAATTAAATTTTTCCACGGTTATATTTTTGGCCTTTATTTTATGTTGTACATATATAGTCAAACACCTAGGAGGGCGTTTGGTCAGGAAAAAGCCGAGAGAGAAATAATGGTTTATTTGGCAGAACCACTGATAATGGTTTTGGTGCGGCAGATTGTGTTTCTGCAGAGCCAACTTGTGCCGGTAGAATAGACTCAGTATTAACTGACGGTGTCATGATGTTAGTTAAGGAGGAACTGGTGAGTCGATTGCAGACGATCAAGATTGGAGTTGATCTATATCTTTTTTAGCTGCTGATCCTAGCAAAATTTGCGGATTTGTTGTGGTTGACCGCTGCTCTGTGATGAAGCTTTGATCGTCACTTTCCGGGCTTGTGGGGTGTTTTCTCTAGCCAAGTCATCACTAGTTCGACCGGTATATTCGGCACCCTTGGCATGAGCCATTTTTTTTACACAGCCAACACGTCAGTTTTGACAGGTCAGCTCTGATCAGCATTTTTTAATAGAGCACACAAAAGTATCTATAGTGTGTGGTTTTCGGACCACTGTACCAGAGGAATATAAAGTTCGAAAATTTCAAGCAAACAGTTAAAAGTGCAAGAAGAGCAAAAACTCTGTAGGCTTTAGCTTTCGATTAAGGGAATCAGAAATAAAAGTTAAGAGAGGGAGTGCGAGAGAGCGGGAACGTAATGCAGTTGATGCACATGAAAAAACAACAAAAAAACCAGCACTGTAGCTACGACGGACAACGTACAAAAGAAAACAATAGAAATCACAGAAAGAAAATTTAGCACAAGGCAACAAAAAACACAAAAACAAAAAAAAAGGCATGCTGGCACATCCTATTTGAGTGATTGCTTACGAGATGACGGTAAGTTGAAATTTTGCATTGCAGAGTTAATTTGTTTGGTTAGGGGCGCAGTAATTAGGTTTTGGTAAGGTTCCAAAGCATTTGTTAAAAAGTTACTGGATCTTTGTATACCTACAGAGTGTAGTGAACGCAGTATTTACGAGTTCATATTGGATACTGTAGTGGCTGATCGTGTACTAAGTCTAGTATTCGGGAGAGTTCTGGGAACTGCGCTTGCTCGCAAGATCGAACTAGCTTCGTTTTGTGGTCTGGGAATTTCTAACTTGGCATATTGAGATACGCTTTCTGAGTTAGCGATCTGAGAAGGCAAGCACGGTTGCCGACAATTTTATCATGTTTCGTCAATGGAAAAAATTGATGGTTTCAACACATTCTGTACCTGCTCTGGAGTCATTGCATATTAATTTCAGGGCTTCGCCTGACCGGCATGTCTCGTTAATCAAAAGATACGATAGCGGAAATAATATAGTAGCTTTTAGATTTTAAAGTATATGAATAATTGGGACTTAACCTTTGTTAAATCGGCTTAAATTAAAAAGTTACATGAAGTCATTGCTTATAGTACATTACAGGGACTCCGCTGGCATTCTCGTATTAATTTCAGGGCCTCGCTTGACCGGCATGTTCTAGTTTTCGTTAATCAACAGATACGGTACGATAGCGGAAATAATACGGTACCGTTTTAATTAAAAAATATATGAATAGTTGTGACTTAACCTTTGTTAAATGGTTTAATTTAAAAAATTACATGGATCTAGATCAGTTTATTCTTCTATTGGGCTTACTGTATACAAGTTGGCGGTTTACAGAAACATAACACAAAAACTACGTTACACAAAAAAATAACACTTTGGCAGTATAAATGTGTATGTATGCATCGCATGGGAGTTCAACTGCGGCACACGTCAGTTCGAATGCCCGGGCTGGGGCTGGTCGGTGCAGCTCCAATTTCTTTTTCAACGTATTCGTTGGTTCTGTTTTACTTGCATTCAGAAATGCTTGCACTAGAAAATTGTTTTTAAATGTTTTGGCGATTCACTTCTGTTTGTAATTAACTGCAATTTATTCGGTTTTTGTTTGGTTTATTGTATTTTTTTGCACTTTGCTGCAACTGCTCTATTCAGGCTTCGATGTTACTACTTTTTCCAGGGCGTGATGTTGGTCGCGAAGTCTCTGCGCAGATCGCTTGCACATCCTAACGACTTTCAGGATGACCAGAACAAGGAGTAGTCCAACGACAAGCTTCAGCGTTTTGTTGACAATCTGAATATCGTCCTTATAATCGATGATCTCCACTGGGTTTATACCGTCGGCGGTACTGCCGGAACTGCAGTGTTGCGACTTTCTTCCATTTATGGATATGTTCCACCTATTTGTCCACTTCCCGTAGATGTTAAAAGAATATAAGAAAATTAAGTTTTATTACTTTTGGAAAAACTCGTGATTTTTTGAGAAAAGCAGCTATAAATAACTTAGCTGAAGGTCGCTCTTTAACGAAGCGTATAAGGTGAGGGCGTGCAGGTACTTCTCCTCGCCCTGAACGTTTTCATGCAAGTGCATTTCGTCAGTGATCTCCTCAAGGCTCCTGAATCCTTGATTTAGCCGTGCCAGCATGGCATCGACTCCGGAGCAAGTGCTCTGTGGCGGTGGATTCTCGATGTAAGTGACCAAGCGCGTCACTGTCCCTTTAGACGACCACGTGTTTGAGTAAGGCGTTTAAGTTCCTACTGCTCCACGGTGTGCAGATATACTTATACAGTCTGTAGATGCGGAAGTAGTCCGGCTCGAAGTATCAGACAATGAATTGGGCTGATTGGGCTAATACACAATTATTTCACAACAAGACGTCCTTTCTACTTATGTAGACTGCTCGTGGTTAGGAGTAAGAGAGAGACAGCTAGAAATTCGTGAGACCAGAGGATCTCAAGAAGGAATACCTTACATGCTCTTGAATATATACCAACCTATTATAATGAGGGTGGGCGTGGCACTCTAATCAATAATGGTATATATCACTGTGGACGGCAGTCCACGTAGTGACGAAGAGCACAAGGAGGGCCGGTCGGGACAAATGCCCACAGCTATTAACCTAGTTTTATTCTTACTGAGAATATTCGTCGAATTTGTTAAAATCCGTTGACCCGTACAAAATGAAAATTTTTGTCCCTTTGCTTGTGGGTTTGTAAGAATCCCCTTTTGGTTTTAGGGCCTTGACGACATTATGGGTGCATAAAGAAGCTAGAGATAGAAAACTTTTGTTTTACGACTTTTGGAAAAACGTTCTAGTTTGGCGGAAAAATCAAAAAAAAAGGCTAGATATAAAAGACTTATAGTTTCTAAACAACATTTAAATAAATACTCTTTCTAAAATATTTTCATTCGGCACGCTACAACAGAATATACCTTTTTATGCAAGAAGCTTAAGTATTTTTATGCAGCGGGCAGAACGAAAACATTTTAGAAAGTGTATTTATTTAGTCATTTTTCATCCCAAATTCCTTTATCAGAACTTTTGTAAGTTAAAGGTGCGATCGTCAAGACCCCTTACTCGTTAAGAGGTGTTTTTATTCGAAAACATAAGTTATATTAATTTATATATATAATATAACACGGTTGTTGAATATAATTATTAAATAAATAAACTCAAAATTTAGAGTCTTAAAAAAAATGTGATAACTCAATAACTATTTTTTATACCCGATACTCGTAGAGTAAAAGGGTATACTAGATTCGTCGGAAAGTATGTAACAGGCAGAAGGAAGCGTTTTCGACCCCATAAAGTATATATATTCTTGATCAGGATCACTAGCCGAGTCGATCTAGCCATGTCCGTCTGTCCGTCTGTCCGTCTGTCCGTATGAACGCTGAGATCTCGGAAACTATGAGAGTTACAATACTGGGAATAGGCACGCAGATTCCTGAGATTCCTGCGCAGCGCAAGTTTGTTTCAGTACAGTGCCACGCCCACTCTAACGCCCACAAACCCCCCAAAACTGTGGCTCCTACAGTTTTGATGCTAGATAGAAAATTTTAACTAAAATGTATTGTTCTCATCAATACCTATCGATTGACCCAAAAAAAAGTTTGCCACGCCCACTTTAACGCCCACAAACCGCGAAAACCTGTGACGCCCACAATTTTCATGCTAGATAAAAAAATTTAACTGAAATGTATTGGTCTCGTCAATACCTATCCATTGGTACCTATCGATTTGCCACGCCCACTCTAACGCCCATAACGCTTAAATCTGTATACCGCCGGTAGGTGGCGCATTTTAATCTCGCTTTGCTACTTGCATATCTCTATTGAGCTGAGTAACAGGTATCTGATAGTCGAGGTACTCGTTATATATATAGCGTTCTTCCTTGTTTTAAATTACTTTTGTGTCTATGTCAGTACTTACGCTCCTGAATCGCCTATTCAAGAACTTTAACCTTGCCCGTTCGCTTGACCATCACGATGTTTTTATTATCCGGTGAGTCGATTGCCACTCCTGTCGAGTCGTAGCCACGGTACTCCAATCTCTTCAAGCCCGTGACCAGCAGATCAAGCATCTCCTGGCGTGACTTGGGCGTCAGGTAATTCAGATAGGCTAAGATTCCTGTTGTTATAAAGTGCGGTGAGATCAATATTTATATTCTGTCGGCATCCGTATTTAAAATTAAATTTTCTTATAATACATATTCCTGCTATTCCCTAAACTGTTGAATTGCTGAAATGTTGAATTTTGGTCAGCTGTTAATCAGCTGTTCCATACAAAGTCAACTTTCAGAAATTTCAGCAGTTTTGTTGAATTGCTAAAAATCAGAGTTGTCGCTGTTCTCGACTAAAAGTAAGAGGGTAACTCTGATCACTTGTAAACATGGAGGAATTGCAATCGTATAAAATATGCAAATAAAGGACATCTGATAGGATGCTGCCTGTTAGGAGTTCTAATAGATTAGTTTTTTGGCTTATTCTCGGCATTTTCCGTAATTTTAAACACAATCTTTGCTAAAAACGGCCTGGCAATTTAACAATCTGACAAACAGCTGACATCTTAAAATTGAAAATTCAACAGGGAACTCTTAGGGTCGTTCCCTTAATTTCCGAAATTTTCTGTTGAATTTTCAACAATTCAGCAATTCAACAGTTTAGGGAATACCCTGACTATCAAAAACAAAATGTTTGAATTGAGTCTAAGTTTAAAAGTTTAAATATAATTTGGACATAAATTTTAAACATTTTAGAATATAGCCTTCGACTATTCCACGTCATAAATGACACAGAATTCGGGGTAAAATCTCAGACAACTTCGAAATAAAAAAAATCGAAAGAACGCAACAACCCGTAATCCATAATTTATTTAAGGGGCTTAAAACGTTGGTTGTTGTCTAAAAAATATTTAGATTTTTTTTTCACATTTGAGCCAAAATGTTGTGTCAAGCTCGACGCGGAATGTTACATATAGCAAGGCAGCCTGCCTTTACAAAATCCAAACCAGTTATAAACGGTGTTCATGTGGATAGGGGATCCAGTTTGAAGTAGGGTCTTAAAGAGAGGGATACGTGGATTTTTTGGCCTGCTAAATGATATTTTGGCCATGCGTTTGAAGTCAATAGCTTGTCGTTCATTAAAATTATTAAATGAATAAGAAGCTTTAATCGTAATCATCACTGTGGACAGCAGTCCGCGTAGTGACGAAGCGCACGTAATGCGAAGGCGACTACTTTACATACATGAAGAAATAAAAATCTACTGTAATCTTCCGATTGTTTCGAGTGATACATCAATCGAAAGGTATTGCAAAAACTAAGAGGATTGCATACCAAGACTTTTAAAAAAATAATTTGGTTTGGGAGAAAGAGCGGTGAAAGTGTAAGCGTGAAAATTTATAAAATTTGATCTGTTGGGGCGGGTGGGGATGAGTGCCCATCGCTATTAACCAACCTTTTATTCTAAATTAAAATACGCGTCGAATGACACCTCAACTGTCAAAATCGGATGCTCCGTTCAAAAGTCATACGCATAACAAGATAATGTGAGACTTCTCAAAATAAAAATTTTATTTTGTTTGACAATTTGTCCCAAAACGTTACTTTAGAGTCCTGAAAATACTAGACGATGCTAAACAGCTTAATATTAGAAACATTAGTTGTACCACTTTTGAAAAAACTAACTAGTTTGGCGAGAAAACTGCTATAAATAGCTCAAACTTGTAACTTGTTAACTACTAAAGCTACAGGCTTATGCGATATATCATAAAAAGGAGTTTCGAAATACTTTGTACGCCTTTCGGAACGACTTTTATTTCTACTCTGCGTTTAAGCAAGCGAAACATCCGCTTCCACTGTGGAAAAAACTTTGTATGTGCGCTCCACAGAATTGCAAGCGAAATCCCAACCTTTACAGCGGAATAAAATTAAAAAAACACTATTGTATTAATTTTTAATTTAAACATGACTTCTGATCATGGTATTGAGGTACACTTATGTGAAAAAAAACAGGTCTTACAAGTTTGTTTCAGGGTGCCCCGCCCACTCTAACGCCCACAAACCGCCCCAAACTGTGGCTCTTACAGTTTTGATGCTCGAATACGAACTTTAACTGATATGTAATGTTCTCATCTATACGTATCGACTTACCCACGCCCACTGTAACGCCCAAAAAAGGCCCACAAACTTAAAAAAATCGTAAATATGAACGCGGATATCTCGGAAACTATCAAGGATAGAGAATTGAGATTTCAGATTTAGATTCCGTAGCCTTGTACACAGCGCAAGTTTGTTACGCGAATATGCCATGCCCACTCGAAAGCCCACAAACCGCCCAAGCCTGTGGCACCCACAATTTTCATAATAGATTAAAAATGTTAACTGAAATGTGTTAGTCTCGTCAACACCTACCGATACCACCATTTTCATGCTATATAAAAAAATTTAACTGAAATGTATTAGTCTCGTCAATACCTACCGATTGATACAAAACCCGAAATCCCAACCCTTACAGCGGAATAAAATTAAAAAACACTTTTGTATTTCAAACGCTTTTTCGGATATTTCGTGTAAGTAAACTATTCAAGGTTTTTGAATATTTATTTTTGTGTTTTGTTGTTTTGTGTTTTGTTATTATTTTAGTTTATATATTTTTATGTACAACAGTTTTATCAAGAAAGTGTACTGATGACCGAAGCTGGAACGAGACTTTCCCAAATTTACGGACCTAAACGGTGTGCAGGATACACCACACATAAGTCGTCTGAAACAAAAAAAAGAAAATACTCTGTAATTCGTAATTAAGTTGCCGAGGTACTGACGTAGGGATTTCGTAAATTTTTGAAAATTGTCAAAATGGCGTACTTTGGGAAGAAAAAATTCGTTTTTCACATTTTTGTGTAAGATATTAAAGTGTGAAAAACAATATAAAAAAATCTTTATAAGAAACCCCTAATTTGGGAAAGTCTCGTTCCAGCTTCGGTCACCAGTACACTTTCTTGATAAAACTGTTGTACATAAAAATATATAAACTTAAATAATAAACTAACAAAATAAAAATAATAATTTTTCAAAAACCTATAATATTTTACTTACACGAAATATCCGAAAAAGCGCTTGAAAACCGACATTTACACAGGTGAAACCCCTTAAACATGACCTTTGAACATGGTATTGAGGTACACTAATGTGAAAACTAACAGGACTGTGGACGGCAGTCCACTTTGTGACGAGCCCACTGCATCACTGCTGTGATGGTCCGATCATAACTAGTGGTACAACAACCAAAAAACGTAAAAGGATTGCATACAAGGACTGTACCAATTGTCACTCGTTTGGTAAAAAGATCGGTGAAAGTGTAAAAGTAAAAACTAAGAAAATCAAAGCTATATGAAGATGAATTATGTGACTGATGTTTAAATAAAACTTCTGATATAAAAAAAAAACAACTCTTAGAGCGGTAAAAATCTCTTGACGATCGACCCTTCAGGAAACAAAAGTTCTGATATCAACTTTTGTGACGAAAATGTATAATACAATCCACTAGATAAATACAATGTCTTAATTTTTTTACATGCATCTTTGTGTGCAATTGGGATGGCTACTAAATATTTCGTAAGATCACATATTAAAGTGACTTTGTACATTTTCTGTTCATGGTAACGGATCGATTGTGTCTACTATCACTCTATCAAAAGCATTAATTGGTGTATCTCTTATGGTTAATGTACGTATTCTTTTACTGAACGAGTCATATGTCTCCAATAGTAATGCCTTTTTATTTTATTTATGGTCTTTGCTATGGCTGCCTTGCTATGGTAATGCCTTTTTATTTTATTTATGGTCTTTGCTATGGCTGCATGACCTCCTTGCATTGAGTCGTCATGATGTGTAAATCACTTCTTTATCTTTGTTATTTTCTATGATGGTCACCGGCTTGAGTAGCGCTACTCTTAATGTATTCAGTATAATATTGCCCCTGTTTTTGAAAGATTCAATTGAAATTACTTAAAGTGTCTTTTTGCTCGGTGCCAACTTGAGTTGGCTGTTCTTGTGCATACCGGCTTCTTCTTGAAGTCTTTGGAAGAACTGTCTTAAGTCGCGCGTTCCATTTTTTCCATGTTTAAAGAAATATTAATATTTCGTTATTAGCAAGGCCACTACTTTCCGTACTTCGTCATTACAAATGACTTCATATACGTTGGGCTTAGAAGCGTCAAGAGTTTGTATAGACAAATCTTCTTGTTTCTCTCCTGCGTAGGAATTTTTCTGTTTACTTTGTTGCCTGGTAGTGACTTTCAGGACTTAAATATGTAAATTTTTATTTTTTATTGTTATCCTATATAAGGCATCTGCCACAAAATTGTCTTTTCCCTTTAGATACTCGACTGTAATGTCGTATTCTTCTAGTTCTAAACTCTTACGGGTCAACTTAGAACTTGGATTGACCATTGATCTGGTCTGTTTTCATTGTAAAATGTTTTCCATAAACATATGGTAGAAAATGTGATATTGGTTTCACCTTTTGTGAATGCCCTCGATGCATATGCAATGGGAAGTTGGAGTTCATTATAGTTTTGAGTTAAAACTGCTCTTGCTTTCTTGCTTGAATCTGTGATTATACAAAGTTCTTTGCTAAAATCGGGACATTGTATTAGAGTTTGTTCCATTAGTTTTGTTTTTAGATATTGGAATGCGTTTTGGCATTCATTTTTCCATTCAAAAGGAACATTCTTTTTACATATTCTTGTTATGTGCCGGGAATAGTCGCCAAAATTTTTGATGAAACGTCTGTAATAATTGCAAAATTCAACAAAACGTCTAGCACTGTCCGCATCATGTGGGACTGGGTAATTCATAATGACATCATATTTGTTGTCATATGGGAGTATTCCTTTATCAGTGCACTTATGACCAAGGAATGCCACTTCGTGCATAAAAAATGAGCTTTTTTGTGGATGTAGTTTCAAATTATTTTTGCTACAGGGTTCAAATACAATGGTTAAGTTTTTAATTATGTGATGCTCTGAACATCCAATGACGTTTAAATCGTCCTTGAAGAGAAATGTTGGAGAAGGTTCTAAACCTGAGATTCCTATTGTCATCATTCTCTGAAATGAATTTGGTGCTATTTTTAAACCAAATGGTAGTCGCGTGAAGCAATTTCTCGTTGAAAATTACGTTATATCTCTTGAACTCTCTTCAAGTTCAATGGCATGAAAAATACTTTGCTCTTCCTAGTTGCTCCAAAATGTCATCAATTCTAGGGAGTGGACATTTGTCGGTAAGTACTTTCTAATTAATTGGACCATAGTCTATGACTTATCTCCATTTTTTCTCTTCAGGAAGTGATTTCTTAGGTACTAACAAGAGCGGACTATTATACTCAGACACAGATGGTTCAACGATATTATCGATATTATAATTAGCCAGCTTGTTTCTTTATTTCTTCTTGATGGCTATGCGGAATTCTGTAATTATACCCGTTACTTGTAGAGTAAAAGGGTATAGTAGATTCGACGGAAAGTATGTAACAGGCAGAAGGAAGCGTTTTGACCCCACAAAGTATATATATTCTTAATCAGTATCACTAGCCGAGTCGATCTAGCCATGCCCGTCTGTCCGTCTGTCCGTATAAACGCTGAGATCTCGGTAACTATAAAAGCTAGGCTATTGGGATGCACAGCGCAAGTTTGTTTCAGCAAGGTGCCACGCCCACTCTAACGCCCACAACCCGCCCAAAGCTGTGGTTCCTACAGTTTTAATGCTAGAATACAAATTTTAACTGAAATGTATTGTTCTCATCAATAACTATCTATTGACCCAAAAAAAAAGTAAACGCTTAAATCTGTGTACCGCCCACATAACCATTTATTGAGATCAGGGGTAGGTGGGGCATATCTCCATTTCCTTTTTGTCCCTTTAGCTGAGTAAAGGGTATCTGATAGTCGAGGTACTCGACTATAGCGTTCTTTCTAAAATATACACCGGTTCTTTGTCCTTAAGTCTTAATTTTTGTTTGTTAAAATTATATAATTATATAATTATAAATAAGTTAATTAGGCTTTAAATGGTGAGGGGAAATTCTTTCTTAGTTGAGCCATGATTTCATATTTTCTTGAATTGTTATTAGTTTGAATTATATCGTGATATGAAAGTATATCGTATTTTAAGTTAAGTATTCAGTAAATGGACAAACGTATTTTTGGATGTTGCTACTGTGCTTACAACGTATATACCAGATGTAATTTCCTGGTTCGGAATTAAAACACTATCTTCTGTAGAGTTTAACTTTAATTTTTGGACAACTTCGGATCTTGCTGGTAACAGTATTGAATTACTAACAGAACTGAATGTTATCGGAATATGAATTGGGTATTTTAAATTGTTTGGTCAAACTAATAACCAATAACCCCATGGTTCACAATCTAGTTTACAATTTAAATTTTTTATGAAGTCTAGACCCATTATTCCATCGCAATGTATTGCAAAGTTTGATGTTACTAGGTGAAAATTAGTATTTACTTATCTGTTTGAAGCTCAATTCTAACCAAACCATTGGACCGGATCGTACCATGTCCAATGACTTGTATGTTCACTGTTATTTCTTTTTGTATTTCTTTAAATACATCAGAATTTCATTTAAATAGGGAAATTTCTGCTCTTGTGTCGATCAAAAATGTGAGATTTGTGTTACTACATGAATTATATTTTACTAATTTAAGATGTATGAATTTATGAATTTATGCCATTACCTCTATAGTTTCCTCTATTATTGTTATAGAAACCACGGTTACTATTATTGTTATATATATTCTTGATCATTGATGATATTGATATTCTTTTGAATCAATCGATAGGTATTGACGAGACTAATACATTTCAGTTAAAATTTTTTATCTAGCCCGAAAATTGTGGGCGCCACAGGATTTGGCGGCTTGTGGGCGTGGCATATTCGCGTAACAAACTTGCGCTGCGCTCAAAGCTACGGAATCTAAGTCTAAAATCCCAATTCTCTATCTTTGATAGTTTCCGAAATACCCACGTTCATATCTACGTTTTTTTGAAGTTAAAGTGGGCGTGGCAAATTTTTTGGATCAATCGATACGTATTGACGAGACCAATACATTTTAGTTAAAAGTTTTAATCTAGCATGACAATTATGGGCGTCACAGGTTTGGGCGATTTGTGGGCGTTAAGGTAAGCGTAGCAAACTTTTTTTTGGGCCACGCCCACTCTAACGCTCATAACGTTTTAATGGGTCTACCGCCGGTAGGTGGCGCATTTTAATCTCGCCTTGCTGCTTGCATGTCTCCATTTCCCTTTGGTCCCTTTAGCTGAGTAACGGGTATCTGATAGTCGAGGTACTCGACTATTGCGTTCTTCCTTGTTTTTATTGATTTTGCTGTTGGTGCTTTGTTCTACGGGCGGTACAGGTGTGCTCGCAGTGTGGCGAGTGCAGTGGGCTTTGGAAATCCCTTAGACACTCCTTTTTTAGTGCCGGGGTGTCGTTTTTCTGAGGAGGTTTGATTTTAATTTTAGTATTGGTATTTGATATTGCAGTGTAGGTGGTAGTGTGCGCGCTTTTTTTTCTGACTTTTTTTTTATTAATAGTTTTTTTACGTGGTCAAGCTCAGCGTGGAGCTTCACCGATGTATTCCAACCAATTTGTTCACCATTTAATAATTTAAGCAACTTTGCCTTTCTGATTTTAAGGCGTTGCACCACACTGCTTCTTTTTCCACACATACCCCTCTACTCACTGCGTTTTTATGTGGTTGTTTTAATAGATTTCATGTTTTTTATCAAGTTGTCTCTGCAACGTAATAGGTTGATGATTTGATGTTGACCTCCAGTTGTCCTAGATTCATCTACAAGTCATTTCACGGTCGCCATGTAATAAGTTCGGAGCTTCCAAAGTAATAGTCCAGATTGTATTTTATAATTACTTAATTAGAGAGCGACTCTACAGGTCGCTTCTCTGGATTTTGATCGAATTAATATTAACACTATGTCTTCCTGCGCTAGGAGTCCTAAGCGCAGGCTTTTTCTGTCCTGGTGGTGCAGTTCATGCGCCGACCCAACTTTTTAATCCTCCTCCTGGACCCCACATATTTGTTTGTGGGTCGTCTTTTGTTGTTCCTCGACTCGGAGCAACCGTATTTGATCCCTTCCTTGATTGCGTGTCCGTTGTCATATCTCCCGCTTTAGATTTTCCTTCTCCTGGAGATTGTCTTACTGTGTGGAGTGGAGTTGTACCCAGCGCTGCTGGTTACACTCTTCATCAATGTTTATGCTCCTACATCATCTATTCCGTAAAGAATGCCAGATATGATGTCCGGTCCTCATACGTTACTTGTAGTCGTTGGAGCTGGCTAGCAGCTTCGATGGCTTGTTCGTAAACATGGAAGGCCTTCATTATGTCTTGTGAAGTGTCGGTCCCCGGTTGTGGTTTTTAAAGCGGAAACATGGTAGTTCTGATTACTTGTTCCGCTCATCATGTGGTTTGGACCATTCTATCAATTCATTCCCCGCAGTTCTGAGTTTATTGCCTTTTGGAGTCGTCGGATTACGTTCAGGGACTTAGGCGACATACAGGTCGTTAGCATGGAATACCCCGACACTTTTTCCCACTGCATTGCCCAGCTCATATAGCGCTTTGCCCTTACGCTGGAGTACAACACAGCGAATTCGATTCCGACCAAGCTTGGCATTATATACGTCAGCTTAGTTATGCTGCCTGTAGTATTCCCCATAGACAACTTGTCCCACGAAAATTCTACGATCTTACTACGGGTGTTATATGGCTTTTCCGCGCGTTCATGCGTTCGGCTTAGTCCCTGGGTCACCTTTTGTCGGATGAGTTTCATCTTATCTGATAGGCTTATTTGCGGATCTCCTGCCTATATTCCCCCAATTTCCGAAAGATCGGATAGGCTATTCCGTGGTTAATCATCCGCGTCTGGAACATGGCTTAATACGGTTCCAAGTCTATCGACTCGTGCAGGCCATTCATAAGGGCACACTCTATTCGACTTAGTTGGGTATCAAAAATTTGCTGATCGGTGGCAATTGTTGCTCGCAGAATTTGGAGCAAGTCAGAGTGGATGAACTCGGGGTCCCTATACTGAGGGAAAATTTGGTCTCGAGCAATTTGAGTTTAGCTACTGTATGTCTCAACGGTTGCAGCCAAACAAATTTGGAGAAGTTCTCCAGGCATATAAAAATCACCGAATTCCCAGCTTAGGTCCTCGGGTATGGTCCCATAAAGTCGATGAAGAACTTTTGGCCAGCCCGCTCTGTAACCCGCTGTTCTCCCATGGGTGGTCGGTTCTTTTTGTTGGCGGCCTTGGTGATCTTACAGACCTCGCACTCCTTTACTACTTTTTGGACACCTACAGCCATCCCTGTGCAACCCATTTGTGCAACCCCCATGCACTGCGGTTATGGCATGATGTGCTCTCCAGACTTAAACGGGGCGCAGCTCGGCGGGAACCCAAAGCTTCCATGCTCGGGATTCATCAACGGCGTCGTTTAGGCAAAATCTCATCTGGACTTTTATCTACATTTTGGTCCACTGCCTGAACTAGTTTGACGTAATCCGCCGATTTTAACGCCGTCGAGTCGAGGTTGATGTGTATGTCAAGCTCTTCCGCGCCAGCCTTGTGTAACTCGTGAGTGGGATAACATTCAGTGATCCTTTCCTGTGCTCTATGGTGAAGTCGAACGCTTGTAGTTTCTGACTCCATCGCGCTAATCTGCCAGATAAGACCTTTTGACCCATCAGCCATTTATGACTAGCGTGGTCAGTGATCACTTTGAAGGGGATTTTCTCTACGTAGGCACGGTATTAGGCAATGCTGAGAATGGCGGCATAACATTCCAATTCGGTTATGCTATAATTCCGCTGCGATTTGTTCAATTTGGCTGACATATACATATAATAGGTGTTCGCCGCCTGCGTCATCGGCTTGGAACAAAAACTCCAGCAGCGCAACCAGCGAGCAAAAAGGCCAAGACAACCAACCGCGGCACATGGTCGAGGTCCTTTGCGGAAGTGGTAAAGGATCGGAAGATCATTGGCGTCATCGATCAGAGCGATGAAGGAGGTAGGAACCTTCTGAACCAGCTTTGCTTGGAATCCCTCGCAGCGCAACAGAACCGGCTGAACTATGGGTTCGACAAGGTGCAGATTCGCATCTATGACACGGACATGTTTGCGGCAGACAACCTGGCTGCCTGCCCATCGTATGAACCCCCGAGTGATGACAAAATGGAACACGAGGAGGCCACGTACGTGTCAACTGACTCAGAGCTTACCGAAAGCCTGAAGCAGCTGTGCACTCAGGTCACGACCCGACCGGGCGCACTGTTCTCCAGGACATAGCAGAGCAAGCGGAGGGTACCCAGCCCGATCACGGTCCGAAAGATGGTGCAGTTTCTACAGATTAATCTGCACCACAGCAAGGCAGCATCCGCTGCCCTTCTCATCTGCCTGGCAACAGGCAAAATAGACGTAGTCCTCATTCAAGAGCCATGGGTTGTTGGTAACAACATCTGTGGCTTATCAACCCCCCTATACAAGCTATTTTTCACGAAGGGTAAGGGTAAAACCAGAACATGCATTCTTACCAAGACACACATTAACGCTTATCTTGTTCCACAGTTTAGCGAAGGCGACCTCACCACAGTCAGACTGGAGCTAACCACACACACACATCACACCATATCATCATTTTATATGGCTCTCGACCACGACCGGCCAATACCAAACACCATAACACAAAAACTCATACACGCACACTCATATATGGAACTCATCCTAGGAGGGGACGCTCACTCATACCACACGCAATGGGGAAGTACAAAAACAAACGAAAGGGGTCAGTTACTCTATGACTATCTCCTGCAATCAAATCTATTCATCTGCAACAAAGGTAATGACCCAACTTTCATCACTACAAATAGGAAGGATGTCTTAGACATTACAATAATATCTGATCCCCTTCTAAACCAGCTCGAAGCGTGGAAGGTGGGGGTCGAACACTCACTCTAGACTGTCCTCCCGCCGAGAACATTACTAATCTAAGATTAATCAACTGGGGATACTACAAAAATCTCCTCAAGAGATACTTACACCGACGCACGTACTCAACGGTCAAGAACTAGAAAACTTAGTTAATACTTTCACTGACATCTGCGGTGATGCCATAAAATGGGCTTGTCCAAGCAGAACAGTCAAAACATAGCACAAGCCGCCATGGTGGAACACAACCCTGGCGAACCTTAAAAGAGAGTTTATAACTTAATTCAACAATAGAGAATCTTCCTGGAACTTATACCATACATAGCTAAGGCTATACAAAAAGGAAATAAGAATATCAAAGCGAAGAGCATGGGCTAATTTCTGAAGTAGCATAGAATGTACGGCGGAGGCATCCAGACTCAGAAGAATTTTAACAAAATCTCCAGCAACCATAGGCTATCCACAAAACAATGCTGATAGCTGGACGGAAAACAGTCAGGAAACCCTTGAACTCCTGTTAGACACACATTTCCCTAAAAACATCCAAGCAGTGGAGTACCTCTACATGCAGTAGAACCTTGACGACCAGAGTATAGACAACATCTCAAACCCTGACCGCATTAAGTGGGCTTTTAACACTTTTAAGCCTTCAAATCCTCCGGCCCGGACGGGTTCTTCCCGGACCAACTACAACGGACACTAGATATATTCCTACCCTGGCTGACAGACATCTTCCACGGCTGCCTAGCACTAAACCACATTCCATCAAGGTGGTTGGACGATAAAGTAATTTTTATACAGAAAGCCGGCAAACCCTCACACACCAACCCAAAAGACTACCGCCGACAAGTCTCTCTTCCTTCTTGTTGAAGACCCTGGAAAGGCTAATTGACATTCATATCAGGCTAACTACCAACCTAAGCCTACTCTCCATCGCACAACATGCGTACCGTAAGAGCAGATCAACAGATACCGCCCTCTTTTCTCTAGTATTTAGTATAGAGAGAGGTTTCCGCAATAAGGTCCTCTCTGGCAGCGTTTCTATACATAGAAGGCGCTTTCAACAACGTCACCCCAACGGCTATAACTAGCGCCCAGACTGAACTGGACATTGAGTGGACTATAGTGGGACCCATACACACCATGCTTACCAGCAGAGTAGTTAACTCCACTGTGGGATCAGCTCACTCGACCAGGAATGTCAGCAGAGGAACCCCGCAAAGAGGTGTAATCTTACCTCTTCTATGGGTTATACATAGTGGTCAACAAACTACTATCACTTCTAGAGGAAGTGGTAGCCTACGCGGATGACGTGGTTATCCTACTGCAAGGCGAATTCCCGCAAACTCTTTGCAATCTGATGGAGACAGCCCTACCCACCCTCTCAAGGTGGACAGCGGATTATGGACTGGGAGTTAACCCAGAAAAGATCGAACTAGTTTTATTCACAAGGAAGTATATGATACCAAGTCGAACTCTCCCAAAAATACACCAAACGCGCCTAGCCCTTAGCATCCAAGAAAAGTACTTAGGTGTCAACCTTGACAAAAAGCTCCACTGGACAGACAACATCTTAGACCGTACACGCAAAGCGGCCATAGCACTCTTCGCTTGTAAAAAAGCTATAGGGAGGAAGTGGGTTTTTTCTCCCGTTATAGTTAACTGGCTATACACTGCAATAGTCAGGCCCATCCTTCTCTACGGAAACATCGTGTGGTAGCCTTCCCTAGAAAAGAATTTTAGCCTAATATCCTGCACAAGATCCAAATAAGCGCAAAACTCTGCATCAGTGGGGCGCACCGCACCACCGCCACTGAAGCACTAAACACAATCGTCGACCTTCTACCCCTGTACCTACTTGCCAAAAGCTGGGCATCTGCAACAGCGCTGAGGCTCCGCGAAACAGCGGCCTGGACAACAGGCTCAACGGTTCACTCCAATATACTAACAAATCAGATATCCATACCAAGCATTACAGACTACGTTCCACCCATAGTCAACTTCGAAAAGACGTAGAAGATCTTCATAACTACCCATACAGACTGGGACAACCTCCCAGTCGAAAACGCTGTCAACATATACTCAGACGGCTCTCAGCTTAACTCCCAAGACGGTGGGGGAGTTTTCTCTTCCGAACTCAGTGGGTGAGTTTTCTCATTTCGCCTACCAGACCACTGTAGTGTTTTCCAACCGGAAGTCATGGCAATTCAGGAAGCCATGTCCCACCTGGACACCCTCTCCAACAACCGATGGAACACAATCTCAACGTGTCACAATTTCGGACTCACCTGGCCAAATTACAACCCGAAAAGAACCAAAATTCTCCTACAATGCAATAGGGAAGACAACTCCGCTCTCCTTAATGCCCTCACGGGCCATTGTCTTCTAGGCCGCAGCTGTAGGCAGATAGACGAAGAGGAGAACAACTCCTAAGCTTTTGCCCAGCGCATAACCTAAAGCGCTTTCAAACCGTAGGGAGCTACACACATCCGAACCTTGCGGCCATTCAGGGCGTAAGCATTCCCAAACGCCTATGTTTCCTAAAAAGAACAAATTGTTTAGTGAAAACCAATAACCCATGAGCTAGGGAAAAGGATCTGCACAGAGATTACGTGGTATCAGAAATGACCCAGTGTGGCCAAAGTGGGTGGATTAGTCATCTAATCTAATCCAATTCCACCTACCTAACCTAAACTAAGCTGGTCTTCCCTTATCCTTTTTCCAGAGAGGATGGACATGTCTCTATCACTTTCCGCAGCTTCGAATGTTGTTCTGGTGTAAGGTGATGTGAGGTATAGGCGGTTTCGAGCTTGGGCTTATCGTTCATATCTAGGCAACCGGTCATAAGGTCTATATCCGGTGTCTCTTTAATGGCGGCAACCTTGGCAAACATTACCGAGAAACGTTAGGCCAAACGTATCCCAGAAATTAAATCCGAAATACAATCGTTGTATCAGACCTGGCGCTATCAGAAACTTGGGTCTCACCACCACTGGCAGTGGGTACATATTCTTCACTTACCCTCCTTATCGGCCGCGTCCGGTTTTTTAAGAAAGCGTTCGCGTCTGCTGCCAATACAGTTCGCACTGGCGCCTGTGTCCAGTAACGCTAGTATTTCTTATCCATCGACCTTAGTTTTGGCAAAGAAACGGTTGTCGTTTTGTACGCTCACCACCGTATCCACCAGCTTTTGCTTGAGCCTGCGATAGTCCGCTCGGGCATCATATAACTTCAGTATCTTCCGTGCGGTCCGTGTCTTGCTACCTGCATCTTCCGAGCAGGTGAAGATACGTTCTCAAGCGAGTTTGTACACCTTCTATCGTTGTTCTAAGCTCTTGGGGGGGGGGTGTTTTTTTGCTTGGGCTTGGCTGTTTTTACCGGAAAGGGCTTGTCCTTGTCCAGCCGGCTATCCCGGTCTTGCCGTACGGACTCCGCGGAAAAGCCGCTGGGTTAGCGTACGCATCCGTGCCTATTTTCTCGCACAACCGGCAGGTGGCATTGTAGCGGGCCTCGGCATCCATGTCCTTCTTCATAACGCCCTCGTGTTTCATTCCGCTGCCGGTTAAATTCCTCCACCGTGACCGCGTCCGGAAAGTCTGGAATTCCTCTATCTTGTTGAGGGGCAGGATGCGCATATTCTTTCCAGTGTTCTTTAACCAGAGATCAAATCGGAGACCCTCTCTTTTAGGCTCCGCTAACAGGGTTATTAGGAACGATAACAGCAACCCACTCATCTGGGAGTTCATGTTGTCCTTTAAAAGCTCAAATTCATGTTCAGCGATTTTATTTTTCAGCTTCAAAAGCAAATTGTGCATATCGGAAACGTAGTCGCTAAAGGTTTCGTGCGTCCTTGACCTTCATTAGGTGAGTCCCGGTAGTGGAAAACGCCCGTCTCATTTCCTGCGTCAATGAGTAGTAGTCAAAGTCACAGTCTTCAGCCTTGTCCTCCTTTAGCTGCCAATACCATTTAGTGGCTACAAATGCCAGCAGAATATGGAACTAGCGAAAGACTTGTTGGCGGCTTAGGCTATAGGTTAGGTTAGGTAGGAGTGGTTGGAAACTAGATATTAATCCCCTCACTTAGGCCACAATGGGCCCCTTGTGATACCACATGATCTCTGAAAGATCCGTTTCCCTAGCTCATGGGTTATCTGCTTTCGCGAAGTATTCTGTTCTTCTCAAGAAACATAATAGTTTTTGAATGCTTACGTCCTGAATGGCCGCAAGGTTCGGAAGTGTGTAGCTACCTAGGGTTTGAAAGCGCTTTAGGTTATGCGCTGGGCAGAAGCATAGGAGGTGTTCGATGCTCTCCTCTTCGTCTATCTGTTTGCAGTTGCGGCAAAAATCGTGGTAACTCAGACCCAGCCTTAGCGCATGAGTCCCTATAAGACAGTGGCCCGTGAGGGCATTTAGGAGAGTGGAGATGTCCTCCCTGCTACGTTGTAGGAGAGTTTTTGTTCTTTTCGAGTTGTAGTTTTGCTATGTGAGTCTAGAATTGTGGCATGTTGAGATCGAGTTCCAACGGTTGTTGGAAAGTGTATACAATCTCTGCCTGAGATGGAGCTTGCAGGTAGCCATGGGCATACCTACCGTGTCCTTATCACGAAGGATATCGGCGGTTGTCCCCTGTCTTGCTAGCTCGTCTGCTATGCAGTTGCCCTCAATATTGCGGTGTCCAGGCACCCAGATGAGGTTGATTCTCAGATGAGTGGCCATCTCGTTAAGAGATTTGCGGCATTCAGAGATTGTTTTTGAGTTCGTTGTGTAGGAGTCGAGGGCCCTGAGGGCTGCTTGACTATCCGAGAAGATGAAGATATCTATGTCTTGATGTACAGACGTGTTCAGGTGGGTAATGGCTTCCTGAATTGCCATCACTTCCGCTTGGAAAACACTACAATGGTCTGGTAGGCAGAATGAGACTTTTATGTCTATTTCGGGGGAAAAGACTCCCCCACCTGTTTGGGAGTTAAGCTTGGAGCCGTCCGTGTATATGTTGACGGCGTTTTCGAATTGGTGTGGGAAGTTGTCCCAGTCTGTACGGGTGGGTATGAAGATCTCGTATCTTCTTTCGAAGTTGACTATGGGTGGAACGTAATCTGTGATATGTGGTATGGATAGATGGTTTGTTAGGATACTGGAGTGACCCGTAGAGCCTGTTGGCCATGCCGCTGCTTCGCGGAGCCTCAGCGCTGTTGCAGATGCCCAGCTTTTGGCAAGTAGGTCCAGGGGTTGGAGATCGACGCGAAGCGCTCCACTGATGCAGAGCTCTGCGCTTCTTTGGATCTTGTGAAGGATCCGGAGGTTGCAGTTCTTATCTAGAGAAGGCCACCAAACGATGTTTCCGTAGAGGAGAATGGGCCTGACTATTGCAGTATAAAGCCAGTGAACTATCATGGGGGAGAAACCCCACTTCCTCCCTATGGCTTTTTTACAAGCGAAGAGGGCTATGGCCGCTTTGCGTGTGCGATCTAGGATGTTATCTGACCAGAGGAGCTTTTTGTCAAGGATGACACCTAGGTACTTTGCTTGGTTGCTAAAGGTTAGGCGCGTTTGGTGTAGTTTTTGGGGAACTAGAATTGGTACCTTATACTTCCTTGTAAAGAGAACTAGTTCGGTCTTTTCTGGGTTAACTCCCAGTCCACAGACAGCCGTCCACCGGGAAAGGGTGGATAGGGCTGTCTCCATTAGATTGCAATGGGTTTGCGGGAATTTGCCCTGCAGTAGGATAACCACGTCATCCGCGTAGGCTACCACTTTTGTGCCGGCCTCTTCTAGAAGTGATAGCAGTTTGTTGATCACTAAAACCCATAGAAGAGGTGAGAGTACGCCCCCTTGTGGGGTTCCTCTGCTGACGTTCCTGGTCGACTGGGCCGATCCCATAGTGGAGTACACTACTCTACTGGTTAGCATGGTGTTTGAGTCCCACTATGGACCGCTCAATGCCCACATTAGTCAGAGCACCAGTAATCGCCGTTGGGGTGACGTTGTTAAAGGCGCCTTCTATGTCTAGAAACGCTGCAAGAGAGTATTCCTTATTGCGGAAACCCCTCTCTATACTGTACACTAGAGAGTGGAGGGCGGTATCTGTTGATCTACCCTTACGGTACGCATGCTGTGCGTCAGAGAGTAGGCTACGGTCGATGGTTAGTCTGATATGGGTGTCAATTAGCCTTTCCAGGGTCTTCAACAAGAAGGATTAGTCTCTCTAATCGGGCGGAAGTCCTTTGGGTTGGTGTGGGAGGGCTTGCCGGCTTTCGGTATAAAAATTACCTTAACGTCCAGCCACCTTGTTGGAATATGGCTTAGAGCAAGGCAGCCGTGGAAGATGGCTGTCAGCCAGGGTAGGGACATATCTAGTGTCCGTTGTAGCTGGGCCGGGAAGAACCCATCCGGGCCAGGTGATTTGAAGGGCTTAAAAGAGTTGACAGCCCACTGAATGCGGCCAGGGTTTGAAATGTTGTTAATACACTGGTCGTCTAAGTTCTCCTCTATGTAAAGGTCCTCCACTACATGGGTATTCTTAGGGAAGTGGGTGTCTAACAGTAGTTCAAGGGTTTCCTGACTGTTTTCCGTCCAGCTGTCAGCATTGGTTTTAAGATAGCCAATGGTTGCTGGAGCTTTTGCTAGAATTCTTCTGAGTCTGTATGCCTCCGCAGTAGATTCTATGCTGCTGCAGAAGTTAGCCCAAGCTCTTCGTTTTGATGTTCTAATTTCCTTTTTGTATAGGCTTAGTTTTGTATGATATAAGTTCCAGGAGGATTCGCTATTGTTGTATTTAGCTCTATTAAAGTAAGTTCTACACTCTCTTTTAAGGTTCGCTAGGGTTGCGTTCCACCAAGGGGGTTTGTGCTTTGTTTTGACTGTTCTGCTTGGGCAAGCCCTTTTTAAGGCCTCAACGCAGATATCAGTAAAAGTGTTAACTAGGTTATCTAATTCTTGACGGTTGCGTATGTGTCGGAGGAGCGTGTAGGTTCCTGTTGAGGAGATTCTTGTAGTAACCCCAGTTGGTTAATCTTAGATTAGTGATGTTCTCGGCGGGAGGACAGTCTAGACTTATTGTAAATTCTATGTATCGGTGGTCTGAGAATGAGTGTTCGATCCCCATCTTCCACGCTTCTAGCTGGTTAGGTAGGGGATCAGATATTAGTGTAATGTCTAGTACTTCCCTCTTATTTCTAGTGATGAAAGTTGGTTCATTACCCTTGTTGCAGATGAATAGATTTGATTGGAGGAGATAGTCTTAGAGTAACTCACCCCTTTCGTTGGTGTTTGTACTTCCCTATTGTGTGTGGTGTGAGTTAGTGTCTCCACCCAGGAGGAGTTCCTTAGATGAGTGAGTGCGTATGAGTTGTTGTGTAGTGGTGTTTAGTAGTGGCCCTTCGTAGTCGTTAGCCAGATAGAATGATGCTATGGTGTGATGAGTGTGTTCGTTTAGCTCCAGTCTGACCGTGGTGAGGTCGCCTTCGCTAAACTGTGGAATAAGAAATGTATTAAAGTGTGCCTTTGTAAGAATGCAGGTTCTGGTTTTACCTGCATTAGGCTTAGGCTATACAACTCTTGCAATCGGTCGACGCGGAACAGGAAAATCTTAGCTGCTATGCCGCCACCGTCTGATTTTTTGCTAGATTCCACGGCTCTCTTTCAAGCCTTGGAGCGTTCGCACTCCGGGGTCGGTGATTCTCTCCGCGCGTTGTTGAGCGGGTCATTCTTCCGGTGCTGGGTTGGAATAGATTCTTTTCCTGGGGCCCCTTCATTTATGTAGTGGGACCCTCTTTGTAGGCCTCCCCTTTCTTTAATAGTTTTGTCGCTTTGTGCTGATTAATACAGACACGCAATTTTTATACTTTTTTTTTATGCTTAGTATAAATGTGGTAGCTTTCAAAACGCCAGGTCTGCGACGTAAACGCTGAAGAAGTGACAATAAATGTTTATATATTGGCGGCCTCTCCTTGATCAAGAACCGTCCGATATGTAAGCCCCAAAAAAAAACGAATATCCCTAACTAGGGGTGTTAGCCACTTCTACAAAACTTCTACACAACCGCTAAGCTAACATGCCCCTACTTTCATCTCAAGTGTTCCAAACGGAAACTGGCTGTGTTTAGAAAAGGAATATGCACAAAAACCCCCTCCCACCAGTCGTCGGAAACCAGGTTGTTTGACCGAACATTCTCGGCTTCCACAACAGTTTCCTATTTCTCTGGACTCGAACCAATCAAACGACCTGACAAACCAGCCTAGTACGTCGTGGGGCGTCGACCAGGGAAACTTAAAATCGCCCACCGCCCAAATATGTCAAGGAAGACCGCACCGGATGCTAGGGTCAGCGGGAATTCAGCTGGCGATACCCGATCCGGCCCATGCTAGCGCTGCGTGCTTAAGTTACGAGGCCCTGCGTTAACAGATATTCGGCCAGCAACAGAGTTGCAGAGTTAGTAGCGGCTGCCCGAAATGTGCGGGATCAGCATCTTAGCCGTACAAAGGAGCCGCAGTCTTCATTCCAGAATCAATTGTACTTACGGTTCAGTTTCTAAACAGAGGTCGACCAGCCCAAACGGGCACTCAATAAATATTAATTATAATTATCCCCTAAATAAAAATTACAAATATTAAGCTGACCTAACAGAGTTTTAATTAACTAGCACATCTAAATTGTACTTACGTTAATTTCAACAAATAGTCGGTATACTTGCTTATTTTAAAACAAAACAGAGAATTTATACGATTGTGAAAGACAAAAAAATGTAAACGCTTTAAAGTCAAGCCTCTATTCTGAGAAAAGGTTCTGATTGTGTGGCCGCTCAGCACTGACGGCCACAGAAGTTGGGGACTTTAAAGTTACTAGTTTAAAAACTAAAACGTATAAGTATCTGCATGCTTTAAACTTTTTAAGCTCCCTGCTCTATAAAATAGTCAAATTACTCATAGTAAATAAAGATGTTACGCACGCCCTCCACTTAGAAAGATTCACATAGAGAAACAACGACGAATCTGTAGACAGGGGGAGGGGTGCATGTGACTAACCAGACTCATACTGGTAAAGGCAGAAGAAAATGCAATTCGGCAATTCTCGGGTGTCGCGTGGCCAGAACAACGGCCACGGTCGATCTACTGGTAGCCATACTCCGGTAGCTGGCAAAGGCCAACAGCCGGCCGTTGACTCCCAAGATAGCAGATAACAAGAAACAGTAATCCTAGGTGGGAACACCTAGTCTATCCGATCCATACCGGCAGCCAAGTAAAAGCTCTAGTCTGGTATAAAAGACCTTAGACGAAAAGAGAAAAGGAGTGAATTAATTTGGGTGTCTCGCTGACGGAAGCCGGCAGCTCCGAGGGAAGGCGACTTTCCCTGGGTTAGTCGTCCACGGAGTCTTCTGCCACCAGGACCAGCCACCATATCCAACAGTCCTTGAGGATGAAGAATCTTATATGTCGGACAAGCGCCGCCATTGTCATCAAAGAACGTGGAGAAGATCAACAATAAGGACGACATCCGACATACTGTGATGTTTGTGGCCGCAGTACCCGTGATCTCCATGCTCCTGAAATTTGTAGGGCTGTGATCGGGCTGTGTTTCTGCCATATTTCCTCCCCTTCACATATTAGTGTGCCAAATGGAGCGTCGCGGGTCTTGCAATACGATTCCCTATTGTCAAGGTTGTCCGTCGAAAGTTATGTCATTGTTCTTGACCTACTCCACTTCTCGCGTCAGAACACCCTCCTTGTTGAAGTGATAGCACACCATGGCTTTGAATTCTTTTTCACATTATAAATTTATTGAGTAATATAGATGGATGAGTAACATAGTTTTGGCTAATGCATATAAATTTAATTTAATTGTCAATTGTTTTTATTAGCGGAGAGTATCGAATTTACCACCTATTAAGGTGCACACATCAGCAAAACGCTGACTATTCACGACTACAAACGTCGCTCAGAGGGCTCTTCCAATTGTACATACAACTACAAAGCTGAAACTCGCCGCTGAAAAAAAATGATGTTTAGTAAATCTAATTAATTATGTAGTTACGGTTCAGTTTAACTCCAGACCTCATTTAGTAAAGACGTGCAGCTACGGCGATCTAAAATCACCAACAACCAGTGCTTATCAGCAGAACTTGCAACAACAAACAAGTAAACAAAAGAGACACACAAAAAAACAAAAAAAAAATACAGCAACAAACAGTCAAATGTTACCACCAGACAAAAACAGACTTTCTTCTAAAAACTCAATAATTGAACATAAGTTTATTGTTATAAAAAGAAAACACAATTTATCCCTGGAAAACACAAATCCATTTGTTATAAAGAAATCAATCGACTACATTTGCGGAGGAGAAGTCGAAATAGTATTCACACGCCCATACATACCACCCCCTATGCAATGCAAAAAATGCCTTCGCTTCAACCACCCCCTGGCTGCAAGCAAGAAAACCCTTCATGCAAAAACTGCTCTTAAGCCACTCACACCAACGACAACAACGAATGCAAACAACAACCAAAATGCATTAACTGCAAGGGCAACCATACATATACGGACAGAAAATGCCCAATATTTCTCAAGGAACAGGAACTCATAGTCATCAGAATCACCGAAAAAGTAAACCACAAAACTGCGCGCTCCATTTACTTTACACGTCACAATCCTATCCAAGAAACGTCTTACTCCCAAACCGTAAAAAATCCACCACTAACAGAAAACCCCACCAGACCAATTGAAACACAAAAACATAATAAAAACGAAATCTTTACGAAAACAACGACACTAGACGACTTTCTCAAAGAGGTAGACAAGAAATATGAAGAGATTTCTAAGACAGTACGGACCCCCGCAGTCTACGACTCGTTCGATGAAGAAATGCGCTCACCTACCAATGACGACTCTCAAAAACCCTCGACATCAACAAACGACCGTGTAGAAAAATCCATCCTATCTAAGAACCTGAAAGCAAAAGAACAAAGATCAAACCTTTCCAGCACAAAGGTCAAAAAACAAACAAAAAACTTCCATAAACTATGTCCTTAAAAATATTAAAATGGAATATAAAGGGACATTTGAACAACTACAACCAACTAATAATACTCATCAAGACACACTCTCCACATATTATCTCACTGCAAGAAACACACACACAATATTTTCATACCCTACCGACACCAATTAACTACAATATACTAACAAACATTGCACCTAACAGATTTGGAGGAGTAGCCCTGCTAATCCACAAATCAATTCAACACACTCAAAGCACCAACAATAAAGATGTAGAAGCAATCGCACCAGAAATGAAATTAAAACAAAACTTTAAAATATACTATATTTATATTTCACCCAACAAATCCTTTTCCCGGAATAACCTGAACAACGTAATTAACATGAATAACGAAACTGTCAGGAACAGGAAACAGGAAATTTTAACAGCTGGCACCAAAACTGGGGATCCACACACTCGAACGCAAGAGGAAAAACAATAGCTAAGTACATTGAACAGTCACAACTTATCCTACTAATTGATAAGTCACCAACACACTTTTCTACACACAACACATTCACACACATTGACCTCTGCTTTTGTTCTTCCTCTCTCACACCTGGAATATAATAGATGACCTTTTCGGAAGTGACCACTTCCCAATCATCACCACCCTTTTTCCAACCGACACCACCATCAACAAAAAGACACCAAAGACAGACAAATTTTTAAATTAAGCGAGGCAAACTGGGACAACTTTGCAACCCACACACATAGCAACAACCACCTATACCCTCCCTCAACTAACATAAACAAAGAACAAAATAATTATAAAAAGCGCACACCATGCAATACCACAAACACTACCCAACCGACATTCACGCACAAAAACTTAGCAGACTTACACATAAAGAAAAAACAAACATGGAAAGCATTGAAAAGAAACACAACCCAAGAAAAGATCATTGCTTACAGAAAAGCAAACGCGTTCCTGAAAAGGGAAATTAAAATTAGGAAAAGGGAATCCACAACCACTTTCACATCAACCATCCAAGCAAACACACCAACAACAAAAATATGGAACAACATTCGCCGATTTTGCGGTAACGTGACTACGAACGACAAAAACCAAATCGCTAACCTGCTCGCACAAGACTGGTCCCATCTCTCAAAAGACGCAAACTTCAGCCAAGAATTCACCTCCCATAAATACAACACAAAAACCTTCAATCACATCCCAACCACATCTGCTTTAGAAATTGACAAACCCATAACCAATATCGAATTAACCATTGCACTTAAGAGTACAACACCAGGAATCAATAGAATGTCATACCCCATGATTAAACACAGTTCGCCATCAATAAAAAATAGAATACTTTCCCACTTCAACCACATCTTCAACCACTACATACCTCAATCAAACAAAACCAGTCTGATCATACCAATTCTGAAACCTCAAAAGGACAAAACCGACATCTCATCATTCCGACCCATATCACTTAACTGCTGCCTGAGTAAAACAATGGACAAAATAATAGCGAACAGACTATGGTGGTTCCTTAACAATGACAAACTTCTACACCCACACCGAATCGGTTTTAAGAAAGGTAAATCGACTTAAGATAATCTGCTCTATCCAGATCACATCATCACGAAGTCGCTCAATACCAGGAAACATACCTCACTCATCTCTCTTGACTTTGCAAGAGCTTTCAATCGAGTAGGTACCCACTCAATAATTGACCATCTGATAAAATGGAAATGTGGCCACAAAATAAAAAATTATATTATAAACTTCACCAAAAGCAGAAAGATAATAGTCCGAGTAGGCACACACTACTCAAATGTACACCCTTTGGAAAACGGAATCCCGCAAGGATCCCCCATATCAGTGGTACTCTTTCTAATAGCCTTCAATAAACTACCCAACATCCTGACAATATATAAACAGATAAAATTTAGCGGATATGCAGATGATTTTCTATTGCTGGTAAATCTAAAAAACAAGAAAAACATTACTGTCAACCTAAACCACCTCTTTAGGAAAATAGAAGACTGTGGAAGCTACTCAGGCGCATCCCTGTCACAAACTAAATGTGAACATCTACACATATGTAGAAAACGATCCAAACAACTCACGCAACTGCCCTCTCTGCCAATCAGTTCCAGTTAACATGGAACACATCCTAGACTCATGCCCAGCAATAACCCAGGACAAGCAACTACTTTTTAAAAATCTCAAAGCCACCGATCACCTCATGCACCCAACAGCAGAAAACATAACAACTACCATAAATTTCCTAAGAAAAACAAAGTTATATAATCTAATGTAAAACAAAAATTTTACATATTCTTAAATTAAGTTCACTCACTAAAAATTACGTAGTCGAAGGCCCCGCAGCTAGCACTATAACCCCCCTATGTTAGTTTTAGTTTTGTAAACTTTACCAACATCTTTAATAAATAAATAAATAAATATGTAGTTACGGTTATTTATTAGGTATTAATTCTTGAGCTTAACTATGAACGTATTAACATTGCCCAATAATTACGTTTGGTACAGTAGAGATAACAGTCGCATTTTCTGACTTGTTGCAATGTATAAGTGGTGAAAAATCTAGACGGAAGGTCTCAATATATAAATTCTCCAATTTGTTTATAGTTATTGGTATTAAATTCTTAAATTGAAAGGTGGATCTTAGCTAATCGTACTTTCAAATGATTGTGTGGTTACCATGATGCACGGATATATATAAAGATGTATTTTAATATGGAAACCTCGTTCCGACACACTTAACATCCTTTTAATCATGGGCGATGAGACCTCGACGCTCTGGATCCTGGGCTTTGGGAAACGTTACAGTGGGTTTGTATATACATACGTCGATACAAGTTGGCGGTTTACAGAAACAACACAACACAAAAACTACGTTACACAAAAAAAATAACACTTTGCCAGTATAAATGTGTATGTATGCATCGCATGGGAGTTCAACTGCGGCACACGTCAGTTCGAATGCCCGGGCTGGGGCTGGTCGGTGCAGCTCCAATTTCTTTTTCAACGTATTCGTTGGTTCTGTTTTACTTGCATTCAGAAATGCTTGCACTAGAAAATTGTTTTTAAATGTTTTGGCGATTCACTTCTGTTTGTAATTAACTGCAATTTATTCGGTTTTTGTTTGGTTTATTGTATTTTCTTGCACTTTGGCTTCGATGTTACTACTTTTTCCAGGGCGTGATGTTGGTCGCGAAGTCTCTGCGCAGATCGCTTGCACATCCTAACGACTTTCAGGATGACCAGAACAAGGAGTAGTCCAACGACAAGCTTCAGCGTTTTGTTGACAATCTGAATATCGTCCTTATAATCGATGATCTCCACTGGGTTTATACCGTCGGCGGTACTGCCGGCCACTTTGGATGTTTTGCTACCAATCTTGGGGTCCCTAGGGCAGAAGCGTAGTTCGTCCCTTGGAGTTTGGAGGTAATCTTAGTACAGGATGCGGTCGATCGCAGGATCGAATTTGCCTTGCTTGTCATTTGCGCCCCTACCTCTGACTCAAGCTGTTGTTTCGCTGGGTGAATGTGTATGTGGAGGACGTACGTAACATAATAGCTAACATTTTTTATTCCTAACCACTTTTTGGCTTCTCTCAAAATGTGTTCGAACGATTTCTTTTTAAATTTCAAACTATACAACCCTTGAAAAACCTCAACTTTTGATGCATAACACTTATTGTCATAAAAACTACCGTTCGAAAGATATTGAGCAATAAAAAGTGCAATCCGTTTTAGTTCAGTGTAAAAAACATTTCTTAGCTTATATTAATATAATTGTTTGTGGGGAAGACAACAAATATGCCACCCTTATATTTATAATTAATAACGCACGAATAGGTTATATTAAAATGTATAGCGTTTATTCGGAGCGGCAGACGGACTGTGAATGTGTAAAAAGCTTGGCTCCAAGATCTTCATATAGACATATGCAGGCTTACAAAGTAGTTGCTGAATAGATAAGCGACAGCTTTATGGGTATAAGAAAGAAGGCGAAAGATAAGCAGAGAGCGATGCAGGTGCCGTCGTACACCTATGCGCGCATGACTAGGCGCTGGCGATCTGCTCCGAACATACTCCCCCCGTTGGAAGAGGTAAGGTTCCAACTATCTCGGAATCGATGGGCAGAACGGCTAGCTTGGCGACGGCTCTCTTGATCAGACCCGTAGCTGTACGGACCATAGCTACTCTGATGACTCCGTCCCCGCCGGGTATGACTTCTTGGATGCACCCAAGCTGCCATCTCAAGGGTGGAACGTTGTCCTCCTTAAGCAAAACTATGCGTCCAACCTTGATGTTAGACGTTTCGACGCGCCACTTGCTCCTCTCTTGAAGTAGGGACAAATACTCGCTGCTCCACCTTTTCCAGAAATGTTGCTGCATCTGGGTAACCCGCTGCCATCTGCTGAGGCGGTCTTCGCGAAGACGAGTAATGCCAGGCTCAGGAAACGTAGTGTAGCTGGAACCCTTCAGGAAATGCGCCGGTGTTAGCACCTCAAGGCTTTCAGCATTTTCTGAAATTGGACAGAGTGGACGGGAGTTAAGGATGGCAGAAATCTCATATGCAAGAGTTCTTAATTCATCGATGGCTAAGATGGATGCACCGACGACTCTGTAGAAGTGAAATTTAGCTGACTTCACAGCGGCCTCCCATAAACCACACAAGTGCGGGGCACGCGGAGGGATGAACTTCCAATCGATCCCATCAGCTAAGCAGACGGAAGATATCGATGCTGTGTGCTGCTCGCTCAAAAAGAGCTCTTTCAGCTCGGCAAGCTCTCTCTTTGCACCGACAAAGTTTGTAGCATTGTCGCTCCAAATGGTACGCGGACTGCCTCTAAGGCTGATGAATCTCCTCAGCGCTGCGATGAAAGAATCCGTCGTGAGATCCTGGACCCCTTCCAAATGAGCAGCCTTCGTGGAAAAACAGACAAAGACGGCGATATAGCACTTGTGGGGTGCCTTATTTCTGGCCTCTGCTTTATGATAGAATGGCCCACAATAGTCCACACCTGTGGTATGAAAAGCTGAATTAGGCTGCACTCTATTTGCTGGAAGGCTACCCATGACGTGCTCCCAAGTAACAGGCTTCATTCGGAAACATCGGACGCATTTGTTGATAACGCTGGCGACGAACTTGCGGCCTCCAATCGGCCAGTACCTTTGCCGTAATGCGGCAAGCAGCGCCTGCGATCCTCCATGCAAATATTTCTCATGATAATAAACGATGATCGCCTTGGTGACAGGGTGATCCTTGGGCAACAGTATCGGATGCCTCGTGTCGTAGTCAAAGTTTGCGTTCTGAAGCCTTCCACCCACGCGAAGTAACCCATCGGAGCCGAGTATAGGTCTAAGCGAAACCAGCTTGCTTTTCTGTGGAAACGGCTTGCCCTGGCTAAGAGATCCATACTCCTTCGCCAAATTAACCTGTTGGATGCTCCTCAGAAGAAGTACAGTTCCAGAGTTGATCTCCTCGACCGAAAGTCGACCTTTTAACGGCGCAGATTTGGCTCTGCAATTTGAAATGAATCGATAAATGTATGCAAATACGCGCTGCAACTTATCGAAAGAGTTGAGGAATTTGCAGTTTGATGAACTGTCTATGCAAACGGCCCCAATTAGAGCCACAGAACGGCGCTCTGGAAGATCCTTTACTGAGTCTAGCAGGGACGGCCAATTTGACGAGCTTTGCAGAAGGAATGGAGGCCCGTTAGCCCAAAGGGAATGTTCCAACAATTCTCTTGGGGTACATCCTCGCGATACGACGTCTGCCGGGTTCAAGTTTGTAGGAACGTGATGCCAAGACATGTCTTTCGTCATCTCCTGAATTTTCGCGATTCTGTTTGATACGAAAACGTTAAACTCCCTCGGAGGTTGCCGAATCCACGCCAACACAATGGACGAGTCCGACCAGCAATGAAAGGTGCAATCGAAATCTATGGCTTCCTTGGCGTTTACGATTAGCTCAGCCAATAAAAGCGCTGCGGAAAGTTCTAATCTTGGAATTGTTAAGGCCTTCAATGGAGCTACCCTTGACTTGGCACAGAGCAGATGGACTTTAAATTCTCCCTTGGTCTCCGATCGCAAGTATAGACACGCTCCATAAGCTGACATGCTAGCATCGCAGAATCCATGCAACTCAACGGAAGCCCTTGGTTGCAGTACGAATCGTGGGAATTTTAAGTTCTGTACGACCGATAACTGTGAGGTCAACTCCCCCCATGACGAAAGAATGGGCTCTGGCAGTGCATCATCCCAATCCACGTTCGCACTCCATAGAGATTGCAGAAAAATCTTAGATTTTGTGATAATAGGAATTATTAAACCGAGTGGATCATAGAATTTGGCAATCGTCGACAATGCAACCCGCTTAGTGGGTCGTTGATTGATTGGCAGTTGAGAAAAATGAAATAGGAGCTGATCAGAAGATGGATCCCAGACTAGTCCCAATGCCTTGGCGACATCCGATCCATCGTGAAATTTGATTAACTGCTCCTTGTCGCATTCAGACTCTCCCTTCAGGGCTGCTGACTCATTCGAACACCATTTGCGAATTGGAAAGTGGCCTCGCGACAGTAATTCCTTCACCTGACGACGAATTTCTCTCACCTCCTCAACTGAGTCCCCACCAGATATTAAATCATCCACATAGAAATCTCTACGAACAATTTTTGCTCCAATAGGAAATGATTCCTGCTCATCGTAAGAGAGTTGATGCATGGCCCTTGTAGCCAAGAAGGCAGCTGGCTTGGTTCCGTAAGTCACCGTGTTCAATTTAAAAACACTCAATTCTTTCCTGGAGCTCTCTCTCCAAACGATGCACTGCAAGAAATCATCCGGGTACGAAACACGCACGCAACGGTACATCTTGCAGATATCTCCACAAAGGGCAACTTTAAAAAATCGAAAGCGAAGCAGTATATTGAAGATTTTTTGTTGAATTGTTGGTCCTGCCAGAAGTAAGTCGTTCAGAGAGCTACCAGAAGTTGTTTTGGCAGATCCATCAAAAACGACACGAAGCTTCGTACTCGTGCTTTCCTGCTTATGTACGCAATGATGGGGCAAAAAGAATTGTGTTTCTGGCGGTTCCTTAGTTACAAGAGACATGTGACCTAGGTCGATATACTCCCTCAAAAATGCTGAATACTGAGCTTTCAGGGCTGGGTTTCTATCTAATTTAGCTTCCAAACTCTTGAAACGACGACGAGCCAAGCAATAAGAATCACCTAAAGATTCGAATCCGGAAGTGGTCAAGAGACGAACAGAGTATTGGCCGTTTCCAAGTCGAATGCAATTTTCAGTAAAAAGTTGCTCACATCGCAAGTCTTCCGGCAATAAAGATGGCTTAGACGAAGTAAAGTCCTCAATTTCCCAAAATCGCTTTACAATGGCGAAAAGTGTGTCATCGGAATAATCAGCTGGGTCCTTGATGCTGGCTTGTAAAACCGACTTATGAGTTGGCATGTTCGATGATAACCCTCCAGAGACTATCCAACCAAGCTTGGTGTTCTGAAGAGTTGGCAAAGCCCTATCCAAATGAATTTGTCCCATAGAAATTATTTCGAAAAACAACCCAGCGCCGAGTAAAAGGTCAATTCGTTGTGATTGATTGAAATTAGGGTCAGCGAGTGAAATGTTTTGCGGTATCCTCCACGATGTTGCATTTATATTGAAATGGGGTTGATAATCAGTAATACTGTGAGTCACAACCGCTGTGAATGCCGCTCGATAGCTTGCATCCCGTGATTGCACAAGAATATCGACAGTCTTATCAGAGATCATGGAAGATTCTCCTATCCCAGAAATCGACGTTTGCGATCTTCTGTGATTCAAGTTTAGTTGGCTGGCTAAGCGAGAGGTTATGAAGTTTAGCTGGGAGGCCGAATCTAAAATTGCTCGGCAAGGCATAAATGCTCCAATTCTATTTCTGACGTAGATAATAGCAATTGGAAGCAACACGTAGTCGATCGGCAAAATATTTAAGGCTTTGGGTGGAGGGCTTGGTAAATGATGATCAGGATGCGATGATGTATGCGAACATGATACTAATGATGATGAAGTAGATGGTAATGGCTGAGAGCTCGAGGATGGATCGCATGATGGAGATGAAAATGAGGTTGATGTTGCGGATGGGTCATGGTTCATGTGTAATAATGAATGATGCTTCATGCGACAATACTTGCAGTGAGTCGACTTGCATTGCTGCAAACTATGCCCCTTGCGCAAACAGTTGAGGCAAAGGTGCAACTTCTTTGCTTCTCTATATCGAAGATTCGGACTCAAATTTAAAAATCGAGGACACTTTGGCAAATAATGATCCCGTGCATCGCAAAATAAGCATGTCAAATGATTTGAGTTAGTAGCAGATGCAATAAGTATATTTTGGTTATATTTGTGCAAGTTTTTTCCCACCTGTTGGCCTGGTGTTTGAGTTACCAAGGCTTGATCCAAGTTTTCCATCATCCTGCAACTCTTTTCCAAAAACGACTCCATAGCATCCCAGGTAGACAGCTCAGTGATTGACAAATCCTCTTCCCATTTTTCCCGCGTCCTCTGATCCAGTTTCCGAGTGACGATGTGAATTAAAAGTCCATCCAAAATTTGTTGCGTATTGGCCAGGGTTCGAATTGCTCGCAGATGCGAATTCATGCAATCGCTCAGCTCCCGAAGACCCTTCGAAGATCCCTCCTCGACACCCTTTAAACCGAATATTGCCTGAACATGTGCCTGAAAGTGTAAAACTTTATTATCAAATCGACTAACCAGCAAATTCATAGCCTTTTTAAAATTAGCATTCGAGGGTTCGAGCGAGCGTATGGTTTCCAGAGCCACGCCGCCCAAACTCGTACGCAAATATTGTAATTTTTCAATGTCGCTTAGCTCATCATCATTTCCGATGACCGTAGTGAAAGTCGCAAGAAAATCCGGCCACTCAGAGTAGGATCCATGAAAACGAGCAATTTCCAAATTTGGCAACTGAGGCTTTCTAGATCGAAAAGAAAGATCCGCATTATTAGTGATGTCAATAGATGTTGAATTTGCAGCGGTTGAAGCCGGCAATTGTGACTTGCGATGAGCCGCCAAGCCTCGGCTTAGTTTCGCCTTCACATCCATGAAGACTTCAGCAAATTCAATCCGATGGTCGCTCGAGATCTCTGCAAAGTCCAGTCTTTCCAACGATGTCTGCGCAGAATCAAATGCCTGGTTTAAGGAATTGATCCATTCCATTCGCGCCAGCAAATCAGATTCGTCAAACTGATTAACCGCATCAGCGATTAAATAGCATTTCATCGAGCTCATTTGCCGCAAAATAGATTGGGCTTTGACTCGGTAGTAGTCGACGTCACTTGTGGATTCATTTTGAGCCCGAACCGAGTTTTCCGTATCAGACATTTTTCAATCACGAGAAAGAAAAAAATGAAATGAAAATGAAGTAAAGTAAAATGTCCAACCGCGTTAGAGGCACAAAACACCGTATACCCTTTACCGCGAAAACGTGAAGGTTAACAAGCGTCGCCGAGATGCAACGGAACCTTTAACTTTGTTGTTGTTGTTCTTGCCGATAAATTGCCTGCCTAGCAACAGCGGATTATGTAACTGGCAAACGAATGTATGTATGGCTATATGTACATGTATATATGTAATATGCGCTATTAACAAAGATTAAATGCGATTCACTTTGCTAAGAATTATTTGCACAACACAAATTTGGTGTTTTTTCACAGCGCAAAATGTACAAAAAATCAAACGGCCGGCTGTGCACTTTTATATGCACTTATGTATGTATGTGTGTTCGTATGTTTGTGCCCGAATGCACGATAACGACAGCGAAACAAAGCGTTTATTAAACTATATTAAACAATCGCGAGACCGAGCTGCAGACTCCGATAAAAACTGCTATCACGTCGGGGTCACCAAATGTTTGTGGGGAAGACAACAAATATGCCACCCTTATATTTATAATTAATAACGCACGAATAGGTTATATTAAAATGTATAGCGTTTATTCGGAGAGGCAGACGGACTGTGAATGTGTAAAAAGCTTGGCTCCAAGATCTTCATATAGACATATGCAGGCTTACAAAGTAGTTGCTGAATAGATAAGCGACAGCTTTATGGGTATAAGAAAGAATGCGAAAGATAAGCAGAGAGCGATGCAGGTGCCGTCGTACAACTATGCGCGCATGACTAGGCGCTGGCGATCTGCTCCGAACAATAATATACCAAATTTTTGTATCATACGTTTTATTACCTATTTACAGTTTGTACAAAAAATTTACAGTATTTCTTATTTACACATTATTTTAGATATTTACATTGGGTCTATTTATACCCGTTACTCGTAGAATAAAAGGGTATACTAGATTCGTCGGAAAGTATGTAACAGGCAGAAGGAAGCGTTTCCGACCCCATAAAGTGTATATATTCTTGATCAGGATCACTAGCCGAGTCGATCTAGCCATGTCCGTCTGTCTGTCCGGATGTCCTACTGCTCCACGGTGTGCAGATATACTTATACAGTCTGTAGATGCGGAAGTAGTCCGGCTCGAAGTATCAGACAATGAATTGGGCTGATTGGGCTAATACACAATTATTTCACAACAAGACGTCCTTTCTACTTATGTTGACTGCTCGTGGTTAGGAGTAAGAGAGAGACAGCTAGAAATTCGTGAGACCAGAGGATCTCAAGAAGGAATACCTTACATGCTTTTGAATATATACCAACCTATTATAATGAGGGTGGGCGTGGCACTCTAATCAATAATGGTATATATCACTGTGGACGGCAGTCCACGTAGTGACGAAGAGCACAAGGAGGGCCGGTCGGGACAAATGCCCACAGCTATTAACCTAGTTTTATTCTTACTGAGAATATTCGTCGAATAAAACCTCATTTGTTAAAATCCGTTGACCCGTACAAAATGAAAATTTTTGTCCCTTTGCTTGTGGGTTTGTAAGAATCCCTTTTTGGTTTTAGGGCCTTGACGACATTATGGGTGCATAAAGAAGCTAGAGATAGAAAACTTTTGTTTTACGACTTTTGGAAAAACGTTCTAGTTTGGCGGAAAAATCAAAAAAAAAGGCTAGATTTAGAAGACTTATAGTTTCTAAACAACATTTAAATAAATACTCTTTCTAAAATATTTTCAATCGGCACGCTACAACAGAATATACCTTTTTATGCAAAAAGCTTAAGTATTTTTATGCAGCGGGCAGAACGAAAACAGTGTATTTATTTAGTCATTTTTCATCCCAAATTCCTTTATCAGAACTTTTGTAAGTTAAAGGTGCGATCGTCAAGACCCCTTACTCGTTAAGAGGTGTTTTTATTCAAAAACATAAGTTATATTAATTTATATATATAATATAACACGGTTGTTGAATATAATTATTAAATAAATAAACTCAAAATTTAGAGTCTTAAAAAAAATGTGATAACTCAAGAACTATTTTTTATACCCGATACTCGTAGAGTAAAAGGGTATACTAGATTCGTCGGAAAGTATGTAACAGGCAGAAGGAAGCGTTTTCGACCCCATAAAGTATATATATTCTTGATCAGGATCACTAGCCGAGTCGATCTAGCCATGTCCGTCTGTCCGTCTGTCCGTATGAACGCTGAGATCTCGGAAACTATGAGAGTTACAATACTGGGAATAGGCACGCAGATTCCTGAGATTCCTGCGCAGCGCAAGTTTGTTTCAGTACAGTGCCACGCCCACTCTAACGCCCACAAACCCCCCAAAACTGTGGCTCCTACAGTTTTGATGCTAGATAGAAAATTTTAACTAAAATGTATTGTTCTCATCAATACCTATCGATTGACCCAAAAAAAGTTTGCCACGCCCACTTTAACGCCCACTGTTCACGCCAAAAGGGCGTTTAATTTCAGGAGGCAGTGTCGAGCGGCAGTTTTATCCAGATTTCTATATCTCGCGCGCTCGCACTGCCGTCCGCTCTCCCTCTCCATCTCTCCCCTAAGTCTCCGCTCTGCTCTGGAGCGCTTAAGTTAAGTTAGGCTTAAGCAGTTCATGTTTCAAAGTGTACGAATAAACACCTACGCACGTCGCGTAAAAACCCCAAAAGTACCCGCGTATTTTTATGCGTACCACTCGATCTTGGGGCTTCAATTATTTCAACGATCAAGCCGCACCGCCCCAACACCCACAAACCGCGAAAACCTGTGACGCCCACAATTTTCATGCTAGATAAAAAAATTTAACTGATATGTATTGGTCTCGTCAATACCTATCGATTGATACCTATCGATTTGCCACGCCCACTCTAACGCCCATAACGCTTAAATCTTTTAATCTCGCTTTGCTACTTGCATATCTCTATTGAGCTGAGTAACAGGTATCTGATAGTCGAGGTACTCGACTATAGCGTTCTTCCTTGTTTTAAATTACTTTTGTGTCTATGTCAGTACTTACGCTCCTGAATCGCCTCTTCAAGAAGTTTAACCTTGCCCGTTCGCTTGACCATCACGATGTTTTTATTATCCGGTGAGTCGATTGCCACTCCTGTCGAGTCGTAGCCACGGTGCTCCAATCTCTTCAAGCCCGTGACCAGCAGATCAAGCATCTCCTGGCGTGACTTGGGCGTCAGGTAATTCAGATAGGCAAAGATTCCTGTTGTTATAAAGTGCGGTGAGATCAATATTTATATTCTGTCGGCATCCGTATTTAAAATTAAATTTTCTTATAATACATATTCTGGCTATTCCCTAAACTGTTGAATTGCTGAAATGTTGAATTTTGGTCAGCTGTTAATCAGCTGTTCCATACAAAGTCAACTTTCAGAAACTTCAGCAGTTTTGTTGAATTGCTAAAAATCAGAGTTGTCGCTGTTCTCGACTAAAAGTAAGAGGTTAACTCTGATCACTTGTAAACATGGAGGAATTGCAATCGTATAAAATATGCAAATAAAAGACATCTGATAGGATGCTGCCTGTTAGGAGTTCTAATAGATTAGTTTTTTGGCTTATTCTCGGCATTTTCCGTAATTTTAAACACAATCTTTGCTAAAAACGGCCTGGCAATTTAACAATCTGACAAACAGCTGACATCTTAAAATTGAAAATTCAACAGGGAACTCTTAGGGTCGTTCCCTTAACTTCCGAAACTTTCTGTTGAATTTTCAACAATTCAGCAATTCAAAAACAAAATGTTTGAATTGAGTCTAAGTTTAAAAGTTTAAATATAATTTGGACATAAATTTTAAACATTTTAGAATATAGCCTTCGACTATTCCACGTCATAAATGACACAGAATTCGGGATAAAATCTCAGACAAATTCGAAATAAGAAAAATCGAAAGAACGCAACAACCCGTAATCCATAATTTATTTAAGGGGCTTAAAACGTTGGACCCCGTGTGCTTGACATCTTGACCTTTACGGGTTGTTGTCTAAAAAATATTTAGATTTTTTTTTCACATTTGAGCCAAAATGTTGTGTTAAGCTTGACGTGGAATGTTACATATAGCAAGGCAGCCTGCCTTTACAAAATCCAAACCAGTTATAAACGGTGTTCATGTGGATAGGGGATCCAGTTTGAAGTAGGGTCTTAAAGAGAGGGATGCGTGGATTTTTTGGCCTGCTAAATGATATTTTGGCCATGCGTTTGAAGTCAATAGCTTGTCGTTCATTAAAATTATGAAATGAATAAGAAGCTTTAATCGTAATCGTAATCATCACTGTGGACAGCAGTCCGCGTAGTGACGAAGCGCACGTAATGCGAAGGCGACTACTTTACATACATGAAGAAATAAAAATCTACTGTAATCTTCCGATTGTTTCGAGTGATACATCAATCGAAAGGTATTGCAAAAACTAAGAGGATTGCATACCAAGACTTTTAAAAAAATAATTTGGTTTGGGAGAAAGAGCGGTGAAAGTGTAAGCGTGAAAATTTATAAAATTTGATCTGTTGGGGCGGGTGGGGATGAGTGCCCATCGCTATTAACCAACCTTTTATTCTAAATTAAAATACGCGTCGAATGACACCTCAACTGTCAAAATCGGATGCTCTGTTCAAAAGTCATACGCATAACAAGATAATGTGAGACTTCTCAAAATAAAAATTTTATTTTGTTTGACAATTTGTCCCAAAACGTTACTTTAGAGTCCTGAAAATACTAGACGATGCTAAACAGCTTAATATTAGAAACATTAGTTGTACCACTTTTGAAAAAACTAACTAGTTTGGCGAGAAAACTGCTATAAATAGCTCAAACTTGTAACTTGTTAACTACTAAAGCTACAGGCTTATGCGATATATCATAAAAAGGAGTTTCGAAATACTTTGTACGCCTTTCGGAACGACTTTTATTTCTACTCTGCGTTTAAGCAAGCGAAACATCCGCTTCCACTGTGGAAAAAACTTTGTATGTGCGCTCCACAGAATTGCAAGCGAAATCCCAACCTTTACAGCGGAATAAAATTAAAAAAACACTATTGTATTAATTTTTAATTTAAACATGACTTCTGATCATGGTATTGAGGTACACTTATGTGAAAAAAAACAGGTCTTACAAGTTTGTTTCAGGGTGCCCCGCCCACTCTAACGCCCACAAACCGCCCCAAACTGTGGCTCTTACAGTTTTGATGCTCGAATACGAACTTTAACTGATATGTAATGTTCTCATCTATACGTATCGACTTACCCACGCCCACTGTAACGCCCAAAAAAGGCCCACAAACTTCAAAAAATCGTAAATATGAACGCGGATATCTCGGAAACTATCAAGGATAGAGAATTGAGATTTCAGATTTAGATTCCGTAGCCTTGTACACAGCGCAGGTTTGTTACGCGAATATGCCATGCCCACTCGAAAGCCCACAAACCGCCCAAGCCTGTGGCGCCCACAATTTTCATAATAGATTAAAAATGTTAACTGAAATGTGTTAGTCTCGTCAATACCTACCGATACCACCATTTTCATGCTATATAAAAAAATTTAACTGAAATGTATTAGTCTCGTCAATACCTACCGATTGATACAAAACCCGAAATCCCAACCCTTACAGCGGAATAAAATTAAAAAACACTTTTGTATTTCAAACGCTTTTTCGGATATTTCGTGTAAGTAAACTATTCAAGGTTTTTGAATAATTATTTTTGTGTTTTGTTAGTTTATTGTTTAAGTTTATATATTTTTATGTACAACAGTTTTATCAAGAAAGTGTACTGATGACCGAAGCTGGAACGAGACTTTCCCAAATTTACGGACCTAAACGGTGTGCAGGATACACCACACATAAGTCGTCTGAAACAAAAAAAAGAAAATACTCCGTTATTCGTAATTAAGTTGCCGAGGTACTGACGTAAGGATTTCGTACATTTTTGAAAATTGTCAAAATGGCGTACTTTGGGAAGAAAAAATTCGTTTTTCACATTTTTGTGTAAGATATTAAAGTGTGAAAAACAATATAAAAAAATCTTTATAAGAGACCCCTAATTTGGGAAAGTCTCGTTCCAGCTTCGGTCAGCAGTACACTTTCTTGATAAAACTGTTGTACAGAAAAATATATAAACTTAAATAATAAACTAACAAAATAAAAATAATAATTTTTCAAAAACCTATAATATTTTACTTACACGAAATATCCGAAAAAGCGCTTGAAAACCGACATTCACACAGGTGAAACCCCCTAAACATGACCTCTGAACTTGGTATTGAGGTACACTAATGTGAAAACTAACAGGACTGTGGACGGCAGTCCACTTTGTGACGAGCCCACTGCATCACTGCTGTGATGGTCCGATCATAACTAGTGGTACAACAACCAAAACACGTAAAAGGATTGCATAAAAGGACTGTACCAATTGTCACTCGTTTGGTAAAAAGATCGGTGAAAGTGTAAAAGTAAAAACTAAGAAAATCAAAGCTATATGAAGATAAATTATGTGACTGATGTTTAAATAAAACTTCTGATATCAAAAAAAAAAACTCTTAGAGCGGTAAAAATCTCTTGACGATCGACCCTTTAGGAAACAAAAGTTCTGATATCGACTTTTGTGACGAAAATGTATAATACAATCCACTAGATAAATACAATGTCTTAATTTTTTTACATGCATCTTTGTGTGCAATTGGGATGGCTACTAAATATTTCGTAAGATCACATATTAAAGTGACTTTGTACGTTTTCTGTTCTTGGTAACGGATCGATTGTGTCTACTATCACTCTATCAAAAGCATTAATTGGTGTATCTCTTATGGTTAATGTACGTATTCTTTTACTGAACGAGTCATATGTCTCCAATAGTAATGCCTTTTTATTTTATTTATGGTCTTTGCTATGGCTGCCTTGCCATGGTAATGCATTTTTATTTTATTTATGGTCTTTGCTATGGCTGCATGACCTCCTTGCATTGGGTCGTCATGATGTGTAAACAGTATCACTTCTTTATCTTTGTTATTTTCTATGATGGTCACCGGCTTGAGTAGCGCTACTCTTAATGTATTCAGTATAATATTGCCCCTGTTTTTGAAAGATTCAATTGAAATTACTTAAAGTGTCTTTTTGCTCGGTGCCAACTTGAGTTGGCTGTTCTTGTGCATACCGGCTTCTTCTTGAAGTCTTTGGAAGAACTGTCTTAAGTCGCGCGTTCCATTTTTTCCATGTTTAAAGAAATATTAATATTTCGTTATTAGCAAGGCCACTACTTTCCGTACTTCGTCATTACAAATGACTTCATATACGTTGGGCTTAGAAGCGTCAAGAGTTTGTATAGACAAATCTTCTTGTTTCTCTCCTGCGTAGGAATTTTTCTGTTTACTTTGTTGCCTGGTAGTGACTTTCAGGACTTAAATATGTAAATTTGTAAGTTCAGTTATTGTTATCCTATATAAGGCATCTGCCACAAAATTGTCTTTTCCCTTTAGATACTCGATTGTAAAGTCGTACTCTTCTTGGATTGACCATTGAATACAAATACATTAAGGGTCTGTGGTCTGTTTTCATTGTAAAATGGTTTCCATAAATGTATGGTAGAAAATCTGATATTGCCCAGTGAACTGCTGATAATTCTTGCTATGTGGTGCTTTAATTGCTTTCACCTTTTGTGAATGCCCTCGATGCATATGCAATGGGAAGTTAGAGTCCGTTATAGTTTTGAGTTAAAACTGCTCCACACGCTTTCTTGCTTGAATCTGTGATTATACAAAATTCTTTGCTAAAATCGGGACATTGTAATAGAGTTGGTTCCATTAGTTTGGTTTTTCAGTATTGGAATGCGTTTTGTCATTCATTTGTCCATTCAAAAGGAACATTATTATACCCGTTACTCGTAGAGAAAAAAGGGTATACTAGATTCGTCGGAAAGTATGTAACAGGCAGAACGAAGCGTTTCCGACCCCATAAAGTGTATATATTCTTGATCAGGATCACTACCCGAGCCGATCTAGCCCGGCACGGCTAGATCTGTCCGTCTGTCCTTCTGTCCGCCTTTCCGTCCGTCCTAATGAACGCAGAGATTTCGGAAACTAGGCTATTGGGACTTAGCATGCAGATTCCTAAGCTTCTTACGTACCGCAAGTTTGTTTCAGCAGGATGCCACGCCCACTCTAACGCCCACAAACCGCCCAAAACTGTGGCGCCCACAATTTTCATGCTAGATAAAAAAAATGGAATGTATAAATCTCGTCAATACCTATCGATTGATCAAAAAAAATTGCCACGCCCCACTCTTACGCCCACAAACCGCCCAAAACTGTGGCTCCTACAGTTTTGAAGCTAGATTAAAAATTTTAACTGAAATGTATTGTTTTTATCAATACCTACCGACTGACTCAAAAAAAAGTTTGCCACGCCCACTTTAACTCCCACAAACTTGTAACGAACTGATTCTTTATGGTCTGCTCGCAATGAGATTCGTGCAGCTAGCTCAGAAGATTGTGTGTTCGCCCCACCAAATTTATATGACGCGACTGTCCCGTAGATCAGTGAGAAAACACAGGCTTCGAATGGAAACAGTGGGGCTTATTCCCGTGTTATTATTACAGCGGGTGTGTGGCTGGGCTGGCCTCGTTATCTCCTCGCTCTGGTTCCACAGGCTGCTGATGTTCCTCGTCCTGGCTTTTCGACGCGTTGTTTTGACGGCCGCTGGATCCTGTGTTTTGGGGACACGCGGGACGCGCTGCCTCGGGGTCGCTTGTCGCGCCTTGGACTCCACCCGCTCCACGATCCTGCGCTCCCCAATGAGCTCCGCGCGGCGATTGTAACGTGGCTGCCGGTAATGTCTGCTGGCATCGCTGCCGATGTCCTCAGCGCTGTTTCCGTGTGCCGTGTGATGCCGCTCCGCTGCCGAGCTGTGGCACTTCTTCTCCCGGTACAAAGTTCACGGCAGAGTCCAAAGTCCGGTGGAGTTCCGTTAACCCCTTTTGCACACACTCTTGCTCTGCCCGCATAGTCTTCACTGTCTCCGCTCCTTGGTCTACAATCTCTCTCATACTCTATCCTTGGACTCCAAACTCTCTTGTTCTTCATCCTTGATCTCCAAAATCTCTTGTTCTCCATCCTTGATCTCCAAACTCTCTTGTTATCCATCGTTGGTCTCCAAACTCTCTTGTTCTCCATCCTTGGTCTTTAACTCTCTGGTTCTCCCGGAGCGGAGTGTCCAAATCCCGAGTATAACAAGCCAGAAGGAAAAGCAATCGATCGGTTCGGTCTCGAGTGAAGTTGTCCAGAAGAGCCCTGCGGTTTCGACCCGTGAAGTCCGGGATCGGCGTACGCCCGAAGCCCCAAGTACCCCGCAAGACATTGTCAGCATCAAGCCAGGCACCACATCACGACAGCCACGCAAAACAGAGCGAGCCACGCGGAAACGTCCCGGACAATAAGCAGAAGGGTTAGGCTGGGGTGGAACGTTCGTTAACACTAGGCAAAGTAAAGCGCGAGGCAGCTTCCTGGCGTACCGCCTTGACTGTCCTGACTGAGCAGAAACCCCTGTGGGTCCATCCGGGATAGAGCAAGGGACAGGCGGCTGTGTGTCGAAAGGAGTGATCCTGAAGAGCGCAGCTTCTGTTCACCTTAGTCTGAGAACGGTGACGCTTCCCTAAGCGCGCGCCGCTGATCCCCCTCGCGAGTCCGAGTCGTCACGAGCAGTCAACGCGTCAGGGACGAGCAGCGAGCGAGCATCTTCAGGGAGCCTCAAGGATCTTCAGGGATCTACAGGACTGGAGCTCCGAGTCAACGAGGACCAACCAGGACCGTTGGAAGTACCGAGGCCACAAGTGGCGATATAAAGGCCAACCAATCTACCAATTCATTTGTTATAATATACCCGCAATAAACCCACTACGAACCCGTGAATTCTTTGCTTTCTCACTGAGCTACTGTTCGGTCACGTTTATATAAATTTGGTGGGAGGAAACACAATCTACTGAGCTAGCCGCACGAATCTCATAGCGAGCAGACCATAAAAATTAGTTCGTTACATCAGGCGCCAAACGTGATTGTCCCAGAAGTGAAAGCAACTTAAACAGAATGGGGAAGAAGTGGATCTACCGGCTTAAAAAGGAGGACTTCGTCAGTGTCACACAGAGGCTTAATGTCGCCCTGGACGGCAGATTAGATAACATGAGAAAGGCATTATCCGAGTATTACTCAGAAACGGATAATGACCCACAGCTCGTCGACATTTTGACCGAGTTGACAGCTACATACCACGACAAGGCCGGCCCGAGCATCACGTTAACGAACGCCGAAGGGTACAACCTAGTTGCAAGCCTGAGCGTGGACAATATACAAAAAGAGGCAAACAGGAGAGAGTCCAGCTAAGACAGGAAAATAACAGCGCTGATCTCGAGACCCAGTCAGTCAGACTATGCAAGGATCGCTGAACAGGTCCGCGAAAGGCCGTTCAGGTTCGACGGGGCGGAAAAACCGTTCGAGTTCCTGGAGCAGGTGGAATGGTCCGCCAACACATACGGCTTGGAGTTAGACATGATTCCGAAATTGCTTAAGGGAAGGGCTTTGAAGTGGTTTATCGCCAACAACAAACAAACAATGAAAAACCTGGGTGTAGTTCATAGATAGTTTCTACACATACTTTCTGCCGAGAGACTTATTCACCAAGCTGGCGGGTCAGGTCAGGCAACGGAAGTAGGGCTTCAAGGAGTCGTTAAAAGACATGATCAACATGCAGACAATGGTGAGGCCATTTCATTATTCTACGAAAGAGAGAGATCATCTAGGAAAGCTGCACCCCAAGTCTAAGGATCTTCCTAAGGGCGAACAAAGTGTCGGACCTGGACACGCTGATGACATTAGCAGTTGAACTCAAAAAGGAGCGGGAAGCGTTCGCGCAAGAAAACAAATTCTCGAAGGCCAAGTCGGCATCACAAACGCAGGTAACATGCAGAATATGCGAAGAGACAGGCACTCAGGAGACACGGGGAAACGACCAATGGTCGCCACCTAACCGCGTCCCACGGCAGCAGGCAACAGGAGCACCAAGCGGAGGCCGATGGACACAACCACAACAGAAACAAATGCAGCCAACAAACAATGTGTGGAGGCCACCAAGTACAACACAAAGGCCTTGTGAAACGACACACATCACAGACCCCCAGGAGGCCTGCCGAAAGTGCTGCGGAAACTGGGCGCGGGGACGTCGACACCAACGCATGTATTTCTGCTAGGTATGTGGGAGAGTAGGCGTCAGGAGCGTCGAATGCTGCCAGCAGACGGGAAATGCCCAGCGATCTCAGCCGCAGATAGGCGAGCGGGAGTCGCAAGATGCTGCCTTTCCAAATTAATGGGAAAGCTGATCGAGGAGGAGCAGCAGTTGTCCGCAGCGGTGACGATTGGTGGGGGCACGTTTAGGCCTACAATCGACACCGGGGCAACAGCAAGCTTTATAAGCAAAGAACTGACGGACAGCCTGGCTGCCCTCGGGAAGGTTACGAGGATACGACGGCAAGTTAGGTTGGCAGACGGATGATGTGGCGGATTCGATGAACAGCTGGAGGTGGAAATTGGGTTCGGAAACAAGCGATTTAGCATGAGCCTGCTGATACTAACAGGGGTAATGGATTCATTGGTGTTGGCATGGAACTATCTAACACAAGACGGTACTGAAATTAAGTGTGCTGGCCACGAAGTGATAATACAGGCCAGGAATCGTCGCAATGGACGACTCGTACAACAGGCAAGCGAAGATGACTACACGACAAAATTCCTGGAGGCAGAGCTATCAAATTTCAACAACATGACGGGAACATCGAACATGACAAAGCATTATATCACGATGAAAGACGACAAACCAATAAATCAACGATACGGATACTAAGAATCCGAAAGTTCAAGGGGAGATCAATGCGAAGGTGGACGAGCTTCTCCAAATGGGATACATAGAACACTCAACAAGTCAGCTTATTCCAGTGGAGAGTGATGCCATTCGGACTTCATTCGGCATCTGCGACCTTTCAACGGGTGCTGGACCGTGTGACCGGTCCCGAAATGTCGCCGCGCGCATTTGCTTACCAGGATGACATCACAGTGATCGGGCGCTCGCTGGAAGAACACAAGGCTAACCTGAAGGAAGTGTTCCGACAGCTAAAGGAGGCAAATCTGAAGTTAAGCCCGGAAAAGTGTCAATTATTCAGGAAAGAGCTGTTGTATCTTGGTCATCGAGTGACTAGCGAGGGAATAGGCACGGATCCGGAAAAGTTAGCAGCCGTGGCCGAACTAGAACCACCATCAACAGTAAGAGAGCTCCGACAGTACCTGGGAGTAGCATGATTGTACCGCCGGTTTTTACCTGACATCGCAAAAATAGTCAAACCTCTAAACGACCTGCTTCGCAAGGGCAATAATCGGGTGTGGACACAGGAACATCAGACGGCGTTCGAAGAGGTGAAGGCAAGACTCGTTGCAGACCCCGTACTGGCGTGCCAGGATTTCGACAAACCATTTATCTTGCAAGCTGACGCGAGCGACTACGGCATCGGGGCAATCTTGACCCAGGAAACTGAACGAGGCGAAAAGGTAATCTCTTACTCAAGCCGAACGCTCAACGGCACTGAGAAGAATTACTTAACGATCGAGAAGGAGTGCTTGGCAATCGTCTGGGCGATCCGAAAGCTCAAACCGTATCTGGCAGGTTACCACTTTAAAGTAGCAACCGGCCACATGGCGCTGAGGTGGCTCAACAGCATAGAATGTCCTTAAGGGAGGATCGCCAAATGGCCCTTGGAGTAGCAGCAGTACGACTTCGAAATAGCTTACAGGAAAGGGCAACTCAACGTGGTGTCAGACGCTTTGTCAAGGCAGCCACTGCCGGAAACGCTTCGAGGGATCAAGGAGACGTCGGCGGCGGAAGCTTCTGCAGCAGGCAGCTGGATTCTGGAAATGCGCGAAAAGATAAGGACCCAGCCGCAAAAGTATCCAGACTACGTGATGGAGGGTAACACCCTGTACAGGAATATACCTCATAGAGCGGGCAGCGAGGATGTCGCAACATGGAAGATGTGCGTCCCGAAAGCTCTACGGGAAACGGTGCTGAAGGAGAACTACGACTCGTCGGACCCCTGCCGCGGCAACCTAATGCTGCTGGTACTGATATACCGGTTCTCCAAGTGGACTGAGTTGGTGCCACTACGAAGCGCAACGGCCGAATCCCTAAAGAAAGCTTTCAGAGAACGCATAATTGCGAATTATGGAGTCCTGAAGGTAGTCATAACGGACAACGGAGTACAGTTTGCCAGAAAAATTTTCAGGAGCTTCCTGGCCGAAATGGGATCAAAGCAACCGCGCAGAAGAACACGACTGTGAGAGCTAATATGACGGTGAAGACAATGATAGAAACTGGGACGAAAAATGGCTGGAAATAATTCTGGCAGTAAACACGAGCGTTTCGGAATCCACAGGTTACACACCGTCGTTCTTACCCAAGGCAGAGAACCAAGACTACCGAGCGCCCTAAACGACAGAGAGACCGTAGGGACCGGGCGACCGATTGAGACCCCGGAGGAGAAGGCCAACAAACTCAGGGAAATCTTCGAGATTGTAAGGCGGAATCTGGAGAGAGCATCCCAGGATCAGGCTAGGCATTATAACCTAAGGAGAAGGCAATGGATGCCGACGGTGGGTGACGTCGTGTGGGCCAAGGGACACCATTTAGCAAAAGCGGCCGAGGGGTTCGCAGCAAAATTGGCCCCAAGATACGACGGAGCTTACCAAGTCATGGGTATTGCGTCACCATTAATCTGCAAAACACGACACATAAACACAAAGAAAGAGCGAACCATTTACATAGGTGAGCTGAAACAGCAACAAACGGAAAACTCAAGCAAGCAGCTACAACAAGCAGACACAACAGACTCAAAACAACATTTAAACTCTAAAAATTCTCCAAGGATGTTGCCAAAAGAGTCCAAAGATAACTCCAAAGATTCTCAAAGGACGCTCAAAGGATACTACGAAAAGAGTCCAAGGATAACTCCAAGGATTCTCAAAGGACACTGTGAAAGAGTCCAAGGATAACTCAAGGGACTGTCAAAGGAAACTACGAAAAGAGTCCAAGGATAACTCCAAGGATTCTCAAAGGACACTACTAAAAGAGTCCATGGATAACTCCAAAGATTCTCAAAGGATACTACGAAAAGAGTCCAAGGATATCTCAAAATATTCTCAAAGGATACAACGAAAAGAGTCCAAGGATAACTCAAAGGATTCTCAACGGATACTACGAAAATAGTCTAAGGATAACTCCAAGGATTCTCAGAGGATGCTACGAAGAGAGTCCAAGGATAACTCCAAGGTTTCTCAAAGGATACTACAAGAGAGTCCAAGGATAACTCCAAAGATTCTCAAAGGATACTACAAACACACCCCAAGGTTACTTTCACGGTTTCACAAGGGATACTACAAAGTGACTCCAAAGATAACTCCAGGGACTCGCCAATGATACTATGAAATAACTACAAGGACACTATAAGATAAATTCAAGGAATCTCCAAGGACACTACAGGGCAACTACAAAGGTGCAAGGAAATACGTAAAGGACATCAGGATAACGACAAGAACACAGAGAACAAGAGCGTCCAAAGACTCGATAGGGACTGCTCGGAGGGAAAAAACACGCATCAACAGTCTGCCGAAGGAAGGGGGAAAACGGCACAGATCAGAGAGCTGTACCGCAGATCAAGGTAGGAAGAAGGAGAGGCCGAAGGAAATAGGAGAACCTAGCCAGAAGGAGAAGCCGAAGGAAATAGCGGGATTGAGCAAAGAGGAAGGCTCGGAACCGATGTGTCGTTAAAGGGAGCCCAGGCTTCAAATGGACAATCAAAATCGACGATCAACATGAGTACACGTGTTACGAGGAGCGAGGCGCGCAAGATGATGGCTGCCCACCAGCCGTCCGGAGGATACAGCCCGGGGAAAGGATGTTCGACAGCCCGGCCTACCCGAACCTCGCGGCGGATCTTGGGGCGGGGTGTTCCCGAGCCGGTCATCAGCTCCGACAGCGAAGTCGAGTTCGTGGAAGACCCGCGGGTGGAGCAGCGGCGATGGAGGCTTGGAAGAGCCGTCAAACCGCATCCCGACTGGCGTGGCGGATCAGCAGCTGTGGGAGAGCCCGGGGTACCCACACACACCGAAGTATGCGCCCGAGCCCTGCATCCCGCCACCAGAAGTGGCAGAAGACTGGGCGCCCTCACCTCCGCGGTGACTGTTCGAAATCGCCCGACGCCAGCACGACCACCCAGGCCAAGGTTGGAGCAGCCACCACCGCAGCAACAACCCAAGCAACGACAGCAGCAAACACTCGAGCAGCCACCACCGCAGCAACAATCCGAGCATCGACAGCAGCAACAACACGAGCAACGCCAGCAGCAACAACCCGATCCGCTGCAGCAACTGCAAGGGGACCCGATACCATACGGACGGACATCCCGACGGCCCACGTGAGCCACAGCACCAGGACGTTCGTGGCCGAAAGGGTAAAGTGGCGGCAGCAGACGGTCGTCTGGACCTGGCTGGAGGGACTCGCAGAGGAGACGGCGGTGACGGAGGAGTCCCAAATCTGGGAGGAGAGAGGTCCCCGCGTGAGCCCGCTGGACCCCAGGACCCACAGCAGACCGGACCGACGACGCCAGCGCCAGCAGGGATAGGGAGCGCGACGGGAACCACCGAGCCAGACGAGCCGCTCAAGCGGCAGCACTCTGCGCCCGAAGTATTCGAGATGGTGGCACGCCCGAAGGGGATCGCGTAGGCACCGGCGGAGAGAGAGGTCCGCATCCTCTGCGGCAGGCGCAGCGTGGGCGTATGTAGAGATTGGCGCGCGTTTCGAGACCGGTTGGGGCTCGCGGGCACGAAAGTGTTTGAGGAGCAAACAAAATGAAGTTCAAACAAAAAAAAAAAAAACGAAACAAAGTTTGAAACCGGCATAGGGCGAGGAACGCGGCTCAAACAGTGGCGAGAAGAGAGGGGTATACCTGGCAGCTCCGGCAACCTGAAATTCAAATTGGGTTAATGCAGGAAGCAGACAATCAAATACCACAATACTTACCTGCTGCGAAGCAAATGCGAAGTCCTCTCCCGCTCTCGAGTGTTGCCAGCGTGGAGCCAGGTTCAGCCGGCTGAGGACGACTGAACGGCGAGAGAGGACGAATGGAGAGAGAAGGGATGAAATAGAAAGGACTAAAGAAATGCCAAAACTTACCTATGAAAGTTGCAAAATCCTCATGTACCAGGGAAGGGGGCGCCTCGATAGGCGATCGATTGGCACTGGACCATAGTGCGATCGATGGGCACATGCAAATTGGAAATATCGGCAAAAGGTGAAAATATCGCAACGGGCAGGTGGCAACTCTTCACCGTCGGTATCGATAATCGATTGACGCCAGAGAGTAGTGTATTAATGTTTCCCGAAGAAGGGGGGAATGTATGGAGTTGAATAACTCCCCACAAATCTCAGCTGCAGCAGCAACAGATGACCGGCCGCTTACCAAATACGCGGCGAATTCGCGTTGTAACGGCACTGCGGGAAGAGAGTGTTTGGAGAATTCATTTCAAGAGAGTTTGGAGAATTCACTTCAAAAGAGCTTGGAGAATTCAGTTCGGGAGAGTTTTGGAGAGCTTAGTACAAGAGAGATTGCAGAACTCGGCTCAAGAGAGTTTGGAGAGTACGAGGAAAGAGAGCTTGGAGAGAAAGAGCGAATGGTGAATGGTAGAGGGCGAAATGTTGAACGGTAAAACCGCGGACTTTGGACCCTGAAGTGGTGCCCAGCGCTGGAAGCAGGATCAGTCGATCACGAGGAGTCAATCCGTCAAGATCAATCAGATACCAAAGTGAACAGTCTGTCAACCAAACAAACTAAAAGGGACTTACAACAAGTCGAGTCGTCGGAAAAGCAGCGCCGTGGGAGCCTACGAGGAGCAAGATTGCTACGTCGAGACATTCGGGATTGGGATACCAGGAATCTCCGAATTGAGACGCAGGTAGCTGAGTTCCAGAGGGCATCACACGGCTAGGTCAAAGCGTGTCGGTTTATTCCTATCAACTAAGTCCTGGCGTTACGCCTGGAGAATCCCGAGTATAACAAGCCACAAGGGAGAGCCGTCGATCGGTACGGTCTCGAGTGGAGTTGTCCAGAAGAGCCCTACAGTTTCGACTCGTGAGGTCCCGGAGCGGCGTGTCCGAATACCGAGTATATCAAGGCAGAAGGGAAAGCGGTCTATAGGTACGGTCTCGAGTGGAGTTGTTCAGTAGAGCCCAACGACCAAAAGACACGCTACGTCCAGCCGCGCAAGCCAGCCACCACATCACGACAGCCACGCAATACAGAGCGAGCCACGCAGAAACGTCCTGGACAATAAGCAGAACGGTGAGGCTAGGCTGGGACGTTCGCTTACACTAGGCGTAGAAGCGAAGTAAAGCGCGACGCAGCTTCCTGGCGTTTAGCCTTAACTGTCCGGGCTGAGCAGGAACCCCACTGGGACCGTCCGGGACAGAGCAAGGGACAGGCGAGTAGTATGGAAATGCGTCTTCTGGGACAATTAGCACGTACCCCTTTGCCTCATTATCACAGGTGTTGCTGTGCACGTGAGAAAGGTCGCACACCCAAAGTATTCAAAGATGGTTATCTTAGAGGAACATGTCCGATCATGTTAGGGAACAATGTTTCCTATGATTGTAAAACTAATTTAGAAATCAAAAGAGCCCCAATAAAATAAATCTCACAAATTAATGATTCTCAGATGTGGAATTTTTTCAAACACACATTTTTGTTTCCGCCCCAGAGCGTTTAGCTGGTAAATTGTCTAAGATTCTCTCCTTTCCACAAATGGGTCATAAACATGTCATAAAAGGGATTCAAGCAAGAGCTACCCGAATATGCGCACCTGTCCATTACCTGACCGCAATAAGCCTGAAGGCTCACGCTCATTGACAAGCGCAATAAAAGGGACACATGCACAAGTCTGAAGGCGCACGCTCATTGACAAGATCATGGGCCTCACGCCAACGACCTCATGGCTGACTGCTAGCTCTAATACGTTTCCATAATAGGGGTTGAAATCACGACCGCGCAACAACTCGCAAGTAGCCGACATATCTCAGTCAAAGAAATATTTTCCATTCTCCGTATCTGTAATTTTAAGTCGAAATAAAAAGTCAGAAGTTTATTTTGTAGCATAATAATACATTTACTCATTTATTTTGGTATTGCAAACATTTTTGTTATATATAGAAATTAATTTTCTGCTTTGATTCCGGCGAATTGCATAGAAGAAGCAGGCGCACGTTTCCGACGTCATTTCTGGATTACAAAATGTAAAGTGTTCACCATAATTCGTAGTTTTGAGATCATGTCCACCTCGATTCATGAACATAAATTTTGTCTTTAGAATATATTGAAAATGCTGACCAATTATCTCTCCTTTAAATTGTTCAATAAATTGGTCAATTTCCTCGTGAAATTTCATTTTGTTAATTTTATTTTCGTGTAGGTCTTTACACGTCTAGTCTCAACTTTAAAATGATGTATAACATTTATTTTATTGTTTTCGAGCTACTTTTAAAAAATGTCAAAATAATGTATGCATTGTTTAGAGCACAAACCCCGCCCTTAAGGTGTGTTTCACAATAGGGAAACCGGTTTCCTTTAAACCTGTTTAATGAAGGACAGCCCATTTCCTCGATATTAATGAGCTGACGACTCCCAAAAAACGTATGTAGAAATCGTTTCTTTTCCACACCCTTACAAATAATTGGTTTTCCGCTTGTAATTGTCCTTAGATACTTTCAAGTTCGTAGAAAACTGTATTCTCCATCGTTCCAAAAAATTTTGTGATGCTTATTGGTTAACCAAATTGCAGTCTTTCAAGATATTGTATTTAGCAAAGTTAAATCATATGGTGGTTCTATTAAAATACTATTATTCAAGTTTGGATCTTTTTCGAATAGATTTTTAATTTCTTTTAGAATAAATTTATTATTATTATCAATGAAACCTTGAACATCAATCGAAACAGTATCTTTCAACATTTTTGTAATGTTAAACAACTCGTTGTACTAGTCCGATTAATGGGTTATATTCAACTGAACTGTCATATATGAGGAGACAGTAAGCTTGGGTATTTTCACGACTTGGTGTCTTCAGTTCTATTGAAATTCTCACATCAATAGGACGAGATTTCACTGATTCGTTTTGATATGAAAGATCAACCACAATAATAGCGGCCTTCAATTTAAATTCATTTGGGGTCAAAAATGGTTGTGAGTCACGATTATATTAACTAGATTGAAATCTTATATACATTTCATATAGGTGAGCAAACTGATTCTTACTAAAATCAACATTCAGATCATCATATAGATATGTATCAGAAATCAAGTGAACTTTCAAGTTTGATAAGTTATTTGTGATAAGTTCTCCATTTAGTGTAAATCCAATTATGGCAAATCTTGTTTTTTCGCGGTTAGCCGACAATTTCACATTCCAGCTGTGTTGACTCCCATACCCCAATTTGGGGTTAACATATGAATCCCAACTCCGGAACGCGATTGGTAGGTTTACACCACTTTTAATAATATCGTACATCTTCATTTTTACAAATTGCTCGGAGTTACATGGGGAATTTTCCAGGTTATTTTCGTCATTTCCAGCTTAAAAGTTTGTTCATTTCTGGTTTGTTCAAACACATCACCAAGATTCTTAGTTAGCATCAACACTAGTTCGAGTTTACAATTTAACAAAACTTTTTTATAATCCTCAGCAAATTCCAACAAATTTTTTAATGGTACAGAAAAGTTGAAAATGGTCCCGCAGAAATTTCGTCTCCACTGCAGAGATATAAAATCTCTTAGGGTTGTAATCATACCGACAAATCGTGTTTTATCAACCTCAAATCAATTTATTTCGTACTTAATTTCATCCAAAAAGTAAGCCATACAATTACTTTTAAAAAAAGTGGTACCATTATCAGTTGTAGGTCCATTCGGTGAATCTTTTCTAATATCCTTGAAAATGAAGGTAACTTTCGTGAGATAGCACGTACAAGTCTTGATTTTGGATAGTAATTCGAATTTCATCGTTTGGTTTTAATGTTTAATTATACGATGAATAAGTATGAAACTCTTATTACAGTTTATTTTTCAAAGTAAGTGAGCTTGTTTTTACTGTTGATCCTCTTTCTATAGCTTTACAATTAGTAATGCTTGGCTGAGGACTTAAGCTACGTCTTATATTATAAATAATCATTCTATTAACCGAATGTGCATGCTAATCGAAACGTTTTCACCACATAAATTCACCAAATCACCGTTTTGATCAACTATGCTTATAGATAGTGTGCTTATTTCGTCACAGTTGATTGATAAATAAGTTACACCTGTCATTTTATACCCAGGCGGAACATTAATGCCGAAGTCATGTAATGTATGATTCGGTGTATTATCTACATATGAACCGCTGATTATATTACATTCCAAACGAATTGTATTCATTTTTAATATGTTCACGGTCTGATCTGATCGATAGGTTTTTGTAGGATGTGGTTCTAGTACTTTTTGATGGAAACCAAACAGCTGTCCAACCGATCTTTCCTTATTAAAGTAAACTGACTCTCGCATGGTAGTTATTTCAACTTGAAGTGTATTATTATTAATTTGAATTTTAAATGTATTTTCAAGGTTATAGTCTTTTAGTTTATTGTAAATAACATCGGTGATATCATTCAATTCATATGGTCCAGTTGGAATTGTAATAACCTTGTCACCGATGTGGCAGAGGTTATTTTTTCATCAATATTTGGAATCCAATTATACATATTAAAATCGATAAGAGCGCACTCATATCGACCATTCAATTCGATAGGTGGAAAAAAGTTTGTATTTATAATGGAACTATTTCCATTCAAGGATAGTGCAAGTGATCTAGACATATTGAAATCTCTTGATAAACTGTGGGATTGTAAGTATCTAACCAAGCTTTATATTGAAATTACTCCTTAAATCATAATAAATTGATCAAATCCTTTTCTGTAACTTTCGTTATCCATTTCGTTATCCTTGCTAATTAATAGGAATCCTTGCTTGTCCTCCCAACATTTTTGACAAATTTTCACAAATGTTTCATAATTCATATCAGTGTTAATATGGTCCCGATATATATGCCGCATATTTAAATCATCTTGCTTAAACATTATAATAAAGTTGGCATTGTCACGAATCAGATGTTTAGGTATATGACTATACGTTTGACATAAATAAAAAGAGTCGATATTTTTATGTCGACCCATACAAAAATAGGATCCTATGTTATCTTGTTTTTCACCAGCTACGTCATCGAATATCATAATGGAATGGTTTTTAGCTTCACTGGGGTGTAGTACACCCTCATTATGGGAGAATGTATGATATCCCATTCCTTTAATAGGTTTGATTAATTTCTCCAAGTACTCATATTTAGGTTGATATAAGCTTTTTGAAAATATATAAACATTTTCGAATTTTAATCCATTAGGACTCTCTATTAGACTTAACATAATATTAGTTTTACCACAATTCGAAGGCCCAACAATTAGAGCCCTTATTGTGTTCGGTAAGAGAGCACTATTTCTAACTAAAATTGTTTGTTTTTGACTTATTAAAGGCATCTTTTAACCTAATGTACCTCATTCAATGAGAAATCTTTGATGATTAAACATCAATAAAATGGGGAAACGTTTTTATAATCGCATCAGTCGTATTTTTAATTGTAAACACGGTGGTGGTCTTGTCGATAAGCTAATTAATACATTACCGTTTGAAGCCCATATTCCGGGATATAATTTTTGTGGACCGGATACAAAGTTACAGAAACGGTTGGAACGTGGTGATCAAGGAATAAACCTATTGGATGAAGCTTGCAAAGAACGCGATATTGCATATTCTCAAAACAAGGCATTGAGTGAACGACATAGAGCAGACTCCATATTAATTGACAAAGCCTGGTCGCGTGTCAAGGCACCAGATAGCAGTCTTGGTGAAAGAGCAGCAGCATACTTTGTTACAAATATATTGAAAGCCAAGAAAAAATTTGGTATGGGATTGAATAAAACGGAAAAGAAAGGAAGGAAAAAGATATTGAAGAATAAAATGAAGAAGACAAACCTTTCGACTGTTATTAATGTTGCTAAAACAAACATTATGAGTGCAATTAAAGTTGCACGTAAATCAATTCATCAATCAAGTTAACAGCTACTAAATAGATAATAACCACCAACCAACTGTACCAAGTCCAAAATCCTCAACAACTATCATGAATCAGGAAAACCAGATGAACATTGTAGTTAAAAAGTTCGAAGACAAGGATGCCTGAAAATGTAAGATTCCCGATCCTCAAGGCGGAGCGCAAAACAACAAAGGTTGGAGAATCTATTGCTCTCGAGTTGGAGGAGCATATTCTGTACATGCCGGAAAGGTACACCTCTCTTCAAGATGATATCATCAATGAAATGGTTGATGGAAAATTTAATATTTATAAAAGTAATGACAATTTGTATTTAGAAATAAAACAGTAATCTTTAAAAAGATTGAGATTTTAAGAATATAACAATAAATACACTTTTTTAAATATAATGAAGAAAATGTATCGACTCTTTTTTTATTCGGAAATGGTATATAAATATTACAGATCTTGGCGTTCCCTAAACAGTATTTGTTTAGTAACTGAGGAGTGACTACATGCATTTCGGAAATTTTAAATTTTTCACCTATAAAGTTTGAAAAATATACTACAATGAACATTTTGTCACAGTTAACCAAAGCTAGATTTGCTTTGAAGCGAAAATTCAATGATCTCAAACAAGTCAAAAATCATACGAATTTTCAATTGGAGGAAACTTTTAAACCTATTTCTGAACCCTTACATGAACTTGTTAAGGAAAATAAAAAACAAAAGATTTCTAATGTAAAAGATAGTATAAAAGTAAAGCGTGAAATGAAGGAAATTAAAAAATACGATGATGATGAGAGAGAGCTTGAGATTTCTACTTTACAACTAATGAGAAAGATCTGCAGTCTAATCGAAACATAACTCCACCAAGGTCTTTCGATGATAGTGATTCATATAATCAATTCTTTTCACAAACGAATATAGAGGAAGATATAGAAGAAGAGAAAAAGGAGACGGAAAAGAGTGAAGAAGAAGGGACAATACCTTTACCAATGTATACAGGAGAGGCCGATATGGGTGTGGATGCAGAGCTAGAAGATAATAACACTAGTTATAATTATGATTTTAATATCAGTAATTTGAACAGAGGAAATGTGTTGGATAAGGGTTATGGACCTAAAAAAAGTGCAAACAATTCATTAACTTTGGGAGATAAAGAATTAAAAATTAAAGATAATAAAATAACATTTTCTAGTGGAATGAGTTGTGATCTGACTCCTGGTCTGTACTCTCTAATTTTTCTTAGTAAACCTGAAAACTATGATGATCAGGACTTGAAAATGTATAAAAAAATTATTTTAGAAACGAATATACATAGAGTAGGCTTTAAACCTAATAACAGAATCAAGGGTACACGAGCATACAAATATAACCACATTATTAAGAAGTTGATAGACAAAGATTTCAGTCCTACAACGTCTACTCCACTTCGCTCAAAAACAGGTTTTGGTTACATGACTCTTCAGAAATCAAATCCAAACTATGTATATTGGAATGATGTAAATGAGTTAGTCGAACGATTGGAAATTTTAGTAGCATCAAAAGGAGCGGGTAACACCAGCCACAACAACGAAATTTTTTCAATATTAGAGGAATTGCGTGAAGAAAGGATTATATATTAATGGGTATAAATAGTAAGGACAAATATGTTTTACATTTATACACATCATGTCTGTCGACAAGTTTGGACATTTTTCTGTTGATAAGGAACGATCTGAAAATTTGAAAAGACGTGTTAATTCTACTGAGGGATTATTCATCGATGAGGACGGTAATCGAAATGCTCAAAATAAACGTATCAAAAACGGATCTAAGCCTTTAGACAACAATGACTTAGCAACGAAACAATATACTGATGAGATCCTCGGAAAGTTGGGAGAAGATTTAAGAAAAATTATAACTCAAAATGTTAATCGTCGACTCACAAAAATTTCAAGCTTAGAAAATAAAATTGAATTAAATAATAAGAGGGCAGACAGCGCTGACCAAATTTTTGCCAAAATTCTGGAAAAGATTAAAACCATTGAGGACTATATATTTTAATATGTAACAAAACCGATATCATTACCGAAAAAAACCACAATTGAGTTAGAAGGTTTCGCTTTTCAGCCTATTAGAAGAATATGATTAAGCGAGAAATCGTAAATGAGTTGCACGGACCATCTCGAAAAAACTTTCAACGAAGACGAATGATTACAAGGGGTATAAACGATCTGTGGCAAGCAGATTTGGTTGAAATGGGAGCCTTTTCAAAATCAAATGATGGGTACCGATACTTGTTGACTGTTATAGACACATTTTCGAAATATGCTTGGGGTGAGGCATTAAAATCAAAAAATGTAAATGATGTTTCCCAAGCCATGGAGAGAATATTTAAATCGGGTCATGGAACACCAAGAAACCTGCAAACTGATGATGGCACTGAATTCTTTAATTCCAAATTTAAGGTATTAATGAAAAGTTATAGGATAAATCATTATTCAACCTTCAGTACTCTAAAAGCATCAATAGTTGAACGTTTCAATAGAACTCTTAAAGAATTAATGTGGCGTGAGTTTAGTTTCAATGGAAAATATAAGTGGATAGATATGTATAAGCAATTAATTAATAAATATAATAATAGAGTGCATAGAACAATAAAAATGAGTTCAAGTAAAGTCAATTCTTCCAATGAAAAACAAATATTACAAACATCGTATAATCACCTGAAAATATTTGTTGCAAGTAAATTCCGTAAGGGTGACCACGTTCGTATCAGTAAATATAAACATGTCTTTGAGAAAGGGTATACACCAAACTATACAACTGAAATCTTTAAAATTAGAAAGGTGAAGAATACATACACTAAAACATACTTACTTGAAGATTTAGACGGTAGCCCGATTCAGGGCGGATTCTATAAAGAAGAACTGAAAAAAAACACGATTTCCCCACACATACCTAGTTGAAAAAATTGAAAGGCGAAAAGGAAATAAAGTTTTGGTTAAGTGGCTCGGGTTTTCAAAGACTAGCTGGATAAACAAGGAAGACATTTTGTAGTATAATAAATGATTTATTTAATTAATTTTTATTTGTAAATTATTTTTTATTTACATATTTATCTTATCTTATATTAAGTTTAATATTAATATTTTTGTACAATGTTTTAAACTAAAACTAAATATAATAAAAATACTTTTTACAAACTCAAAATCATTTTCATTTACATTTTCCAAAGTCTCGATCATAATAAAACATCTCCAATTCAACTGATTTATAAAATAGTTCTTTTTGAATATGTTCCTTTTGAAATTTAAGGCTATCTAGTGATTCTCCATCGTTCACATAATTATTTTGTATCATCTCCCCCAAGCAAAATGAATTTGATTCTAGCCATTCAACATTTTCTAAAATATTTTTTTCAATTAATCTCTGATGTTTTATTGATGTCGTACCATGGTCTTCATTACTTAACTCTAAAAATTGTGTTTCATTAACATTACGTTTTCTTTTGTTATCTTTGCCACAAAGAATTTTTTTATTTACTTTAACTGTAGTTATTTTATGTGCTTTTGATCTAAACATTGTTCTATTACCATGTAGTGAGGCCCCAGTTAATAAAACGTTTTTATAGTCTTCGATTGTAAGATTTCGTGAACTCACTCCCTTTGCTTTATTATGTGAAGATTTAACTTGATCTATTCTATAACAATAAACCTTTGAGCACAGACCTACAAATTCTGTCATGAGTTTACCGTTAAGCTCATCTTTAAAAAACCCTAAACTTTTTTTGTTAACTCTTTTAAAGTTATATAGATTAATTCTTTCATCTGAATAGTCCGATGTATCAAATTTTGCTTCAAGATCATTACGAATATATTTATAAAAATCTTCAGTTTTTATTGTATAGATAAATGAATCAGTATCCATATAATTTAAGAGTAACTTTTCCTGAAACTTTGGCTTCATATATTGATAGTGAAAATTATACATTTTCCATTTCGATAAGTCTAATACTGCAAATCCTAAATACATTGGCTTATTAAATAGAACGGACAATCTTTTCATTTGAATTGCATAGAAATTATCATTTTTTTTAGTTGCACTATGAAAATTGGATTTTGAAATTAAAGTTTTGGCACAATGTGCTTTTCGTCCAGTCTTCGAGCTATCCGGAGCTTCCCATGTACTAATAAGCTTAATATCGACCCTGCGCTCGGGATCTTCCATTGTTTTTCCGTATACAGAATTATTCATTAATTTAAAGAAATCTTTTTCAAATTTATTTTTTGCATTTTGCCTATGTAAAGTTGTTAGATCAATGTTATTCTTTAACCAATGCTTTTGTAAAAACTGAACACCTCTATGGATCTTTTTCAATACTAACCCATTCTGTATACATTGTTGCAAATTCCGATAATGTATTACATAATTTTTCTTATTTCCCAGGTCAGCAATTAATTTTTTTACCTTATCCTCTTTTGAGGCCAGACAGTTTGACGGACAAAATGGAAGATCATTATGAAGATCATGTAAACGGTATGGATATATTAAGTCCACTTCCAAAAAAAAACCGTATTTGCTATCGATTGGAATATTATTAATATCAAAATTGTCTATATCTGTGGTAGACATCCACTTAAAATCTTTATATGGTAAAGGTTGTGACATTGCCCAACCATACAAGTTATTCGCATCCACACACATTAAAAATGAAGACTCCTTCGAGGAATCATAATCTGACAAATATTTGTTATTCGCTTTTGTATATCTATGACAACATTGAACTAAACCACCTCGAATGCTACTTTGATTAAATCAGTACATATCTATATCTGTCAGCAATTCAAGTTGAATATTTGTAGATTTCAACATTGCCTCCCAAGATAGACCTGGTGTCGTAAAATACTGAGCTGGGTCAAGTGAATAAATTTGCATACAAATTTTTCGGAAGTTTTAAAAAATGTCGGTTAAAAGAAATACATCAGTTTTTAAATATAATTCTAAATAATCTTTAAGAGTGGAACAAGAGAAATGCGACCAAACTTTAAGAGCTTGATCATAATCTTCCTGAGAGCATTCCCTTTCCGTTAAATTACTATAGAATGCTTTCCTTGGTGGGAGGGAAGTTTCCTCGAGTCTACTAGCGGAATCTAAATATTCATAGGGAAATATACCCTTCTTACGCATTAGTCGAAATTCTATATCATAACTGAAAAACGATTTTACAGTGTTTAATTGATCGTCAACTAAATTAGAAGGTAGGGTATCTAAACTTGATGGCATAAATCTATATGTATCGAGAAAACGAATTTCAAAACTATTTCCACTTAAACTTTTTGTTTTCTTTGAGACAGAAATATAGTTTTCCTTATTTATTGGTAATACGGAAATTTCACCGGGAATCTTTCCCAACTCTTGAATAAACAAAAAAAAATACTGGTATGAATTTGTTAACTTTATAATCCAAGTTACACTTAGAGTGGGCTGCACCTCTAAAGCGACCTGTGAAATGACAATGATCTCTAACCCTATCAGTCCCTACATCTTTCTGACAAATAGAACAATTCAATGAATTATCAAATATTTTCTGGTCATCCAAAGTCATTCTCATAGGAACTATTTTTTTTAAGTAGTCACCACTCAATTTAGTTAAATTTTTTATCAATGAATCTACAAAACTTACTCCCGAATTTGTTCCTGTTTCTAAAACAAATTTATCTAGTCCTAGAATCAAAAGCACACTTTATATAATACGCATATGATATTGAAATATGTTCATTAATATTAAATAATTTGGGGCTCACTTCAAGATTTTTTGGTTCCAGAATGCATTCAAAATCCGCGTAGACAACGAATGGAACTTGAAGCCGATGTTGAACCTGGGTAAATTCCAATGTATTATTCTGGGGGTGTGGCATCTTTGAGACCTTTTTACTGCAGAGCGTTTTGTGTTTCAATGCAGCTTCCTCAGTTTTGGAAAAATTTAAACACACATTGCAGAAATATTGCGCCCTCTTCTGATTTCCTCTCTGAGCAGTCATTAGTCTTTGAAAGAGAAATAAGAATATAACAATAAATACACTTTTTTAAATATAATGAAGAAAATGTATCGAATCTTTTTTTTTTTATTCGGAAATGGTATATAAATATTACAGATCTTGGCGTTCCCTAAACAGTATTTGTTTAGTAACTGAGGAGCGACTACATGAATTTTGGAAATTTAAAATCTTTCACCTATAAAGTTTGTAAAATATACTACAATGAATATTTTGTCACACTTAACCAAAGCTAGAATTGCCTTGAAGCGAAAATTCGATGATCTCAAACAAGTCAAAAATCATACGAATTTACAATTGGAGGAATCCTTTAAACCTATTACTAAACCCTTACATTAACTTGTTAAGGAAAATAAAAAACGAAAGATTTCTAATGTAAAAGATAGTATAAAAGTAAAGCGTGAAATGAAGCAAATTAAAAAATACGATGATGATGAGAGAGAGCTTGACGATTTCTAATGAGAAAGATCTGCAGTCTAATCGAAACATAACTTCACCAAGGTCTTTCGATGATAGTGATTCCTATAATCAATTCCTTTCACAAACGAATATAGAGGAAGATATAGAAGATGAGAAAAAGGAGACGGAAAAGAGCGAAGAAGAAGGGACAATACCTTTACCAATGTATACAGGAGAGGCCGATATGGGTGTGGATGCAGAGCTAGAAGATAATAACACTAGTTATAATTATGATTTTAATATCAGTAATTTGACCAGAGGAAATGTGTTGGATAAAGGTTACGGACCTAAAAAAGTGCAAACAATTCATTAACTTTGGGAGATAAAGAATTAAAAATTAAAGATAATAAAATAACATTTTCTAGTGGAATGAGTTGTGATCTGACTCCTGGTCTGTACTCTCTAATTTTTCTTAGTAAACCTGAAAACTGTGATGATCAAGACTTGAAAATGTATATAGAAACGAATATACATATTCTAATAACAGAATCAAGGGTACGCGAGCATACAAATATAGCCATATTAATAAGAAGTTGATGGACAAAGATTTTAGTCCTACAACGTCTACTTCACTTCGCTCAAAAACAGGTTTTGGTTACATGACTCTTCAGAAATCAAATCCAAACTATGTATATTGGAATGAATTAGTCGAACGATTGATTAGTAGCATCAAAAGGAGCGGGTAACACCAGCCACAATAACGAAATTTTTTTAATATTAGAGGAATTGCGTGAAGAAAGGATTATATTTTAATGTGTATAAATAGGAAGGACAAATCTGTTTTACATTTATAAACATCATGTCTGTCGACAAGTTTGGACATTTTTCTGTTGATAAGGAACGATCAGAAAATTTGTAAAGACGTGTTAATTCTACCGAGGGATTATTCATCGATGAGGACGGTAATCTAAATGCTCAAAATAAACGTATCAAAAACGGATCTAAGCCTTTAGACAACAATGATCTAGCAACGAAACAATATACTGATGAGATCCTCGGAAAGTTGGGAGAAAAATTAAGAAAAATTATAACTCAAAATGTTAATCAGCGGCTCACAAAAATTTCAAGCTTAGAAAATAAAATTGAATTGTATAATCTGAGGGCAGACAGCGCTGACCAAATTTTTGACAAAAATTCTGGAAAAGATTAAAACCATTGCGGACTATATATTTTAATATGTAACAAAACCGATATTATTACCGAAAAAACCACAATTGAGTAAGAAGGTGTAGCTTTTCGTAAATGAGTTGTACGGACCATCTCGAAAAAACTTTCAAAGAAGACGAGTGATCAAACGATCTGTGGCAAGCAGATTTGGTTGGCTTTTCAAAATTTAACGATTTGTACCGATACTTGTTGACTGTTATGGACACATTTTCGAAATATGCTTGGGGTGAAGCATTAAAATAAAAAAATGCAAATGATGTTTCCCAAGCCTTGAAAAGAATATTTAAATCGGGTCATGGAACACCAAAAAACCTGCAAACTAATGATGGCACTGAATTCTTTAATTCTAGTTTTGAGGTATTAATAAAAAGTTATAGGATAATTCATTATTCAACTTTCAGTACTCTTAAAGCATCAATAGTTGAACGGTTCAAAAGAACTCTTAAAGAATTAATGTGGCGTGAGTTTAGTTTCAATGGAAAATATAAGTGGATAGATATGAATGAGCAATTAATTAATAAACATAATAATAGAGTGCATAGAATAATAAAAAGTCAAGTAACGTCAATTCTTCCAATGAAAAACAAATATAACAAACAACGTACAATCTCCTGAAAATGTTTGTGCATGTGAATTCCGTAAGGGGGACCACTTTCGTATTAGTTAATATAAACATGTCTTTGAGAAAGGGTAAACACCAAACTATCCAACTGAAATCTTTAAAATAAGAAAGGTGAAGAATACATACCCTAAAACATACTTACTTGAAGATTTAGATGGTATAAATGTATGGATTCTATAAAAAAGAATTGAAAAAACACGATTCCCCCACACATACCTAGTGTAGCGTTCAACTCGAATCCTACCGGTTCTCAAGTCGCCCCTCGGTATGCTGATCGTAGAGGTCGTGCACTTCTAGCGATGATCTGCGCTATGCTCATCGGACTGGCGTGGGTTCTTTCTACTTTCGCTATACCACGACATAAAACAAGAAAATAAGTCCACTATCTGAAACTATTAAGATGTATCTAAATCGTTGTAATCGGCTGTACCCACTGCTTAGTTACACCAAGAGGAACAGATCTCCAACCGATCAAGGGTTAGGGAGACTTGGGCGTCGTTTGCCCCCCTATTCTTTACCCACCCTTCCATGGTAACCTTGACATATATTAGATTACCCCTTATCTGACATCAAATTATATTCTAATACCCTTCCACCATTATGTAGCTCCAGTGACGATCCATTCAAAAAAAAAGAATTTACACGATCATTTCGTGGCGTTATACAAAGATTTCATAGTTTTCATTTATTTCATAAGTTTACGCTCTAATATACCCTTCAGAGGTCGTTTTAGGTAATATAAGCACAGGCTGGTGCCGTTAACTTATTGGCTATACTCCAAGATTTATATCCCTAATAAATTATATACACATATATGGCAAATCATTGCAAATTCAAAGCGGTACGCAATTCAAGTTAACTAGGTAAATCCTTATTTATATACTTACGCCAGAGGTTTTAGCTATCGCGGGATTCTCATCGACAATAATTAAGGCTCAAACATATTCATACAATATTCATTAAGGGTTTACTCACAATCGGTACTTTACAGGAAAATCCATCCAAGCGTTCGTTGGGCCCAATGAAGCTCTCGTTGATTCCTTGAGGGTAGATTAGAACATGATGTATATGTATATGTGTGATGTTTACAACATTATCTTCGATGCACTTCCCGTTAACATAAGAAGCTTTTTACCTAATGGACGTATCTAAAACTATCGTTAGAAATTTCGTAAAAGTACATTTATGCAAAAACTACTCAAGTACAGCGAATAGAAAAGGAAAAAAACTACGCAAGGTTACCGCCGCTGAGCATACAGCAGCCGAATCGCATCTGGCAACGCCGTGCGGCCGATGTCTCCTGTTACTTAGGCCTCATGCCCTAGTGGTGTTGAGGTAGCGGGGTATCTACCCGACTACACATATAGTCTCTGACGTATAGGTGTTGACTAGGTCTGCGTTGCTTAATTGTTCATGAAGGCGCCTCCGCTGCCGGTACGTCAGCCGAGATGCTGGCGCTGGATGGCTGATCCGCCCCCATGGCTAAGTCGAGGAATATTCCCTTCTGACTGGTTATTAATACGGTCGGCAGAAAATTGCCGGCAACCGACCAGGGTCCTAGAAGCCACCCTCCCGCTCTGCAATCGTTTGACGATACTAGCGCCAGCGTACACTGTGTGGCAGGGACTTAGCGCCTGTTAAGAGATCGATTGCGGGGGTGGGTTCTGATACAAAAACACTTCCGATATTATGTGACCGGTTCTCGATATTCACCTCAGACTATGGTTTCGCACTATTCACTTTAGTTAACACTGTACAGGTTGCACCTTGCCGCACTCTGGTACCGTTTGTCGGTCAGTTTTCACGTGGACTTGTTTGAATTGACTATGGGTTTTGGGCGCACGTCTGCTGGCCTTAGCGGTAGAAACTCAAGTGTTCGAGCTGTGCACAGAAGTGGGCCTACGTGGCTGACTTCACTTCCAGGAATCTAAGTAGGGAGCGCAGAGACGGAAAATAACGGCGTTATGGCGTGATATTTTCCGTCGTCTCGTAGCTCACACTAATTTTCGCCAGATGATCAGTCGCCGCGGCGCAGATCGTGCGAGCGAGATGGCAGACGTACAGTAAGGCGAGGCGGTCCAGTAAATTCGGGAATGCATTATACCCTACACTAGTTGAAAGAGTTGTAAGGCGAAAAGGAAATAAAGTTTTGGTTAAGTAGCTCGGGGTTTCAGAGACTAGCTGGATAAATAAGGAAGACATTTTGTAGTATAATATACGATTTATTTAAGTAACACCAGTTTACAAAAGAAAATTGATGAAATACGCCTTTCAGGAAACCTTTGTTTTCCGGTAAGATACATCTCCCTGATTAAGAAAAGGGCACTTAAAATTTTTTCTATGGTACCACTTTTTTTTTAAGTGTAAAAAACGTTTTTCGCACTTTTTTATTTTCTAACTCGAGTTGTGATAAACCGAATTCGGTCATCAAAGACTCATTTTACAGGTAATAGAATGCCCTTTAACTTTCTTATACACATCATTAAGTTCCATTCATTAGTTCAAAAGCTACTCTTCGTCAAAGTTGAAAAATTTGGAAAAATATCAAAAACGCTGGCATAAATGGCCTCTTTTAAAATACACGCGTAAAAACCGAAATTAGTTTTATGTTGTTTTCTTGAAGGCTGAACCATAACGGAGAATATGCGCCATTGATCACGACAATCCGTTGGTAAATCGATTTTTAACAGATTTTTAAACGTATATACCCAAGTTCAGTATTCTGGAGCAGCGGCCGTTAGACGTTATTTTAAATTTTCAGTGTTGGGGAACGTAAGAATTTGGTGCAAGTTGTGATGCATAACGTCAGTTTCCTTGCTATTAGCGGTGGGCAAGCTAAAAAGTATGCGATTGCAGTTACGAGGAAATCATTTTCATATGTTTTTAGCAAGGAAACTGACGTTATGCATAACAACTTGCACCAAATTCTTACGTTCCCCAACACTGAAAATTTAAAATAACGTTTAACGGCCGCTGCTCCCGAATACTGAACTTGGGTATATACGTTTAAAAATCTGTTAAAAATCGATTTACCAACGGATTGTCGTGATCAATGGCGCATATTCTCCGTTATGGTTCAGCCTTCAAGAAAACAACATAAAACTAATTTCGGTTTTTACGCGTGTATTTTAAAAGAGGCCATTTATGCCAGCGTTTTTGATATTTTTCCAAATTTTTCAACTTTGACGAAGAGTAACTTTTGAACTAATGAATGGAACTTAATGATGTGTATAAGAAAGTTAAAGGGCATTCTATTACCTGTAAAATTAGTCTTTGATGACCGAATTCGGTTTATCACAACTCGAGTTAGAAAATAAAAAAGTGCGAAAAACGTTTTTTACACTTAAAAAAAAATTGGTACCATAAAAAAAATTTTAAGTGCCCTTTTCTTAATCAGGGAGATGTATCTTACCGGAAAACAAAGGTTTCCTGAAAGGCGTATTTCATCAATTTTTTTTTGTAAACTGGTGTAATTTTAATTTATATATTTATCTTATCTTATATTAAGTTTGATATTAATATTTTTGTACAATGTTTTAAAGTAAAATTTAATATAATAAATAAAATTTTTACAAACTCAAAATAATTTTCATTTATATTTTTCAAAGTCTCGGTCAAATTATAACATCTTCAATTCAACTGATTTATAAAATATTTATTTTTCAATATGTTCCTTTTAAAATTTAAGGCTATCTAATGATTCTCCATCGTTCACATAATTATTTTGTATCATCTCACCCAAGCAAAATTAATTTGATTCTACCCATTCATAGTCATAATAGTCATAATATAAGACCTCTTTGGAAATGAAGATTTTGGTGAATCAACCCCTTTGGAAGAAGCTGGAGAACTTTGCTCTGCAATACCGATTGATGAGCTTGGAGAGTTAAAATTTAGTAAAGCAAATGCAGGCCGACCTCTTTTTCGGGATTGAACCACATTAGCATTAAGTAGCTCTTTGGCAATATCTAGTTGAAAACTTATAAGTGGCATATGTTTTGTTCTCTCAAATAATTGCTTATGATCTCGGCGGTATAGTAGCCAGCTATTCACCACTGTCACATTTATACACCAATAAACGATTCGCATGTACCATTTTTTTGAGCGATGATTTACTTTGTACAATTCTAATAGCATATCTGATAGATCAACACCCCCCATGTTTCTATTATACCTATCTACAATAGCAGGACGAGGTATTTTAACCATGATTTTCTCTTTGCGGCACCAACGCATGCACTCAGAAACTGGTGTATCAGCAATATTATTTGAAATTAGCTGAACACATTTATTATCATACCAGCGACACGACCTTTATGTCAAAAGATCCCCTGCCCTTGCCAGCTAACTGTTTTTCATTAAGAAGATTGCAATTTTTTAGACGGTTATTGCGAATTGTGCCAACTGCTAAGATACCCCTTTCCTTTAATGCTATCATTAGGCTTACTGAAGTAAACCAGTTATCAAAATATAGTTTAAAATTTTGATTGTCAGGAATGTTTGAAGCTAAATGCAAAACAATATCTGAAGACAATCCAAGTCCATAAGACTTACAAGTTCCGTCTCCAACGTAAAGGCAAAAATCATATATAATGCCAGACACCCCAGCTCTAGAAAACATTATAAAGCCCTACTTGTGCGGCTTTTTAGGGAGATACTGCTTTAAACTATGAAGACCTGAAATATAAATTAAATTATAAACTCATATATTGCAAAATAAATTAAACTACTTTTACCTTTGAAGGAAATCATCTGTTCATCACAGCTATGATATTCCTCTTGTGATATTTCATTGAATTTCTCTTTTAATTTATTTAATAAGGGACGGATCTTATAAAGTTTGTCATAGTTATCTTCACCTTTTCCGGGTTGCTTCAAATTATCATTTATGTGAAAATATGATTTAATTTTTTTAAATCTATTTCGTGGCAATGCGTCTGATATTGCGGATAATTTAAAATTATTTGACCATGCCATACGCATTGTTGGAATTTTGACTACGCCTAGGTAGAGCAGTATGCCTATATATCTTGGCAACTCCCATACCTCACACTTCAGCTCCACTCCTTTATCTTGAAATGCGTACTTATTAGTTTCCATGCATATCTTTTCCAAAATGTCATCATCAAAAAATGAATTGAAATATTCAACGGGACTTTTTATGATGCCAGCAGTCACATGGTTTTTCCATTCTGTGTCTATCTCATTTCCTTTTGAGGCATGTCTCCATCTCAAACTATTCAAATCGATTTTTTCATAAATTTGTTGGACTGTTTCATCAAAGTCGCTTTGCATCGAATTAAGCACGGTGCTTTTCATAAGCTCATCTTCAATATTTCCACCTTGCTGTGTTATGTCCTGCAGACTTTCTTCTATGAATGCCTCCAAAACATCCATTTTATTCTCTGGCTCTTCATTTTCATCTTTGTCGTTTGAATCTTCCCAATCAAATTCGCAAATTTTTTGAATTTCCAATTCGTTTAAAAAAAAGAAATTATTACATGCGAACCTCTTATGACCAATGTTGCCTGTAGGCAACATCAACTTTTGAAAAAATCCACACTCTTTATAAAACAATTTTCAAGCCCAACTTTATACTTTTATCATAGGCTTACCTATTTTAAAGAATTGTGCGTTCTTATTTTTCTTATCTTTGTCACTAGTTTTAGTTAATCGCACTATTTTCACGGACAATTTTTGGTAAAATTTTTCGGCAGCTGTGGTCGCTTCGAAGAATTATCGATAACTCAGCACACGCTGCAACTGCGTTCGCAAAAAATACGAAAAATGAAAGAACATTTATAGGGGGAATCCCCCATAAAAAAAAATCCACAAAAATTTTGAATCGTAACCGATATTTAAATGTAAAGTCAATGTTGCCTATAGGCAACAGTGGGCATGAAAGGGTTGACTGTAGTTATTTTGTGTGCTTTTGATCTAAACATTGTTCTATTACCATACAGTGAGGCCCCAGATAATAATATGTTTTTATAGTGTTCAATTGTAAGATTTCGTGAACTCACTCCCTTTGCTTTATTATGTGAAGGTTCAACTTGATCTGTTCTATAACAATAAACCTTTCAGCACAGGCCTACAAATTCTGTCATGAGTTTACCGTTAGGCTCATCTTTAAACAACCCTACACTTTATTGTTAACTCTTTTGAAGTTATATAGATTAATTCTTTCATCTGAATAGTCCGATGTATCAAATTTTGCTTCCAGATCATTACGAAGATATTTATAAAAATATTTTTATATTTTTATTGTATAGATAAATGAATCAGTATCCATATAATTAAAGAGTAACTTTTCCTGAAACTTTGGCTTCATATATTGATAGTGAAAATCATACATTTTCCATTCCGATAAGTCTAATACTACAAATCCTAAGTACATTGGCTTATTAAATACAACTGACAATCTTTTCCTTTTTTGAATTGCATAGAAATTATCATTATTTTTAGTTGCACTATGAAAATTAAATTTTGAAATTAAAGTTTTGCCTCAATGTGCTTTTTGTCCGGTCTTCGTGCTATCCGGAGCTTCCCATGTACTAATAAGCTTAATATCGACCCTGCGCTCAAGATCTTCCATTGTTTTTCCGTATACAGAATTATTCATTAATTTAAAAAAATCCTTTTCAAATTTATTTTTTGCAGTTTGCCTATGTAAAGTATTTAGATCAATGTAATTCTTTAACCAATGTTTTTGTAAGAACTGAACTCCTTTATGGATCTTTTTCAGTACTAACCCATTCTGTATACATTGTGGCAAATTCCGAAATTGTATTACATAATTTTTCTTTTTTTCCAGGTCAGGAATTAATTTTTTTACCTAATCCTCTTTTGAGGCCAAATAATTTGACGGACAAAATGGAAGATCATTATGAAGATCATGTACGGGTATATTAAGTCCACTTCCAAAAAATAACCGTATTTGCTATCAAATGGAATATTATTAATATCAAAATTGTCTATGTCTGTATTAGACATCCATTTGAAATCTTTATATGGTAAAAGTTGTGGCATTGCCCAACAATACAAATTATTCGCATCCACATACATTAAAAATGAAGACTCCTTCGAGGAATCATAATCTGACAAATATTTATTATTTGCTTTTGTATATCTATGACAACAGTAAACTAAACCACCGCGAATGCTACTTTGAATAAATCTATACATATCTATATCTTACAGCAATTTAAGTTAAATATTTGTAGTTTTCAACATTGCCTCCCAAGATAGACCTGGTGTCGTACAATACTGAGCTGGGTCAAGTGAATAAATTTGCATACAAATTTTTCGGAAGTTTTCAAAAATGTCAGTTAAAAGGAATACATCAGTTTTCAAGTATAATTCTAAATAATCTTTAAGAGTGGAACAAGAGACACGCGACCAAACTTTAAGAGCTTGATCATAATCTTCCTGAGACCATTCCCCTTCTGTTAAATTACTATAGAATGCTTCTTTTGGTGGGAGGGAAGTTTCCTCGAGTCTACTAGCGGAACCTAAATTTACATAGGGAAATATACCCTTCTTACACATTAGTTGAAATTCAATATCATTACTAAAAATGACTTTACAGTATTCATTTGATCATCAACTAAATTAGAAGCTAGGGTATCTAAACTTGGTGGCATAAATCTATATGTATCGAGAAAAGGAATTTCAAAACTATTTCCACTTAACCACTTCATTTTTTTGGACAGAAAAATAGTTTTCCTTATTTATTGGTATTACGGAATCTTTCCCAACTCTTGAATAAATAAATGACAGTCGTATTTCGAAAACTTATGAAAAAATACTGGTATGAATTTGTTAATTTTATAATCCAAGTTACTTTTAGAGTGGGCTGCACCTCTAAAGCGACCTTTGAAATGACAATGATCTCTTACCCTATCAGTCCCTAAAACTTTCTGACAAATAGAACAATTCAATGAATTATCAAACATTTGCTGGTCACCCAAAGTCATTCTCATAGGAACTATTTTATGTTTGTAGTCATCACTCAATTTAGTTAAGTTTTTTATCAAAGAATTTACAAAACTTATTCCTGAATTTTTTCCTGTTTCTAAAACAAATTTATCTAGTTTAGAACCAAAAGCACACTTTATATAATTTTATTAATATTAATATTAATATTATTAATTAATATTAATAATTGGGGTGCGGCATCTTTGAAACTTTCACACTCCAGAGCGTCTTGTGTTTCAATGCAGCTTCCTGGGTTCTGGAAAAATTCAAACACACATTGCAGAAAAATTGCGCCCTCCTCTGATTTCCTCTTTGAGCAGTCATTAGTCCTTGAAAGAGAAATATATACAAATTATTTAATTGCTTATGAGAGATAAAAATGTATAAAAGAATTTACCTTGAAATATTTTTAATGTACATGTAATGTCCATTTCCACCGTCTTCCAAAAACATCATATTGATATGAAGAGGTTTTTCCACTTCCGATTGAAAAAGTGGTCCAATTATATCCCTCGTATCTTCAGTATAGCCGAATACGTTTAAACTCATATGAGTATTCTTTTTTTAAAATTTTTTTATACATTTAATTTCAAGGGGAAAAGTCAACCCTGTGAAGTCTAAAATTATTTCATCACTTATACGAATTATCTCTACCGATATATCAATATTATATGCCGAACATCTTAGCGGCTTGCTAACAATATTGATCATTTTTGTAACAAACATTAACTATTGCTTTTTTTGTCAAAAGGCAACGAGGTAGTGGTATGAAGGACGAACCAGCCATCGGTGTATAATGATTTACATTAATTTCCAAGCGAATCAATTTTATAAGAGACCATCCACTGTCTCTCTCTTGAAATTCTCGAGTTTTACAAATTATTTCCATGGTATGAAAGATACGTTCTAAATCAGAATTTTTATTCATGATCGTCATTTTAGTTTGAAAACTTTTCATTGTAATTTCTTCATATTCATCTTTAAAAAGTATATACTCTGCAATCAGTTCAAAGTTTAATTTTTTTAATAGAACGCTGAGATCTAGCTTCACTCTAGAAACTCTCAAGTCCACTCCATCGTGTACATACATGTAAAGTATTCTTTCCTTGAATCCCTCAGAAAATTTTTGACTCTTCCGTCAAGGGGTTGGATTGCATCATATAATAAAGGAAAGTGTTGGTTAAAAGAGGTCGCACATACCTTGCCGCAGGTGGGAAAGGAAAGATCTTGTCAATTTATACACAGAATCATACTCAGGTAGCCAATAGGGGACAGTTTGGTAAAAATCATTTCGACTTTGGGAAAAGTCAAAGATTTTCATTTGTTGAATATCGAGAATGTACATCTTTGGGTAAAAGAAAAGAAAAATCAAACATTTTCATTTGTTGAATTTCGAGAATGCACATATTTGGGTAAATGATGACGATGAAAACCTATATAAAATTTCCTTATAAATTTTGTAAGCATATTGACTTAGACAGACAACATGCGTTCAGTTAAAATAAATAACTTTCTGAATGTATTTGACGGAATTCTGTTCAATGCACACTATGTACGGCTCCAGTTCATATAATCAAAACTCTTTGAATGTGATAGGGGTAATATGAAAACCTTTATTCATGGAAATCATATGGACACCAGCGTTTGAAGCAATGATACAGTCTCTGAGGGAGTTAATACTTGTATATGCCATCGAATTTCGGATATCAAAAAGGAAGCACTCAACATTATGAATATATACTATAGTCTGGAAAAAATAATGAAAAAGATTAAATAACATAAAAAAACATGTATGCAATCCCAAATTAAAAGAAAATTATTATGCTACAAAATAAACTTCTGACTTTTTATTTCGAGTTAAAATTACAGGTACGCATAATGGAAAATATTTCCTCGACTGAGATATGACGGCTCCTTGCGAGTTGTTGCGCGGTCGTGATTTCAACCCCTATTATGGGAACGTATTAGAGCTAGCATTCAGCTTTGAGGTCGTTGGCGTGAGGCCCACGATCTTGTCAATGACTTGTGCATGTGTCCCTTTTATTGCGCTTGTCAATGAGCGTGTGCCTTCAGGCTTGTGCATGTGTCCCTTTTATTGCGGTCAGGTAATGGACAGGTTCGCATGTTCGGGTAGCTCTTGCTTGAATCTCTTTTATGACCCATTTGTGGAAAGGAGAGAATCTTAGACAATTTACCAGCTAAACGTTCTGGGGCGGAAACACAAATATGTGTTTGAAAATATTCCTTATCTAAGAATTATTAATTTGTGAGATATATTTTATTGGGGCTCTTTTGATTTCTAAAATAGTTTTACAATCATAGGAAACATTATTCCCCAACATGATCGGACATGTTCCTCTAATATGCTAATTGTCGCAGAAGACGCGTTTCCATACTACTCGCCTGTCCCTTGCTCTGTTCCGGACGGTCCCATTGGGGTTCCTGCTCAGCCCGGACAGTTAAGGCTAAACGCCAGGAAGCTGCATCGCGCTTTACTTCGCTTCTACGCCTAGTGTAAACGAACGTCCCAGCCTAGCCTCACCAGTCTGCTTATTGTCCGGGACGTTTCTGCGTGGCTCGCTCTGTATTGCGTGGCTGTCGTGATGTGGTTGCTGGCTTGATGCTGACAATGTCTTGCGCACTGCTCCTGGCGGTGTTGGTTGCGCGGCTGGACGTAGTGTGGCTTTTGGTCGTACCTATAGACCGCTTTCCCTTCTGGCTTGATATACTCGGTATTCGGACTCGCCGCTCCGGGACCTCACAAGTCGAAACTGTAGAGCTCTTCTGGACAACTCCACTCGAGACCGTACCGATCGACCGCTCTCCCTTCTGGCTTGTTATACTCGGGATAGCTCCCTTGTAGTTTGTTTGGTTGACTGACTGTTCACTTTGGTATCTGATTAATCTAATCTTGACGGATTGACTTCTCGTGATCGACTGATCCTGCTTCCAGCGCGGGGCCCACTTATATAGGGCTCCTGGTACCGTTAGTTCTTGGCATCTGCGCACGGCACCACTTCAGGGTCCAAAGTCCGCGGTTTTACCGTTCGACATTTCGCCCTCTACCATTCACCATTCGCTCTTTCTCTCCAAGCTCTCTTTCCTCGTACTCTCCAAACTCTCTTGAGCCGAGTTCTGCAATCTCTCTTGTACTAAGCTCTCCAAAACTCTCCCGAACTGAATTCTCCAAGCTCTTTTGAAGTGAATTCTCCAAACTCTCTTGAAGTGAATTCTCCAAACACTCTCTTCCCGCAGTGCCGTTACAACGCGAATTCGCCGCGTATTTGGTAAGCGGCCGGTCACATGTTGCTGCTGCTGCCGAGATTTGTGGGGAGTTATTCAACTCCTCACATTCCCCCCTTCTTCGGGAAACATTTATAAACTACTCTCTGGCGTTTACTTGCATATCCTAGCCTTCGAGTCCTTGTGATGCTCCTGCCGATTCTGCCGGCGCTCCCTCGATGCTCCCTTGACGCTTTTACCTCCATTGAGTCTCTACAGCGCTGGTTGTCCTCCTCGTAGCAACTTCAAATCTCCCGCGCCGATCCTCCATCTGTTCCCACTGGACATCAATGCCCTCATCGGCTATCGATCCCCAGCTCGCTGCTCATTGCTGCGTCCTACTCCTATCCGGGGCTCCTCCGTTCGGTCGCACCATTCGTGCGTGATCGACGTTTAATCGATTATCGATACCGACGGTGAAGAGTTGCCACCTGCCCGTTGCGATATTTTCACCTTTTGCAGATATTTATGGTACAGTGCCAATCGATCGCCTATCGAGGCGCCCCCTTCCCTGGTCCATGAGGATTTTGCAACTTTCATAGGTAAATTTTGGCATTTCCTTACTCCTTTCTATTTCATCCCTTCCCTCTCCAGTCGTCCTCTCTCGCCGTTCAGTCGTCCTCAGCCGGCTGAACGTGGCTCCACGCTGGCAACACTCGAGAGCGGGAGAGGACTTCGCATTTGCTTCGCAGCAGGTAAGTATTGTGGTATTTGATTGTCTGCTTCCTGCATTAACCCAATTTGAATTTCAGGTTGCCGGAGCTGCCAGGTATACCCCTCTCTTCTCGCCACTGTTTCAGTCGCGTTCCTCGCCATATGCCGGTTTCAAACTTTGTTTCGTTTTCTTTTTTTTTTTGTTTGAACTTCATTTTGCTTGCTCCTCAAACACTCTCGTGCCCGCGAGCCTCAACCGGACTCGGAACGCGCGCCAATCTCTCCATACGCCCACGCTGCGCCTGCCGCCGAGGATGCGGACCTCTCTCACCGTCGGTGCCTACGCGATCCCCTTCGGGCCACTCGTGCTCATCGATTTCGCTCCACCGCTGCCCCTCTGGCGCCGACACCGTCCGCGATAACTTCGGGCGTGCCACCATCTCGAATACTTCGGGCGCAGAGTGGTGCCGCTTGAGCGGCTCGTCTGGCTCGGTGGTTCCCGTCGCGCTATCCCTGATTTGGGGCTCCTCCGTCACCGCCGTCTCCTCCGCGAGTCCCTCCGGCCAGGTCCAGACGACCGTCTGCTGCCGCCACGGTTTGTGGGATTTAAAGTGGGCGTGGCAAACTTTTTTTTGAGTCAATCGATAGGTATTGATGAGAACAATATATTTCAGTTTTTTTTTATTTTTACTCTAGCATCAAAACTGTAGGAGCCACAGTTTTGGACGGTTTGTGGGCGTTAGAGTGGGCGTGGCACTTTGCTGAAACAAACTTGCGCTGCGCAGGAGTCTCAGGAATCTGCATGCAAAATCCCAGTGTTGTAGCTTTTATAGTTTCCGATATCTCAGCGTTCATACGGACAGACGGTCATGGCTAGATCGTCTCGGCTAGTGATCCTGATCAAGAATATATATACTTTATGGGGTCGGAAACGCTTCCTTCTGCCTGTTACATACTTTCCGAAGAATCTAATATACCCTTTTACTCTACGAGTAAGAAGATTAGCATCCCACGAGAAAGGATATTTGGACCTCTCTTTTTTGCATATTGATACGCTAGGACTCTAAATTATTCAATTCTTTAACAGTAATAAAACAAGCCAGTGGGACGGAGATAATTTACCAATTCTTTTTCTTCTTGATGATTCAAGATTTTATTTACAAACATTACAAAATGGGGTAATACTCCAGATTCGGGGACTCCCCCGAAATTCGCGAAAAAATTATCCTTTATGGACCGCGATTTCTTAAGAATTAACGCGCAAAAAGAACATGGCGATCGGACGTGGTTCTCTTGTAATTGAATTTTAAGGTTCCCGGTTTTGCTACTACTCGACTGAAAAAGGGGAAAAAAACGATGACCGCCGATACCGTAATTAGAAAGCCCTTTCCAATGGTATAACTTTCTCTGCTATAAAATAAAAACTGCACATTTTGAACACAACTCACAAAATTAAGTTCACTTTCTCCTGCTCATTCTCAGAAGATAACGAGGGGTCGCAATATTTGAAATGCAATAAAACGGGAGGATACCGTGGAATACCAAACACACAGATTATGGGATGTGCTTGCAATTAAAAACATTTCATACAAAATACATTTAAAACCGCCGAAAAAACCTCCGCAACCGCTTTTAATAGCTACTCTTAGCTTAAGGCTTTGGAAATTCGAATGGTTGCATCGCGACATCTCATGCCAATGTTGGCCCGTCCTTAACTGACCATTTATTCGTATCTGGCTTACACAGATTGCTGTTCCCTAACCCGTGTCAAAGTCGATATTTACCTACATCCTAACCCCTCCTACACAACGTTCACCCCCGATAATTTGTTATCAATCCTTGTGTTCGTTTTACTTCTAATATTCATTCGACTGAGGTATTGGGCTGCTCCTTATATTCGAGAACCAATCGGATTGGTTCTAGGAGTACGACATGCCTGTATGCACTCCCAGTGGATGTCAACCTGTTAAGTGAACATTCTAGACTATAAAAATGACACCACTCAAATTGCTCGGGATCAGTTCATCAAATGCCTCAGTACTGCATACCTATGGATGTAACCGTAGAATTTATCGATTAGAAAAACGAGGTTGAGACTGACAACCTGTATTTACCACCTACGCAAGATTCTGGTGATGAAATAATTGAAAACTCGGATCTGGACCTTGTGCAGGTTTCCGAACCAGAAGATTCGGTTGATCGCCTCCTACAAAGCGTATTTCAACCGGCTGCATCATCGACGCATCATAAGGACCCAAGATTGGAGTCTCTTGAGTGGAGCCAATTTTCATTAAGGACTACGACGAAGGCTTTTTTGGAATCCCTTATCACACACGATGAAAGCGAAGATGAATATCAGTGTGCACAGGAATTTAAATTGGACGACGACCTATCCACGCCAGAAAATGAGATTTTTCTAACGACGACCACGACTTTGAATAACTTATGGGACCTCAACCGCCACCGACTAACCATTATTTAAATTTGCTAGATGATGGAGATGACAACACATTACTAGATGTTTTATTTGATCTAGATTCTTAATATTATAATATCTAAATTTCTGATAGGCCAAGTTGTGTATCTTTAAGGTATGCGCTTTTAGGCCGCTGCGAGTAGTAGAAGATTTTGTTTCTAAGGACAACTCGCAATGATACTTCACTATTTCGATATTGTTAAAAATAAACTGAGTTTTCTATAAAAAATTTATCTTATATAGCATCTGATGGACAATTCTTACGTTATATACACTAACTTTATTTTAACGCTATTGAAAGATTTATATAAATATAAAAAGAGATAGACATACTGATATGTGCTTCTGAGTTTATTCTCAAAGATGTTTGGATATTTCTACCTAAAAGTTATGTGAACAAATTTTCTACTAAGACACCATTTAGGAAATTAAACGAGAATGGAATAACTCATATGGTATATAAAGGAAAAGATCTGAACAGATATAGTTGTGCTCAAATTGAATTTTTATCAGTAAAAAATTAAAGTAAATAAAATTCTTCAACATAAAGAGCTGAGTTTTTAAATCCAACAACAGTCTTAAATCAGTCTAAAAAATAAATAGTTTTTCCTAAAAATGTACCCTCAACAGATAGAACTATTCTTGATGCAATTTGAATGCATGCTTTTAGACCAAAACCTACAAAGGATGGAGTTCCTAAAAGATACTTTGGAGGATTTATTATATTATGGACTTTGTCCCTGGAGTGACGATGACGCCTCATCTGGACCAGACACATGTCAGTGTCATATGCTGCCTGCACTGAAAGAGGAAGCGCTTAGTCTAATGATTAAATATTATAAGTATTGCTCCCAAACCATAAATAGAACGAATTGATTTTACTTAAATATCTATGTTTTTTATTTTTTTAAATAATTCTTAAATATTTTTATTATTTGTTTATCATTGAGTTAATAGTCGTTTTTCTTGAATTTTCTTTAAACAAAATGTAGTGTTTTCTTTTTACTTTTAAAAAGACTTTACAGAATACAAAAATGTCCGCAAGTGTTATAAAAGTATACCTGTAGTTGTTGCTTTAAAAAAAATATATATATGAAAATGATTTCCTCGTTACTGCAATCGCATACTTTTTAGCTTGCCCAGCACTAATAGCAGGGAATCAACTTTTTCAACTTTGACGTAGTGTAGCTTCTAAACTAATGAATGGAACTCAATGATGTGTATAAGAAAGTTAAAGTTCATTCTATTACCTGTAAAATGAGTCTTTGATGACCGAATTCGGTTTATAAGAACTCAAGTTAGCAAATAAAAAAGTGCGAAAAACGTTTTTTACACAAACAAAAAATTGGTATCATAGAAAAAATGTTAAGTGCGATTTTTTAAATCAGGGGATGTACCTTACCGGAAAACAAAGGTTTCCTTGAAGGCGTATTTCATCAATTTTTTTTTGTAAACTGGTGTTATTAGTGCGGGATAATTCAAAATAGTTTTTGGTAACCTATCCGAGGGGAAAACTCCTTTAAAAATAGATTTTGCCTTTGAATGCTTAGAAAGAAAATGTTCAATTTTTGAAGTATTCATTTTAAAAGAGCGTACGAATATTTCAATGCTTATCAATATCAATCATTGAATCGTATTCACAGTATACCAAGCAAGTAACTGTTTCAGCAAGTGGTTCCGAAAATCTTCCTTCGATTCTTGTAGTACCTTGAGAGACTAAATTTAAACGTATAGTTGAATTTGATTGATCAGCAATTAAGTCAAAGGCTAATATAAAACTTTTTAAGTCAAACATTTCCTTGGTAGTTTTTGTTCCACGATCGTAATGTTTAATTCCAATTAACTCGAGCTTTGAACCTTTTCAGCGTTCGAGTAATCGAATTCCAGAGCCTGGGAAGGAACTTGAACTCCATTAACCAGTAGGTTAAAGCGTTGAATTTTAAAATATTCAAATTGAAATGCGTCTAAGGCTCGGTTTCCTGAGTATGAGCGGTTTTTAACCATACAAAAGGCCAGAAAATTTGGTATTTGACCAATAACTGCGTTGTCTATCGACAGTGTATTGTTGCCCGGATATAATGTAAGTAATTTGACATCAACCTTGCTTAATGGGTACAGAGCATTTTAAGTTTGTAAACATGATGATGAGCCAATAAAATGCTTGGGTTAACTGTTATATGGTTAATGAAAAATTGTGCTTCTAGTATCTTTAAATTTCTTTCAGTGCCAGTTTCCATTAAATAAAACGCTGTTTTCTCAATATTGATATTAATTCTTAAATCAACATTGTTAACAAGCAGTTTGGCTTGATTAAAAATATCTCCATGAACTTTTCGAATAACTCAACCTTGTTACTTTTTTGAAACACATTTTTAAGGGTCTCATTCGTATCCGGATAAAAATATTTCTCTGCTGTTATTCTTTCAATATTTGGAAAATAACCTTGGAAGGCCAAGAGACTTTCAGAGGCGTCACTCCCATAGTTTAAAATTGTTTGCAAATACGCTCTATAGTGATAATTATGATCACTTTGCAATACCAGTATATTATTTAAATAAACTGACGAACTTCTAAATGTTGAATGTAGAATGTTGTTTACAACACCAACAGCAATTCCTTCAAAGCTGTTGTTATTATTTTTTTTAAGTTGCACAACAAGTCGTTAATAAACAATTGATAAATCTCGATACGTTTCACCATTTCCCAAGCAAACAAATTCGATTGAAGAGGCAATAGAAGCAATTGGATTGTATGAGACTTCTTCAGTTCTTAGAAACGAACTTTGCTTGGGGTGTGCCGCAAACAAATCTAATTAACTTTTCATACATTCGATATGCGTACTCATTTTGCTTTAGAAAAAATATCTGATCTTGGCTCTTTTATGTCAGTGTAAATAAAAATCAATCCATTTTCAGGTATATTCGTTTGAACGGATACATTTTTAAACCTAAATGTTTCAGCATTTACAAGACTAACAAATTCGGTTTCTTCAACGACATTTCTATCTTGGTTAGGTGTATATTTAATGTAATTATTCAAATATATATCTGTAATACCGACTTCCCAATCATCGTTCATGTCTTCTGGAATGTGTACAATGTTTGTAAATGCACGTTATCAGGAAAAACATTCAATGAGTCATTACTTAGCAATGTGATAAAAATCTCATTTAAATAACCCACATTCGATTTTTTATGGAAGTTAATGATACGAAATCCAATTTAATTTATTTTTACCAGTTTGTACTTGATTTTTTGTCCTAACCGATCGGATTAACCTTTCACGTCCTGTTACATATTTAAAATTTTGATAAGGTAAAGTTTCCGTTATCAATTTTTGTAGTTTTGCTTTTAATTTACGTTTTCGTTCATTAAGCTTCACTTTGAGCACTGGTTTGTCTAATCCTATTTTATTTTAACTGTTTGACTAGCTAAAAAAGAGGTATCACTCACTTTTCGTTTATCTGATACCAAATTTTCTTTTTTATTTGAATTAAAATCCTCATCATCACTTTCAGGTGGTAAATCGGGGAACCCTAATTTTTTCGGACGTGAGCGATCGTACTTTAGTGGTGATTTGCGCTTGCGTTTGATGAGCTGGGTTTTATATCAAACCAATCAGTGGTTTGGGATTCACGTGTTCTGGTTGTAATAGGATTCACTTTATGTTCATTTTGAGGATTTCATTATTTATTACGATTTTTATTTCGATAGTAACTTATTTCTTGATGAATTTTGAGGCATTTATCGAAATCACATCTTTGGTTATTATTCAAAATTAGTAAAAATTTTATATTTATTAATTCATTTCCTCTATCATTTTCTGATAGTTGTTAGATTGCATTAAAATTATAGGATTCACTTTTTGTTCATTTTGAGGATTCCATTATTTATTACGATTTTTATTTCGATAGTAACTTATTTCTTGATGAATTTTGGGCTATTTATCGAAATCACATATTTTGTTATTATTCAAAATTGGTAAAAATGTTATATTTTTTAATTCATTTCCTCAATCATTTTCTGATAGTTTTTAGAATGCATTAAAATTACTTTGCTTAAATGATGTCTATTTTTAATCATTTTTTTAAATTTTTCCAAAAATTCCAGAAAGCAATGAAGTCATTAAATGGTAGAAATCCCCCTTTTTGAATAAGGACTTTTCTCTTAGAGTTTAATGTACGCTTTGGTCACGACAGGTAGCGCAATGCATTTTTATACTTTCTTAGAGCATTTAGATGGGATTTAGTAACTTTATGGTTTCCCTGTAATGTGTTCAATACAATCTCTACTATTGTTTTTACCAGGTCACTATTACTATGGCTTATAATTGTCTTACGTAGTCTATTGTCGGCCTTTTTGAGCACATACAATAAATGTTTGTTCGCTTTCAAGCGTTATTGGCTCTTTTTGTAAACCATTTTCATTTGAAAAGCACACAAAATATTCTGAATTAAAAATGTCAGATCTAAATCTGAAGAGATCGTTAATGTCCTGAGCGAGATCAATAAGTAAATATCCGTGAGGTGGCTCCGTTACTACTTTATATAATCTAAATAGCTCCGTTGGGTTTTCTGGGTAAATTTGTCTTGCTAAACATTGAAATTGAAGCTTATCACGAGGATTTTTAAAATCAAAAATGTATTTGGTATTTAGTGAAATATCTCTGGTGTGCGAAGATTTATGAAATATGTTCTGAGTTACCACTATAACTGATAAATTCCTATGGTGTGATCCTTTTGTAAACAGCTCACACACATTTTTATTAAAGGCTCCCATCATCAAGTCATCCAATATTATTCGTTTAATTTTCAACTGTTTCAGGGACTCCTTTAAAATATTCAACCTTTTCGAAATTGGGCTTGGCACTCTCCTCTCCATAACACCAAATAATTCGATTTATTGAAATATTAAAAAATCATTCTTGTTGGCGATTTGATTTAAAAAAGAAAGGTTTTTTCCCGATCCTGAAGGTCCACGTAAATATTTTTGTATTAAAAAAATGTTTTTTTTTTTGAATGAATTTTAGTATATTATATTATTTCTAATTGCATATATAATGTTTTTACAATCCGCAATAATTACAACAAATAAGTTTGGTGTATTTATTTATGCGGGGATAATTTCCAAAAAATCTCTTAAAAGAATCCATAATAAGAGACAACCTGATAGGACCAAGAATTTCTTTTTATTAAATTTTAAACACATGTGTCACCATTGCTATATATTTCATAACTGGTGTTTTCTAAGAATATAAAAAGCTTAAATACATTATTTAATGAACATCGAAGTGGAAGTTTCTTCTTGTGTATTCTAAAATTCGTAAAAAAAATGGGTAGTTGAGTTGAACTTCTTCCAATATCTATATCGATAAAGTTTGTTGATAAATACTTTATTAAACAATTTTTTTTTATTTCACTTCGAGCAAGAACTGTGTGCTACTTATTAAGTGGTATTAGTACGAGGGCAGTCCGATAAGTATTTTGCATCGCCCCCCGATGGCGTCACTATCGCAAGAGAAATTTACTATCGTGTAGTATATTCTCGTAGACGGCTACTGTCGAAATTTTAGGACGTGTCCGCGGATTTAAGAAAAATGGAGAAAGAGCAATATCGGTCTGTGATTCGATTCTTGTTTTTGGAAGGGAAATGGCGTAGCGAAATCAAAGAGCGCTTGGATGCTGTGTACGGTGACTCTTCGCCTTCGAGGGCGACCGTCAAAAATTGGCTTAACGAGTTTCAACGTGGGCGCACGTCGGTTTTTGGTGAGCCACGCCCAGGTGCCACGAAAACGGTTACCACGGAGGATAACGTGACAAAAATCCACGATCTCGTATTGGCAGACTGCCGATTAAAAATACGCGAGATAGCTGAGACAGTAGGCATGTCAAAAGACCGCGTGGGTCATATCCTGCATGAAATTTTGGGAATGAGAAAGCTGTCGGCGCAATGGGTGCCGCGTTTGCTCACTCCGGAAAACAAACCCAACTGTGAGACCACTTCAGAGCAGTGTTTGACGCTGTTTAAGCGCAATCCAAAGGAGTTTCTGCGTCGTTTCGTGACCGTCGACGAAACATGGATCCACTGGTACACACCAGAGACCAATGAACAGTCGAAACAGTGGACTTCACCCGGCGAACCTGCTCCGAAGAAGAAGAAGACTGTCCCATCGGCCGGAAAGGTGAAGGCCACCGTTTTGTGGGATTCACAAGGTGTGATCTACATCGACTACCTGGAGAAGGGCTAAACGGACACAGGGCTGTACTATGCCGAAGTATTGGGCCGATTCGCCGCGAAGAAAAGAGTGCCCTTCCATCATGACAACGCACCGGCTCACACTTCCGCCCTCGCCAAGGCCAAATTGGTCGAATTGGGCTACGAACTGCTACCCCCACCATATTCTGACTTCTGACTTCTGACTTCTTTTCGTTTCCAAACTTGTAAAAATTACTCGCTGGACAGAAATTGGCGTCGAATGAGGAGGTCGCCGCCGCCACAGAGGCCTATTTTGCAGATCTCGAGAAAACGTATTTTTCAGACGGGTTAAAAAAGTTGGAGCATCGCTGGGTCAAGTGTATCGAGCTAAAAGGAGATTATGTTGAGAAATAAATCGCCACTTTACCAAAATTTTCGTTTTTCTTTTGGAGGCTAAGTACTTATCGGACCACCCTCGTATTTCTTCAAGACTTGTGTAAATATCTCCAGTTGACCAATCCAATCCGTTTACGTTCTGTTGGTTAAGGTGCTGCTGCTTAAGAGCTCCATTATCCAATTCTTTTATGTAACTCCATATTACATAAAAGAATTGGATAATTTGAAATGGAAACAAGGAAGAACGCTAAAGTCGAGTACCTCGACTATCAGATACCCGTTACTCAGCTAAGTCAGGGACCAAAGGGAAATGGAGATATGCAAGCAGCAAAGCGAGATTAAAAAGCGCCACCTACCGGCGGTAGACAGTTTTACGCGTTATGGGCGTTAGAGTAAGCGTGGCCAAATTTTTTTTTGATCAATCGATAGGTATTGACGAGACCAATACACGTAGGAAACAGGGATGGTCGCACAATACCAGAAGAGCAAGCAATCAGAGAGACCAGGAGTGGTCGTCGTTTTTAATGATCCAGAGAGCGCGAGAGAGAACAAAACTCTAATAAAGTCAGTCGGTGCCAAGATCTCACGCGCTACGCATGCCAATAAGCATACCCTTTGTACATCATCAAATGTAACACTACAACTTAAGTTTTTGTATTTTTGATTCCAAATAATAATATAAAATAAACATTACACATAATAATTGAACACGTTGTTGTCCCAAGAACATTTGCATCACTGCGGAATTAATGGGACCACAATTTTGGGGGCTCGTCCGGGAAAAAATTTGGATCAAATACAAACTACAGTCATTAAACTAATAAGTTGTGAGTTTAAAAGTGGTATAAACTTGTGCATTGCGGTGGTAGTAGCAGTTGCTAAAAATCAAAAATTGCTGCGCAATAGAAGACAACAAATTAGCAAGAAACAGAGTGCGTGACAACGAGAAGAAAATGTTGCGAAATTCAATTTTTGCAGCGCAAAAGAAATAGAAGAAAAACCGACTTAAAGGCGACTGGCGTAACAAAAAAGAAAGCGAAAAATCAGCGAGTACCGAATCTGGGAGCAGCGCAAAAATTTGGTGGTGAACGTCAACCAGCGGAAGGCAGGATCGTTGGCGGTGGTCATCTGGACACAAATTAAGGCGTGGAGCAGTTACGGTAACAGGCGGATCACAGAAGCTGTGCGTCAGGAGAACACAAGGAACCTGTGTTCAGGAGGCTGGTCAAGGCGAAGAAAGTGGTGTTCAGGAGGCTGGTCAAAGCGAAAGAAGCAGGCGGTTCGCAAAATTTGCGCGTCAAGATAAAACAAGGAAGCGGTGTTTAAGAGGCTGGTCAAGGCTAAAGAACCGGTGTTCAGGAGGCTGGTCAAGACGAAGGAAGCTGGAACTGGTACAGGAGGAGATCGCCGAAGAAGGGGCAGGAAGATCTGGAGAAGTACCAATAGTTGGCGAGCAAAGAGAAGTCAATTTTGGAACTGTATTGGTGGTGAACTTTTGGCGGCTGGAAGACGAATTCAAAGCTGTGTTTGTGAGGTAGCGAGTACATCATTCTGGAGCTGTATGTGTGAGACGGCAGACGGTTCGTTCTGATGAAATTCTTGGTGAGTGGCAGAAAAATTGGCTGAAGGCGACAAGAGGAGACAAGAATTCAGGCAATTTTGGATGGCGAAAATTAACTACAAAGAGAGCGGCGAGACGAATTCCAACAACAAGAAGAGAGTCAAGAAGTACTTTCGTATATAACGTAGCAAATTTCAAGCAGGGCATAAAGCTGTTGATTTAACGTAACGTATACCGTAAAGCAGTAATTTGGCTGTGTATTTTATATTTGATATTACTGCTTATCTATATTAATCTATATTACTATATCTATATTACTCCTATATTGTATAAGTATATTTAAGTTTCAATATGAACAGGCAACAGGTTTTGGCACTGCTTGTAGCAGATTTACGCGAAAACTTAACAGAGCTGGGACTCAGCAGAAATGGAAGAAAACCTGAGTTGCAAAATAGACTGCTTGCTCACAATGGTTTGCAAGCTGATGAAGACAACGAAGGCATCGAAGTGGATGAGGATAATGAGGGCTCTTTCGAAACCGTACAATCTAATAATATGCAGGCAGGTGGTAGGTCCGAAAGAAATGCAGTCGTAGAAGGGCAGAACCTTCAGACAGTAAATTCAGCTTCAGGTAGGTCGTGGTTTACATTGAAGGATGTGGAGGGAAGTGTGTCACAGTTTTCAGGAACTAATTCACCTGACATTAATCAGTGGATTGAGGAACTAGAAGAGTGTGCACTGACGGTGGAATGGAGCCAATTACAGATCTTTATTTTTGCTAAACAATTGCTCAGTGGAGCGGCCAAACTTTTTGTCCGTAGTCAGCGAGATGTTCGGGATTGGAGATCGTTGAAAAACATATTGCTCGACGAATTCGGTGTGAGGGTGTCATCAGCAGAGGTTCATCGTAGACTTGGCAAACGGCAGCAAAAGAAAACTGAATCGTTGCATGAGTACCTCTACGCGTTGATGGAATTGGCAAAGCCAATTGATCTTGATGACGAGAGCTTGATCGAATACTTTGTCGACGGTATTCCAGACTTCAAGGTGAACAAGGCTTTACTCTACCAAGCAAAAAGCATGAGTCAGTTGAAAGTACAAATAGAGGCATATCAGAAGATGCGAGGATCAGGAAAACAAGTTAGGTATGACACTCATTTCAATAAAGGTGAGAAAGAGTCAGCAAAGGCAGTGGAAAAAGTTAGGAAATGTTTCAACTGTGGAGACGAGGGTCATATCAAACGAGATTGCCCAAAGAGGGACTACAAAAGCTTCAGATGCAACCAGCCAGGACACTGAGCAGCTCAGTGCAAGGTCGAAATGGTAGCGAAGCAGGAAAAGACAACAAATCTTGTACAGATGGAAGACAGGGCGATGCCAACTAGCACGTTTACGTCTTCGGGACTGGAGTTGAAGTACATTTCGTTCGGAAAAGTTATCTTTAAAGGGTTGATAGATACGGGAGCGGATTTGTGTTTAATGCGGCGCAGTATTTTCTTAAAGCTTGAAGTAGATAAATTGACAGGTGACCAAAAATGTTTGACTGGAATAGGAGAAAGCCAGATTGTGACTTTTGGAAGTCTGACAATTCCAGTGCAGATTGATGGTATTAACCTTCAGGTAGAGTTCCACATCATATCGGACGAGGACATGGCTTTTGAAGCTATTTTGGGTCGAACTCTCTTAGACAGCGTTGATATGAAGATAACCAAAAACGAAACAGAACTGGTTCGCAGAGCAGAGAGTCAGGTGGTCACAGCACAAAAGCGCTACGTTCAAGAGCAAGACAGAAGTTCATGCACAGAGTTGTTGGCTGAGTTTGGGAGCTTGTGTATGATCACTTTAGAGCAGACAGAAACTAAGAAAGATATAGAACTATCTCACTTGCCACACTCTCAGAGAGGTATCGTGAAGCGGATGATAGGCGAATACAAGCCGATGAGAAATATTCATTGCCCTGTCGAGATGAAGATTATACTCACTGATGAATCTCCAGTATTTCAACATCCTCGACGTATTCCTTACACCGAACAGAAGGTAGTAGATGCGCAGGTTCAAGAGTGGCTCGAACAGAATATTATCAAGCCGAGTACTTCAGAGTTCGCTTCTCCGATCGTACTTGTAGCAAAAAAGAACGGACAGAAACGGTTGTGTTGCGATTACCGCAAATTGAACGAGAAAATTGTGAGGGATAACTTTCCAATGGTACAAATGGACAGCGTTATAGAGAAGTTACAGGGCGCGAGGATTTTCACAACACTAAATTTAACAAAGATCAATTGGACCAAGTGTCAAATCTTACAGAGCAGGGTAGATTTCCTCGGATACATTATCGAAAACGGTTCGATCACAGCCAGTGATGAAAAAACTAGGGCGGTAGCACATTTTCCCATACCCACTGATCGTAAAGCTATACAGCGATTTCTTGGATTGACATCGTATTTTAGGAAGTTCGTAGATGGGTATGCGGTTATAGCAAAGCCGTTGTCAGATTTGCTGAGGAAGGATGTCAAATTTGAGTTCAGAGAATTGCAGCAGGCAGCATTCGAGCAATTAAAGGCAGCATTGACTAGGAAACCAGTTTTGAAGCTGTACAATCCTAAATTGACCACAGAGATACACACGGATGCGTCTAAGTTTGGTTTTGGCGCAGTCCTTCTACAAAAGGATCCAGAAGACAGTCAGTTGCACCCCGTCATGTACATGAGTCGGAAAACCGAACCATGTGAGGAAAAATATTACTCATACGAGCTGGAGGTGCTAGCAGTCATCGCAGCACTGACAATTCAAAATAATCACTGATTGTAATGCGTTCGCCATGACGATGAAAAAGAAAGAAGTTCCATTACGAGTAGCTAGGTGGGCAATGTTTTTGCAAGATTACGACTACGATATAGAGCATCGATCAGGAACAAAGATGAGGCACGTGGATGCGCTTAGCAGAGTTACTTGTTTAGTATTGACAGAGAGTGTGATGCACAAATTAAAGGAAGCTCAGATGGCAGACGTGTGGACAAATGCAGTTCGTAGTTTGGTGGACGATAAGGGCATGAGGATTACTACATTGCCAATCAGATTTTGTTCAAAGACCCAGACCGAGAGCTAATAGTAGTTCCATCCCAAATGGAGACTGAAATCATTCAAATTGCTCACAGACAAGGCCATTTTTCGGCGAAAAAAACCCAAGATCTTGTGGAGAAATCTTATTTCATACCAAATCTTAGGGATAAAGTTTCCAGAGTAGTAGGCAGCTGTGTGGAATGCATTTTGGTAAACGCAAAATCGGGAAAACAGGAAGGTTATCTGAATCCTATCGATAAGGGAGACAAACCGTTAGTCACTTATCACATAGATCACGTGGGGCCGATGGAGATCACCAAGAAAAGGTACAATCACATCCTAGTTGTCGTAGATGCATTTTCGAAATTTGTCTGGTTGTATCCGACACGCAGTACCGGAGTCGAAGAAGTGCTTAATTGCCTGGACAGGCAGGCCGTATCCTTTGGTAATCCCTTCAGGATCGTATCAGACCGTGGTGCAGCGTTCACTTCACACTTATTTAAGGAATACTGCGACAAACAAAAGATCCAGCACTTATTAATCACTACAGGAGTACCTCGTGGCAACGGACAGGTCGAAAGAATGCATAAAATCGTGGTGCCAATGTTGTCGAAGATGAGCTTAGAGAAAGAAAGAGAGAAGAAATTGGTACAAGCATGTGGGTAGAGTGCAGCAGTTGATCAACAATATCGAGCCTAGGAGCACAAAAGTAACTCCATTCAAGCTGGTAACAGGTGTTGACATGCGTGTGGTAGACATAGCAGGACTTAAAGAGCAGGTACAGCAGTCTTTGGTAGAAGAGTTAAACCACGAGAGAGATCAGTTACGCAAAAAAGCACGAGAAAACATTCAAGCTCTTCAAGAGGAAAACAAGCGATCTTTTGATTTGAAAAGAAAGGGTGAAAAGCGTTACAAGGTAAACGATTTAGTTGCGATCAGGCGTACCCAGTACGGAGTCGGCCTAAAGCTAAAGGGAAAGTATCTTGGACCATACAAAATAGTTGAGATTCACAATCATGGCAGGTATGATGTAGAGAAAGTTGGAGATAGCGAAGGACCTTTGAAAACATCAACTGTGGCTGAGTTTATGAAGGAGTTCGGGACGAACACCACGTCAGGAGGGCCGAATGTAGGAAACAGGGATGGTCGCAAAATACCAGAAGAGCAAGCAATCAGAGAGACCAGGAGTGGTCTTCGTTTTTAATGATCCAGAGAGCGCGAGAGAGAATAAAACTCTAATAAAGTCAGTCGGTGCCAAGATCTCACGCGCTACGCATGCCAATAAGCATACCCTTTGTACATCATCAAATGTAACACTACAACTTAAGTTTTTGTATTTTGGATTCCAAATAATAATATAAAATAAACATTACACATAATAATTGAACACGTCGTTGTCCCAAGAACATTTGCATCACTGCGGAATTAATGGGGCCACATACATTTCAGTTAAAATGTTTATTCTATCATCAAAACTGTAGGAGCCACAGTTTTAGGCGGTTTGTGGGCGTTAAAGTGGGCGTGGCAAACTTTTTTTAAAATCAATCGGTAGGTATTGATGAGAGCAATACATTTCAGGTAAAATTTTTATTCTAGCATCAAAACTGTAGGAGCCACCGTTTTAGGCGGTTTGTGAGCGTTAGAGTGGGCGTGGCACTCTACTGAAACACACTTGCGCTGCGTAAGAAGCTCAGAAATCTGCACGCCAAATCTCAATAGCCTAGCTCCCATAGTTTTCGAGATCTCAGCGTTCATCCGGACAGACAGACGGACAGACGGACATGGCTAGATCGACTCGGCTAGTGATCCTGATCAAGAATATATATACTTTGTGGGGTCGGAAACGCTTCCTTCTGCCTGTTACATACTTTCCGACGAATCTAGTATACCCTTTTACTCTACGAGTAACGGGTATAACTAGCTTGTTGTTTCCAAGTACATATTGAAAATCTACTATAATGCTTGAATTACGATCGACTGTGTTCATCATTGGCTGAGATTTTTTAATCAACTGAGGGTGTGCTTGCTAGGGCCTTCTCCTTTATATACCGGTAAGACTAGAACATATTAACAGTTTATTCAAAGTAGTCTTACCTGATATACATGTGTGTAATTAAGAGAAATAAAACTTCTTGAAAGAAACAGGACCATGAAGTCCATTTTGGATTCGAGTTTTTATTTTACAGTAGTTTTTATTTTATAGCAGAGAAAATTATACCATTGAAAACGGCTTGAAAAATGCTTTCCAATGATACTAATTTTTTTTTTTTAGTGAGGGCGTATTCTTATTACGGTATCGGCGGTCATCGTTGTTTGTTGCTAGCTACTGACTGTCCAACCTGCGGTACCCCGTGCAAAATAATGGAATGAATGAATGTGCATTTGCACCAGCATTTGTTAACCTACTTTGAAGTTTAACTAATCTTAATTAGTTTGCAACACTTGGTCGAGCTTAATTTTTTCCAAAAACTTCGATTTAACTCACGGAATATCTAAAGCCATATAAAAAATCAATAAAACTGCATCATTTAATGTTATCTGCTAACATAATAGGCTTTTTTACACAAAAACAACGATAACAATTGTCTTTCTAGAATAAAAGCAGTTCGTCACCATACCCTACAAAACGTTCGAAGACTTTTGCTAAGTATAAATTGGTACAATAACTGACTTTAGGCTGCCCCAAAATGTTTAATGCTTTTGCTTTCCTTTTTTTCCTTTACCATTTCTCTGTTATACATTTTGACGAAGTGATTTTAAAATGTGTTGCTTGTAATCTTAAGGCATACCCGCAAATAACAGTATAATTATACCCGTTACTCGTAGAGTAAAAGGGTATACTAGTTTCGTCGAAAAGTATGTAACAGGCAGAAGGAAGCGTTTCCGACCCCATAAAGTGTATATATTCTTGATCAGGATCACTAGCCGAGTCGATCTAGACATGTCCGTCTGTCTGTCCGGATAAACGCTGAGATCTCGGAAACTATAAGAGCTAGGCTATTGAGATTTGACGTGCAGATTCCTGAGCTTCTTACGCAGCGCAACTTCGTTTCAGCAGAGTGCCACGCCCACTCTAACGCCCACAAACCGCTCAAAACTGTGGCTCCTACAGTTTTGATGCTTGAATAAAAAGTTTAACTGAAATGTATTGTTCTCGCTTTAACGCCCACAAACCGCCCAAGCCTTTGACGCCCAGAATTTTCATGCTAGATAAAAAAATTTAACTGAAATCTATTGTTCTCGTCAATACCTATCGATTGACCCAAAAAAAAATTTCCACGCCCACTCTAACGCTCATAACGCTTAAATCTGTCTACCTGTAGGTGGCGCATTTTAATCTCGCTTCGCTGCTTGAATATCTCCATTTAGCTGAGTAACGGGTATCTGATAGTCGAGGTACTCGACTATAGCATTCTTCCTTGGTTTTTTTTTTTGGCAAATTTAGCTTTTTTTTACCAATTTCCCTAATTCCGCTTTGTATATTGTGACGTCATGGCCTCCACATCTTGCTGTCTCGCTCTCTGGCATATGGAAAAATCCAAGCCGTTAGGTGTGACCGCATACCAACAAAATACCACATGTACCATTTCAAAGGCGTTTGACAAAAGGCGTTTAAGTGATCAAAGAAAATATGCGAATAAATCAAGAAGACTAATGAAAATAAGAATACTGAAAACTAGATATGCATTTGTGTATGTGTATACATGCATGCTTTCTCAGCTGACGGGGGAAATCAGCTTCGTTTAAGCACAAATTCTATATAATATCCACTGATATCCTCCCTTCAGTTCCAAAAAAAGTTGCACTTGTGAATCACCTTGTGAATACCGCGGGACAAGTCACCTTGCACTAGTGAACACTCCATATAGACAATTATATGGGATCTCCGCTTTTTCACAAGTGAAAACTCAGAGAAAAATTTTTGGAAGTCATTTGCGACTTCACTTGTTCCTTATAATCATTTTTCGTATGGCCTGTCACCTGCCGGTGACACGTCTCACGTGAAATCACTTGTAAAATTCAGAATATTTCCGATGAGTTTTCTCTTATGAAACCACCTCCAACTGACACGTCCCACGAAAAATCACTTGTGAAATTTCGAATATTTCCAATGATTTTTCCCTTATGAAACCATAGAATATAAAATACATACATACATACATAATATTTTAATTAAATAGTGTTATTTATGATTTCTGTTAAAGAACAGCTATTGCTAGTAAGCCTAGTCTTATGTTTCGCTAATTTGATTTTTACATTGGACATCGCCGTTCTTAAACATTTGCCCGGTTCTTCCGAATCCTTGGCGAACTTTCCTAAAAAATAAATTGGCCTATATTTAAAAAATACGTTTTTTTTTTGTTTATTTATATATATACCTTTTAGAGCTGCGTATAACCCTTTGCGGGATTTTTAGTGTCACAACATTTCATCATCCACTTTCGGCTAACGGAACGCATAAAATACTTTCAAAACTTACGTACTTTAAATTAAGATAAATAGACAACATCTTAAACTTAATGTAACACTTACCTGACTTTATTATTTTCACTTTAAGAAACGAAAAAAGCAATAACTCAAACACAGTGCATCAAGTCTTTCTCTCCACCCATTACTTGATTTCTTTTGTTTTTTCTTCGCTGTTGGCGCGTGCCACTGCACCTATACCCTTTCTAAAGCGAATAATATCCGACCATATAATTTGTATTTCTAGAGTAAAATTAATTTTAATTAATTCGAATTTTAAAAAAATGTTAATATTAAAATGTTTTAAATATTTAAATGAGTTTTACCGGACTACATTTTTGTAACTTAACTAAAAAACTATATTGCTATAATCACTGTGGACGGCAGTCCACGTAGTGAGGAAGCGCACCAGGAGGGTGTGCGAAGGCGACTACTATATATACAAGAAGAAATGAAAATCTACTGCAATCGTCCGATTGTTTCGAGTGATACATCAATCGAAAGGTATTGCAAGAACTGAAAGGATTGCATACAATCAATTGGGTTGGGAGAAATAGCGGTGAAAGTGTGAACATGTAAGTATTAAAAATTTGATCTGTTGGGGCCGGTGGGGGTAAATTCCCTCCGATATTAACCTACTAGCATTTTCACTTAAAGTACGCGTCGAATGACACCTCAACTGTCAAAATCGGATACTCCGTTCAAAACTCTTACGACAAACAAGATTTTGGGGGACTTCTCAAAATGAAAATTTTATTTTGTTTGTCAGTTTGTTTCAAAACGTTACTTTAGATTCCTGAAAATACTAGACGATGCTAAACAGCTCATTATTAGAAAAATTAATTAAACCACTTTTGAAAAAACTAGCTAGCTTGTCGAGAAAACGGTTATAAATAACTGAATTTTGTACACCCGAAACTAATGAACTACTAAAGCTACAGGCTTGTGCGATATATCGCCTTTCGAAACGACTTTTATTCCTTTTATGCGTTAAAATCTTCTGACGAACACTAAGTTGACACTCTTTTCAATAATCCGTTTACACTGTGGAAAAATCTTTAAGTGTGCGCTCCACAGAATTACATGCGAAGTCCCAACCTTTGCAGCGGAATAAAAGTAAAAACACTTTAGTATTCATTTTTAATTTAAACATGACTTCTGATCATGGAATTGAGGTACACTAATGTGAAAACTAACATGACTTTATACAGCAGTCCACTTTGTGACGAAGCCCACTGCATCACTGCTGTGATCATAACTAGAGGTACAACAACCCATAAATGGAAAAACGTAAAAGGATTGCTTACAAGGACTATAACAATTGTGATTCGTTTGGAAAAAGATCGGTGAAAGTGTAAAAGTAACAAGAAAGGAAGTTAGCTTCGGCAAGCCGAAGCTTATATACCCTTGCAGCTATAATTATTAAATTAAAAAACACAAAAAGTGATATTCCCAATAGTATAAAATAATATGTTAAAACCTACCGATGCTATACTTTGTTTCATGATATAGTCATCCGATTTTGATAAAATTAAATTCGAAATTCAGAACTAATTAAAAAATGTTATTTCCAAGCGTAGGAGGTTATATGTTAAGGAACACCGAAGCTATAATTTGTTTCATATTATTTTCACACCAATTTTACGATCGTTCCTATGGCAGCTATATGATATAGTCTTCCGATTTTGATAAAATTTAATTCAAAATTCAAACTAATTAAAAAATGTTATTTCCAAGGAAAGGAGGTAATACGTTAAGAAACACCAAAGATATAATTTTTTTAATGTTTTTGTACGATTATTCCTATGGGAGCTATAAGATATAGTTGTCCGATCCGGCTGGTTCCGACTTATATACTACCTGCAAAGGATATAAGACTTTTGGTAAGGTTTCAGCCCGATAGCTTTAAAACTGAGAGACTAGTTTGCGTAGAAACGGACGGACAGACGGACAGACGGACATGGCTAGATCGTCTCGTCTAGTGATGCTGATCAAGAATATTTATACTTTATGGGGTCGGAAACGTCTCCTTCACTGCGTTGCAAACTTCTGACTGAAATCATTATACCCTCTGCAAGGGTATACAAATGAAGAAAATTTAATTCTGGTATCAAACAAAAACACCTCTTAACGAGTTAAAATTCGAGTGACGATCGAACCTTCAGCAAAAAAATATCTGATATCTGAGAGCGCCGGTTGCAGGCAGATTATAAGACAAAGAAAGAGAGGGAACCTTCAAATATCTGCCTCTTTGTTGCACGACCGATTTCGTGCATGCATTTGTGCATGGTTAGAGCCCTTTAGAACGCCGTAGAAGGCTCCCAACGATAAAATCGGCTTCAGGGCACCCTTTCACAAAAGTTAGTATAAAACTGATCCTGATCTTGAAAATAAAATATTATTTTTCGCAGAGATAAAGGTATTTATTTATTTTTTTTTTTTTATATATAACCATTTTTGGTGTAATTTAAGGTACTAAATCGATTTTATGGTACTAATTTAGCATTATACCACTAAACATATAGAGAAAAACCGGTTTTTGGCAAATAAAGCAACCAAGTCGGCTGAGTTTTAACAAAATAGATCACACAAGTGTGTCAAGACTTTTGCATATTTTTGGTTTTTATACCCGTTACTCGTAGAGTAAAAGGGTATACTAGATTCGTCGGAAAGTATGTAACAGGCAGAAGGAAGCGTTTCCGACCCCACAAAGTATATATATTCTTGATCAGGATCACTAGCCGAGTCGATCTAGCCATGTCCGTCTGTCCGTCTGTCTGTCCGTCCGGATGAACGCTGAGATCTCGGAAACTATGGGAGCTAGGCTATTGAGATTTGGCGTGCAGATTCCTGAGCTTCTTACGCAGCGCAAGTTTGTTTCGGCACAGTGCCACGCCAACTCTAACGCCCACAAACCGCCCAAAACTGTGACTCCTACAGATTTGATGCTAGAATAAAAATTTTAACTGAAATGTATTGGTCTCGTCGATACCTATCGATTGATCCAAAAAAAAATTTGCCACGCCCACTCTAACGCCCATAACGCTTAAATCTGTATACCGCCGGTAGGTGGCGCATTTTAATCTCGCTTTGCTGCTTGCATATCTCCATATAGCTGAGTAACGGGTATCTGATAGTCGAGGTACTCGACTATAGCGTTCTTCCTTGTTTAATCTTAAAAATTTAGTTTTAAGAGATAATTCAATGAAACAAAATTAATTTAAATGTTAAATATTCCCATAATCCAGTGTATCAACACTTAAGTTCATCACTGTAGCTCCTGCAGCAAAGACGTCTTGACATAAAAATCTAAAAAAACAGAAATTTGGAAAAAAATTCGAAGACGCGTGATAAGTACAATTAGCTACCGCAAACTACCCCCAAAATTCCATTTGTTTTTTTTTTAATTTTTTCTTTTGCCATTTCTCTGTTTTAAATGTTGGTTGGGGGTTTTAAAATGTGCTGTTCATAATCTTATGGTGGGAAATTAGGTTCTTTTAAATACATATATCTTATAATTCCCATTGACACCCTTTTGCTAAACAATATTTCCTTTCCAATTCTTAAACAGCTTAAACACATTTCAAATTAATTTTGTTGTTCTCAAATTGAAATTACTAAAATTAAACAAATAGTAGAATTCTAATGAAATCAAGAATACTGAAAACAATATATGCGTTCGTGTGTGTGTTTTTATACCCGTTACTCGTAGAGTAAAAGGGTATACTAGATTCGTCGGAAAGTGTGTAACATACGCTGCGCAACTTTGTTACGCGAATATGCCACGCCCACAATTTTAATGCTAGATAACAAATTTTAACTGAAATGTATTGGTCTTGCTTGCTGCTTGCTTATCTCCATTTCCCTATGGTCCCTTTAGCTGAGTAACGGGTATCTGATAGTCGAGGTACTCGACTATAGCATTCTTCCTTGTTTTATATTCCTTTATTTAATTATGACAAAAAATATATAACAAGTATAATAAAATACTGTTTAGGAGACAAAGACAACGCCGGACTGCCGCAAACAATTGCTTCGCGCGACGTGATCATCATCATGGTCATCATGGTTGGAACCAATGCACAGTGGTTCGGCTTGTATGGAGCTGCGGCCATAATTACTTTAAGTTGCTATACTGTTACAAAATTTTCCCCAAAATTAAAAAAAATATTATAAATATATGTATGTTATAAGAAATGGCCATATCGTACGTCTATATGATATAGCTGCTATAGGAACGATCGCCGCCGTGACGACACCTTTTTTTCCACCACCAACTTTGAAGTCTCATTACTTTTTGAACAGCCCTCGTATCGAGGCAATTTTTTGTTTATTTACTTTGAACCTTTTGTAATACAATAAATAAAAAAAGTTTTCAATTATTTTTTGAGTTTTCAAAAAAGAATTTTTTTAAAAAGGGTCAAAAAAACGGGTTTTGAATGAGAAGACCCCCTTAAATAGAAAATTAGCAAATTTTTTCTTATTTTTAGAGGTATGTTATCTAAACTCCCAGACTATAAGGTTGGTGTAGTTTTACATTTGCTGCCATAGGAAAAATCAACTATTTTGTATATATTTTATAAATTTATATATCTTCCCCCGTCTAATTCTCAAGCTATACACCTACTAAAATAATATCATATCAAAAAGTCATTAATTAAACAATCATATTGTAAGCCAATTTATTATATTGATATTTTCAAAGCTATTAACTAATTAATATAATTATAACAAATATTTATAATGTTTCTTCAAGTAAGTTGAGCACAGATTCAAGTAACGTTGATTTATCCTTCTTTCCATGTTTTCTTTGCCCAGTTATAAATGGGTCCGACCGTAAAATGAGTGTGTTCAATATGTCTGTGTTTGTTGCAATCCGTGACATTTTTCGGCTGTGATATAATCTACATTTTTTTAATTCCTTACTATTAGACTCGGCAGCTCCTTCCGAAAGCTCTCCGATTGACATGAGTGCATGCTCAATTACAGAAGATCCATGAACTAACACCTTATGGACTGTAGCTGTCAAACAGTACCATGGATACTCTTTTATCAATTCCTTAGCAGTATCGATGGCATATTCATTAAATTTGTCCAAATTTATTTTGTAAACAAAAATTATAAAAGAAAAACGGAAAAATAATTAGAATAATCTTAAGTAAAAGAAATAAACTGACAAATAGAAGCTGTAAACAATCACAAAAGACGAACACAAAGACACAACAAAAACAGAGACTCAAAAGACGACACAAAGGCTCTGCTGCAGCGCGCTGGCAAAATTTGACCTTGAAAAAATAAGAAGTCGTGTTAGCATATTAACGATTACAACTACATTCGCAACATTCCGCACCTAACTTTAACGATTTTAAAATCTTAAAACTCTGAAAAATATAAAAAAAAAATCCTTGTTTGGAATAGTGTGGGATCACAACTAAAACTTTAGGTAAACAAATTTGAGACACACAAAACAGGTACAAACAAAGAGGTTTCACATATCAAGTTAGAGTTTATTAATTTCATATCAAGTTAGTATAAATTAATTTCATAAAGTAAAATAAATACCTTGAGCTTCAAAATCCATTTTGAATAATATAAATTTATCAACTTGAACAGTTACCAGTCCGATTTGAAGTGCGCTTTTGCTTTGAAATATTTCAACAAAGCTCCGATGCGCTGTTGAAATGAACACGTGTTCATGCTTTTGATTCTATTTATAGAATGTACCGTTGGGTTTCCAGCGAAAACCGGTTTGCAAATTGGAAGATTGGACATTTTAGAGACAAGCTGTGTAAATTTAATTTTGATTTTTGGCCTCTGACAATGACATTGGCAATGTATGGACTTCAACGCTGACTCCCGTGACTAATTGCAGCGCTTGGCGCTCGTGCTGAAAACGGTGGAAGTCGAAGAGGACATGCTGAGCATCCTCGATGATGCCACTGCCGCACTCTGAACAGTTTTCCGAGATGTGCCCGTACTTCTGCAGGTAACTACGGAAGCATCCATGTCCGCTGAGGATTTGTGTCAGGTCCATTTCATTTTCAATTCTTTAACAGACATAACACATTTCCTTCAAAAGCAAAAACTAATTTTAAATTACAAACTAATTTTGGTGCTCTCAAATTAAAATTGCACTCCTATGATTAAAAAAAAACACATAACTGTTTAAACAAATACATCTCTCCTACATCTAAGTAAAAATGTAAGGACTACAAGAATACTGAAAGCAAGAAAGGAAGTTAACTTCGGCAAGCCGATGTTTGTATACCCTTGCAGCTATAATTTTTAAATTTAATTCTAAATTCTGAAAAATACAAAAAAATGATATTCCTAATAGTATAATAGATAATATGTCAAAAAACACCGAAGCTATTATTTGTTTCGTATTATTTTCCCACCAATTTTCCGATCGTTCCTATGGCAGCTATATGATTAATAAAATTAAATTCAAAATTCAGAACTAATTAAAAAATGTTATTTCCAAACGTAAGAGTTTATATGTTAAAAAACATAAAAGAAATAATTATTATACCCGTTACTCGTAGAGTAAAAGGGTATACTAGATTCGTCGGAAAGTATGTAACAGGCAGAAGGAAGCGTTTCCGACCCCACAAAGTATATATATTCTTGATCAGGATCACTAGCCGAGTCGATCTAGCCATGTCCGTCTGTCCGTCTGTCCGTCTGTCCGTCTGTCCGTCTGTCCGTCTGTCTGTCCGTCCGGATGAACGCTGAGATCTCGGAAACTATGGGAGCTAGGCTATTGAGATTTGGCGTGCAGATTCCTGAGCTTCTTACGCAGCGCAAGTTTGTTTCGGCACAGTGCCACGCCCACTCTAACGCCCACAAACCGCCCAAAACTGTGGCTCCTACAGTTTTGATGCTAGAATAAAAATTTTAACTGAAATGTATTGTTCTCATCAATACCTATCGATTGACCCAAAAAAAAGTTTGCCAAGCCCACTTTAACGCCCACAAACCGCGAAAACCTGTGACGCCCACAATTTGCATGCTAGATAAAAAATTTTAACTGAAATGTATTGGTCTCGTCAATACCTATCGATTGATCCAAAAAAAAATTTGCCATGCCCACTCTAACTCCCATAACGCTTAAATCTGTATACCGCCGGTAGGTGGCGCATTTTAATCTCGCTTTGCTGCTTGCATATCTCCATATAGCTGAGTAACGGGTATCTGATAGTCGAGGTACTCGACTATAACGTTCTTCCTTGTTTTTAAATTTTGTTTTCCGATTATCCCTATGGGAGCTATAAGATGTAGTTGTCCGATCCGGCTGGTTCCGACTTATATACTACCTGCAAAAGGAAAAGTTGGAAAAGTTTCAGCCCGATAGCTTTAAAACTGATACAGACAGACGGACATGGCTCGATCGACTCGTCTAGTGATGCTGATCAAGAATGTGTGTATATATGCATGTTAAGCTGACGGCGGAAATAAGATTTGATTCGATTAGTTGAAGGTAATGTTAAATAGTACGGATCTTGTTGAAGTACATATATAGTTTTCATGGTGCCAGTTATACTGCTAATGGTGGTGATTACCCAACATGAAGTAATACTAAACCAAGCGGTCCAAAACGCGGTGTGAGACGTTCAAAAAAGTTGAAATCGACGAATTTTCAGGGAATAATAACATGCTGAATGTCAGTAAAAAAACAAATCTAGCATAAAATAAAAAAATGTAACATTACATAAATTGTCAATAAACTATATCATTATATATCATGAAGAAAAGCTTTAAAATCATCTCAAAAAAATTATTGCATTTGGCATGGAAAGATTGGTGTGCAAAGAGTCATATCAAACTAAAATATATGGTTATGTGGGCGACACACAGATTAAAGCGTTACGGGTGTTAGAGTTTGCGTGGCAAACTTTTATTGGTCAATAGATATGTATTGACGAGACTAATATCTTACAGTCAACATTTTTGATCTAGCATAAAAATTGTGGGCGCCACAGATTTGGGCGGTTTGTGGGCGTTAGAGTGTGCGTGGCATATTCGCGAAACAAACTTGCGCTGCGTACAAGGCTACGGAATCTAAATCTGAACTTCCAATTCTCTATCTTCGATAGTTTCCGAGATATCCGTTATCATTTTTTACGATTTGTGGGCGGTTTCTGGGCGTTAAAGTAGGCGTGGCAATCGATAAATTTAAAGTTTAATTTTTATTCTAGCATTAAATCTGTAGGAGCCATAGTTTTTGGCGGTTTGTGGGCGTTAGAGGGGGCGTGGCACCCTGCTGAAACAAACTTGATTGTAAGAAGCTCAGGAATCTGCATGCCAAAGCCTAGCTCTTATAGTTTCCGAGATCTCAGCGTTTATCCGGACGGACAGACAGACGAACATGGCTAGATCGACTCGACTAGTGATCCTGATCAAGAATATCTATTCTTTATGGGGTCGGAAACGTTTCCTTCTACCTGTTACATACTTTCCGATGAATCTAGTATACCCTTTTACTCTACGAGTAACGAGTTAAAAACGCTTCATATCTCTATGGTGGTGTGAAAATGAGGAATGACTTAAGTTTCATTTAAGTAGCATAGATACTCCCAATACCAGGTATAGGATATAGCCGATCTATTCGAGACATTTTCAATCTTGAAGTTGCGGGCGATCTTGCTAGTTACTTATAAATTGAATAGGATTGCTTCTTCTTTTAGTGAAAAACAAGGAAAAACGCTATAGTCGAGTGCCTTGACTATCAAATATCCGTTACTCAGCAAAAGGGACAAAACGGAAATAGAGATATAACAGCAGCAAAGCGAGATTAAATGCGGCACATACCCACCAATATATGGTTATGTGGGCGGCACACAGATTTTACCGTGATGGGTAAGTGGGTCTCTTTTTTTGGGTCAATGGATAGGTATTGGCGAGGCTAACACATTTCTGGTAAAAATTTTCTTTCTTACATGAAAATTGTGGACGCCACAGTTTTAGGCGGCTGATGGGCGTTAGGGTGGGCGTGGCATATTCGCGTAAAAAACGTGCGCTGCGTACAAATTTGCGCTAAATTTGAAATCACAATTCTCTATCTTTGATAGTTTCCGAGAGTGGGCGTGGAAAACCTTTTTATAGGTAAATTAATAGGTATTGATAAAAACAATGCATTTCAGTTATCATTATCACTTTTATTTTAGCATTAAAACTGTAGGAGCCACAGTTTTGGGCGGTTTGTGGGCGTGGCACACTGACGAAATAACTTGCGCTGCGCTGTTACATACTTTCCGACAAATCTAGTTTTTTTGATTAGTAGCGAAAAACGAATAGTTTTCCCGAAGTCGTGTCCATCCCAAACCGTTTTCGGGAAATCATTGTGCCGAGATAATCTCGTTGAAAGTTTCAATTCACTGCTTCTGTAGCGAGCTATACAAAGCTAACTCTTCGATTCTAACAGTCCCATAGGTATGTGTATAAGAAAATTTTAAATCAAATTTGCGGTTACAAGTGTATTTAATCCCTTAATAGTGAGCGTGGCACTGGGCTCCATAAGAACTAGTAAAATCATGATGCTAAGATTCAACTCTCCTTAATCATTGCTTATAAGGCTAATTGAATGGATAGATGGGAAAACAACCGGTGTATACTATTACAAAATCTTTAAAAATGTAGGCACCAGATTGATTTTAAAGCTATTGACGTTTATAATCGTTAGAGTTGGCGAGCCTCATCGAATTAAACTTACTCGGCGCTGAAACCCTTAGTATATCTAATCCCAACTCTCTTAAATTTTTCAAACAGTTTTCCAAAGGCAAAGGCACTTTACTTTTAAAACAGTTTTTTTATTTCCCATCAAAGTTAACAAATGGAAAAATAAGATTTTTAAATTGTGATTTACCTACAGGAACAGATTGCAATGTTTAATTTTGTTGTATGTAACTTATACTAAATAAACACACCAATCAGTTGAAACAAAACATATTAAAATAAAAATATTTCCTGCAAGTTGTTTAAATTAGCTTAAAATTGCGTGTTAAAAGCAAAAAATGAGTCCCTTAATTAGATCTTAAAAGTCTGATATTTTTAAGGGTTACGTAGATATTTGAAATCATGTATAAGTTTCCTGTCGAATCGTGGCTCCACAATTGTCCAGGCCCACATCAAAACTTGATTTCTTGCACATTTTTTGGTTAATGGAGCCACTGCACGTCTTTTAAATATGTCGATAAAACAGAAATGTCCTGGAATTATTTTGAAATTGGACACAACAAAGTAACGAACATCTGATATTCGAGGAAATCGATCGTAGCATTCTTTTTTGTTTATTTCTGAGGTGGGCGAAAGTGTGCATAGATTTTTTCAACAGAGGGTTACTGTTAACTTTTGACCACTTTAAATATAGTTCAGTTTTATTTTTAAGAGTGCAGCTTACTCCCTAAGAGCAACAGCGTTGAGATTGCATTAAGAGGTGGTAAACGACTTTGCACGCTCTCTGGAAGGTGTGCGTGCTGACGGGGAGTTGGCCAGACTCTTTGACATTAACGATCGTTGCGGTTCGGGCTATCAGCGGTGCCAGTGGAGCAGCGGCAAGAGGCCTCGGCCTATAAAAGAGCCACATTTAGTGCGCGCTGCTTTTGAAGTAGCCTCAGTGTTATTTTAACAGCGAAGTTGGCCAGTGCGAGAGCTGCCTGATCCAAAGCAAATCCAGCCACAACCAGTTATACAGCAAAGAACGGGCACTGCAAATCAAGTAAGTCTGAGCTTATTAAAAAAAAATGAAAAGTTGTTATAAGCGGAGGGTTTTAGAAGCACATATCAGCTGGCGAGCAAGAGTTTTCGCCATTAGGCATTCATAACGCCAATTTGCTCTTGGGAGACTGGAACGCGACGTTGTGCGCAATTGAATTACCCAATCAGTGGATGAGGTGATATCGATGCCAGCGCGGCAATCTTAATTAAATTTTTTAGTAACATAAGAGCGAAAATCCTGCTTCAAAAACCTGCTTAAAACTCGAATTATCACACAAATTTCGATGGTCTTACATAAAATACCTGTTTGGGCACCCAACATTTAAGGCCAGCCCAACATATGATTATTAATAAATTTACCTGTCAAATAGGCCGACAAAATTTAGTTCCACTTTGAACACATTCCGCCGAACCACGACCCATTTTTCCGATACATGACAGTCGCTTTGACACAACGAAGTGCACACACAACTGCCAAGCAAGCTGTGTAACCAAAGTAAATTTGCGGCCTATGCCAACAGCATATCTGTTTTCCTCAACTTATTTAAACCTCCACCTTTGTAGAAATCATTGGCCTTTTTGGGCAAGGAATAGAGCCTCTCTAACTATTCAATATTGCAGATGAATAATTCAAAACAACGTTTTATTTAAAGTCTTTTGGCAATGTGTTCCGAAATCAGGAAGATGATAAGTGGTTACTTGTCACAAATTTGTAGATATTATATCCGCGAATTGACGTCGTAATTAATGTTCTGATGTAAAATACTTCAAAAAGCATTTTATTCGCGTTTTGGGGTGTGTCAAAATAAATTCCTTTTAAGATAACGTTATCTTCTTTCTGCAAATAATAGGTCAAACAAAATTTCCGCCTTTACCATTTAAAAATTTACGGATATAAAATATAAGTATGCACACTTTGTTTACTTTCCTTACCTAGTTAAACCCAGAAAAAAAGTGTAACTAAAATTAAATACGTATACTTTCCAGTCAAGTATGGGCAAATCATATTTGATTATTGTATTAGTATGAAAAAGGTTGAACCAAATGAGAAAAACATAACACTGCGGATGGTAGTCCACGTAGTCACAAACGCGCAACAGGAGAGTGTGCGAAGGCGACTATCACTGTTGACGGCAGTCCACGTAGTGACGAAGCGCAGGAGGGTGTGCGAAGGCGAATTCTATATATACATACACAAAGAAATGAAAATCTACTGTGATCGTCCGATTTGTACGAGTGATACATCAATCGAAAGGTATTGCAAAAACTAAAAGGGGCCGTTGGGAGAAAAATACACAAATTCATAAGTCCAGTTGTATTCCCACTTAAAATACGCGTCAGTTGTTATTATCCAATGACTGTTAAAAAGTTATACGCAAACCAAATTTTAGCGAACTTCGCAACTTTTGGAAAAACTATTTATTTTTGCGAAAAAAAAACGGCTAAAAATAGCTAAACTTCGTATTGTGAATTTCTAAAGCTACATGCTTGTGCTATATGTCGTTAGACAGGTACTTCGAAATACTTTATACGCCTTTCTAACATGAATTGTCTAAGTGCCATGGTTTAAAAAATATGTGCAAATTTCTTATACATGTTACTCGTAGAGTAAAAGGGTATAATATTCGTCGGAGAATATGTAACTGGTAGAAGGAAGCGTTTCCGACCCCATAAATTATGTATATTCTTCATCAGGACCACTAGCCAAGTCGATCTAGCCATGTCCGTCTGTCTGTCCGTCCGGATGAACGTTGAAATCTCGAAAACTACGAAAGCTAGAAAGTTGAGATTTTTATGTAGGTTCCTGAGCTTCTTGCGCAGCGCAAGTTTGTTTCAGCAAGGTACCACGCCCACTCTAACGCCCACAAACCGCTCAAAACTGTGGCTCCTACAGTTTTGATGCTTGAATAAAAAGTTTAACTGAAATGTATTGTTCTCGCTTTAACGCCCACAAACCGCCCAAGCCTTTGACGCCCAGAATTTTCATGCTAGATAAAAAATTTTAACTGAAATCTATTGTTCTCGTCAATACCTATCGATTGACCCAAAAAAAAATTTCCACGCCCACTCTAACGCTCATAACGCTTAAATCTGTCTACCTGTAGGTGGCGCATTTTAATCTCGCTTTGCTGCTTGCATATCTCCATTTAGCTGAGTAACGGGTATCTGATAGTCGAGGTACTCGACTATAGCGTTCTCCCTTGTTAAATTTATTAATTATAAGTGCAAGGGTATACAAACTTCGGCTTGCCGAAGTTAACTTCATTTCTTTTTATACCCGTTACTCGTAGAGTAAAAGGGTATACTAGATTCGTCGGAAAGTATGTAACAGGCAGAAGGAAGCGTTTCCGACCCCATAACTGTTATTATTTATTTATCTAGCATGAAAATTGTGGGCGTCACAGGTTTGGGTGGTTACATACATTTCAGTTAAAATTTTTATTCTAGCATAAAAACTGTAGGAGCCACCGTTTTGGGCGGATTGTGGGCGTTAATAGTTTCCGAGATCTCAGCGTTCATCCGGACAGACGGACAGACGGACATGGCTAGATCGACTCGGCTAGTGATCCTGATCAAGAATATATATACTTTATGGGATCGGAAACGCTTCCTTCTGCCTGTTACATACTTTTTGACGAATCTAGTATACCCTTTTACTCTACGAGTAACGGGTATAAGAATTGTGTTGGTTAAATTTCCGATGTCTAACTACGCATACTTAATTTTGGGATTGGCATTTCAGATTTAGATTCCTTAGCCTTGTGCGCAGCGCAAGTTTGTTACGCGAATATGCCTCGCCCACAAGCCGACCAAGCTTGAGGCGCCCACATTTTTCAAGCTAGAAAGAAATGATAACTGATAGGTATCAGGAATACCTATCGATTGACCCAAAAATAAGTTTGTCACGCCCAATCTAACGCCCTTAACGCTTAAATCTGTCTACCGCAAACATAACCATTTATTCAGATCGCGGCTAGGTGGCGCATTTCAATCTCGCTTTGCTGCTTGCATATATCCATTTCCCTTTGGTCCCTTTAACGGGTAAAGGGTATCTGATAGTCATCCTTGTTTTTATTGAAAAACATTTCAAGTATTTAAAAAAATAGAATAGGAATCTTTTCAGTTTTTTCGAAGTAAACATAGCTTTTGGCGAACAGCTAACTCCATTCAGGATCATCCGAACTTAAATTTATTCGATGGTTTGCAACTTTTTTACTATACCCGTTACCCATAGATTAAAAAGGTAAACTAGATTCTTTAGAAAGTATGTAACAGGTAGGCGGAAGTGTTTTCGTCCTTATAAGTATATGTATTTTTTATCAGCATCACTAGTCGAGCCATGTCCGTCTCTCCGACTGTTTGTATTTCCGTCTGTCTGTCCGTACGTATGAAAGCTGAGATCCCAGAAACTATAAAAGCTAGAAACTTGGTACTTGAACTGTTTTTCTTCTTCTTCAGCTTATCATGCAGCGCAAGTTTGTTTCATCAAGGTGTCACTAACGCCCATGATCGCCCATGATTTGAATATTTTTGAAAGATTCAAATGAGATTTTGTTTTCATTATCAACTACATGCCAATAATTGTTCGGTTCGTGTCATTCATAAGATTGTACCACGGGTATCTGGTAGTCGATGGCATCCACTATAGCGATCCCTCTTGCTTTTGAAGTACTTTCAATTTTAAAACCAATGGTTTAAAGACTTTGAAAGAAAATATATAATACTGCGGGCAAAGATGAAGGTGAATCTGATTTTTTTCAGTAGTATGAATAAAACTATTATAGGTACGAATCCGCCCTCGCAGATGGTATAATAATGAATGGGCAAAAAATATTTTTTAAAAAATGTCAAAATTTAAAACTTTGATTGTTTGGCTATATTAACTTCTACTCTTGGGAATATCATTCTTTTATTATTTCAAAATTTCGAATACATTTTAAAAAATCGGACGACTTTATCATGTTGCTGCCATAGGAACAATCGGATAATTAAAGTAAAAATAATGCAAAGACCGGTATATTTAGTTTTCGGAACAATGTCTTATTATTTGTGTAGTTCGTTTTTAGTTTTTAAAAAATCGGAAAGCTCTGTACATACAATGCTCCCATGCGAACGACCCGCAAGGGAATAGAAACTTCGGCTTGTCGGAAAGTATGTGACAGGTAGAAGGAAGAATTTCCGACCCCATAAAGTATTTATGTTCTTCATATAAAATGATAAAATGATAAAATGTTGCTATGCCCACTCTAACACCCACAAGCTTCAAAAATCGTAAGAATAAACGGGAATATCTCGGAAACTATCAAAGAAAGCTTCGTACGCAGCGTTAGTTTGTAAAGCTGATGGGACACGCCCACTCTAACGCCCTCAGTTTTGATGAGGGTCTCTAGGTATTGACTATCGATTGACCCAAAATAAGTTTTCCACGCCCAAGAAGAATAATAACAAAAAAAAATGTATTTATGAATGTCTGTGTAAATAGTTGCAAGCCGAACTGAGTGGCAACGCGAAGCGGCTATCTTATTCTATTGAACAATTAATAATTTAAGCAATTTATCCCATTTTTCTCCCCCTCTATCTCTCCAATAAACTCAATACCAAGTTTAATTATCTTATTCCGATTATTCCGATTATTAACATATAAGCTTTAAATTGCTGAAAAACAATGGTACGGGCAGGAGGGGGACTTCTCGCTCCTTACATTTCCTTCCTAACTTTTATCAATTTTCAACAGAAAGGCTGAGTAACGGGTATCTGATAGTCAAGACACTCGACTATGTCGTTAAGGAGTGGCACCTGCTGAAAAAAACTTGAGTTGCCTCAGAATATCTAAAATCTGCATGCCAAATCTCACATATCTACCTTTTATAGTTTCAGAGATCTCAGCGTTCATATGGACGGACAGACAGACGGAAGTGGCTAGATCAATTTGGCTAGTGATCCTGATCAAGAATAAATATGTTTTATTGGGTCGCAAACGCTTCCTTTTGTCTGTTACTTCCCGACGAATCTAGTATACCCTTTTACTGTCTGATTGTCGTTTTCAGACTGTCGTTTCGTTGGGTCAATCTTCGTTCTGCGCTTTCTTAAGGAATTATTTCAAAGTCAAAGTCGCACCCTTTACCCGCTAGGCCGCGCTGAAGTTCGAACTTAAAAATGTAAGAACAAATCGTTCTAAAATTAAGAATTTCGTTCTAAAATTTAGACTGTTTTTTTACCGCTTGTATGTAAAATTTGCTCAGCCGTAAGCAATGTTAAAATTTCACCAGTATATCGTCTATCATCGTATATCATCGCTGGTGGTAGTGCTCGCGCCCACATAGATAGAAACGATTTTATCTTGCCTGTGTTCGCGATAATGTTCGTCATAGATGGCATGCTTAAAGCAACAACCATTTTCGTTTTGCCAAAAGGCGACAAGTAAGAGGGCGAAAAGATAACAAAAGCTTTTCGAAAACTGAAACATGTAAAAAAGAAAACAACACCTGTATCTTGTTGCTGAACGATTGGTTTTATATTATAACTTTGATTTTTAAAGAGGATAAAAAAACAATTTTGAGCTTCTCCATTTTATACCCGTTACTCGAACGGTAAGAGAGTATACTAGGAACAGGAAGAAGGAAGCGTTTCCGACCACATAAGGTGTATACATTTTTGATTAGGTTCACCAGCCGAGTGGATCTTGCCATTTCCGTCAGTCTGTCCGTCCGTGTGAACGCTGAGATCTAGAAAACTCTAAAAGTAAGAAAGATGTCCACCCGTCAGTATGAACGCTATGACTTCGGAAATTATAAAAGCTTCAATACTAAGATTAGGCATGCAGATTCTAGAGATTCCTGCGCGGCGCAAGTTGGTTTCGTCAATGTGCCATGCCCACTCTAACGACCACAAACCACCCAAAACAGTGGCTCCTACAGTTTCAATGCTAGAATACAAATTTCATTTAACTGAAATGTATTGTTCTCATCCTTACCTATCACTTTAACGCCTACAAAAGCCGAAAATTTATACTTGTACAGAAAGAGAATTGGGATTTCAGATTGCGCAGATTGCGTAGCTTTGTACAAAGCGCAAGTTCGTGACGCGAATAAGCCAAAAATTTGGCTTCCACAGTTTCCAAGCTAGAAAAAAATTTTAACTGATATGTATTTGTCTAACGATTGACTCAAAAAAAGTTTGCTAAGCTTGCTACACTAACGCCCACAAACGTCCATAACCCTTAAGTCTGTCTCCCGCCCATATAACCATATATTGAGATCACGGGTAGGTGGCGCATTAAATCTCGCCTTACTGCTTGTATATCTCCGTTTGGTCCCTTTTGCCTAGTAACTGGTATTTGATAGTCGAGGCACTTGGCTATTGGGTTCATCCTTGTCTTTTATTAAAAAAATATCTTATACAAATTTTGTCTTATCAAATTAACGTTGCATTGTTTTGGGCATTCAAGACAAGCATGATATCATACTGATTTGAACCGGGCTGCACTTTTTATTGCTCAGTAGCTTTCAAAATGTAATTTTTAAGACAAAAAGTGTATAGATCAAATATGAGAAATCTCAAAATTCAAAAAGATATTGCGTAAGCCAATTTTGAGAAAAATAGACAAAAAGTTGTTTATAAAAAACTTTTCGCCATAACTTTAAATATATTGTATTTAAGGAATTTAGGCAAAGTCAGCGTGATCAGCGTACTAAATTACATTTTCAGCGACAGATGGCACGTATCTGTATCATAAGTTGTTTAGAAACTATAAGCCCTTAAAATCTATTTTTTTTTACATTTCCCGCTAAGCCATCGATTTTTTCCATAAGTCGTAGAACAAAAGTTTTCGATCTCGAGCTTCTTAATACAAACCCACAAACAAAACGACAAATTTTTTTATTTTGAAAAGTCCCAAATCTGGTTTTTGGAATAACTATGGAACGGAGCTTTGGATTTTAAAAAACGAGGTGTCATCGCCGCGTATTTTTAGTAAGAATTAAAATAATTTATAATGAGGCATAAATAAATGCCTGAGGCATTTATTCCCACCAGCTACAGATTTCTACATTTTTACTTTTACTCTTCTATGGTTTTTTTCTCCAAAAACAATTGCAAATTTTCAACTCGTGGTGAGCAATCTTGTTAATTTTTGCAATACCTTTCGATTGGTGAATAACTCGTTATGATCGGACCATTTCTGCAGATTTTTAATTTTGCGGCTATATATAGTAGTCGCCTTCGCACACTCTCGTGGTGCGAGTTCGCCACTATGTGGACTACCGTCCACAGTGATTTTTAAACCAATTAATTTTAACTTAATTCTTTGGAAAGTATTCTTATAATACTCATTTTATCGACACCAAATCGATACTCAACAGTGTTCAATTAATGGTATTTTTTTCTTTAGTGACATATATACATAAATTGAGTGGTTTTTGAATGAGATCATGGTTGGTTATATTTCTATCTATAACACTGGGAAGTTCTTAAGACTTGCAAATTTCGACATTTAAATAATTCATGTAACAATAGTTATACCCGTTACTCGTAGAGTAAAAGGGTATACTAGATTCGTCGAAAGTATGTAACAGGCAGAAGGAAGCGTTTCCCCCTTAAAGTATATATATTCTTGATCAGGATCACTAGCCGAGTCGATCTAGCCATGTCCGTCTGCCCGTCTGCCCGCCTGTCCGTCAGGCCGTCCTTCCGGATGAACGCTGAGATCTCGGAAACTATAAGAGCTAGGCTATTGATGTTCCTGTGCAGATTCCTGAGCTTCTTACGCAGCGCAAGTTTGTTTCAGGAGAGTGCCACGCCTACTCTAACGCCTACTAGCCACCCAAAACTGTGGCACCTATAGTTTTGATGCTAGAATAAAAATTTTAACTGAAATGTGTAAGACCCAAAAAAAGTTTGCCACGCCCACTTTAACGCCCACAAACCGCCCAAGCCTTCGACGCCCAGAATTTTCATGCTAGATAAAAAATTTTAACTGAAATGTATTGTTCTCGTCAATACCTATCGATTGACCCAAAAAAAAATTTCCACGCCCACTCTAACGCCCATAACGCTTAAATCTGTCTACCGCCGGTAGGTGGCGCATTTTAATGTCCTTTTGCTGCTTTCATATCTCCATTTCTATTTTGACCCTTTAGCTGAGTAACGGGTATCTGATAGTCGAGGTTTTCGACTATAGCGTTCTTCCTTGTTTTTTTCTATGAATATTATATTTTTGGTGTTTTTAAAAGGTAGAAGGAAGAGTTTCCGACGAAATGCAAAGTATATATGTATTCTTGATCGAATCACTAGCCAAGTTGTTGCTGTTATCTCGGAAACTGTAAGAGCTAGCCACTCCTGCTCAGCGCATGTTAGTTTGTTCGATGTGCCAAGCCCACTCCAATGCCGACAATGCTACAAATCATCTGTCCAAAAGTCTAAATGAGATTTCGTTATGTTTATTAATTCTCTACAATAGTTCAAATTGGACTATTCCCAAAAAAGTGATGACCATTTCAAGTGCCCATTTCGGTGCTCTGGCTCCGTAATTCTTAGCTGGTTGGTTCAGACTTGGCATTTATATTCCACTAGTGAAAACATTTTTTCAAATGTCAACTTTGTTTTATTTAATTTTTCAATATCTATATCTATCGAATATAACTTTTCAGATTTTATAGTTTCGGAGATATCAGCTTTCATACGGACGATTTTTTGCGGTTGTGCTCGGTCTTTTTTCAGGTCAATTGAAATTTGTGTCAATTGAGTGAACGTACACTCGGATGGCAAACTAGAGCTGAATACGAAGCGACGGACAGACGGAAATGGATAGATCGACTCAAAATTTCTTTTGGTTCAATCTATTTCTAATCTAGTGTTTTTGAACTAGGTTACGGCTACTCATCTACAAGTATAACACTTTCAAGAATATTAGTAAATTCCCTAAATAGTGTGTGTTTAAAATGAAGTTTACAATTTTTCTTTACAGATATCAACGCTGATTATATCATACTTCCTACATAACGAATAAAAATGTGTGGTAAGTAAAAGTTTTATTCCTATTAACTCATTGATTTATAATACTTGTGGGTGGACGGGGTAAATCAGCTCACAAATTTAAACTATTCCTCATAGAGCTGCTTAATTTTCTGGCGAAGTTGAGCTCAATAAAGTAAAAAGGAAACTTACAATTTATTAGCACAGGACCAATTTATATCCGTTAGTTTTACGGTAAAATGGTAAGTTGCATTCGTTGAAACGTATGTAACAGGTAGAAGCCCTGCAAGCATTTGCTATCGCGGAAGGCACTATTAAGTCACTTCTACAAGATGAAACCGATCGTCCGCGATATCGCATTCGAATCGCGGAAGTGAATCCCGTCTGGACGTGTCATCGAAGTCACTTCTGGAAGTGTCGCCGAAGTGACTCCGAGAAGTGCTGCCGAAGTGGCACATTTCTTCCCGAAGGGAGCCACTTCCGCGATCCGAATGCTAATCAGATACCTGAACTTCTTTGATGCATGAATCTTTCGTGAAGATTTGCCTTTGCATATGTGCACCACAACTAACTCAGTGTCGTTGACGAGCTTGTGTACTACGCCGCCCCTAAAAAAGTAGTCATTGTAGGAATCTTTTCCATCATCTTGATCATCTTGCTCCTGCGCTTTTTGTTTGCCCATTGAAATACTTTGGTCAACTATTGTCATGGTTAGGTAACGGCTGAGGGCGTCCACATGTTTCATACGAGTTCCGGATCGTTGCTCTACCTCATAATCGTACTCATATACAAATAGATTTTGTGAAGGCAGTCGGGTATAATTATACGTTAAAATGTGAGTGCTTCGATGACTCCAAGAATCTCAAGCTCGTAACTTATGTACTTTCGTTGAGCGTCGCTTGTCTATTTAGTCACAAAAGTATACCGGATGCATTTGACCGTCGTCTAAGGACTTATGCAAAAAGATCGCACCAAATCCGTCAAAGGAAGCGTCTGTGTGCACTTCAGACTGATTGTAAATGCTTAGAAATGAATTTGCCCATGAGAAATTTGGTGTTGTTCTTCGTCAAATCAGTGAAAGGCCTTGAAATAGTGGTATAATTCTGAATGAACTTCTTGAAATATCCCGTTAAACTCAAAAAACTTTGCAGTTGCTTCAAAGTTTATGGTGAATTCAGTTTTGACACGGCATCAATCTTTTCAGGGGTTGGATAAATCTTCTGATTTTCTATGATATGGACAAGGAATTGTATACGGAGTAACATTTTTTAAGATTTATCTCGATACCATATTCTAAACAGGTGTTAATAACCTCCCTCAGGTTAGGCAATGCGTTTTCTTCATTTATAGGCGGTATGATAACGTCATCGATGTATGTCGGGGAGATCTCAGCGTTCATCCGGACGGACAGACAGACGGACAGACGGACATGGCTAGATCGATTCGGCTAGTGATCCTGATCAAGAATATATATATACTTTATGGGGTCGGAAACGCTTCCTTCTGTTTTTTACGTACTTTCCAACGAATCTAGTATACCCTTTTACTCTACGAGTAACGGGTAGAACTATGCATATAGATGGTCATTGATAAAGTAAATTAAATACTATTCACACCTAACAAACAAATTGGCCATGAAGGATAGCAATCCGTATGTCAAATCTCAACTATCTAGCTCTTATAGCTTAAACAACTCAGAGTTCATAAGATGTACACTGAAAAACAAACTTCAAGCATTGGGGCGCCACAATTTTTGGGAACTTTTGACTTTAAAAATTGTGGGACTGTTTCCGATCTTGCAAGCTGGCTCCAAGATTGCTCAAATACATTTTATAAGATAATCATATATAACAATTTTTGGAAGAACATTGATAGTAAATATCGGAGGGATTCCCGGTACTCAGCTGCATAAAGCGCAAGGAGACAAAACAAAAGTCCATTTACACTTGTATCAAAAATTTAGGTTTGGGAACCAAACATTTGCTAGGTCAATCCATAGGTATTGACGAAACCAATACAAGTTGTGCGATAACCAACTTTCGCTAAATCCAAAGCTAAGTAATATAACTATGATATATCAAGGATCTAGCTCTGACGCAGACTTGCAAACGAACAGACGGACATCGTGCGATATACGATATACACTTTTACACATCAATATAATTTTTTAACATGAATGCGTCAGACAGACTTTAGCGTTAGCGCATGAGTGCGGGCGTGGCACCCCGGGATAACCAATTTGCGCTGAACCAGAAGCTTAGTAATCTGCTCGTTTAGCCTCCAATAGTTTCTGACACTGAGATCACAGCATTCAGAGTGGGGTATACTGACAAACGATTCGTTTTTTGAATGTCACTTTTCCGAAAATCAATATTTTTTAAAAGCTCAAAATCGGAATGTAGCTGACATCTACTAATCATATTCGTGTAAAAGTTTAGTTCCTATAGTTTATTTTTCTCACTTATAGTTGAAGGGTGGGGTGACGAACTTATAAATACACACTAAAACTCTATGTAGATGTGAAAAGCCTTTTTTTTTCGTCACGAAAGGTTGTTCCCTTTAAAAAATGACTTCAGTTTTGGGTTTGAATTTAACAAATTAAGTAGTTACATTTATAAATAACAAAAATCAACACAAACTATTTTTTTTGTTATCAGCTGTAGAAAAAAGAAATAACGATACTATGTCTACAAATACCAAACAACAAGCTTCTGTTGGAAATATGAAAGTGCCAATTTTAAAAGACGCAGAAGAAACAAGGAAGAAAGCTATAGTCGAGTACCTCGACTGTCAGATACCCGTTACTCAGCTAATCGGACCAAAGGGAAATGGAGATATGCAAGCAGCAAAGCGAGATTGAAATGCGCCACCTAACCGTGTTTTCAATATATGGTTATGTGGGCGGTAGACAGATTTAAGCGTTATGCGTGTTAGAGTGGGGAGGAGTCTATTACATTTTAGTAAAATTTTTTTATCTAGTATGAAAATTGTGGGCGCCACAGATTTGGGCGGTTTGTGGGCGTTAGAGTGGGCGTGGCATATTCGCGTAACAAACTTGCGCTGCTTACAATGCTACGGAATTTAAATCTGAGATCCCATTTCTCTATCTTCGAAAGTTTTCGAGATATCCGCGTTCATATTTACGTTTTTTTTTGAAGTATGTGGGAGTTAAAGTGGTCGTGGCACTCTTTTTTTAGGTCCATCGATAGGTATTAATGAGAACAATACATTTCAGTTAAAATTTTTATTCTAGCATCAAAACTGTAGGAGCCATAGTTTTGGGCGGTTTGTGGGCGTTAGAGTGGGCGTGGCACATCTGCATGCCTAATCCCAGTATTGTAGCTTCTACAGTTTCCGAGATCTCAGCGTTCATACGGACAGACGGACGGACGGACAGACGGTCAGACGGACAGACGGACATGGCTAGATCGACTCGGCTAGTGATTTTGATCAAGAATATATATACTTTATGGGGTCGGTAACGCTTCCTTCTGCCTGTTACTTTCCGACGAATCTAGTATACCCTTTTACTCTACAAGTAACGGGTATAATTATCTCTCGAACAAATTACGTGAACTTTTAATAATATGGTTGTAAATACATTGCACATTAGGATGAAACGCTTTTTTTTTGCATAAACTCCAAAATTATTTTGTGAAGTTTTCAGCATTATTTTATAGTCCGTTAAAGAAATATTTAACTATCAAATCAAATAACCATCCCTGGCTCTTTGGCAACCTTCTAAAGTCAGCGTGCCAAAAGTTTAAATAATTATTGTTTTTTCTACTCCATTAAATTATGGCAAATCTTCGCTTTATTAAAATCGTACAGCTAAGCCCAAGCATATTGAATAGCAGCGTGCCGAATGTTAAAAATTTAAGAAATTGTATTTATCTAGTAAGTTGTATAATACATTTTCGTCACAAAAGTTGATATCAGAACTTTTGTTTCTGAAGGGTCGATCGTCAAGAGATTTTTACCGCTCTAAGAGTTGTTTTTTTTTTATATCAGAAGTTTTATTTTAACATCAGTCACATAATTCATCTTCATACAGCTTTGATTTTCTTAGTTTTTACTTTAACACTTTCACCGATCTTTTTACCAAACGAGTGACAATTGGTACAGTCCTTGTATGCAATCCTTTTACGTTTGTCCATTTTTCGGGTTGTTGGTATGATCACAGCAGTGATGCAGTGGGCTTCGTCACAAAGTGGACTGCCGTACAAAGTCATGTTAGTTTTCACATTAGTGTAGCTCAATACCATGATCAGAAGTCATGTTTAAATTAAAAATTAATACTACAGTTTTTTTTTTATTCCGCTGTAAAGGTTTGGACTTCGCATGCAATTATGTGAAGCGCACATTTAAAGATTTTTCGAATTTTTGAAAAGAGTGTCAACTTAGTTTTCGTCAGAAGTTTTTAACGCAGAGAAGGAATAAAAGTCGTTTCGAAAGGCGTACAAAGTATTTCGAAATTCCTTTTTACGACATATCGCACAAGCCTGCAGCTTTAGTAGTTCACAAGTTACGGGTGTAAAATTTTTAGCTATTTATAGCAGTTTTCTCGCCAAACTAGTTAGTTTTTTCAAAAGTGGTACAACTAATGTTTCTAATATTAAGCCGTTTAGTACCGTCTAGAATTTTCCGTACTCTAAAGTAACGTTTTGGGACAAACTGTCTAACAAAATAAAATTTGTATTTTGAGAAGTCTCACAATATCTTGTTATGCGTATGACTTTTGAACGGAGCACCCGATTTTGACAGTTGAGGTGTATTTTAAGTGAGAATATAAGTAGGTTAATAGCGGTGGGCACTCATCCCCACCCGCCCCAACAGATCAAATTTTATAAATTTTCACGCTTACACTTTCACCGCTCTTTCTCCCAAACCAATTTATTTTTTTTAAAGTCTTGGTATGCAATCCTCTTAGTTTTTGCAATACCTTTCGATTGATGTATCACTAGAAACAATCGGAAGATTACAGTAGATTTTTATTTCTTCATGTATATAAAGTAGTCGCCTTCGCATTACGTGCACTTCGTCACTACGCGGACTGCTGTCCACAGTGATGATTACGATTAAAGCTTCTTATTCATTTAATAATTTAAATGAACGACAAGCTATTGACTTCAAACGCATGGCCAAAATATCATTTAGCAGGCCAAAAAATCCACGTATCCCTCTCTTTAAGACCCTACTTCAAACTGGATCCCCTATCCACATGAACACCGTTTATAACTGGTTTGGATTTTGTAAAGGCAGGCTGCCTTGCTATATGTAACATTCCGCGTCAAGCTTGACACAACATTTTGGCTCAAATGTGAAAAAAAAATCTAAATATTTTTTAGACAACAACCAACGTTTTAAGCCCCTTAAATAAATTATGGATTACGGGTTGTTGCGTTCTTTCGATTTTTTTTATTTCGAAGTTGTCTGAGATTTTACCCCGAATTCTGTGTCATTTATGACGTGGAATAGTCGAAGGCTATATTCTAAAATGTTTAAAATTTATGTCCAAATTATATTTAAACTTTTAAACTTAGACTCAATTCAAACATTTTGTTTTTGATAATCAGAGTATTCCCTAAACTGTTGAATTGCTGAATTGTTGAAAATTCAACAGAAAATTTCGGAAATTATTCCCTGTTGAATTTTTAATTTTAAGATGTCAGCTGTTTGTCAGATTGTTAAATTGCCAGGCCGTGTTTAGCAAAGATTGTGTTTTAAATTACGGAAAATGCCGAGATTAAGCCAAAAAACGAATCTATTAGAACTCCTAACAGGCAGCATACTATCAGATGTCCTTTATTTGCATATTTTATACGATTGCAATTCCTCCATGTTTACAAGTGATCAGAGTTACCCTCTTACTTTTAGTCGAGAACAGCGACAACTCTGATTTTTAGCAATTCAACAAAATTGCTGAAATTTCTGTAAGTTGACTTTGTATGGAACAACTGATTAACAGCTGACCAAAATTCAACAATTCAGCAATTCAACAGTTTAGGGAATAGCCAGAATATGTATTATAAGAAAATTTAATTTTAAATACGGATGCCGACAAAATATAAATATTGATCTCACCGCACTTTATACCAATAGGAATCTTTGCCTATCTGAATTACCTGACGCCCAAGTCACGCCAGGAGGTGCTTGATCTGCTGGTCACGGGCTTGAAGAGATTGGAGTACCGTGGCTACGACTCGACAGGAGTGGCAATCGACTCACCGGATAATAAAAACATCGTGATGGTCAAGCGAACGGGCAAGGTTAAAGTTCTTGAAGAGGCGATTCAGGAGCGTAAGTACTGACATAGACACAAAAGTAATTTAAAAAAAATAGTTCCTGAGTTATCACATTTTTTTTAAGACTCTAAATTTTGAGTTAATTTACTTAATAATTATATTCAACAACCGTGTTATATTATATATATAAATTAATATAACTTACGTTTTCGAATAAAAACACCTCTTAACGAGTAAGGGGTCTTGACGATCGCACCTTTAACTTAAAAAAGTTCTGATAAAGGAATTTGGGATGATAAATGACTAAATAAATACACTTTCTTAAATGTTTTCGTTCTGCCCGCTGCATAAAAATACTTAAGCTTCTTGCATAAAAAGGTATATTCTGTTGTAGCGTGCGGAATGAAAATATTTTAGAAAGAGTATTTATTTAAATGTTGTTTAGAAACTATAAGTCTTTTATATCTAGCCTTTTTTTTTTATTTTTCCGCCAAACTAGAACGTTTTTCCAAAAGTCGTTAAACAAAAGTTTTCTATCTCTAGCTTCTTTATGCACCCATAATGTCGTCAAGGCCCTAAAACCAAAAAGGGATTCTTACAAACCCACAAGCAAAGGGACAAAAATTTTCATTTTGTACGGGTCAACGGATTTTAACAAATGAGGTTTCATTCGACGAATATTCTCAGTAAGAATAAAACTAGGTTAATAGCTGTGGGCATTTGTCCCGACCGGCCCTCCTTGCGCTCTTCGTCACTACGTGGACTGCCGTCCACAGTGATATATACCATTATTGATTAGAGTGCCACGCCCACCCTCATTATAATAGGTTGGTATATATTCAAAAGCATGTAAGGTATTCCTTCTTGAGATCCTCTGGTCTCACGAATTTCTAAGTAGAAAGGAAGTCTTGTTGTGAAATAATTGTGTATTAGCCCAATCAGCCCAATTCATTGTCTGATACTTCGAGCCGGACTACTTCCGCATCTACAGACTGTATAAGTATAGCTGCACACCATGGAGCAGTAGGAACTTAAACGCCTTACGCCTTACACGTGTTCGTCTAAAGGGACAGTGACGCGCTTGGTCACTTACATCGAGAATCCACCGCCACAGAGCACTTGCTCCGGAGTCGATGCCATGGTGGCACGGCTAAATCAAGGATTAAGGAGCCTTGAGGAGATCACTGACGAAATGCACTTGCATGAAAACGTTGAGGGCGAGGAGAAGTACCTGCACGCCCTCACCTTATTCGCGTCGTTAAAGAGCGACCTTCAGCTAAGCGCTATGACTCAAGCGGATCACAACATGGCTACACTGTTGCAACAGCAGAGTGAGTTCTTTCAGCGGATTTCTGAAAACGGAAAACCTTCCTTGGCCACGCCGCCGTCTGCTGCAGTCTCCTTAACGGAAAACTTGTTGCCGAAAATCCACATCCAACCCTTTGGTGGAGACTACAAGAAATATCCTGCCCTTAAGGACATTTACGAGAGAACCGTTCACAAGAAGACCTACCTAGGTCTAAAGGGACCTACAAAATTTGCCTTGTGCTATTGGATAGCGGCTCTGAGCTGTCCTACGTTTCTGAATGTTGCGTCACCGCACTTGGGCTCGCACACTCAATCTTAAGAATACTAGTTTCCGGAATATCTTCCGTCACGGCCGAAACTAGTAGAGTATTGGCTACGCTGCACATTAATCAATGGTGTCAGTGCTTACAATTGTTGTCGCAGCCCATGTGCTGGGAAAAATCACTTTAACGGGACGACATTGACGAAAAAGCTTTAAGGATATACGACGGACTCCAATTAGCCGGCACTTCGTTTAACACATCTTCACCTGTGGACATTTTACTGGGAAACTAACAAATTTTGTCTGTTCTGTCAGGGGGGAAAAATTATGACACCAATGGAAATAATATTGCCATCAGCTCGATCCTTGGAAGAATATTCACTTTCATTGCAATGCCGCACCCATAAACCGCGAACACGCTCATGACTACTATTGACATAAACGCCTCTCTTCAACGCGTTTGGGAGATCGAGGATAAGACTGAGCAAACACAACGAGATTCTTGGCACGAAAAAGTGCAGCAGCACTTCTGACCCCACATTTTCGAGACCGTGACGGCAAACACATCGTTGAATGGAGAGAGCTCCTAGTGATCCTCTTTAAAACAACAAGCTGTGCACCGTTTCTTGCTGTCAGGGTACTGGAACAACTAGCGCGAGATCACCAGGATGAACGAAGCTTCACTTTCTACGCAGCCAGATGCTACTAAACGGCAAGTATTGCTAGATGTCTTAGGAATATTTGATCTTCTAGGTATTCTGGCTCCTGTGGTAGTATAGATCAAGATCCTTTTCTAAGAACTCTGGCTTCTTGACCTGGACTGGGTGTCAAAACTCCTACCGAAGCTGGCTGAGTGATGGCAGACCTGTCGCGACGATATCAACCACATAGCACACTTAAGGTACACAACGAATCAGAAAGAATCGAAATACATGGATTTTCAGACGCATATATAATAGCGAATTCCGCTGTCGTATACAGCCGTGTAAGCAATGCAGACGGCACCTGCTTGGTGTCTCTTATGGCAGTTAAAACACGCGTTGCGCCACCAAAGCAACAAAGTCTTCCTCGGCTGGAACTATGTGGCGCGCTATTGCGCACTCGCCTTCTCCGAGCTGTAAAAAGAAGCTTGAATCACGAGGATATAATTGTGCATGCTTGGTGCGATTCCACAATTGTCCTTTCGTGGTTTTCGCTTACTCCTTCAAAGCTGAAGACCTTTATCGCCAACCGTACTTCGGAGATCCTGAATGTCATACTAGGCAGCAGCTGGCATCACGTTGGCTTAAAGGATAACCCCGCCATTTGTGCATCGAGAGCAATGTTAGCAGCCAATCTCATGAGCTTCGAGCTGTGGTGGAAAGGTCCACATTGGCTATATCGCACCGATCTGCTTGCTTCAAAGCTGCATAGTGGCAAAAATCTCAACACAATTTTGTGCACGCCCATACTGGATTGGCTGAAATCCTCCTCATTATCCAGCCGTATTGAATTTAGTTTCTACCTGGACCAAGCTAATTCGCTGCACTGCTTATGTTTTACGCTTTGTTCATCGAATCAGAATGCAGAAACGGATTCCTTCAAGCCTCACACTCACGTTTGACGAAATCAGCGTGGCCAGCATTTGTTGTCTAAGGCAGGCTCAAGGAAGCTTCTGATCCGACCCACACATGTTGCAAAGAGGAAAAGCTGGGTCAAATTCTTCAACACTTCGAACACTCTCACCCATGCTTTGGGAGAACGGCCTGCTTCGTGTAGGTGGGCGCCTATCAAACTCGCTACTACCGGAGGAAGTCTATCATCCAATTCTTCGCCGAAACATCATCACATTTCCCAGCTTATTTTGGAACACGGACACAGGATACATTTTCCAGGTGTGACAGCACTTACCGTCATTGTTCGCCAACAATATTGGATAGTTGGTGCACGCAACATGATTCACAAGCTTACACATGCTTGTCGCAAATTTTTTCGCCAGCTCTACAAAACAACTTATCAATACATGGCAGACTTGTCAGGTGTTCGGGTACGTTAAGCATACCCATTTGAAAATTGCCGGGCCACTTCTACTCAAAGTGCACAAGGGACGGAACCTCAAAAGGAAAGGGATACATCTGTCTATTCGTCTGCCTAGTGACCTCCGCAATTCACTTGGAGTTGGCTTTAGATCTCAGCACGGGGACATTTCTCGCTGCACTTCGCTGTTTTATCTCCCGTCGAGGCAAGTGTAACCACTTCATCAGCGACAACGGTCGCAAATTTGTGGAGCAAAGAAAGTGGTAGACGATATGTAAAATCCTGTCGCAGCAGCATAACACTCAAGTAACCTAAGCGTTGGCCAGCGAGGGTATCAAATGGAGTTTTATACCCCCACACGCACCCCACTGAGGCGGAAAATAGGAATCAGCTGTTCGCTCCGTAAAGCTACATCTGCGTCGTGTCATCGGGAATTCCATCCTCACAATTGAGCAAATGCACACACTTCTGGCTCAAGTAAAGTCCGTCGTCAGTTCACGCCCACTCTTCGCTACGTAAAGGTTTCCTACTAATTAGACGCCCTTAAACAGAGGGCGATTTTGCCATGTAGCAGTTAACCGACTGGATTACTGGCAAAATGTCCAGGCAACGTTACAAGGCTTTTAGAAGAGATGGCATCAGGAGTACCATACTACACTTTAACACAGCCCTAAGAACGTTGCTACTGGGCATATGGCGATCATTAAGGACTCAAACACACCGCCCGCCGCTTGGACCTTGGAGCGCATAATTGGCAAGGACGTTGAGGAATCTGATAACTCATTATAATAATTTGGTATATATAGCATGTAAGATATTCCTCCTTGAGATACTCTGGTCTCACGAATTTCTATCTCTCTCTCTCTACATGAATAAAAAGGAATTTTTATAGTGAAATAATTGTGTATTATTAACCAGCCCAATTCGAAAGTTTGTAAACCATTTAGCGTGATCTGTTATCATCACTAAGGACTGTGTGTATTTTGTTTTAATGTACATTGAGTTGGACTTTATTGTTCAACACTTTTCGACATGCCAATATTCATATCAATTTATTATTTTAAAAGTATGAATGGTAAGGTATAAGTTAAAGGCCCTTTGCATGTACCCCTGCCAGCGGCTACATGGCCCCGCAAAGGAAATGGCCTTAAATTTTAATTGGTCTACATGTTACGCTCTGATTTGTATACCCTTGCAGAAGGTATTATGATTTCAGTCAGAAGTTTCCAACGCAGTAAAGGGGACGTTTCCGACCCCGTAAAGTATATGTATTCTTGATCAGCATCACAAGACGAATCTGTCTGTCCTTCTGTCCGTCCGTTTCTACGCAAACTAGTCTTTCAGTTTTAAAGCTATTGGGCTGAAACTTTCCCAAAAGTCTTCTTTCTTTTGCAGGTTGTATATAGGTTGGATCCAGCCGGATCGGACAACTATATCTTAAAGCTCCCATAGGAATAAATTAAAAAATAATTATAAAAATGATATCTTTGGTGTTTTTTAACATATACCCTCCTACGCTTGGAAATAACATTTTTTAATTAGTTCTGAACTTCGAATTTAATTTTATTAAAATCGGACGACTATATCATATAGCTGCCATAGGAATGATAGGATAGAAACGAACAGACGGACGGACGCACATGGCTCTTTTGACCAATCACCTGCGTTGCAAAAGTTCTGACAGAAATCATTTTACCCTCTGCAAAGGTATAAAAAGAACAAGGAGGAACGCTATAGACGAGTTCCTCGACTATCAGATACCCGTTACTCAGCTAAAGGGTCCAAATGGAAATGGAGATACGCAAGCAGCAAAACGAGATTAAAACAAGGAAGAACGCTATAGTCGAGTACCTCGACTATCAGATACCCGTTACTCAGCTATATGGAGATATGCAAGCAGCAAAGCGAGATTAAAATGCGCCACCTACCGGAGGTATACAGATTTAAGCGTTATGGGCGTTAGAGTGGGCGTGGCAAATTTTTTTTTGGATCAATCGATAGGTATCGACGAGACCAATACATTTCAGTTAAAATTTTTTATCTAGCATGAAAATTGTGGGCGTCACAGGTTTTCGCGGTTTGTGGGCGTTAAAGTGGGCGTGGCAAACTTTTTTTGGGTCAATCGATAGGTATTGGTGAGAACAATACATTTCAGTTAAAATTTTTATTCTAGCATCAAAACTGTAGGAGCCACAGTTTTGGGCGGTTTGTGGGCGTTAGAGTGGGCGTGGCACTGTGCTGAAACAAACTTGCGCTGCGTAAGAAGCTCAGGAATCTGCACGCCAAATCTCAATAGCCTAGCTCCCATAGTTTCCGAGATCTCAGCGTTCATCCGGACGGACAGACAGACGGACAGACGGACAGACGGACAGACGGACAGACGGACAGACGGACAGACGGACATGGCTAGATCGACTCGGCTAGTGATCCTGATCAAGAATATATATACTTTGTGGGGTCGGAAACGCTTCCTTCTGCCTGTTACATACTTTCCGACGAATCTAGTATACCCTTTTACTCTACGAGTAACGGGTATAATGAGCCACCTACCGGCGGTAGTCAGATTTAAGCATTTCAGTTAAAATTCTTATTCTAGCATCAAAACTATAGGATCCACAGTTTTGGGCGGTTTGTGGGCGTTAGAGTGGGCGTGGCACTCTGCTGAAAAAACTTGCGCTGCGTAAGAAGCTCAGGAATCTGCACGCCAAATCCCAATAGCCTAGCTCTTATTGTTTCCGAGATCTCAGCGTTCATCCGGACGGACGGACAGACGGACATGGCTAGATCGACTCGGCTAGTGATCCTTATCAAGAATGTATATACTTTATGGGGTCGGAAACGCTTCCTTCTGCCTGTTACATACTTTCCGATGAATCTAGTATACCCTTTTACTCTACGAGTAACGGGTATTACAAGAGGGTAATTTGAATTCAATAGTTAAAAAAAAATTATTTCCAACCGAGAAAGACACTCGAATTGGCTAAACCAAAACAGAATCTTAGATGCAATACAATAAATCGATCGAAACTGGACACCCAAATATGCCTTCTTTTTAATTTTTATTTCTTTAAAAAATATTTTAAGAAAGAATGGCTTACGAGGAAATACTAGATACATATACTCGAAGATCTGGATTTACCACTAATATTAATTTTATAATCGTTTATTCAAAACTTTCTACCCTTTGCAAATAAAAACGTGACGTAATAAAAAGATTCGGTGTGCAATAGAATGAACCATATTATAAAAAAACCTTTTTTTTTTTGTTTTTGGCATAGATTTCAGCGGAGGCGACTACAGCGAACCCGTTTTGACCCATATTGGCATCGCGCACACTCGATGGGCCACCCATGGAGTTCCATGCGAAAGGAACTCCCACCCACATCGTTCGGACGAGGAAAACGGATTCGTCGTGGTACACAACGGCATTATTACTAACTACAACGATGTGAAGACCTTTCTGGCGAAGCGTGGTTATGAGTTCGAGTCGGACACGGACACAGAGGTATTCGCCAAGCTGGTACACCACCTTTGGAAAACCCATCCCACCTACTCGTTTCGCGAGCTGGTCGAGCAGGCCATCCTTCAAGTGGAAGGCGCCTTTGCCATTGCCGTGAAGTCCAAGCATTTTCCCGGAGAGTGTGTGGCCTCGCGGCGTAGTTCACCCCTTCTGGTAGGAATCAAGACAAAGACACGCCTTGCCACGGATCACATTCCCATTCTTTACGGAAAAGGTATGTTGACCAGTGAGTCGTCAGCTATCTCTGCACTCGCAAACGCTGTTTCTTCACCAGCCATATCCTTTGTCTTCTATCTATATGTAAATAACTGTCCGTGTGTCGGTTTGTTCCATATGGCAACCACCACATTGAACTCTCTTCCCATCCTGCCTGCTGCTACTGTGCCGCTTCTGGCGTCGATGTCGAACTGCAGATGACAAGAAGCTAAATCCCGATCAAGGTAGTCACCTGACTAACCCGTACGCTTTTCCAATCTATAATATGGTGCTGTGGGACTTTCTAAGCACTAACACAAACTTGCTAAGGATTTTTCCACTACTGTCTTTTTAACATATTCTTCGCTTATATTGGTTCCACAAATTATTAACTTAATATATTTTGTTTTATACTCTTTCATTTGTTTAGATGCCGACTCTGGAAAACAGCAAGGTAACTACAGCATAATGTTTTTTTAAGCTAGTTAATGTAGCTCTTTCATGCTTGGTTTTGGTCGGCTTGTTGTGCTGGGAATCCTTTTTAAACTCTGGTTGTAATCACATGTACAATTCAAATAGAGGGGAAAGGAATAAAACTTCTCACCATTTAAGCTGTTAGTATTTTCTGCTTTTAGTATATGTATTTAGGGAGTTTTCGCAAAAATTTTAAATTAAAAGTACACAACTAAATTCTTGGTCAAATTTTGAAAATTTTTTAAGCTTGTTTATTTTGTTTTGAACTAATAAGAAATTATAAATAAGTATAAGCACACTGTGTTGTGCAGTAGGGCTACAGGGTAATGTTTCGCCCAGCCGAGGAACATTGCGGATTCAGTCCTCGCCTCTCTTTCTTCGCTTTGTTGACCGCTTCGTATATGGCGGGCACCAAGGTGCCCGAGCATCTGCCCATCCTCTGCTGAGAGCCAATTTCAAAACTAACTCCGATTTTTCAACACACCCATTATGTGCGAAGCAACAGCAATAGTGGTGAGGTTCGAAATTTTTTTCAAAGAGATACTTTCCGATAAATTCCGATAGTTGAAAAACAACAGGAGCAAAAGATTCTTTAGGTATGAGCACTGGAGCTTGCACAAATTACAGTATTTTTTTAGACAAAGTTTACTGATATGGTCCTTTTTTTATTGTAATAATAAAATATTACACAAAGCACTAATTTAAAGACTGACACATTAGCTTTAAGTATTTCGTAACGTACTGATATAACCCACTTGTTTTTAAAAATAAATATGATAGTAAAATTAATTACATGAAATTTATATTTATTTCACTGAATTTATTTTTTTCATTACACTTCTCGCCGAAATTTTTACTTTGATGCTGGAAATAACTCAATATACATTAACCACACTCACAAACACGCTCCTGCGCTTGCTCACAACGGGTGGCATTGCAATGCGCTTTTCGGGTTCCATTGCCTTGGTGGAAACATCGGCACGGCATTAATGCCACTGCTAAAATTGACCTTGTGTATGCAACTGTACATCAAATGCAACGAAACATCATACCACCCAATTATAATGCAAAATTAACTAGAAATTCGTCCGCATGGACAATCCCGCGAACTGCCAGTGCTCCCGCGATCGGAAAGCACTTCGGAATTTATGCCTTTGGAAGAGAAGGAAGTTGAATACTTCTTCGCGTCGGACGCCTCAGCCGTTATCGAACACACTAACCGGGTGATCTATTTGGAGGTAAGATTCAAGATTATTTCCCATACGCATAGACATATTCGGACCAATTAATTTAATTTGAGTTGCCTTTTACAAATATGTAATTTTTTTAATCCCAAACAATAATATTTTAAGCAGAAAAATATAATCAATAAATAAAAAAAAAACATATTTTACTGTAAAATCGGCCGAAACCAGAATGTGTAGAGACATAATTGGCTCTGTCGCTCTCTTGGCAAATGGTGTCTCCATATACATAGATTGAACGCTATAGTCGAGTGACTAGCCGTCTGATATCCGATACTCAGCTAAAGAAAGTGCGAGAAAAATGGACTGCTATCTGATTTCACACGAGCTCCAAAATCAAAACTTTTTAATCAGTCGTCCGATTTTTATACTCGTTACTCGTAGAGTAAAAGGTTATACTAGATTCCCTATAAAATATATTTTAAACAGAATCACCAGAAGAGTCGATATAGCCATGTCCGTCTATCCGCCTGTTTGTCTGTCCGTATGGAGGTCGAAATCGGAAACTAGAAAACCTAGAAAGTTGGGATTTGGCATGTTGATTTTTAAGCTTCTTGTGCAGCAAGCAGGTTTCTACGCCCACTCTTACGCCCACAAACGCGAATAAACTTGTCTACCACCCACATTTTTAAATATTTTAAAAAAATTTAGGGATTTTGTTTGGATTATCAATGTCCAAAAATACGTCATAAATTGTTCAATTCGGGCCATACATTAAACAGTTATAGGCAAATAAAGCTTGCAATCTTTTGGCTGTGTTACTTGTATATCTCCCTTGCACACCCCGAGTGCTCCCATTACACTTATCTTAACGGGTCTCTGAAAGTCGTCGGCATCGACTACAGCGTTCTCTATTGTTATACCCGTTACTCGTAGAGTAAAAGGGTATACTAGATTCGTCGGAAAGTAACGCCCACAAACCGCCCAAAACTGTGTCTCCTACAGTTTTTATGCTAGAATACAAATTTCAACTGATATGTATGGTTCTCATCAATACCTATCGATTGCTATTGATTGCTATCGATGGATCGATTGCCACGCCCTCTCTAACGGCCACAAACCGCCCACAAACTTCAAAAGATCCTAAATATGAATGCGGATATCTAAATAACTATCAAAGATGGAGGTATAGGATCTCAGATTTAGACTCCGTAGCCTTGTACGCAGCGCAAGTTTTTTACGCGAATATGCCACGCCCACTCTAACGCCCACAAACCGCCCAAACCTGTGGCGCCCACAATTTTATTGCTAAATACAAAATTTTTAATTAAATGTATTTGTCTCGGGAATACCTATCGGATAATTAAAAAAAAAAGATTGTCACGCCCACTCTAACGCGCATAACGCTTAAATCTGTCTACCGCCCACATAACCATATATTGAGATCACGGGTAGGTGGAGCATTTCAATCTCGCTTTGCTGCTTGCATATCTCCATTTCCCTTGGTCCCATTAGCTGAGTAACGGGTATCTCATAGTCGAGATACTCGACTTTAGCGTTCTTCCTTGTTTTTTTAATCATTTTTATGTTTATTGAACATTATTATACAAAATAAAAAACCATTAACGCTTTTACAAAAGGCTTTGTGATAAAGATGTCCGGTCTACACAATTTCGACTTATTAATACCGGCAATACAAAGAAGACTTTTTGACAAGATTCATACAGTTGGCCTTAAGACTTAGAGACGAATTGGTGAAAAAACCGACAGAAGCCCATCTACTACGATGATATTAATATATATATTCTTAGTAGTCCCTGCTTTGCGAACGTATTACTGAAAATAAAATACTGTCTGGAATGATATTAAAATTTTATATTCTTGGCATGCGCTTTGTGTCTTTTGCCAACCATATATGTAAGATTTAAGCTAGCTGTTTTTACTGTTTGCATAAATACATTTTTTTTAGGACGACGATGTTGCCGCTGTTCGTGATGGTACTCTAAGCATCCATCGCCTAAAGAAGAGCCTGGATGACCCACACGCTCGAGAAATCACTACCTTAAAGATGGAAATCCAACAAATTATGAAGGGAAATTATGACTACTTCATGCAGAAGGAGATTTTTGAGCAGCCCGACTCCGTGGTCAACACTATGCGCGGACGAGTCCGCTTCGACGGAAACGCGATTGTACTCGGTGGTATCAAGGACTATATTCCAGAGATCAAACGCTGTCGCCGCCTGATGTTGATCGGGTGTGGAACCTCTTACCACAGTGCGGTAGCCACTAGGCAACTGCTTGAGGAGCTTACTGAGCTGCCCGTTATGGTCGAGCTGGCTTCCGACTTCCTGGATCGCAACACACCTATCTTCCGCGATGACGTCTGCTTCTTTATATCGCAGTCCGGAGAGACTGCAGACACCTTGATGGCCTTGCGTTACTGTAAGCAGCGAGGAGCCCTGATTGTGGGCATTACGAACACCGTAGGCAGCAGCATCTGCCGCGAGTCGCACTGTGGAGTGCATATTAACGCCGGACCGGAGATTGGAGTAGCATCTACTAAGGCCTACACCTCGCAGTTCATTTCCCTGGTGATGTTTGCGTTGGTTATGTCCGAGGATCGTCTTTCCCTGCAGCAGCGACGGCTGGAGATTTTACAGGCGCTGTCCAAGCTTGCGGACCAGATCCGAGCCGTTCTCAAGCTGGACTCAAAAGTTCAAGAGCTGGCCCAGGATCTTTACCAACACAAGTCGCTCCTGATAATGGGTCGTGGGTATAATTTCGCCACCTGCTTAGAAGGCGCCTTGGTAAGAAACCACCTTAGTCTTCTAAAACTGCCTTTAACTCAATCAAAACGTTTTTCAGAAAGTCAAGGAGCTTACCTATATGCACAGTGAGGGCATCATGGCTGGTGAACTAAAGCACGGCCCATTGGCCCTTGTAGACGACTCCATGCCAGTCCTAATGATAGTCCTTCGCGACCCTGTCTATGTCAAGTGCATGAACGCCTTGCAGCAGGTCACATCTCGCAAGGGCTGTCCGATTATTATCTGCGAGGAAGGAGACGAGGAGACGCAGGCTTTTTCCTCCCGCCACCTAGAGATTCCACGCACCGTTGACTGTCTGCAGGGAATTCTCACCGTAATTCCAATGCAACTTCTGTCCTATCATATTGCAGTGTTGCGCGGATGCGACGTTGACTGCCCCAGAAACCTAGCCAAGTCCGTTACAGTTGAATAGAGCAACTGAAATTTCGGAACCTTAAGTAGTTGAGTACTACTTTGAATTTTCGTTTGATAATCTCCGCGTGTCCTCGGTGAACACATTTTATACATATTCAAGCAGTTACATGATCACATTACCATCATTATGAAACATTCCCAAGGAACACAATATTAATTAAAAATGTATTAACTAAATTGATAATAATTTGATTTGATTATATATATGGCATTTACATGGATTTGTTTGGATATGGTGACATGGTTACTTTAGAAGTCAAACCTTTAATTTAACCATTATAAGCCAAAAAACATTACAAAGCTGATTTATATGTTTAAAGCTTTTAAAAATAACTGGTAAATAGGTAAAAGACTGTCGGAAATTAAAAGTGTGTTCTTCCGTACCAAGTCGTTGATCTCAACTTCAAGAATGAATAACCCCAGTTTTGTGGGACTTTACACCTTTATGATACAGGTAAAGGGAAGTGTTTTCGATAAGGTATACAAATTTTCTGGATCAGAATCACTAACCGAGTCGATCTAGCTATGCTCGTCTGTCTGTCTATCAAAACAGAGATCTCGGAAGCAATAAAAGCTAGCAAGTTGGAATTAATCATACAGACTTAAAAGATTCTTGCGCAGCGCGATTTTATTTCAGCATGGTGCCACGCCCACTATAACGCCCACAAGCTGCGCAAAACTGTGGCGCCCAAAAGGATTAAAGTTTAAAAAAGTTGTTTTATTCCGCTTGCCAATACTTACCGTCACGCCGAAAAAGGTTAAAATGGAACCATTAGTTAATAAATTATGACCAAACACCCGTATCTATCTAGAACATCATTAATGACATCACAGCCATTAGAAAAAATTGAAAAGTAAGTAATGTAGATAAAAACAAGGAAGAACGCTATAGTCGAGTACCTCGACTATCAGATAATGTTGCAGACTAACAATTAAAGAAACATAATCCTGAACTATCGATGAACATATAATTTGTAGATCCTTAAGAAAACTTGTACAACTTTCTGGTGTCCGTATACACTAATGAATAAGACTCAAATGAATATAATTGAGTCGTAGCTCATTGGAAAAAATGTTAAGTCAAAAAAAGCCCCTTTGTTAATAAATATGGATAATACTTAAAAGAAAATCATGAACGGCTAAAGGTGTGTTGTTTCATGAATTGACATGGCAACTTAAATTACGATTCGGAAGTATCTCTTGGGTATCTTCGTCAAATAGCCGAAAAGATTATGGTTGGGTTGGGTAGAGAAAGCTCAGACCTTGTGAAACGTTAGGCTACAAACTACTTATAGTTCGGCTGCTTGGTCAAATTCTAACTACCCTAAATATTATTTTTACCCCTGTAATTTTCGAAATTCTCACTTAAGAGATTTAGCAACAACAACGCCAACTTATTTTCCCGGTCCAGATGGACTCCCTGGGTGTGTGCTTACGTTTTAAGCGTCAGTTTTTCAAATCATGCAAATCATGGGCTTCCGTGTAATCTATTAACTTGGATTTCAAGTAATTTGAATGGCTTATATTCAAGAACGCTGCTTGATCTACGTGACATCTGGAGTGCCTCAGGGTAGTCATTTGGGTCTTTTACTGTTTTTTTTGCTTTTTAACGATCTTCCCTCTATCATAACACATTTTCGTGTACTGCTGATGATGTTAAGCTTTGTTTATCATACAATGATAAATATATTAACTTTTATTTAAACTTAAAATATAATCTTTTATTTAAACTTTAGTTTTACAATTATTTTCGACCGTGATATCTAAGGATAATTTTCCGTCTGCCCAAGCTTGAGTTGGTTCTCTTCCCTTGTTGCCTCGGGATCAAAGCTTTTGAAAGCTTGTCCTCGTCATTTCCCGAAGTCAGATTCTTTCATTGTGATTTGATGTATGTAATTGAATTTTTTGATTATTGAGTATCCATTAACTGTAGATAGTTCTATCCCATTTTGTAAATACCTTTTTTTATATAGCAGGCTGTAGCGGTGTCTATTAAAATCTATAATTTTTATCTATAAATCTATAATACATTAAAATAATAAAAATACATATTTTATTCATTTTCTTGTCCTGCCGAAAAATGTGCGGCATGCCTACTGTTTTCCTAAAAATTGGTCTTCTTGGATATTATTTAAACGCATCTGTTTGTTTTTGGGCTGAGCCGATGACTCAACTTGCGTGCGTTGAGCTGACTGTTCTGGTTGTTTATACGGTTTTTCTTTTTTATAGGTGTTGGAGTACGTACCTCTGGGAAATGTTTTGTTAACAGTATGTGAGGAGTTGAATAACTCCCCACAAATAGAAGCAGCAGCAGATGGCCGGCCGCTTACCAGATACGCGGCGAATTCGCGTAGTAACGGCGCGGCGAGGAGAGCGAGAGAGTTTGGAGACCAATGAAGGAGATCGAGAGAGTTTGGAGACCAACAAAGGAGAGCGAGAGAGTTTGGAGACCAATGAAGGAGAGCGAGAGAGATTGGAGACCAAGGATGGAGATCGAGAGAGAATGGAGACTTCGCGGGCAGAGCAAGAGTGCCGTGTGCAAAAGGGGATAACGGAACTCCACCGGACTTTGGACTCTCCCGTGAACTTTGGACCGGGAGAGGAAGTGCCACATCTCGGCAGTGGAGCGGCCCGGGAATCAGCGGGACGGCAGCAGTGGGCGGAGCATCGATTGAAAGCGGTACGTGAAGGAGAAGTGGGTCATCCAGGAGGCACGGACTTTGGACCCAGAGTGGAGAGATCCAGCGGGCCGTGCGCAAAAGGGAAATAACGGTGCTTGGAGGCCCTATATAAGGCCGCAGAGCGCTGGCAGCTGGATCAGTCGATCAAGAGGAGTCAAACCGTCACGATCAATTAAAGTACCAAATAAACAGTCAGTCAAGCAAATAATCTACGAGGGAGCTACAACCAAGCGAGTCGTCGGAAGCAGCGCCGTGGGAAGCATACAAGGAGCAAGATCGCCACGTCGAGACGTTCGGGATTAGGACATCAGGAATCTCCGAATTGATACACAGGTGGCTGAGTTCTGAAAGGCATCACGCGGCTAAGTCAAGGCGTTTGTTTTCTAACTTTGTCACGACCACACCCTGGCGAGTCGCCCGGCGGGTCTGTCAGAGATAAGCAAAAGAGTCCTACGACGAAGAGCCGTCAGCTTGGGGAGGAAAGTTGTCTGCGACCCAGCGTACCTTGCCCGACCAAGCAGGACCTGGCGTGACGGACGAGCGGTAGATCGATTTGCGGTTTCAAGAGGCGGCAGCCTGGAGAGCCCTGCGATTACCGGCGAAGTTCCCGAGCAGCGACCGCCCAGCTCCCCGAGCGCCAGAACAACGAGATACTGGTCAGAAGACAGCGCAGAGGACATCGACAGCGACGCAGGAGCGTCGCGGACGTCACGCATTAGGGTGAAGCCGGGTGGAACGTTCGTCTGCGCTAGGCGTAAAGCGAAGTGAACCGCTAGACAGCCTCCGGGCGGCAGCCCTGACTGTCAGCGCGAACTGAGCAAGAACCTAGCGGGACCGTCCGGGACAGAACAAGGGACAGGTATTGCCTCGAAAGGCGTCAGCCTGGAGAGCTTGTTCACCCTAGTCTGAGAACGGTGACGCTTCCCTAAGCCCACAAGGCCGAACTCTATGCGGGTCTAAGGCGCTACAAGCGACCCCGAGGCAACGCGCCGGCAAGCAAGCAGAGGCGGCCACTACGAGCGTCCCGAGACCCAGGATCCAGAGGAGGACGAGTCAACGCGTCGAGGAGCCAGAAGGAGGAGCGCCAGCAGCCGGCGGAACCAGAGCCAAGAGATACCGAAGCCAGCCCAGCCACACACCCGCTGTACTAATACCACGAGAGTAAATCCCACTGTTACCATTTGAACACTTTGTTTTCTCACTGATCTACGGGCAATCACGTCATATAAATTTGGTGGGACGAACGCACAATCTTCTGAGCTAGCCGCACGAATCTCGTAGCGAGCAGACACACAAAATCAGTTCGTTACAAGTATTATTATTTTTATTTTGGAGTTGGATGCTGGCGCCAACCTCCATTGGTTCAGCCCTGTTTAGGTAAGTATTGTTCGGTTGTGTCCAAACATTATTGTTTGGGCTAGAATTGAAACGAGTATTGTTTTAGTGATAGTTATTATTATTTGTAAAGGTAATAGCCTTATGATAGCTGTTAGCATTTTGATAGCTATTAAAAGGTTGATAGCTATGGTTATTTTGATAACTATTATTTTGATGGACATTTATTGGTGTTTTGATAGTTTGTATTTTGTCCATGATAATTTTGATTATTTTCATTGGTTCTATTCAGACGCAAATGATTGCCCTGATTGTAGTTGTCAGGCTTATAGTATGAGTCATATAAAGTTCTTGGATTTTCGTTAAAGCGGCGTTGAGGAAAGCTAAAACGATGAGCGAACTGTGCCCTCAATTGGTTGCTTTCCATTTCTTGCACTCTGGGTAATGCGTTTGGCAAGTCAGGAGGATTAAGGGAAAACAGAGAGCGCAAAATGTGCCGTTTAGGCCAGTTATAAACACTCTCAAGGCGTTTTCTCTGTGTCTAAGGTTTGTTTCTGTAGTTATGGGACTTTCTTTCCCATAAGTCATTATGGTTTTATTTATTATTAGGGTAAACTTCTTGCTAACCAAATTATAAAAGTCCATAATTAACAATTATGTGAATAGGTCTCTTGTCGCTAAAGACGAAGTCGAGCCTGGCTAAAATTGCGTCAAAGCTTAAAACCGTTCCGTGATTTGTTAAGGCATCATTGGCCTTTCCCGTTATTTTATTTCTTGAGATGCAACAAGATACCTGCGGCTTTTACGAACGTATAATCCCATCACGGTTTCGGCGGTTTCCAGGCTACATAATTTTTTAGACTTCCTGAAAACTGGAAAAGGTATTTTACTACTTCCAAGGTTTCGTCGCATGTTATGGTATCGTCGATCTGTTCGACTTGAAACTCGGTTACTATATTAACTCTTGACTCTAAAAGGGTACGTCAGTTTTTTATTTCGTCTTGTAAAGGGGTTACGTTACTAGCGATCGATCGAACGATTAAGTCTGTGGTTAACGTTTGCTCGGGTTTTTGCCTGTTAGCGCTTTGGCTAGTGGACGGACCATTTGAGTCAGTCATTTTATAATTTTGTAATGCGTTTATTAGTTCTTTCAGGATTAATCTATCAGTTTTAGCGGAACCGAATACTAATATTCATTTAGTATGTGTTGTTTCATAAACTGAATATTGTTAATTTTACGTGAAAAAATTTTTAATTAAAAGTAATTATACTCTCACGATTTGCTTTTTTCAGTAGTCCTGGTTGTCCGTTTAGTTTGCCAATAATGAATTGATTGAACGAACTACCAAGTTAGAGAACCAAGGAATGTTGCAGACTAACAATTAAAGAAGCATAATCCTGAACTATCGATGAACATATAACTTGTAGATCCTTTAGAAAACTTGTACAACTTTCTGGTGTCCGTATACACTAATGAATGAGACTCAAATGAACATAATTGAATCGTAGCTCATTGGAGAAAATGTAAAGTCAACAAAAGCCTTTTTGTAAATAAATATGGATAATAGTTTAAACAAAATCATGAATTGCTAAAGGTGTGTTGTTTCCTGAACTTAAATTACGAATCGGAAGTATCTCTAGGGTATCTCCGTCAAATAGCCGTTGGGTAGAGAAAGCAAGTGTCGAATTTCAGCTCAGACCTTGTGAAACGTTATGCTGTCAGTATCATATTTAAATTTTGTTCTAATTTCCATTCTTTTCTTTTCATTGTTAATTTATATAAAGTAGTTTCTGTGGGAATCCTAAAAACTAAAGTATATACGGACAGTTTGAGAAGGCACACAGACCCACCCCATCGCCGAAAGAGCTAAGGCACTAGATTATTTCACCCGCCGTTCTCATAACTGGGTAGAAGGAAGAGAGCTATTCTAACAACTAATCTTGGAAACACTTTTATTTTCGCGATATAATAGCTCGTTAGAGTGGGCGTGACACATTTGTGAAACAAACTTGCGCTGCGCAGGAATCTCAGGAATCTACATGCCTAATCCCAGTATTGTAGCTCCTTCCGAGATCTCAGCGTTCATACGGACAAATGGACAGACGGTCAGGGCTAGATCGACTCGGCGAGTGATCCTGATCAAGAATATATATACTTTATGGGGAAACGCTTCCTTCTGCCTGTTACTTACTTTCCGACGAATCTAGTGTACCCTTTTACACTACGAGTAGCGGGTATAACAATCAAACCGAGTGGGACCAGCAAATTACTAGTATAACCTGTTCCTCGAGATCTTCTTTGTAGGATGTTCCCTATACCGTGCTTTATTCGGATTGGATATGATATACGCACGGCTCAGATTATAAGTTACTCAAAGACTTATCACTTTTGGAGGAACCTATAGTACCTATATCTCGATCACATAATCTAGCTCTTTTGCGAAAAGATATCCAAGCTAATATTCGTCGGGCCGACATCGTTCCGGGAAGGACACGAAGTGTTTCGTCGAAATTTTGCTCAGAGTAAATTCGTACAGAATTTTAACGCAAAAGTAGGTCCCCAATTTGTGAAATGTAGAATTCGAAAATAACTTGAAAATGGTTATTACCAACTTGAGAACTTGCAAGGACAAAAGGTAGGAACTTATCACGCCAAGGACATTCGTAGCTAATTCCCGCTAATATTTCATCTAAATAAGAAATATTATTGGGTGGTGTAGTGGTCGTCAGACCCACCCCATCGCCGAAAGAGCTAAGGCATTAGAGGATTCCACCCGCCGTTCTCATAACTAGGTAGAAGGAAGAGAGCTATTCTAACAACTAATCTTGGGAAAACTTTTATTTTCGCAATATAAAAGCTTTTCATCCTAAGTCAGCCGCTACAGAGTATCGGGTATAATTAATTCGCTTAAGTTTTATGAACATTAAAAAAATGCTTCTTTCGGATTAATGTGGAAATTTTTTTCTTAAGATTAGCACACTGCTACCCAACTGGCAGCTTAATCTAATCAGTTTCACATATTTGATGAGTAACCCCAATCCTCGTGTCATTAAATACATGGTTTTGAGAAAAATGCGTTTGAAAGTTCATGTCATCCCTTAACCGCTATGCCGGGCATTCGTCTCAGCGCTGTAATTTCCTGTTTAATAGTTTCCGCATGGAAACTATATAGATTTTGAACCTTTCTCCACTTATCACATAAAATCTGACAACATTTGACGACAAAGAAAATGAAAAAGTGAGATTCGGACTCATCTCGCAAACGGTATTGAAACAGAAACGGACTGTCCGTCTATTCTAGTGATCCTGATCGTGAATTCAAATGTTATAAGCGTCACGTTGACCGTTCATGAGGGATTTCATGTGATTAGTATAAAAACCGAGAGATGAACGGACTAATTGACGGATTTTAGGGAGTGTACGGATTCTATGGACTCTTCTTCTGGTACGTTTAGGTAGTTTTGGTCCTCAGAGTCTAAATCGGAAAAGTATGATTCGCTTAGGCTTAAAATCTTATATCGGCTTAACATACACAATGCTCCTTTTGGAAAACTCTGACTTGTTTTTAAACGTAAAGACGATATAACATGGTCTGAACAGTCCATTAATCTTTATAACAAGTCTGACATTGTGGATATGCGATCACATTTTCTGATATGGTTTTTAATTTAATTTTAAATATAATAAGGATGCTCGCTATAGTCCAGTACCTCGACTATCAGATACCCAGCACTCAGCTTATGGGACCGAAGGGAAATTGAGATATGCAAGCAGCAAAGCGAGATTGAAATGCACCACCTATCCGCGATCACAATATGTGGATATGTGGGCGGTAGACAGATTTAAGCGTTATTCGCGTTAGAGTGGGCGTGGTGTACTTTTTTAGGATCAATCAATAGGTATTGACGAGACCAATACATTTCAAGTAAAATATTGTACCTAGCATACAAATTGTGGGCGCCACAGGCTTGGTCGGTTTGTGGGCGTTAGAGTAGGCGTGGCAAACAGAGCGCTGGCAGCCGGATCAGTCGATCAAGAGGAGTCAAACCGTCACGATCAATTAAAGTACCAAATAAACAGTCAGTCAAGCAAATAATCAGGAATCTCCGAATTGAGACACAGGTGGCTGAGTTCTGAAAGGCATCACGCGGCTAAGTCAAGGCGTTTGTTTTCTAACTTTGTCACGACCACACCCTGGCGAGTCGCCCGGCGGGTCTGTCAGAGATAAGCAAAAGAGTCCTACGACGAAGAGCCGTCAGCTTGGGGAGGAAAGTTGTCTGCGACCCAGCGTACCTTGCCCGACCAAGCAGGACCTGGCGTGACGGACGAGCGGTAGATCGATTTGCGGTTTCAAGAGGCGGCAGCCTGGAGAGCCCTGCGATTACCGGCGAAGTTCCCGAGCAGCGACCGCCCAGCTCCCCGAGCGCCAGAACAACGAGATACTGGTCAGAAGACAGCGCAGAGGACATCGACAGCGACGCAGGAGCGTCGCGGACGTCACGCATTAGGGTGAAGCCGGGTGGAACGTTCGTCTGCGCTAGGCGTAAAGCGAAGTGAACCGCTAGACAGCCTCCGGGCGGCAGCCCTGACTGTCAGCGCGAACTGAGCAAGAACCTAGCGGGACCGTCCGGGACAGAACAAGGGACAGGTATTGCCTCGAAAGGCGTCAGCCTGGAGAGCTTGTTCACCCTAGTCTGAGAACGGTGACGCTTCCCTAAGCCCACAAGGCCGAACTCTATGCGGGTCTAAGGCGCTACAAGCGACCCCGAGGCAACGCGCCGGCAAGCAAGCAGAGGCGGCCACTACGAGCGTCCCGAGACCCAGGATCCAGAGGAGGACGAGTCAACGCGTCGAGGAGCCAGAAGGAGGAGCGCCAGCAGCCGGCGGAACCAGAGCCAAGAGATACCGAAGCCAGCCCAGCCACACACCCGCTGTACTAATACCACGAGAGTAAATCCCACTGTTACCATTTGAACACTTTGTTTTCTCACTGATCTACGGGCAATCACGTCATATAAATTTGGTGGGACGAACGCACAATCTTCTGAGCTAGCCGCACGAATCTCGTAGCGAGCAGACACACAAAATCAGTTCGTTACAAGTATTATTATTTTTATTTTGGAGTTGGATGCTGGCGCCAACCTCCATTGGTTCAGCCCTGTTTAGGTAAGTATTGTTCGGTTGTGTCCAAACATTATTGTTTGGGCTAGAATTGAAACGAGTATTGTTTTAGTGATAGTTATTATTATTTGTAAAGGTAATAGCCTTATGATAGCTGTTAGCATTTTGATAGCTATTAAAAGGTTGATAGCTATGGTTATTTTGATAACTATTATTTTGATGGACATTTATTGGTGTTTTGATAGTTTGTATTTTGTCCATGATAATTTTGATTATTTTCATTGGTTCTATTCAGACGCAAATGATTGCCCTGATTGTAGTTGTCAGGCTTATAGTATGAGTCATATAAAGTTCTTGGATTTTCGTTAAAGCGGCGTTGAGGAAAGCTAAAACGATGAGCGAACTGTGCCCTCAATTGGTTGCTTTCCATTTCTTGCACTCTGGGTAATGCGTTTGGCAAGTCAGGAGGATTAAGGGAAAACAGAGAGCGCAAAATGTGCCGTTTAGGCCAGTTATAAACACTCTCAAGGCGTTTTCTCTGTGTCTAAGGTTTGTTTCTGTAGTTATGGGACTTTCTTTCCCATAAGTCATTATGGTTTTATTTATTATTAGGGTAAACTTCTTGCTAACCAAATTATAAAAGTCCATAATTAACAATTATGTGAATAGGTCTCTTGTCGCTAAAGACGAAGTCGAGCCTGGCTAAAATTGCGTCAAAGCTTAAAACCGTTCCGTGATTTGTTAAGGCATCATTGGCCTTTCCCGTTATTTTATTTCTTGAGATGCAACAAGATACCTGCGGCTTTTACGAACGTATAATCCCATCACGGTTTCGGCGGTTTCCAGGCTACATAATTTTTTAGACTTCCTGAAAACTGGAAAAGGTATTTTACTACTTCCAAGGTTTCGTCGCATGTTATGGTATCGTCGATCTGTTCGACTTGAAACTCGGTTACTATATTAACTCTTGACTCTAAAAGGGTACGTCAGTTTTTTATTTCGTCTTGTAAAGGGGTTACGTTACTAGCGATCGATCGAACGATTAAGTCTGTGGTTAACGTTTGCTCGGGTTTTTGCCTGTTAGCGCTTTGGCTAGTGGACGGACCATTTGAGTCAGTCATTTTATAATTTTGTAATGCGTTTATTAGTTCTTTCAGGATTAATCTATCAGTTTTAGCGGAACCGAATACTAATATTCATTTAGTATGTGTTGTTTCATAAACTGAATATTGTTAATTTTACGTGAAAAAATTTTTAATTAAAAGTAATTATACTCTCACGATTTGCTTTTTTCAGTAGTCCTGGTTGTCCGTTTAGTTTGCCAATAATGAATTGATTGAACGAACTACCAAGTTAGAGAACCAAGGAATGTTGCAGACTAACAATTAAAGAAGCATAATCCTGAACTATCGATGAACATATAACTTGTAGATCCTTTAGAAAACTTGTACAACTTTCTGGTGTCCGTATACACTAATGAATGAGACTCAAATGAACATAATTGAATCGTAGCTCATTGGAGAAAATGTAAAGTCAACAAAAGCCTTTTTGTAAATAAATATGGATAATAGTTTAAACAAAATCATGAATTGCTAAAGGTGTGTTGTTTCCTGAACTTAAATTACGAATCGGAAGTATCTCTAGGGTATCTCCGTCAAATAGCCGTTGGGTAGAGAAAGCAAGTGTCGAATTTCAGCTCAGACCTTGTGAAACGTTATGCTGTCAGTATCATATTTAAATTTTGTTCTAATTTCCATTCTTTTCTTTTCATTGTTAATTTATATAAAGTAGTTTCTGTGGGAATCCTAAAAACTAAAGTATATACGGACAGTTTGAGAAGGCACACAGACCCACCCCATCGCCGAAAGAGCTAAGGCACTAGATTATTTCACCCGCCGTTCTCATAACTGGGTAGAAGGAAGAGAGCTATTCTAACAACTAATCTTGGAAACACTTTTATTTTCGCGATATAATAGCTCGTTAGAGTGGGCGTGACACATTTGTGAAACAAACTTGCGCTGCGCAGGAATCTCAGGAATCTACATGCCTAATCCCAGTATTGTAGCTCCTTCCGAGATCTCAGCGTTCATACGGACAAATGGACAGACGGTCAGGGCTAGATCGACTCGGCGAGTGATCCTGATCAAGAATATATATACTTTATGGGGAAACGCTTCCTTCTGCCTGTTACTTACTTTCCGACGAATCTAGTGTACCCTTTTACACTACGAGTAGCGGGTATAACAATCAAACCGAGTGGGACCAGCAAATTACTAGTATAACCTGTTCCTCGAGATCTTCTTTGTAGGATGTTCCCTATACCGTGCTTTATTCGGATTGGATATGATATACGCACGGCTCAGATTATAAGTTACTCAAAGACTTATCACTTTTGGAGGAACCTATAGTACCTATATCTCGATCACATAATCTAGCTCTTTTGCGAAAAGATATCCAAGCTAATATTCGTCGGGCCGACATCGTTCCGGGAAGGACACGAAGTGTTTCGTCGAAATTTTGCTCAGAGTAAATTCGTACAGAATTTTAACGCAAAAGTAGGTCCCCAATTTGTGAAATGTAGAATTCGAAAATAACTTGAAAATGGTTATTACCAACTTGAGAACTTGCAAGGACAAAAGGTAGGAACTTATCACGCCAAGGACATTCGTAGCTAATTCCCGCTAATATTTCATCTAAATAAGAAATATTATTGGGTGGTGTAGTGGTCGTCAGACCCACCCCATCGCCGAAAGAGCTAAGGCATTAGAGGATTCCACCCGCCGTTCTCATAACTAGGTAGAAGGAAGAGAGCTATTCTAACAACTAATCTTGGGAAAACTTTTATTTTCGCAATATAAAAGCTTTTCATCCTAAGTCAGCCGCTACAGAGTATCGGGTATAATTAATTCGCTTAAGTTTTATGAACATTAAAAAAATGCTTCTTTCGGATTAATGTGGAAATTTTTTTCTTAAGATTAGCACACTGCTACCCAACTGGCAGCTTAATCTAATCAGTTTCACATATTTGATGAGTAACCCCAATCCTCGTGTCATTAAATACATGGTTTTGAGAAAAATGCGTTTGAAAGTTCATGTCATCCCTTAACCGCTATGCCGGGCATTCGTCTCAGCGCTGTAATTTCCTGTTTAATAGTTTCCGCATGGAAACTATATAGATTTTGAACCTTTCTCCACTTATCACATAAAATCTGACAACATTTGACGACAAAGAAAATGAAAAAGTGAGATTCGGACTCATCTCGCAAACGGTATTGAAACAGAAACGGACTGTCCGTCTATTCTAGTGATCCTGATCGTGAATTCAAATGTTATAAGCGTCACGTTGACCGTTCATGAGGGATTTCATGTGATTAGTATAAAAACCGAGAGATGAACGGACTAATTGACGGATTTTAGGGAGTGTACGGATTCTATGGACTCTTCTTCTGGTACGTTTAGGTAGTTTTGGTCCTCAGAGTCTAAATCGGAAAAGTATGATTCGCTTAGGCTTAAAATCTTATATCGGCTTAACATACACAATGCTCCTTTTGGAAAACTCTGACTTGTTTTTAAACGTAAAGACGATATAACATGGTCTGAACAGTCCATTAATCTTTATAACAAGTCTGACATTGTGGATATGCGATCACATTTTCTGATATGGTTTTTAATTTAATTTTAAATATAATAAGGATGCTCGCTATAGTCCAGTACCTCGACTATCAGATACCCAGCACTCAGCTTATGGGACCGAAGGGAAATTGAGATATGCAAGCAGCAAAGCGAGATTGAAATGCACCACCTATCCGCGATCACAATATGTGGATATGTGGGCGGTAGACAGATTTAAGCGTTATTCGCGTTAGAGTGGGCGTGGTGTACTTTTTTAGGATCAATCAATAGGTATTGACGAGACCAATACATTTCAAGTAAAATATTGTACCTAGCATACAAATTGTGGGCGCCACAGGCTTGGTCGGTTTGTGGGCGTTAGAGTAGGCGTGGCAAACAGAGCGCTGGCAGCCGGATCAGTCGATCAAGAGGAGTCAAACCGTCACGATCAATTAAAGTACCAAATAAACAGTCAGTCAAGCAAATAATCAGGAATCTCCGAATTGAGACACAGGTGGCTGAGTTCTGAAAGGCATCACGCGGCTAAGTCAAGGCGTTTGTTTTCTAACTTTGTCACGACCACACCCTGGCGAGTCGCCCGGCGGGTCTGTCAGAGATAAGCAAAAGAGTCCTACGACGAAGAGCCGTCAGCTTGGGGAGGAAAGTTGTCTGCGACCCAGCGTACCTTGCCCGACCAAGCAGGACCTGGCGTGACGGACGAGCGGTAGATCGATTTGCGGTTTCAAGAGGCGGCAGCCTGGAGAGCCCTGCGATTACCGGCGAAGTTCCCGAGCAGCGACCGCCCAGCTCCCCGAGCGCCAGAACAACGAGATACTGGTCAGAAGACAGCGCAGAGGACATCGACAGCGACGCAGGAGCGTCGCGGACGTCACGCATTAGGGTGAAGCCGGGTGGAACGTTCGTCTGCGCTAGGCGTAAAGCGAAGTGAACCGCTAGACAGCCTCCGGGCGGCAGCCCTGACTGTCAGCGCGAACTGAGCAAGAACCTAGCGGGACCGTCCGGGACAGAACAAGGGACAGGTATTGCCTCGAAAGGCGTCAGCCTGGAGAGCTTGTTCACCCTAGTCTGAGAACGGTGGCGCTTCCCTAAGCCCACAAGGCCGAACTCTCTGCGGGTCTAAGGCGCTACAAGCGACCCCGAGGCAACGCGTCGGCAAGCAAGCAGAGGCGGCCACTACGAGCGTCCCGAGACCCAGGATCCAGAGGAGGACGAGTCAACGCGTCGAGGAGCCAGAAGGAGGAGCGCCAGCAGCCGGCGGAACCAGAGCCAAGAGATACCGAAGCCAGCCCAGCCACACACCCGCTGTACTAATACCATGAGAGTAAATCCCACTGTTACCATTTGAACACTTTGTTTTTTCACTGATCTACGGGCAATCACGTCATATAAATTTGGTGGGACGAACGCACAATCTTCTGAGCTAGCCGCACGAATCTCGTAGCGAGCAGACACACAAAATCAGTTCGTTACAAGTATTATTATTATACCCGTTACTCGTAGAGTAAAAGGGTATACTAGATTCGTCGGAAAGTATGTAACAGGCAGAAGGAAGCGTTTCCGACCCCATAAAGTATATATATTCTTGATCAGGATCACTAGCCGAGTCGATCTAGCCATGTTCGTCTGTCCGTCTGTCCGTCTGACCGTCTGACCGTCTGTCCGTCTGTCCGTCTGTCCGTCTGTCCGTCTGTCCGTCTGTCTGTCCGTCCGGATGAACGCTGAGATCTCGGAAACTATGAGAGCTAGGCTATTGAGATTTGGCGTACAGATTCCTGAGCTTCTTACGCAGCGCAAGTTTGTTTCAGTAGACTGCCACGCCCACTCTAACGCCCACAAACCGCCCAAAACTGTAACTCCTACAGTTTTGATGCTAGATAGAAAATTTTAACTGAAATGTATTGTTCTCATCAATACCTATCGATTGACCTAAAAAAAAGTTTGCCACGCCCACTTAAACGCCCACAAACCGCGAAAACCTGTGACGCCCACAATTTGCATGCTAGATAAAAAATTTTAACTGAAATCTATTGGTGTCGTCAATACCTATCGATTGATCCAAAAATAATTTTGCCACGCCCACTCTAACGCCCATAACGCTTAAATCTGTCTACCGCCGGTAGGTGGCGCATTTTAATTTCGCTTTGCTGCTTGCATATCTCCATTTCCCTTTGAGTAACGGGTATCTGATAGTCGAGGTACTCGACATCATTGGCCTTTCCCGTTATTTTATTTCTTGAGATGCAACAAGATACCTGCGGCTTTTACGAACGTATAATCCCATCACGGTTTCGGCGGTTTCCAGGCTACATAATTTTTTAGACTTCCTGAAAACTGGAAAAGGTATTTTACTACTTCCAAGGTTTCGTCGCATGTTATGGTATCGTCGATCTGTTCGACTTGAAACTCGGTTACTATATTAACTCTTGACTCTAAAAGGGTACGTCAGTTTTTTATTTCGTCTTGTAAAGGGGTTACGTTACTAGCGATCGATCGAACAATTAAAGAAGCATAATCCTGAACTATCGATGAACATATAACTTGTAGATCCTTTAGAAAACTTGTACAACTTTCTGGTGTCCGTATACACTAATGAATGAGACTCAAATGAACATAATTGAATCGTAGCTCATTGGAGAAAATGTAAAGTCAACTAAAGCCTTTTTGTAAATAAATATGGATAATACTTTAAACAAAATCATGAATTGCTAAAGGTGTGTTGTTTCCTGAACTTAAATTACGAATCGGAAGTATCTCTAGGGTATCTCCGTCAAATAGCCGTTGGGTAGAGAAAGCAAGTGTCGAATTTCAGCTCAGACCTTGTGAAACGTTATGCTGTCAGTATCATATTTAAATTTTGTTCTAATTTCCATTCTTTTCTTTTCATTGTTAATTTATATAAAGTAGTTTCTGTGGGAATCCTAAAAACTAAAGTATATACGGACAGTTTGAGAAGGCACACAGACCCACCCCATCGCCGAAAGAGCTAAGGCACTAGATTATTTCACCCGCCGTTCTCATAACTGGGTAGAAGGAAGAGAGCTATTCTAACAACTAATCTTGGAAACACTTTTATTTTCGCGATATAATAGCTCGTTAGAGTGGGCGTGACACATTTGTGAAACAAACTTGCGCTGCGCAGGAATCTCAGGAATCTACATGCCTAATCCCAGTATTGTAGCTCCTTCCGAGATCTCAGCGTTCATACGGACAAATGCACAGACGGTCAGGGCTAGATCGACTCGGCGAGTGATCCTGATCAAGAATATATATACTTTATGGGGAAACGCTTCCTTCTGCCTGTTACTTACTTTCCGACGAATCTAGTGTACCCTTTTACACTACGAGTAGCGGGTATAACAATCAAACCGAGTGGGACCAGCAAATTACTAGTATAACCTGTTCCTCGAGATCTTCTTTGTAGGATGTTCCCTATACCGTGCTTTATTCGGATTGGATATGATATACGCACGGCTCAGATTATAAGTTACTCAAAGACTTATCACTTTTGGAGGAACCTATAGTACCTATATCTCGATCACATAATCTAGCTCTTTTGCGAAAAGATATCCAAGCTAATATTCGTCGGGCCGACATCGTTCCGGGAAGGACACGAAGTGTTTCGTCGAAATTTTGCTCAGAGTAAATTCGTACAGAATTTTAACGCAAAAGTAGGTCCCCAATTTGTGAAATGTAGAATTCGAAAATAACTTGAAAATGGTTATTACCAACTTGAGAACTTGCAAGGACAAAAGGTAGGAACTTATCACGCCAAGGACATTCGTAGCTAATTCCCGCTAATATTTCATCTAAATAAGAAATATTATTGGGTGGTGTAGTGGTCGTCAGACCCACCCCATCGCCGAAAGAGCTAAGGCATTAGAGGATTCCACCCGCCGTTCTCATAACTAGGTAGAAGGAAGAGAGCTATTCTAACAACTAATCTTGGGAAAACTTTTATTTTCGCAATATAAAAGCTTTTCATCCTAAGTCAGCCGCTACAGAGTATCGGGTATAATTAATTCGCTTAAGTTTTATGAACATTAAAAAAATGCTTCTTTCGGATTAATGTGGAAATTTTTTTCTTAAGATTAGCACACTGCTACCCAACTGGCAGCTTAATCTAATCAGTTTCACATATTTGATGAGTAACCCCAATCCTCGTGTCATTAAATACATGGTTTTGAGAAAAATGCGTTTGAATGTTCATGTCATCCCTTAACCGCTATGCCGGGCATTCGTCTCAGCGCTGTAATTTCCTGTTTAATAGTTTCCGCATGGAAACTATATAGATTTTGAACCTTTCTCCACTTATCACATAAAATCTGACAACATTTGACGACAAAGAAAATGAAAAAGTGAGATTCGGACTCATCTCGCAAACGGTATTGAAACAGAAACGGACTGTCCGTCTATTCTAGTGATCCTGATCGTGAATTCAAATGTTATAAGCGTCACGTTGACCGTTCATGAGGGATTTCATGTGATTAGTATAAAAACCGAGAGATGAACGGACTAATTGACGGATTTTAGGGAGTGTACGGATTCTATGGACTCTTCTTCTGGTACGTTTAGGTAGTTTTGGTCCTCAGAGTCTAAATCGGAAAAGTATGATTCGCTTAGGCTTAAAATCTTATATCGGCTTAACATACACAATGCTCCTTTTGGAAAACTCTGACTTGTTTTTAAACGTAAAGACGATATAACATGGTCTGAACAGTCCATTAATCTTTATAACAAGTCTGACATTGTGGATATGCGATCACATTTTCTGATATGGTTTTTAATTTAATTTTAAATATAATAAGGATGCTCGCTATAGTCCAGTACCTCGACTATCAGATACCCAGCACTCAGCTTATGGGACCGAAGGGAAATTGAGATATGCAAGCAGCAAAGCGAGATTGAAATGCACCACCTATCCGCGATCACAATATGTGGATATGTGGGCGGTAGACAGATTTAAGCGTTATTCGCGTTAGAGTGGGCGTGGTGTACTTTTTTAGGATCAATCAATAGGTATTGACGAGACCAATACATTTCAAGTAAAATATTGTACCTAGCATACAAATTGTGGGCGCCACAGGCTTGGTCGGTTTGTGGGCGTTAGAGTAGGCGTGGCAAACAGAGCGCTGGCAGCCGGATCAGTCGATCAAGAGGAGTCAAACCGTCACGATCAATTAAAGTACCAAATAAACAGTCAGTCAAGCAAATAATCAGGAATCTCCGAATTGAGACACAGGTGGCTGAGTTCTGAAAGGCATCACGCGGCTAAGTCAAGGCGTTTGTTTTCTAACTTTGTCACGACCACACCCTGGCGAGTCGCCCGGCGGGTCTGTCAGAGATAAGCAAAAGAGTCCTACGACGAAGAGCCGTCAGCTTGGGGAGGAAAGTTGTCTGCGACCCAGCGTACCTTGCCCGACCAAGCAGGACCTGGCGTGACGGACGAGCGGTAGATCGATTTGCGGTTTCAAGAGGCGGCAGCCTGGAGAGCCCTGCGATTACCGGCGAAGTTCCCGAGCAGCGACCGCCCAGCTCCCCGAGCGCCAGAACAACGAGATACTGGTCAGAAGACAGCGCAGAGGACATCGACAGCGACGCAGGAGCGTCGCGGACGTCACGCATTAGGGTGAAGCCGGGTGGAACGTTCGTCTGCGCTAGGCGTAAAGCGAAGTGAACCGCTAGACAGCCTCCGGGCGGCAGCCCTGACTGTCAGCGCGAACTGAGCAAGAACCTAGCGGGACCGTCCGGGACAGAACAAGGGACAGGTATTGCCTCGAAAGGCGTCAGCCTGGAGAGCTTGTTCACCCTAGTCTGAGAACGGTGACGCTTCCCTAAGCCCACAAGGCCGAACTCTCTGCGGGTCTAAGGCGCTACAAGCGACCCCGAGGCAACGCGTCGGCAAGCAAGCAGAGGCGGCCACTACGAGCGTCCCGAGACCCAGGATCCAGAGGAGGACGAGTCAACGCGTCGAGGAGCCAGAAGGAGGAGCGCCAGCAGCCGGCGGAACCAGAGCCAAGAGATACCGAAGCCAGCCCAGCCACACACCCGCTGTACTAATACCACGAGAGTAAATCCCACTGTTACCATTTGAACACTTTGTTTTTTCACTGATCTACGGGCAATCACGTCATATAAATTTGGTGGGACGAACGCACAATCTTCTGAGCTAGCCGCACGAATCTCGTAGCGAGCAGACACACAAAATCAGTTCGTTACAAGTATTATTATTATACCCGTTACTCGTAGAGTAAAAGGGTATACTAGATTCGTCGGAAAGTATGTAACAGGCAGAAGGAAGCGTTTCCGACCCCATAAAGTATATATATTCTTGATCAGGATCACTAGCCGAGTCGATCTAGCCATGTCCGTCTGTCCGTCTGACCGTCTGACCGTCTGTCCGTCTGTCCGTCTGTCCGTCTGTCTGTCCGTCCGGATGAACGCTGAGATCTCGGAAACTATGAGAGCTAGGCTATTGAGATTTGGCGTACAGATTCCTGCCACGCCCACTCTAACGCCCACAAACCGCCCAAAACTGTAACTCCTACAGTTTTGATGCTAGATAGAAAATTTTAACTGAAATGTATTGTTCTCATCAATACCTATCGATTGACCTAAAAAAAAGTTTGCCACGCCCACTTAAACGCCCACAAACCGCGAAAACCTGTGACGCCCACAATTTGCATGCTAGATAAAAAATTTTAACTGAAATCTATTGGTGTCGTCAATACCTATCGATTGATCCAAAAATAATTTTGCCACGCCCACTCTAACGCCCATAACGCTTAAATCTGTCTACCGCCGGTAGGTGGCGCATTTTAATTTCGCTTTGCTGCTTGCATATCTCCATTTCCCTTTGAGTAACGGGTATCTGATAGTCGAGGTACTCGACTATAGCGTTCTTCCTTGTTTTTATTTTGGAGTTGGATGCTGGCGCCCACCTCCATTGGTTCAGCCCTGTTTAGGTAAGTATTGTTCGGTTGTGTCCAAACATTATTGTTTGGGCTAGAATTGAAACGAGTATTGTTTTAGTGATAGTTATTAATATTTGTAAAGGTAATAGCCTTATGATAGCTGTTAGCATTTTGATAGCTATTAAAAGGTTGATAGCTATGGTTATTTTGATAACTATTATTTTGATGGACATTTATTGGTGTTTTGATAGTTTGTATTTTGTCCATGATAATTTTGATTATTTTCATTGGTTCTATTCAGACGCAAATGATTGCCCTGATTGTAGTTGTCAGGTTTATAGTATGAGTCATATAAAGTTCTTGGATTTTCGTTAAAGCGGCGTTGAGGAAAGCTAAAACGATGAGCGAACTGTGCCCTCAATTGGTTGCTTTCCATTTCTTGCACTCTGGGTAATGCGTTTGGCAAGTCAGGAGGATTAAGGGAAAACAGAGAGCGCAAAATGTGCCGTTTAGGCCAGTTATAAACACTCTCAAGGCGTTTTCTCTGTGTCTAAGGTTTGTTTCTGTAGTTATGGGACTTTCTTTCCCATAAGTCATTATGGTTTTATTTATTATTAGGGTAAACTTCTTGCTAACCAAATTATAAAAGTCCATAATTAACAATTATGTGAATAGGTCTCTTGTCGCTAAAGACGAAGTCGAGCCTGGCTAAAATTGCGTCAAAGTTTAAAACCGTTCCGTGATTTGTTAAGGCATCATTGGCCTTTCCCGTTATTTTATTTCTTGAGATGCAACAAGATACCTGCGGCTTTTACGAACGTATAATCCCATCACGGTTTCGGCGGTTTCCAGGCTACATAATTTTTTAGACTTCCTGAAAACTGGAAAAGGTATTTTACTACTTCCAAGGTTTCGTCGCATGTTATGGTATCGTCGATCTGTTCGACTTGAAACTCGGTTACTATATTAACTCTTGACTCTAAAAGGGTACGTCAGTTTTTTATTTCGTCTTGTAAAGGGGTTACGTTACTAGCGATCGATCGAACGATTAAGTCTGTGGTTAACGTTTGCTCGGGTTTTTGCCTGTTAGCGCTTTGGCTAGTGGACGGACCATTTGAGTCAGTCATTTTATAATTTTGTAATGCGTTTATTAGTTCTTTCAGGATTAATCTATCAGTTTTAGCGGAACCGAATACTAATATTCATTTAGTATGTGTAGTTTCATAAACTGAATATTGTTAATTTTACGTGAAAAAATTTTTAATTAAAAGTAATTATACTCTCACGATTTGCTTTTTTCAGTAGTCCTGGTTGTCCGTTTAGTTTGCCAATAATGAATTGATTGAACGAACTACCAAGTTAGAGAACCAAGGAATGTTGCAGACTAACAATTAAAGAAGCATAATCCTGAACTATCGATGAACATATAACTTGTAGATCCTTTAGAAAACTTGTACAACTTTCTGGTGTCCGTATACACTAATGAATGAGACTCAAATGAACATAATTGAATCGTAGCTCATTGGAGAAAATGTAAAGTCAACAAAAGCCTTTTTGTAAATAAATATGGATAATACTTTAAACAAAATCATGAATTGCTAAAGGTGTGTTGTTTCCTGAACTTAAATTACGAATCGGAAGTATCTCTAGGGTATCTCCGTCAAATAGAGGTAGAGAAAGCAAGTGTCGAATTTCAGCTCAGACCTTGTGAAACGTTATGCTGTCAGTATCATATTTAAATTTTGTTCTAATTTCCATTCTTTTCTTTTCATTGTTAATTTATATAAAGTAGTTTCTGTGGGAATCCTAAAAACTAAAGTATATACGGACAGTTTGAGAAGGCACACAGACCCACCCCATCGCCGAAAGAGCTAAGGCACTAGATTATTTCACCCGCCGTTCTCATAACTGGGTAGAAGGAAGAGAGCTATTCTAACAACTAATCTTGGAAACACTTTTATTTTCGCGATATAATAGCTCGTTAGAGTGGGCGTGACACATTTGTGAAACAAACTTGCGCTGCGCAGGAATCTCAGGAATCTACATGCCTAATCCCAGTATTGTAGCTCCTTCCGAGATCTCAGCGTTCATACGGACAAATGGACAGACGGTCAGGGCTAGATCGACTCGGCGAGTGATCCTGATCAAGAATATATATACTTTATGGGGAAACGCTTCCTTCTGCCTGTTACTTACTTTCCGACGAATCTAGTGTACCCTTTTACACTACGAGTAGCGGGTATAACAATCAAACCGAGTGGGACCAGCAAATTACTAGTATAACCTGTTCCTCGAGATCTTCTTTGTAGGATGTTCCCTATACCGTGCTTTATTCGGATTGGATATGATATACGCACGGCTCAGATTATAAGTTACTCAAAGACTCACACTTTTGGAGGAACCTATAGTACCTATATCTCGATCACATAATCTAGCTCTTTTGCGAAAAGATATCCAAGCTAATATTCGTCGGGCCGACATCGTTCCGGGAAGGACACGAAGTGTTTCGTCGAAATTTTGCTCAGAGTAAATTCGTACCAATTTGTGAAATGTAGAATTCGAAAATAACTTGAAAATGGTTATTACCAACTTGAGAGCTTGTAGCTAATTCCCGCTAATATTTCATCTAAATAAGAAATATTATTGGGTGGTGTAGTGGTCGTCAGACCCACCCCATCGCCGAAAGAGCTAAGGCATTAGAGGATTCCACCCGCCGTTCTCATAACTAGGTAGAAGGAAGAGAGCTATTCTAACAACTAATCTTGGGAAAACTTTTATTTTCGCAATATAAAAGCTTTTCATCCTAAGTCAGCCGCTACAGAGTATCGGGTATAATTAATTCGCTTAAGTTTTATGAACATTAAAAAACTGCTTTTTTCGGATTAATGTGGAAATTTTTTTCTTAAGATTAGCACACTGCTACCCAACTGGCAGCTTAATCTAATCAGTTTCACATATTTGATGAGTAACCCCAATCCTCGTGTCATTAAATACATGGTTTTGAGAAAAATGCGTTTGAATGTTCATGTCATCCCTTAACCGCTATGCCGGGCATTCGTCTCAGCGCTGTAATTTCCTGTTTAATAGTTTCCGCATGGAAACTATATAGATTTTGAACCTTTCTCCACTTATCACATAAAATCTGACAACATTTGACGACAAAGAAAATGAAAAAGTGAGATTCGGACTCATCTCGCAAACGGTAGTGAAACAGAAACGGACTGTCCGTCTATTCTAGTGATCCTGATCGTGAATTCAAATGTTATAAGCGTCACGTTGACCGTTCATGAGGGATTTCATGTGATTAGTATAAAAACCGAGAGATGAACGGACTAATTGACGGATTTTAGGGAGTGTACGGATTCTATGGACTCTTCTTCTGGTACGTTTAGGTAGTTTTGGTCCTCAGAGTCTAAATCGGAAAAGTATGATTCGCTTAGGCTTAAAATCTTATATCGGCTTAACATACACAATGCTCCTTTTGGAAAACTCTGACTTGTTTTTAAACGTAAAGACGATATAACATGGTCTGAACAGTCCATTAATCTTTATAACAAGTCTGACATTGTGGATATGCGATCACATTTTCTGATATGGTTTTTAATTTAATTTTAAATATAATAAGTATGCTCGCTATAGTCCAGTACCTCGACTATCAGATACCCAGCACTCAGCTTATGGGACCGAAGGGAAATTGAGATATGCAAGCAGCAAAGCGAGATTGAAATGCACCACCTATCCGCGATCACAATATGTGGATATGTGGGCGGTAGACAGATTTAAGCGTTATTCGCGTTAGAGTGGGCGTGGTGTACTTTTTTAGGATCAATCAATAGGTATTGACGAGACCAATACATTTCAAGTAAAATATTGTACCTAGCATACAAATTGTGGGCGCCACAGGCTTGGTCGGTTTGTGGGCGTTAGAGTAGGCGTGGCAAACATCTTTCTGGATTAATCGATAGGTATTGACGAGACCAATACATTTCAGTTAAAATTTTGTATCTAGCATTAAAATTGTGGGCGCCACAGGCTTAGGCGGTTTGTGGGCGTTAGGGTGGGCGTGGCATATTTGCGTAACTTACTTGCGCTGCGTTCAAGGCTACGGAATCTAAATCTGAGATCCCATTTCTCCATCTTTTATAGTTTCCGAGATATCCGCGTTCCTATTTACGATTTTTTGAAGTTTGTGGGCGGCTTGTAGGCGTTAAAGTGGGCGTGGCAAACTTTTTTTGAGTCAATCGATAGTTATTGATGAGAACAATACATTTCAGTTAAAATTTTTATTCTAGCATCGAAACTGTAGGAGCCATAATTTTGGGCGGTTTGTGGGCGTTAGAGTGGGCGTGGCACATTTCTGAAACAAACTTGGGCTGCGCAGGAATCTCAGGAATCTGCATGCCTAATTCAAGTATAGTAACTCTTATAGTTTCCAAGATCTCAGCGTTCATACGAACAGACGGACATGGCTAGATCGACTCGGCTAGTGATCCTGATCAAGAATATATATACTTTATGGGGTCGGAAGCGCTTCCTTCTGTCTTTTACATACTTTCCGACGAATCTAGTATACTCTTTTACTCCACGAGTAAGGGGTATAAAAGGAGATCGGTCTTTAAACCCGTTATTTTTGAAGAAACGTCGTTATCCTTAAAGGCTCTTCAGGCAGTTCTTCCTATGTTCATGTTGCCAGACTGGAAATCATCTTTTCTTACTTATTGTACTCCGAAAGAATCAATTCTATACTTTCCTTTGCGAACTGCAACTTTTTCGGCCTAAAAAACTTATCGGACTGAGCCATTTTTTTAGAGCCAAAGGAAAATACAATCTGCAATTCAATAAAATTGCTGCTGCGTCTGAGCATAAAGAAAATACCCGTTGGGCCTTGTGATTCACTAAAGCTTGTAGCTTAACTTCAGCTTTGTCTTCTGTCGGCACCAGATTCCTTCGATGATATTCGACTGGCAGTATAGAAATCTTTTTCAATACTGAACTAAGGTTCTTAGCCCCAGACCGCTTTTTAGCCTTAGTGCCAGCTTTAAGAAACTTCTGAAAATTATTATTATGATTGACACTTATATTAAAAACAAGGAAGAACGCTATAGTCGAGTACCTCGACTATCAGATACCCGTTACTCAGCTATATGGAGATATGCAAGCAGCAAAGCGAGATTAAAATGCGCCACCTACCGGCGGTATACAGATTTAAGCGTTATGGGCGTTAGAGTGGGCGTGGCAAATTTTTTTTTGGATCAATCGATAGGTATCGACGAGACCAATACATTTCAGTTAAAATTTTTTATCTAGCATGAAAATTGTGGGCGTCACAGGTTTTCGCGGTTTGTGGGCGTTAAAGTGGGCGTGGCAAACTTTTTTTTGGGTCAATCGATAGGTATTGATGAGAACAATACATTTCAGTTAAAATTTTTATTCTAGCATCAAAACTGTAGGAGCCACAGTTTTGGGCGGTTTGTGGGCGTTAGAGTGGGCGTGGCACTGTGCTGAAACAAACTTGCGCTGCGCAGGAATCTCAGGAATCTGCGTGCCTAATCCCAGTATTGTAACTCTCATAGTTTCCGAGATCTCAGCGTTCATACGGACAGACGGACAGACGGACAGACGGACAGACGGACAGACGGACATGGCTAGATCGACTCGGCTAGTGATCCTGATCAAGAATATATATACTTTGTGGGGTCGGAAACGCTTCCTTCTGCCTGTTACATACTTTCCGACGAATCTAGTATACCCTTTTACTCTACGAGTAACGGGTATAACTATTCGATGCTGCGACCGGTTAGACATTTCCAAAAATTTTAATTTCAGACGACCCCTCTCGGACAGATCACGTTTTAAGGGTAATGTAAATAAAACAAGGAAGAACGCTATAGTCGAGTACCTCGACTATCAGATACCCGTTACTCAGCTATATGGAGATATGCAAGCAGCAAAGCGAGATTAAAATGCGCCAGATTTAAGCGTTATGGGCGTTAGAGTGGGCGTGGCAAATTTTTTTTTGGATCAATCGATAGGTATCGACGAGACCAATACATTTCAGTTAAAATTTTTTATCTAGCATGAAAATTGTGGGCGTCACAGGTTTTCGCGGTTTGTGGGCGTTAAAGTGGGCGTGGCAAACTTTTTTTTGGGTCAATCGATAGGTATTGATGAGAACAATACATTTCAGTTAAAACTTTTATTCTGGCATCAAAACTGTAGGAGCCACAGTTTTGGGCGGTTTGTGGGCGTTGGAGTGGGCGTGGCACTGTGCCGAAACAAACTTGCGCTGCGTAAGAAGCTCAGGAATCTGCACGCCAAATCTTAATAGCCTAGCTCCCATAGTTTCCGAGATCTCAGCGTTCATCCGGACGGACAGACAGACGGACAGACGGACAGACGGACAGACGGACATGGCTAGATCGACTCGGCTAGTGATCCTGATCAAGAATATATATACTTTGTGGGGTCGGAAACGCTTCCTTCTGCCTGTTACATACTTTCCGACGAATCTAGTATACCCTTTTACTCTACGAGTAACGGGTATAAATATTGAATGTTACCAAGCCGAATGACGTTCGTTAAAATCGATACTTCATTTTTTTTCATTACTCCTTTTAAAGTGGTATTTGGATCTCAGCTTGCATATTTTATGTTTTATAGACTCTATACAATTGTCATCTGAAATTCCAGATTTAGATGTTATAAAACTAGCAACTAAAGATTTTTTTTAATCCACAATTTCCGTTTTTTAAAAGGTAGCTCGCCTCGAATTTTAATCACCGAATGACAGAAATTGTGAATTTTTTCTGGAGAATAGCTAACAAGAAGGCAACTTTCTCATTGATATATCGATAATAAACTCAGTTGTTTGGAATCGGTAATAAAAGAAAAGAAGAATAAATGAAGCAAGAAAGGAAGTTAGCTTCGGCAAGCCGAAGTTTATAAGAAATAATCAATGTTACTAACATGGTAATTTCTTTATTATAAAATAGGAAAAACGGGTATACCTAGGGGGAGCCTACCCTAAAATTTAAACACCTGTACACCGGTTCCATGTTATTCGTGTCCTGACAACACCCCATTCAGTAAAATATTAAAGTCGTCAGATTTGTATGTAAAATTGTATTCGTAAATCTGAAAAGATAAAATATTATATACAACAGAGTAAAAGAAAATACGATCAAAATCAACAAAGCGAAATTCTTTTAAAAATAATTATTTTATTGTTAGAGTATTCCGATTTTTATTAAATTTATTTCGAAATTCTTAAAAATACAAAAAATTATATTCCCAATACTATATGATTATATGTCAAGAAACACTGAAGATATAATTTGTTTCATATTATTTTCCCACAATTTTTCCGATAGTTTCTATGGCAGCTATATAGTATAGTCGTCCAACTTTGAACAAATTGAATTTGAAATTCCGAACTAATTAAAAAATGTTGTTTCCAAGCGTAGGAGGTTATATGTTAAACAAGAAAGAAAGTTAAGTTATACTAGATTCGTCGGAAAGTATGCAACAGACAGAAGGAAGCGTTTCCGACCCCATAGAGTATATATATTCTTGATCAGGATCACTAGCCGAGTCGATCTAGCCATGTCCGTCTGTCCGTATGAACGCTGAGATCTCGGAAACTATAAGAGCTAGGCTATTGAGACTCGGCGTGCAGATTCCTGAGCTTCTTATGCAGCGCAAGTATGTTTCAACAGCGTGCCACGCCCACTCTAACGCCCACAAACCGCCCAAAACTGTGGCTTCTACAGCTTTGATGCTAGAATAAAAATTTGAACTGAAATGTACTGGTCTCGTCAACAACTATCGATTATTTAAAAAAAAAAAAAATTGCCACTCCCACTCTAACGCCCATAACGCTTAAGTCTGTTTACCGCCGGTAGGTGGCGGATTTTAATCTCGCTTTGCTGCATATCTCCATTTCCCTTTGGTTCCTTTAGCTGAGTAACGGGTAACTGGTAGTCGAGGTACTTGACTATAGTGTTTTTCCTTGTTTTGAATTTGAATTGCTCTTCTACAGTCCGTTTATTATTTTGTTATCCAAAGCTATTAAACGAATACATTAAAGAATATCGAGTACATTAAAGAATATCGAGTGTTTCTTAGAAAGCATGGAGTACAAAAAGGCGACGCTATTGAAGAAGAGTTCAGCAAGTCGTAAAGTGAAGAAGTCGTCTAGTGCGTGGTTCCACAAAGAAGTCGGTTTTATAGACATATTCGCTATATCAAGAAACAATTCGTTCATTAAAGTCTTAAGAAACATTCTGTTATCCCACGAATTTAATGGGGGCTTGATCGGGAATTAGTTTCAGAAAAGTAAATGTACCCTGTGTGCGCTAACATACAATAAAACTTTATACAAAACAAAAATTCTTGCGAAATTTTCACGTGTGTGAACAACGAGAAGTCGCACTCGTCGAAAAATTGGCGGACGATGAAGCTTTGCGTGTATTAGTTGACGCTGAATTCGCAATGCCAGATGAACACTAGAGAGAAAGAGACGACTATTACCCACAATCAAAAAATAAAGCGACAACCACAAAAATTTCGACAAGACGAGCAAAGTTGCACCACCAGAAAGAAGCGGCTAATAGAGGTGCTACCAGAAGAATTTGGCCATTAGAGATGCGCTACCAGAGAAGCGCTTGTGAGGAGTTGAATAACTCCCCACAAATAGAAGCAGCAGCAGATGACCGGCCGCTTACCAGTTACGCGGCGAATTCGCGTAGTAACGGCGCGGCGAGGAGAGTTTGGAGACTTGGATGGAGAACGAGATAGTTTGAGACCAAGGATGGAGAGCAAGATCGTTTGGAGACCAGGATAGAGATCGAGAGAGTTTGGAGACTTCGCGGGCAAGGCAAGAGTGCCGTGTGCAAGAACAGGATAACGGAACTCCACCGGACTTTGGACTCTCTCGTGAACTTTGGACCGGGAGAGGAAGTGCCACATATCGGCAGTGGAGCGGCACACAGGCGTCCCACAAGCGGCACGGGAATCAGCGGAATGGCAGCAGTGGGCGGAGCATCTATTGGAAGCGGTACGTGAAGGACAAGTGGGTCATCCAGGAGGCACGGACTTTGGACCAAGAGTGGAGAGATCCAGCGTGCGCAAAAGGGAAATAACGGTTCCCGGAGGCCCTATATAAGGCCGCAGAGCGCTGGCAGCTGGATCAGTCGACCACGAGGAGTCAAACCTTCAAGATCAGTTAAAGTACCAAGTAAACAGTCAGACAAGCAAGTAATCTACGAGGGGGCTATAACCAAGCGAGTCGTAGGAAGCAGCGCCGTGGGAAGCACGCAAGGAGCAAGATCGCCACGTCGAGACGTTCGGGATAGAGACATAAGGAATTTCCGCACCACGCGGATGCCAATGGACACCACCCCCACAGCAACAGAGACAGCTAAACAATACCTTGTGGAGGCCGCCAAGCAACACACAGCGGCCACAAGATGCCACCCATATCACAGACCCGCAGGAGGCCTGTCGGAAATGCGGTGGGAACTGACACTGGGCTAGAGGATGTCGAAACCAGCGGCTGTTATTTTGCTGGATTTGCGGCAAGGTGGGTGTCAGGAGCGTCGATTGCTGCCAACGATCGGGAAATGGCCAGCGATCTCAGCCGCAGAGAGGCGAGCGGGGATCGCACAATGCCACCTCTCCAAACTAACGGGCAAGCTAATCGAGGAGGAGCAGCAGTTGTCCGCAGCTGTGATGATTGGTGGGAACAGCTACAAAGCCACAATCGACACCGGAGCAACGGCAAGCTTCGTTAGCGAAGAATTGGCGGACAATATTGCTGCTCTAGGAAGGATTACAAAGACGAGACGGCAAGTTAGGTTGGCAGATGGAAGGTGCGGCGGAATTGATGCGCAGCTCGAGGTGGAGGTCAAATTCGGCAACAAACAAGTGACCATGAGCCTGTTGATTTTTCCCGGAGTAGTGGATCCATTAGTGTTGGGATGGAACTTCCTGAAAGAAGTCGGAACCGCGATAAGGTGTGCTGGACACGAGATCATAATACCAGCCAGGAACCGACACAATGGATGGCTCGAGGAGAAGCTATCAGTAGCAGTCGTTCAACAAGTAAACGAGTTGGACGATACTACAGCGTTCCTTGAAGCAGAGCTGGCAGACTTCAGCACAATGACGGGAACATCGAATATGGCAGAACACCAGATCAAAATGAAGGATGACAAGCCAATCAAGCAGAGATACTACCCCAAGAACCCGAAAATTCAAGGGGATATCAACGCAAAGGTGGACGAGCTTCTCCAAATGGGGTTCATGGAGCATTCAAAGAGCCCATACAGCTCCCTCAGGCAAGTGGAGACTGTGTGTCGACTTCAGACAGATCAACGCGAAGTCAGTGAAGGATGCCTACCCAATGCCCCGCATAAACTACATCCTGGACCAACTAAGGGAAGCGCGGTACATCAGCAGTTTGGACCTGAAGGATGGATACTGGCAAATCCCACTGGAAGAGAGTAGCAGGCAATATACGGCGTTCACGGTACCAGGCAAAGGTCTGTTTCAGTGGAGGGTAATGCCGTTCGGACTTCGCTCGGCGTCGGCAACGTTTCAGCGAGTTTTGGACCAAGTAATTGGCCCCGAGATGTCACCTCACGCATTCGCTTACCAGGTTGACATAATAGTGATCGGTCGCACGCTGGAAGAACACAAAAGAAACCTGAGAGAAGTGTTCCGGCGTCTAAAGGAGGCAAACCTGAGGCTGAATCCAGAAAAATGCCAATTCTTTAAAAAGGAACTGCTGTACCTGGGACATCGAGTGACAAGCGAGGGAATAGGAACAGATCCAGAAAAAGTAGCCGCCATCGCCGAACTGGAACCGCCATCGACCGTCAAAGAACTCCGGCAATACCTAGGAGTAGCGTCGTGGTACCGCCGATTTGTACCAGATTTTTCCAGAATCGTCAAACCCCTGAATGACCTGCTGCGCAAAGGCAGTAAGTGGGAGTGGAGAGCAGAGCACCAGATGGCGTTTGAGGAAGTAAAGGCAAGACTCGTGGCAGATCCGGTGCTAGCATGCCCGGACTTCAGTAGAACTTTCATCCTGCAAACAGACGCCAGCGACTACGGCATCGGAGCAATACTGACCCAGGACACCGAAAAGGGCGAAAGAGTAATCTCCTATTCGAGCCGAACACTGAACGGCGCGGAGAAGAACTATTCAGCAACAGAGAAGGAGTGCTTGGCAATCGTCTGGGCGATCCGGAAGCTCAGGCCATATCTGGAAGGTTACCACTTTAAGGTAGTAACCGACCACATGGTCCTGAAGTAGCTCAACAGCATCGAAAGCCTTTCAGGAAGGATCGCCAGATGGGCCCTGGAGCTACAACAGTACGACTTTGAGATAGCGTACAGAAAGGGTCAAACGTGGTGGCCGACGCATTATCAAGACAACCACTACCAGAGACTCTACGAGGATTAAAAGAGGCGTCGGCAACAATAACTTCAGGAGGGTGCAGCTGGATCAAGGACATGGGCGAAAAGATAAGGACCCAACCGCAGAAGTACCCGGACTATGTTATGGATGGTAAGACACTGTACAGAAACATACCTCACCGAGCAGGCAGTGAAGACGTCGCGTCATGGAAGATGTGCGTCCCAAAGTTGCTACGAGAAACAGTGTTGAGAGAAAACCACGACGCAACGTCGGCGGGACACGTAGGAAGCCGGAGGACAATTGCACGTTTGGCAGCCCGATACTACTGGCCAGGCATGCATAGAGACGCCCGAGCCCACGTAAGAAAATGCGAGATTTGCATGCGGTTTAAGCCCAATCAGATGCAGGCGGCCGGGAAGATGTTGACTCAAGTGCTGGAGGAACCATGGGCACCGGTATGTGCAGACTTCGTTGGACCCCTACCAAGATCTAAGCACGGGAACCAAATGCTGCTGGTCATGACAGGTTTTCGAAATGGACGGAACTGGTGCCCCTGGGCAGTGCGACAGCAGAGTCGCTCAAAAAGGCGTTTAGGGAACTCATAATCGCAAGGTACGGGGTCCCGAAGGTGGTCATATCGGACAACGGAGTGCAGTTTACAAGCCGTATCTTCAAGAGTTTCCTGGCTGAGATGGGTATCAGGCAACAATTCACCGCACCATACACACCACAAGAGAATCCAACCGAACGAGCAAACAGAGCGGTCAAGACCATGATTGCGCAATTCGCAGGGCAGGACCAGAGAGACTGGGACGAGAAGTGGCCGGAGATTATGCTAGCAGTGAACACGAGCACATCGGAATCCACCGGCCATACACCGGCGTTTCTTACCCAGGGAAGGGAACCACGCCTACCCAGCAGCCTATATGATAAGGAAATCCTAGGCACTGGACGAGCTGCAAAGACCCCTGAAGAAAATGCCAACAAACTAAGAGAGGTATTTGAGATCGTGCGGCGAAATATGGAAAAGGCGTCCCAGGACCAAGCCAGACACTACAATCTGAGAAGGAGGCAATGGTCACCAGCGGTGGGCGACATAGTGTGGGCCAAGGAACAGCACCTGTCAAAAGCGGCCGAGGTACGATGGCCCTTACCAGTTTGTAGATTTCGTCTCTCCAGTGATCTGCAAAATTCGCCACACACTGTCGAAGAAAGAAAGGACAGTTCACGTTGGCGAGCTCAAGCAACAACAAAACGAGCAGACAGCAGAAACGTCAGATTGTCTAACGACAGGTACAAGGCGACAGGATTAGGCGTCAGGCCGAAGCGAGAGTCATCCATACGCCACACGGAAAGGACAATCAGGATAGAGCAAGGACATGGATAAGGATCTCACGTTGATCCAGACTGCGAGGCCACAGTATTAGGCGTCAGGCCGAAGCGAGAGTCATCCTTCCCATAAGGGTAGGGCACAAGGACATGGATAAGGATGGATGGTGATCCCGACCGCAAGGCAACAGGATTCAGCGTCGGGCAGTTGCCAGAGTCATCCGCGATAACGCCAGGCGGAAGGGACACTTACAAAACGGCACAAGGACACGGGTAACGTGTAGGGATCCATCCGCAAGGCAACAGGTTTCAGCGTCGGGCGCGAGCCAGAGTAAACCGATTACGCCACGTAGAAGAGAGTATGCTCGGAGGGAGACAAGCAACACAAGACATACACCGCAGCATCCGGAGATTCTATACGGAATGCGCCGGACGAGCTCGTCTAGTTGTTACCCGAGGAAAAGGGGAGGACGGTGCAGAATCAGATCTACACCGTAGCCAGCTGGTCACAAAAGACAAAAACACGCACCACACCAACAGTTAACTAAAGACAAGAAAAAGAACGGGGCATGCATGGGCCGCACCAGCAACCTGAAATTTAAAGGGGGCTCAATGCAGGAAGCAGAAACGGACATCATAATACTTACCTGCTGTCCTGGTTGCAAAGTGTATGCGAAGTCCTCTCCGCACCCGCTCACGAAAGCTGCCAATGTGGAGTCAGATGCTGCCAACAGAGGACGAGTGAAGGGCAAGAGGGGACGAAAGGATGAGATGAAAAGGAGTGAAAGAAATGCAAAAGAAACTCACCTATAAAAGTTGCAAAATCACCACGAGCCAGGGAAGGGGGCGCCTCGATAGGCGATCGATTTGCACTGGACGATAGTGCGATCGATGGGCACACGAAAATGGAAACATCGGCCAAGGTGGAAATATCGCAACGAGCAGGTGGCAACGCCGCACCGTCGGTATCGATATGCGAGTAAACATCGATCACGCACGAATGGTGTGACCAGGCGGAGGATCCAATAAAAGGAGTAGAACGCAGCAATGAGCAGCGAGCTGGGGATCGATAGCCCATGAGTATCGATGTCCCAGTGGAAACACGGAGAATATCGGCGCGGGAGATTTAAAGTTGCTACGAGGAGGATGACCAGCGCTGTAGAAACTCAAGGGAGTTAAGAGCGTCGAGGGAGCATTGAGGGAGCAACGAGGGAGCGCCGCGGGAATCACAAGGACTAGAAGGCTAGGACATGCAAGGAAACGCCGGAGAGTAGAAACAAGTTCTAAATGTTTCCCGAAGTAAGGGGGGAATGTGAGGAGTTGAATAACTCCCCACAAATAGAAGCAGCAGCAGATGGCCGGACGCTTACCAGTTACGCGAAGAATTCGAGTAGTAACGGCGCGGCGAGGAGAGTTTGGAGACTTGGATGGAGAACGAGAGAGTTCGGAGACCAAGGATGGAGAGCGAGAGAGTTTGGAGACCAAGGTTGGAGATCGAGAGAGTTTGGAGACTTCGCGGGCAAGGCAAGAGTGCCGTGTGCAAGAACAGGATAACGGAACTCCACCGGACTTTGGACTCTCCCGTGAACTTTGGACCGGGAGAGGAAGTGCCACATCTCGGCAGTGGAGCGGCACGCAAGCGTGCCACAAGCGACACGGGAATCAGCGAAATGGCAGCAGTGGGCGGAGCATCTATTGAAAGCGGTACGTGAAGGACAAGTGGGTCATCCAGGAGGCACGGACTTTGGACCCAGAGTGGAGAGATCCAGCGGGCCGTGCGCAAAAGGGAAATAACGGTTCCCGGAGGCCCTATATAAGGCCGCAGAGCGCTGGCAGCTGGATCAGTCGATCACGAGGAGTCAAACCTTCAAGATCAGTTAAAGTACCAAGTAAACTGTCAGACAAGCAAGTAATCTACGGGGGAGCTACAACCAAGCGAGTCGTCGGAAGCAGCGCCGTGGGAAGCACGCAAGGAGCAAGATCGCCACGTCGAGACGTTCGAGATAAAGACATCAGGAATCTCCGAATTGAGACACAAGTGGCTGAGTTCTGGAAGGCATCACGCGGCTAAGTCAACGCGTTTGTTTTCTAACTTTGTCACGACCACACCCTGGCGAGTCGCCCGGCGGGTCTGTCAGAGACAAGCAAAAGAGTCCTACGACGAAGAACCGTCAGCTTGGGGAGGAAAGTTGCCTGCGACCCAGCGTACCTTGCCCGACCAAGCAGGACCTGGCGTGGCGGACGAGCGGTAGATCGATTTGTGGTATCTCCGCCTGGAGAGCCCAGCGATTACCGGCGAAATTCGCGAATAGCAATCGCCCAACTCGCCGAGTGCCAAAACGACGAGATACTGGTCAGAAGACAGCGCAGAGGACATCGACAGCGACACCAGCAGACATTTCCGGCACGTCACCATCGCCGCGCAGAGCTCATTGGGGAGCGCAGGAGCGTCGCGGACGTCACGCATTAGGGTGAAGCCGGGTGGAACGTTCGTCTGCGCTAGGCGTAAAGCGAAGTGAACAGCTAGACAGCTTCCTGGCGGTAGCCTTGACTGTCAGCGCGAACTGAGCAAGAACCTAGCGGGACCGTCCGGGACAGAGCAAGGGACACGTATTGCCTCGAAAGGCGTCGGCCTGAAGAGCAAGGCTTGTTCACCCTAGTCTGAGAACGATGACGCTTCCCTAAGCCCACAAGGCCGAACTCTCTGCGGGTCTAAGGCGCAACAAGCGACCCCGAGGCAGCGCGTCGGCAAGCAAGCAGAGGGGGCCACTACGAGCGTCCCGAGACCCAGGATTCAGAGGAAGACGAGTCAACGCGTCGAGGAGCCAGAAAGAGCGCCAGCAGCCAGCGGAACCAGAGCCAGGAGATACCGAAGCCAGCCCAGTCACACACCCGCTGTACTAATACCACGAGAATAAATCCCACTGTTACCATTCGAACCCCTTTGTTTTCTCACTGATCTACGGGCAATCACGTCATATAAATTTGGTGGGACGAACACACAATCTTCTGAGCTAGCCGCACGAATCTCGTAGCGAGCAGACACACAAAACCAGTTCGTTACACGCTGCCAGTCGAAATTTTGCAACTTGCAACTCCTGCTAAGAGACGGAGAACACCAGAAGCACTGCCGAGTGAGCTTCACTAGACGAAGTCCTGCAGTCCTATACGAGAAGGGCTTCCAGAAAAGACCAACCAGATGAAGTCCTGCAGTCCTATACGAGAAGGGCTACCAAAGAAGCGGCTCAAATCAGGTCTAACAGAGAAACTCCACCAAAAGCGGTTCTGCCAGGAAAGATCTGCAAGAGGACGTGATTCCAAGAGCTGTGCCGACGAGGGCGCAGAGAAGCAAAAGTTCTATCAAGACGAAGTTCAAACTTGCTAAAGTTAAAACAGCTGACGCGCTTCCCAGTGCCGCAACGATAACTTGAGTACTTTCTTTTCATTAATTTTAATTTCTTCACAATTCGACAAAACTTGGTTTATGTAAACTGATTTTGTAGGAAATAAGTATAACACTGTGAACGACATCTTATCGTAACCATGGACGCAAGGTCTATTTTATCGCTGAAAGTATCTTTACTGAAAGAAAAGCTGACTGAGTTGGGATTGAGTGCGGATAGTGGGAAGGGCACATTGCAAGATAGACTTTTAGATCATTTCCAGGTGCCAGATACTGTTGATGTTAATAAAGAAGATAATGCAAGCGAGGTTGGTTTACAGAGTACTGATTTCCAAGATGCTGTCAACTCCACGAGTTCCAGGTTTACCTGAAGAGACGTTCAGGATAGCATTTCAAGTTTTTCGGGATCAGATCAGCAATATCCTGCTGATCTGATCCCGAAAAACTTGAAACCACTGGTAAATCGAATTTGAGGATGTAGCTGTAACAGTTGGTTGGAATAATCTACAAAAATACATCTACGCAAAACAACTTTTAAGCGGAGCAGCTAAGCTTTTTATTAGAAGTTTGAGAGGAGTGAGTGGTTGGAATATCCTAAAATCTGTGCTACAAAAAGAGTTTGAAAAGCAGTTGTGTTCAGCCGATGAAAGAGAAGAAAGCAACAAAGACATGCTTGGAGTATTTGTACAGTCTGATGGAACTGAGCAAGTCTTTTAAGCTAGAGGAAGAGAGTTTGGTATCTTACTTTATTGAAGGAGTCAAAACGGTAAATAACTTAAAGGTTGAGATTGATATCTATGAGAAAGTTAGAGGCAATGCTATCCATAAGGAAGAAAAGAAAGTATATCAGCACAATATCCAAAAGCAAGCAAAGAAGGTTCAGAACAGTTCGTCAAGAAAGTGCCACAAGTGTGGAAAAGGGGGTCATTTTGCAAAACAATGCGTCGATGAAGTTGTTTGCTACAAATGCCACAAAAATGGGCACATTTCTAAACAGTGCGGTGAAACTCAGCAGTCCTCTTCAGGCAATAAGAAAGCAACGAATGTCCTTGATGATATATCCCCAAAAGAAGGACTTATTTACAAAAGCTTCAGCGGTCAGAATATTTCTTTTAGAGCCATGGTAGATTCTGGCAGCGAACCGAGCCTCATGAGAGAAGATGTGTTCAGAAAGCTCGAAGGGTTAAGCTTATGAAAGAGATCAAACATCTTAAAGTCACTGGGAAAGGTGAATTGATAATTATAGGAAGTTTTGACCTAGATGTTTTCGTTGACAATATCAGCTTCGCAATAACCTTCCACGTAGTGAAACGGAATGAGTTAGAGTATACAGCTATTGTTGGAAACAATATCCTTCAGAAAGTCGACATTTTGTTCAGCACAAATGGAATTCGCTTCATTGCAAAAATACCGAAGTTGAATTTGCTGAAACTTTAAGGCGATGTGCGTCACAGAAATGATTGAGGAGCAAAGCGTAGTTAACAGAATCGGTTAGAGTCATTTGGATAGTCTCAAAAAATCGAATGTAAAAAAAGCTTATCAAAAGATACGAACCGAAACAGACAATTAGGTCTCCAGTCGAGATGAAAATAATATTTGAAGATGATGTACCAATATTTCAACATTCGAGGCGAACATCCTACGAGAATAGGATTCTAATCGAAAAATACGTTCAGGAATGGCTGATGGATCGAAACGTTTCTGTTGCGATTATAGGAGGCTCAATCCTAAGATAAAAAGGGACAACTTTCCGATGGCGTTAATCGATGACGTTCTAGATCGTTTGCTGGGTTCCAAAGTTTTCACCACCCTAGATTTAGCCAACGGATTTTTTCACGTGCCAATCGAAGTTGAGTCTATAAAGTTTACAATATGAGTTCACGAACGTCCCATTTGGTATAAGCAACTCCCCCGCAGTATTTTGCCGCTATATAGGTGCAGTGCTAAGAGACCTGATGCAGTCAAACAAAATCGTCGTCGACATGGACTCTCTTCCACTAGCTTAATTGGCTTGCTCAATTCCATCAGACCTTACAAATACTCCAAGCATGTCTCTGTTGCTTTTTTCTCTCTGTGCCTTAACATTTTGTGAACATCGGCTGAACACAACTGCTTTCCAAACTCCTTTTGTAGCACAGATATTCCAACCACGCACTCCTCTCAAACTTCTAATAAAAAGCTTAGCTGCTTCGCTTAAAAGTTGTTTTGCGTAGATATATTTTTGTAGATTATTCCAACCAACTGTTACAGCTTCATCCCCAAAATCGATTTACCAATGGTTAATAATGCTGATCTGATCCCGAAAAACTTGAAATGCTATCCTGAACGTCTCTTCAGGTAAACCTGGAACTCGTGGAGTTGACAGCATCTTGGAATTCAGTACTCTGTGAACCAACCTCGCTTGCATTATCTTCTTCATCAACATCAACAGTATCTGGCACCTGGAAATGATCTACAAGTCTATCTTGCAATGTGCTCTTCCTACCATCCATACTCAAGCCCAACTCAGTCAGCTTTTCTTTCAGTAAAGATACTGTCAGCGATAAAATAGATCTTGCGTCCATGGTTACGATAAGATGTCGCTCACAGTGTTATACTTATTCTCTACAAAATCAATTTATATAAACAAATCTTTGTCGAAATGTGAAGAAGTTAAAATTGATGGAAAGCAAGTAATCAAGTTTTCGTTGCAGCACTGGGAAGCGCTGTGGTCTTCGTCAGCTGTTTCAACTTTAGCAAGTTGGAACTTCGTCTTGATAAAACTTTTGCTTCTCTGCGCCCTCGTCGGCACAGCTCTTGGAATCACGTCCTCTTGCAGATCTTTCCTGGCAGGAATGTGCTGTGGTTAATACATCCAGATCAGCTGGGTTTTCTAAATTCGAGACTAATGGTCGAAAATTAACAACCGCAGAAATGTGACACACCAGGGTCCGCATCTCCTCAAAGGCTAAAATAGAAGTGCCAACAGCGCGGTAGAAATGATGCTTAGCGATCTTTACAGCCGCTTCCCAAAGACCGCCAAAGTGCGGCAACCTAGGAGGAATGAGACACCAATTAATAGCCTCCGCTAGGAAAAAGTCCAACGTAGCTCTCTGGTGATCACTGCTGAGGAACAGGCGCCTTAGTTCGAGCAGCTCATTGCGAGCGCCAACAAAGTTGGTTGCATTATCAGACCAAATCTGCCGCGGCCTTCTTCTAGTGCATATAAATCGATTGAGGCCATGTAGAAACGATACCGTAGAGAGATCCTTGATTAACTCAAAATTAATAGCCTTCGTGGCGAAACACATGAAGACACAAACGTAGCATTTTACTGGAGGCTTGCTTCGCGCCTCTGACTTGTAGAAAAATGGCCCGCAAAAGTCAATACCAGTGACTTCGAACGCATGAGATCCATCAAGTCGCTCCTTTGGAAGATCCGCCATGATATGCTCCACTACTCGAGACTTCATTCGAAAGCATCTAATACATTTGTTTACCGCCTTCATAACCGTATTCCTCCCCCCAATAGGCCAATATTGGGATCGTATTATGCCGAGTAATGCCCGTGGCCCAGCGTGCAGATTGCGTTCATGAAAGTGAGTAATAATGGCAATAGTGACCGAATGACTCCGTGGTAATATAATTGGATGATGCCCATTAAAATCCAGAGAAGAATTCCTTAGCCGGCCATCCACTCTAAGAAGCCCAAATTGGTCAATGAATGGCGAAAGAGATGCGACGAGCTGGAGAAGTGCACCATTCCCTTTGACTGCAATTATTTGATGTCATCCCATAAATGTGAGCGCTGGACAAGACGAAGCAACAGTAGAGTACCGCCTTGAAGGTCAGACACCGTGAGCGTAGGGCGATGGATGCGACTACTAAATTTATAGACGTATCCGAAAATTCTTCGAAGGGCAGCAAAGGAATTGGCAAATTTTGAACTGGCCATTATGTCTTCGTATGGAGATTTTTTTAGTAGAACCTCAAGCGTTGGCTTTTCAGCAGTGATTGGGGTCGGCCAGTCAGCTTTGGGGCCACAGAGGAATTTTGGTCCATGAGCCCAGAGAGGTGACTCGTTGAGCTCAGCAGGAAAAGCACCTCGGGAGAGAATGTCAGCTGGATTTAAAGAAGTTGGAACATATCGCTACCGCAGAGTCGCTCCAGCAGTAAAACTTTCCCTCAAATGCACTCGTCCCAACCACTTCTGCGATGAGCCTAGACAGGAGTTCCGCCCCACACAGTTGCAGCTTGGGCACAGTGAGTGTTTTAACTTTGAGCAAAGGAATTGAGATTGGCCGTTGCAAACGATGTAGACACAGGCACCATATGCTTCTATGCTGGCATCACAAAATCCATGAATTTCACTCTCAGAGTTTGGAGAACGAACCAGCCGAGGAAATGACGCATGCCTAATCTGCCCAAAACTCGCAGACAGGACAGGTCGCCTACAGGGGCTTGATGTTGACTGTAAGACCGAAAAGGAAAACAATAATTGGTCAGAAACTGGATCCCAAGCGAGACCCAAGGTTTTTGCAAAATCAGTGCCATCATCAAATTTCAAATAGGACTCCTTGTCCTTGTCTGCAACTCCATCCAAAACAGTCGACACATTTGAGCACCACTTTCTAAGCTTAAATTTTCCCTTGGCTAGAAGTTTTAATGCCTGATCCATAATGATGACTGCCTCTTCCTTGGACTTGGCTCCAGATATCAAATCATCCACATAAAAATCGCGACGAATGACCTCAGCCCCAAGCGGTAACGCTGTATGCTCGTCTGCTGCCAACTGATGCATAGCTCGCACAGCCAGAAGTGATGCTGGCTTCGTGCCATAAGTAACGATGTCTAGCTTCAACACCCGCAATTGATCCTGGGGGAATCCCTCCACAAAATGCATTGCAAATGGCTGTCCTCAGGCTGAACCCTAACACAACCCTTGCAAATGTCTCCTGGGATTGCTACTGGGTGTGAACGAAATCGAAGAAGAATCTGGAACAGCTTAGGCTGAATAACAGGGACTGCCATAAGAACATCGTTGAGGGAATAGCCTGAGGAACTGGCCGCCGATCCATCAAAAACTACGCGAGGCTTTGTAGTGGAGCTATCTTCCTTTATGACGCAATGATGAGGCAAGAAGTATCGGCACAACCCGATGTCAGAGGCAGAAACTGATGACATATGTCCTAGATCGAGGTATTCCTTTATGAATGCTGCATATTGAGCCTTCAAGGCTGGCCGACGATTCAACTTTCTCTCTAGGGACAAGAATCTTCGATAAGCTTGCTGGTAGGACTCTCCCAAAAGATCTAGATTGAACTTGGCAGGCAGCCGAACAGAATAATCACCAGCTGGCAAACGAACGACGTGTCTTACGAAATGTGCTTCACAGTCCAATTCTTCCTTAGTAGCGCGTATAATTGGCTCGGCGCAGCTTTCCACTTCCCAAAATCGTCGAAGAAGATCATCTAACCGATCGAAACTATTCTCTCTACTAGCGAGAAGTACATCTTGAGACGACATTAAAGCCGAGTCATTGGAAAGGCCATAACCTCCAGAAACAGCCCAACCCAGACGCGTCTTTTGAATTAGGGGTAATCCAGGAGGGAGCTTGATTTGGCCAGCGCACAACATCTCGAAAAAGAGGCTGGCTCCGATTAAAAGATCCACCCGCAGGGGAGCATAAAACCTTGGGTTAGCTAACTGTATATTTTTGGGTATGTTCCAGCTGCCAATGTCGACGTTGAAGCTAGGCTGTCGCCCTGTTAATGTTGGCTGAGTATTCGGAAGTTCGGGACTGAATCGTAATATTGACCGAGTGAATGAATGAATCTCCTATTCCAGTTACAGATGCTGAAGGTTTTATTTTCTTTACTTTAAGCTGATTTGCGAATCGGGACGTTATTAGATGCAGTTGGGAGCCCGAGTCGAGTAGAGCTCGACAGGAATCGAAGTGAAAGGCAGTGCAGAGGGTGAGGCAGAGGGAAGTGCTTCTTAAAGCTGTGCTCCTTCGTGTGAATGAAAGGAAGGCGAGTTTCGCAGGTGATGCAGGGTGTGGTGCTTAAATCCGCATACACGACAACTACTGGAGTTGCATTGCCGAACTTGATGACCAACCTTAAGACAATTTATGCAAAGACCGACCCGTTTCGCTTCTTGAAGCCTATTCGCAGGAGACAGGATTTTAAAATTCTGACAATAAGAAATGAAACGCCCCGTATCATTACAGAATATACAAATCCAAGGGTTAGCATTCGAGGCAACAAATGCTGATCTACGCGCATTGAGTATTCTGTTTCTTCCCACCTGATTGCCCGGCGCATAGTTTGCCATGGCGAAATCCATACTCTCAAACGTCCTGCATCGCTGCTCCAGAAATTATGCCATTGACTACCACGTAGGAATTAAATTGACGAAGGCAGGGTCCTCCAAACGCTCTTCCCACTTGCCTGACTTGCCGGATCCAACTTTTGGAACAGGACTTGGACGGTGAAGCATCCTGCGATTTGTTCCGTCGTGCACAATCCTTTGAGAGCACGAATATGAGCGTTGAATTTATCGGACAGCTTCCGAAGTGTCGAGACGGAACCACTCTGCACCGCCTTAAGTCCCAGGATCTCAATAATGTCAAACGTCGATTATTAAATCTATTTTGCAGCAAGTCTAAAGCAATTGCGTAGTTGCCATCCGAAATTTCCAATGAGCGAATAGTTTCCAACGCTGCGTCCCTCAGGCACGATCGTAGATGCTGCACCTTTTCTACGTTGGTGAGGTTCGGATGACTATCTATGATCGTGGTAAACATAGAATAAAAGTCAGACCAATTTGCATAACCTCCAGCGAATTTTGGAAGCTCCAGTGGGGGCAGCAATGGTGCCCTATGTCGAGGCTGACGCTGCTGGGGCCGAAAACTCCCGGAGTGGTGCCGTCAGCAAAAATTGAGTGCAAAAGAAGCTGTGAGGTGCTCTTTGAAATTTCGGATCGAACCGATGACTTCAGAATAACGAGAATGTCATCAAATTTCTCACTTAAATCACTTTCAATTTCCTCGAAATCCAATTCTTCGACCTCACCGAGCACCTTTTTAAAAGACTCTTGAAGCTCATCAATCAACTCCAATCTCACATGAAGACCGGATTCGTCGCATGAAGTTAACGCCGCACTTGATAGAGAATCCACTAACCGCTCCACTCTATTAAATAAAACCGTTGCCTTGCGCTTTAAAAATATTGCCCTGTTTGCAACATCTCCAAAAGTTCCCGTAGGCATGGCTACAACAACAACAGAAGACGAAATGCCCGAAATTCGGCTCCAGCGGGAAGATGAGCGCAATGCAAACGAGGGAATAACATCCCGTTACTTGGCTATGTACGCTTTTATGTAAAGCTGATTTTGCGTCTTATATGTAAATTTCCGCAATCACAAACTGCTATTTATTTATAGCGCTCACTGCATTTAAGGCCTTATGATTGTTGCTCCGCCAATGCACCGCAGCCGCAAGAACGAAAAAGTCAATAAATAGACTTATATGATTTGCACTTAGTATTATGTATGCACAAATCACGTCGGGGTCACCAATGTTGAACTAATAAGCTTTTTTATTAGTTGTTGCTAAATTTGAATACGAATTTCAGGTTGCTTTAGGCTTGTTAACAATTTATTAGCGAGAGAGAGTACAGCAGGCGAGACGAAAGTGCATTTAATGTCGAGATCAGAATTCGTACTGATTTAACAAAGGGACAGACAACCTTGTGCAGTAATTCATTCGTAGTTCACACGGACGCGAGTAAATTCGGATTTGGTGGAATCCTCATGCAAAAGGACTCTGAATATCAACTACATTATCCAGTAGAATTTATGAGCAGAAAGACTACACAGTGCAAAGAAAAATACGGCGCGTACGAGCTTGAAGTATTAGCTGTAATCAACGCTGTTAAGAAGTGGCGCATTTACCTGTTGGGAATAAATTTTACAATTGTCACCGACTGCGTAGCATTTGCGATGACCATGAAAAAAGAAGATGTCCCACCAAAAGTCGCCAGATGGGCTATGCCTTACAAGAGATTAAGTTTTCCGTACAGCACAGAGTGGGAAGTCAGATGAAACACGTCGATGCGCTCAGCCGCCTAACTTGCATTCTTATCGAAGATTCGACAAAATATCGTTTAAGAGAAGCACAGAACAAGGACGACTGGATTAAGGCCGTAAAAACAGTTCTAGATAACGCAGAGAGTTACGAGGATTTCTTCGTTAGAAACAATATTCTCTATAAAGATGTTTTGAAAGAGCTTCTAGTCGTCCCAGAATACATGCATGGAGAAATAATTGAAATTGTACATCTCGAATGCCACTATGGCACTAAGAAGACTCGAGTGCTAGTGGAAAAATGCTATTACACTCAGAACATTAGAGATAAAGTGCAGAGGTTCGTCTAGAGTTGCGTAGAGTGCTTGATAATAGATTCAAAGAGAGGTAAAAAGGAAGGATTGTTGACGCCAATTGACAAAGTCCAAGAACCGCTGGCTACTTACCACATTGATCATGTCGGTCCTCTTAGCGAAACCAAAAAGAATTCAACCACATTTTAGCTGGGGTAGACGGATTTTCCAAATTCGTTTGGTTATATCCAAAGCGATCAACAGGCACTGACGAAGTATTTAACAGGCTGGAAAAGAAATCAGCAACTTTCGGAAACCTTAGGCGCATCGTTACAGATAGAGGCACCGCATTTACGTCCAGTACCTTTAGGGACTATTGCAGTGACCATGGAATCCAATTTTTACACACAACAGCAGGCATGCCGAGAGGTAATGGACAGGTCGAAAGCATCCATAAAATTGTTATACCCATGCTAAGCAAACTTTGGCAGAACAATCAAGCGAACTGGTATTGCCACGTAGATAAAATCCAACAAATCATTAACGATACACCATTAAAACCGACCAAATACTCTCCCTTTAAAATCCTTATTGGATTAAATATGCGTAAAAAAGATGACGACATTAGAAAGCTCTTCGACGACATCGAAATCGATGAACTAAACTATGAAAAAGAAAAGGCTCAGCAGGAGAATAGGAAAACTTTTAATGGAAAACGAAAGATTGAAACAGATTTGAACTTAGGTGATCTCGTACGTATAAAACTTACTCAACATGGAGTAGGCATGAAGTTTAGACCAAAATTGTGCGGCCCCTATAAGGTATTAAAGAAGATGAAACATTGGCGCTACGATTTACAAAAAGTAGGAAACCATGAGGGGATGAATTTAAGAACTACAGCAGCCAAGTTTATGAAGAAATGGAGTTTATTCAGGGGTTTATAAAATTTTAGGATTGCGTTACCCTTGCAGCGTAAGAGTAACAGCGACATCAACGGTTTAGGCCCTGTACCTTATTTTGAATGTGAAATGCTCTCCTACAGTCCGTTTATTGTTTTTTTATCCAATACTATTAAACGAGTACATTAAAGAATATCGAGAACATTAAAGAATATCGAGTTTTTCTTAGGAAGCATGGAGTATAAAAAAGCGACGGTATTGAAGAAGAGTTCAGCAAGTCGTAAAGTGAAAAAGTCCTCCAGTGCATGGTTCCGCGAAGAAGTCGGTTTTAAAGACATATACTTTATATCAAGAAACTATTCGTTCATTAAAGTTTTAAGAAACATTCTGTAACTAATCCCAATACAAACTAAATTTGTATTATCCCACATTTGTTTGCCTTAGCATCTGAAACTCCCGTCACAAAATACTCTATCAAACTCTCTTCGTCAAGGTTAACTGGCTTGGCTATATCCATCAAAGCATACAAATATTCCTGAAGTGTCTCTCCTTTTCTCTCTGCAGTTGACCTAGCTTGCGATGGACCTCAGCAGATGATATTTTAACACAAAATTCGCCACGCAATGCTGCCTAAAGAGAATCCTAGTTTCGAATGTTAACCTGATTGCGAATGAACGATTTTGCAGCCTCAACTGAGCAACTGCTTAGTCAAAGCACATTACTCCAACTCCTGAATCCACTGATCTATATCTGGACTACCTGTACCTGCAAAATTTGAAACACTGACTTCTACATCTTTAAGTGTAAACAAAGAACGGCTTATAGGCACAATCGAGAGCGGTAGCTACAGATTCGGCTCCATCCGAGTCGTTGTTATCATCACCGTCCTGAATACCAAAGTGAGCCAGGAGTCTATCCTGTAAATCGCGCTTTTTACCGGCTGTGGGTAAATTAAGTTCTAGTAGCTTTGCGCGCAAATCGTCGCATCGCGTTAACATTATCTCTTGGAGCTGCATTTTGAGATGAAATTTCCTTACAATGAATTGATATTAGCTAAACAGTAACAATATTTAAGTGTAACAATAAGATTATATGTTTATATATAGATTCAGCTTCTTGATTACCACCCCTTTCGATGCACGCTTCTCGAGACTGCTGGCCTGCCAATTGGATTTTCTTCTGGACTATTCAACTTGAAAAGTTCTTGCCGTTGCGTGTCCGCTGACGTCGTTGCCTTCCCCCAAGATCTGCTACTCCAGACTCCGTGCTGCTCTTCTTGGAAATCTTGGCCTTCAGATTTCGTCAACCCGCCTTTGCTCCAATGCCCGCTTCACGCTCCTGACTAGCTCCTGTCTATCGCTGCTCCCAACGCCTTCCACAGATCAACCTCTGCAAGTTAACAGTTTACAGTGACTGGCCGGATCTCAGACCGACGCTCTGGGGATGTATGATGCACTACCTCCTGGACTGTAGTCGATATTTGCTCGAAGCGTTTCCCTTTCGCGTTTTAATACACACATCTGCCGAATGCAGGTTTTCATTGTCGTCTTTTTTGCACACACTGCCAAATTAACTGCGCAGTTGTCTCAAATTGTAACTTCACCAGACTTGAAATTTGGCAATCATTGTAGTTGTGTTTGTAAAATCGCACTTCTGCACTCTAATGTTTGGGTCAATCACGGTTAAGCCCCCAAATTGTAGGAACTCTTACTTTCGCAATGATTTATTGGGATAAAGTTTAAACATAGAAGTGCTTAGATTAGTTTTAAAGAGTTATATTTATATCACATGCATTGTATTGCTGTCTTTACGAACGCTTAACGACAACTCCCCGCCGACTCATGCAGGTATCGGCGGCTTTAAAAGAACCGAGTACTTTATCGAGGATTATAGATGGCGAACTGATTAAGAGATACCATATAACTTAACCCGCTGCGAGTGTGCCGTGTAATAGGTTCGCCAGATTCAAATCCTGCACTAATATATTATGATATGAAAGAAGAAAACCAAATAAACTTAATTGAAATTAACAATACTCTACCATTAAAAAAATTTATTGCAAAAACTATTTTGATGAGAAAAGATGCGAAAACACATGGATGTTATCTTTATGGAACAAGTGGAAAATACCTGGCCTTGTTTATATGGACGATATAACTATTTGTTCACACACAATTAAACAACATTATGCTGATTTAATTAAAAAAGTTAATATTCTACAAGGAGTAAACATGGAAATTTTCCTCAAAATATGAAAATTCTTTAAATTAGAAATCGCATTTCTAGGTTTCATTGATAATGTGATTAAAATGGATCCTGAAAAATTGCCACATGTACGAAATATAAGAAAACTTGTATGTTTTCTAGGCCTTACGGGGTACTATAAAAAATGTGTCCGTAAGTATGCAAGTATGCTTATCTATTAATAAAATATCTAGGAGGGGATAACGGAAATGTTCCTAAAAAATGTATACAACAATTTCAATGCTGCTTGACGAATATGCTGCACAAGCTTTTAACTAACTGAAAAAGAATCTGATAGCACAGGTTGAATTAGTTCAGCCAAATTATAGTAAAAAATTTGTTTTAACAACAAACGGATCAACAACTTTGTGCTATTGTACAAATAAATAAAAAAATTGTAATTGGTATGAAGTAGTTGGCGTAGAAATACAAAAGGTCCATCAATCCTTAATCTTCACAATTTGGGATAAAAATCCAAACGTAGAAAAGTCAAAAGAAAGTTTTACACCAAAAATAACATTTAAACCTGGAACAACAAATGTTGTAGCCGATGCATTATCACGAATACAAGGAATTAAGACAAAAAAATAATATTACAAAACAGTCAAACTCAGATCAAGACACAAAGCATTCTGCTGACAGTAGTTTTGAAAATGTAATACAAGAGACCCGTAAACCGTTAAATCAGTTTAAACAACTATTGTTATAAACAACGGGGAGCTATACAAAACATGAGTCACTGGAAGTTTTTGACAAGACAAGACACATAATAGAATATGATTTAGTTGAGAATTTAGTAAGTATATTAAGAAAGAATCTTTCACCTAGCACAACGGTTGGATTTCACTGCAGTTTAGATTTAGGTGGTTAGGGTGCAGGGATAGCTTTATACAGTAATTTTCCTTCTGTTGATAAGCCAATGAAAGGGGCTGGCTTTTAGCTTTAGGTGTGTTCTTTTGGCTTCAATGTGCCGACGCCATGTGGATCTTCTGTCGAGGTGCACTCCTAGATACGTCACTTCGTTTGCTTGCGGGAGTAGAGTGTTGTTTAGCGTGAGCGGCGAGGCAGCTTTGCCTTTTCAGGGTGAACATAACGTGCTTGCATTTTTGTTCGTTCACTTTAAATTGCCAATCTGATAGCCATTTTTCGACATCGACCAAATGAAGAGCTAGCTGCGCAGTTGCTTGCATCGGGCATTTTGAGCGGCTAAGAATAGCTGTGTCATCAACAAATGTGGATGTTGTTAGTCATGTGCTTGTCGGGATGTCTGCTGTGTAGAGGACATATAATGTTGGCCCAAGCACGCTACCTTGAGCAAATCCAGCTCCAATAGTGAAATCGTCAGTTATAGCAGTGTTGCACCTCACAGCAATTTTTCTGTCGTAGAGGTAAGACTTTAAAAGCTTGTGTGTGTTGTAGGTGAGCATTGTCTTGATCTTGTACATAAGACCTTCTCTATCAAACTCTATCAAATGCTTGAGAGACATCTATGAATAGGAACTACAGTACTCTCGTTTTTCCAATGCGTTCCGAATTTCTGATGTTATCCGGTTGACCTGCTTAATTGTTCCGTGCTTTTCACGAAACCCAAATTGATGTGCCGGGATTCTTTCCTGGATTCTTAGGTATGTGTTTATCCGCGTCAGTACGCATTTTTCAAAGAGTTTAGATAAGCATTAAATTAGGCTTATTGGTCTATACGACGTGGGGATTGTGTGGCCTTTTCCCGGCTTTGCTACCACTATTATAATTAACTTTTTCCATCTCATGTTCCATGTTAACGATTTCTTTTGGGCGAAACTCAATGGACTCATGTTGAAGCTTAGGCTCATATGGTAAAGTCGGCAAAGTATACGCGCTAGTGGCAGGATTTGGTTGGAAGACGTCTTTAAAATGGTTAGCAAACGTGCTGACTCTGTCTGCATCGCTGAGCGCCAAGCCCCCTGTGGGATTTCTATAGGCATCACAGTTTCTTTCTGTGAGCTTAGAGTTGGGTGAGATCTCCATAGTGGCTGTTTTGTACTAGATGTTGACAATTGCCCTATGTGGCGGCGTTGGGCATATTCTTCTTCTTGCTGTAAAGCTTTAGTGAGTTGACGTGAGGAATGTCTTAAGCTTTGCCTAACAGATGGCGATCTGTAGAATTGCCACTCTCGACGTAAGCGTCGCTTTTCACAGACGAGCTGTTTGATTTGTATATTTGTCTTCTCTTGGTTGAATTATGTATTTGGAGATTGAAGTGTTGGAGCTCGAGCAGCAGAGACGAGTACAGACTCCAGTGTATTAACAAGGCTGTCTACGTTGGCTTCATCGTTGAGATGGGGACTTAGCTCAATGTGGGAGCTAATATGTATCCTGTACTTAACCCAATTGGTTTTCTATGAAGTCAATTTGAACGAGTGTTCCAAAGTTCTTGAATACCGAAGTAGAACAAATATGACAGGATATCAGATTTTCAGGAATGTTTTTGGTAATCGCAAAGTCTATTAAGTCGGGTAGTGTTTTTGGGTCTGCCGGCCAGTATGTTGGTCTGCCAGAAAAAACATAGTCGAGCTTGTTCTTAGCTTTTATAATTGCATTATAGAGTTGCTTTCCTTTTGGTGTCGCGAGACGAGATCCCCAGTGTGTGTGCTTGACATTCTAGTCTCCTGCTCTCCTGCTCCTAGTGAGTTGAAAAACTGCATAAACTCATCTTCAGCTTTAGTGAAGCGAGGGGGGCAGTATACGGCGGCTAGTGTAAGTTGGTTGCAAGTACTTAGTTGTATATTTATAGATGTGGCCTGTAGGTAGTTTTCTGATAAGAATTCCAGTCCCACCATGTGCCTTACCATCTGGATGATTAGTTCCGTAGAATGAACAGCCTTTTAGTTGAAAATGTTTTTTCTTTGCAAGGTGGGTTTCTAAAAGGAGCATTACGTCGATGTGATTGACGATTAGGAATTAGCTTACTCAAGCTTATGCTGTGAAACGCCGTTAGCGTTCCACGTAGATATCCGTAGGGAAGTCATTACTTGGATTGTTGTGAAACCAGCATTTGAATCAGTAGATTTTGGTTTCGCATTAAATCTTGCATAGTTGTGCGCATAAACGACATAAGCTCCGTAAGGCTTTATTGCAGGCTGCATATCATATCCTCAAAGTTGCTTTTTTGCTGCTCCGACGATTGATGCTGCTGTGCCGTGTTCGGTTCTGATATGCTGATTGCAGAGATCAACTTTTTGGCACAGGGGTAGGCAGCCCTGATTTTAAAGCGCTTGCGAATGTCACATTTTTGTCAAAGTTTTTGGGTCCTAGTGAGGATCTAGCTGCAGTCGAGAAGAAGACTTCAGGGTTTGATCGGGAAGCTTTCAACTGTTTATTTTTTATATGGATTTGACTTTTCAGCTCCTTATACACTGGGAAACCTCTGTAGTTAGCAGTGTGATTGCCACCGCAGTTGCCGCGTTTATTCGAGTTGCAGTCATCTTTGCCCGCTGGGCAGTGTGCGGAGTCATGAAGCTCTCCACAAACTACACACACCGAGCGCAGTTTACAGTATGACCTTGTATGGCCATATTCTTGGCAGTTCGCACATTGTACCGGACTATTGCGTTTGTGCGGTTCCTCAACTGTAATTCGGCGGTGCAGCAGGAACTGAAGATTGTATATGGGGTGCACTTCGTACTTCTTCAGGGGCTTATTTTCTGGTTCGAGCTGAACCTTAAAGAGTGGCTGCGGCTTTCTATCCCTGTTAAGGATATTGAAGACTGTCTTAGCGCTAAATCTTTTCTCTTGTAGCGCCATTGTTATCTCTGCGGGCGTTACGTCGGACTCTATGCCCTTAACTTCTTGGAGGCCTGTTACGTGGGCATATTAGTGCCCGAGTCCTGACAAGGACTTGGGCCGAGGGAGAGGCGTCCGATGTTCAGGCACCATTTGCCGGCATAAGCTACGTCGTATTCGGGTCGTGGGATCTTGGTAAGCCTCTCTCCTCTCCAACATAACGAGAATAAATATTAAAAGTGCCTGGAAAAATAATAATAGTCATCAAGTTCGTCAGTCATCAGTCCACACTGCCCAACAAGCTTAGCTGTCGCTTGATCGCAATACGATCGGGCTGTGTGTTGGCCATATTCCCTCCCCTTCACACATTCGTGTGCCAATGGATCGTCGCGGGCCGCGCAATACGATCCCCTATTGTCAAGGTTGTCCGTCAAAAGTTATGTCATTGTTCTTGACCTACTTCACTCCTCGCGTCAGCACACCCCCTTTGTTAGAGTTCTAGCACACCATGGTTTTGAATTCTTTTTCACATTATAAATTTATTAAATAATATTTATGTCGGCGTGTGCCGGTGTTGAATAACATAATATTGGTTAATTCATATAGGGATTAAATTAATTGACAATTATTGTATTAGCGGAGAGTATCGATTTGACCACCTGTGAAGGTGCACACATCAGCAAAATGCTGACTATTCACGACTACAAACGTCGCTCAGAGGGCTCTTGCAATTATCAAATAACTACAAGGCTGATACTCGCCGCTGCAAAAGTTTATAGTAGTCTATAAAACTGTAGGATACTGCACGAATATTTATATATGTATGTTTATAAGAAAGGAACCGTGTCCCGACAAACTTACCCCCTCTTTAAATCCTGGGCGATGAGATCTCGACGCTCCGGATCCTGGGCTTTGGGAAAATATTATGTTGGATATATATATATAAATATACGTGCACCAAAATACGGCTGTTCTTAAGTATATCAATTCACTTAAACACAAAATATATATATATTATGCTAGAGGCATGCGACTTCTTCAACGGCTGGTGGAGAGATTCGTCCTCTCTAATTGTTTATCATGATTCGCACTTTGTCTATTGATTCGGTTGGTTTAAATATATTTCAATGCATGTTTGAATGCTTGATTTTCACTTGTTATCCAATTGTATTATTTGAGGATATTGGTCCTTGGTTATGCATGAGTTCACTTTAGCTTTGGTTGGCTCGATTAACACATTTATATTGCATCACTACTTACTCCGACGTATGCTATTGGTCGCTACGCTCTGAACGGATGGTTCCTACAGCTGAACAAATTTCAGGAGCATGGAGATCACGGATACTGCGTCCACAAACATCGCAGTATGTCGGATGTCGTCCTTATTGTTGATCTTCTCCACGTTCTTTGATGGCAATAGCGGCGCTGGTTCGACACAAGATTATTTCGAGCTGCAATGGTGTTCTCCTCAAGGACTGTTGGATATGGTGGCTAGTCCTGGTGGCAGAAGACTCCATGGACGACTGCCCCAGGGAAAGTCGCCTTCCCTCGAAGCTGCCGGCTTCCGTCAGCAAGACACCCAAATGGATTCTCCCCCTTTCTCTATTTGTCTAAGCTCTTTTATACCAGACTAGAGCTTTTACTTGGCTGCGGGTACGGATCGGATAAACTAGGTGTTCCCACCTAGAATTACTGTTTCTTGATATCTGCTATCTTGGCAGTCAACGGCCGGCTGTTGCCCTTTGCCAGCTACCGGAGTATGGTTACCAATAGGTCGATAGTGGCCGTTGTTCTGGCCACGCGACACCCGAGAATTGCCGAATTGCATTTTCTTCTGCCTTTACCAGTATGAGTCTGGTTAGTCACATGCACCCCTCCCCCTGGATAAAGATTCGTCGTTGTTTCTCTATGTGAATCTTTCTATGTGGAGGGCGTACGTAACAGGCCCTTGCTGCTTTTTAGCTGATACGTGTGAAAGTTATTTTTATTCTCGGTAAGGTATTTCGATAATACTCTGTAATTGTCTTCAAACTTAATTTGAACTTTTGTTTCTTGAATGTTGCTCCTTACAAGGGGTATTATGTGGAAGTTATCCTTTCCAATGAGCTCGATGATTTTGTTGACAAGAACGTTGCAACTTGTTTCTCGAATATAAATGTGGGACTGGATTGTGATTATACAATACTTTCCAAAGAAGTTAAACGCGATCCCACTTGTTTTATTATATGTATTATATTTATTATAGTTTAGTTTAAATGAGTTCTTGTATTATAAATTGTTTTGATTAAAATGATTAGTCTGCGTCTTTTTATGTTCGTCTTCTCTTTTCACCAAATGCGTCGTATTTTACGTCTTCTCCGTTTGTCTCGCGAATTCTTTCTGCTTTTTTCGTCTTTTAGTTTGGCAGGCTTGCCACGTCGTTTTGTTCTTCATTTATTCTTTACCACCAGCTGCTCTAGGTTGCCAGACCAATCCCACAAATCGGCCATCCTACACTGCATTCGTCTCGAATGCGTCGTCTTCGTCGTCGTCATAAGGAATCCACGGCCTTAGATACTCAGCGCAAGTGCTCGTCTGCCTTGGGCCTTCGCTAAATACTGAGTCTTTGGTTACGTCATAGGTATCATTTAATTTTACCCTTACAATACGGTATGGGCCGGAAATACTTCGGCTTTAACTTTAGGCCTGGACCAAGCTGAGTCCTTTTAATAGCAACTAAGTCGCCGACTCTGTACTTTGATGCTGGTCTTCGTCGTAGGTTATATCTGTAGACGGCACTTTCTAGGTCTTTCTTGTTCGGCGGTCGCAGCAAAAGCTATCTTTATTGTGCATATCTGTACAGGCTTAACCTATATTACAAGAGTTGGGGGTACACAGTATGAGGGAGTGAGACAAGCATAGTGTTTCTTAAGAGTAACAGGGATGTATGTATGTGTTTAATAATAGTGTGACCTAACTTAATGTAGAACAGATGCTTAGGGATATGTATGTGTGTGTGTGTGTGTGTGTGTGTGCTTCTGCTTGCTACAATTCGGCCATCCTGACCAGAAAGCTCCTGATCTCTTAACTATTTGCATTATTAATCCATGGTCGTATATTTGCTACTGCCCAAACTCCCTTATAAGGAAGCCTCGACTGTTGAAAACCTTCAACATCCTCCAAGACATACCTATAATTACGAAGAACCTTTGTCACTCTGTAAGGGCCTTTGAATTTTGGAATTAGTTTTTTGGATACGCATACATGAGAATCGAAGTTTTTGATCATTACTAAATCGTCCGTCTGGTATTCTTTAGCAATCTTTCTCTTAAGGTCTGTGCGTAACTTATTGTATTCTTGCAGCTTCTCGATGCTCTGAGTAGCTTTTTCTCTAATTACTTCTAAATTCCTACTTTCTCTATCTTTATTTAACTCTTCTAATTTCTCTTTTAAGCTATCTATAACTTTTCCTTTTTGAGACGCTCCGAATAAGACTTGACTTGGGTGCTGACTAACTGATCTTTGAATCGTATTATTAAGTGCGTGTTCAACTGTTTCTAAAACTGTATCCCAGAACAATCCCTTGTCTGGATCAGTCAATTTAGCGATCATGGGTCCTATGCTTCTATTAACTCTTTCGACTTGCCCATTAGCCTGCGGCGATCCAGTGGCTATCTTAATGTGTTTCACTTCGTTTTCCTCAAAGAAGTCATGAAATTCTTTAGATGTGAAGCATGTCCCACGGTCTGAAATCACGCATCGCGGCCTACTATACGACCTGAAACAGTCCTTTAATGCTACTATTGCTTCCCTAGACTTTGTAGTTTTTGCCGGATAAAGTCTTACAAATTTTGTAAATGCGTCTATAATCACCAGTACGTGTTTGTTAGCTCTACTCTTGTCTACCGGGCCATAATGGTCTATGTGTATGACATCAAAGGGAATGCTTACTTTGGGGATGCTTTAATTCTGTTTCCTGAAGTTTCTCAGCTATAATTTTAATTTTCTCATCTCTACTTTGACATATAACTAAGTTTTCTTCAAATGAATTAGAATCGATTGACAGTATATGTGTGTTCCTGCTAAGTGCATCGACATGTTGCATACGCTTGCCGGCTCTATGTTCTAAAGTGTAGTCATAATCTTGAAGAAAAAGTGCCCACCTGGCAATTCTTGGGCATAATTCCTTTTTATTTAACGCCAGGGTAAGAGCACTACAATATGTAACTATTTTGAACTGTATTCCTTGAAGATAGATTCTAAAGCGTTGTAACGAGTAAACTACAGCGAGCGTTCCTAATTCAAAACTGTGGTACTTCGCCTCCACATCCGTCGTGCGTTTGGAAAAATAGAATACGGGGTGAAACTTACTATCTTTCTTTTTCTGCATTAAAATTGAACCAAAACCTAGGGCGCTAGCATCGCAATGTAACTCTGTTGGGTCTTTTGGATTGTACAAGGCCAGAATAGGGGCTTCCAAAAGATTTACTTTTAATATTTCAAAACACTCTAACTCTTTCGCACCAAATTCGAACTTTCTGTCCTTTCTTACAAGATCATACAACGGCTTTGCTTTTGTTGAGAAATCTTTGACAAAGCGTCTGAAATAGGAGCACAGTCCAAGAAAACTTTGAACCTCATGCGTTTTTGTCGGTACAGGGAAGTCTTTTACTGCTTGCATACCTTTCGAATCAGGTTTAATACCCTCTCCCGATATTATATATCCTAAATACTTTATTTCTCTTTGAAGGAATTCACACTTGTCTAACCTAAGCTCAAGCTTGTTATCTACCAGTCGTTTAAATATCCCGTTAATATCTCCATATGACTCTTACTATCTTTCGTTGCTATTAAAATATCATCCATATAAATTAAAACCTTATCTTCTTTAACCAAATCGGCAAAGATTTTGTTCACAAATCTTTGAAAAACTGCTGGTGCGTTTCGTAAACCAAACGGCATTCTAAGCCATTCATACTGACCCATAGGTGTTGTAAAAGCGGTATACTTAATTGAATCCTCGTGCATGTGCACGTGAAAGAACCCATTTTTAAGGTCTAACTTGGTAAAAATAGTTTTATCAGACAGTTTATCAATAAGGTCATCTATTAAGGGGGTGGGGTAGTTATCTTTAAGCATGTTTTTGTTGAGAGTTCGGTAATCTACGCACATTCTTAATTCTCCGGACTTTTTCTTAACTAGAACTATAGGTGATGCATACTCAGACTCGCTTACTCGAATAATACCGTTCTTTATGTAATCGTCTAATAAATTCTGAACTTGACTTTTCTCTGCGTATGATAAACGCCTTGGAGGGTAGTTGAACGGTTTAGTTGTATCAAAATTCAGTTTCATTTACCATTTTACTAAGGGGATCTCCGGCCGTGTCGGTTTCGTATAAAACTTATCAAAAATATCTATCAGTTTTTTTCTTAACGTAAACTCACACTTATTGCTAATATTTAACAGGTTGCATTCGGCTGGATCAGGGTATTCAATTGACATAATTTCTGACTCGAAATGATCGCTTGGCAGTACACTTAAATCTTGACTTGACTCTATCATTTTACACGAGTCACTTTGCGTTTCTTTGTAACCACAATAAACCTTTATACTATCATTTAGACAATCATCTTTCTCACAGCTATCAGTAGCACAATCGTTTGCAATCTGACCAACATTTGAGCAATAAATTTTAAAACTACTATCCTTCTCACTATTACTATCATCTGAGCGATCATTTGCAAAGTAACTATCTTTTGAACAAATATCCTGTAAACGATCATCAACCCAACTGTCATTTAAACGATCATCAGCACAACTATCATTTGAACGATCATTAGCAAAACTATCATTTGAACAATCATTAGCAAAACTATCATTTGAACAATCATTAGCAAAACTATCATTTGTACAATCATTTTCCCTAACAATCTTAAAGTTACAAATGTTCACAGGATCTCTTCCCAAAACAGTGCTATATGCCATCGATTTGTTTGCCACAATTAGTAATTCGAAATTAAACTTCACTTTATTCATAATAACAAAACATGACATCTTTCCATGTATATCTAAAGGGCTGTGGTTCAAGCCAAAGTAATGCAAAAAGTTGTTTTCATTAACGTTAATGATGTTACTACTTAGAATGTTTTCCACACAGGATAGCTTCGTAAAACTAATTGGACTCCCAGAATCGATTAGGCATTCTGTAAATAGGCACTGATTAGGCTGTGAATTAAAGTAAATTTTAAACGGTCTCACATATTCATTTTTGGTTGCGTTCTTCTTCTCGTTGCAATGAGATATCAGGTGCTCCAAGCTTCCACAACCGTAGCAAGCGCCGTACGCGCGCTTAGGCTTGCGGCAGTCGGCCGCGAAGTGACCCACGGAGTTACAGTTGAAGCATCTTACAGCGGGTCCGGGCTGATTTCCGGAAACGTCTTTGTGGCGTCCAAATGCGAGAGATGGTTTCCGCAATGTTACTTTGGAGAATGCCTGCAACAGCTGGGCAGACGAATTAAAACAGTGCATGTGTGCCTGTTGCCGTAGAAGAGTATCCGGTATTCCTTCGATGATACTGTCGATTAATTCCTCGTCGTCTATCCGGATGTGTGCAGCCAACAGGGTCTTGTCGTTGAAGTACGTAGCAAAGTCTTCAGCTGGTTGCCACTTTCGCTTCTGGAACTTGCGTCTGGACATTATCTTGCTCTCTTTTGACTGAAAAGCCTCTGCGAGTTGGTCCTGGACTGGCAAGGACAGAAAGTTCTCAGAAGAGTTCAACCAAATTTGAGCGCGGTCTTTCAACTTTGACATAACCAGTATGCGCGTTATGTCTTCACTCAGCTTGTACATTTTTATGATCGCGTTGAGCTGTGCGATCCACGTGTTAACTGGCACTTTGCTGTTAACAGCACCGTCGAAAGGTGGAAGAATTTCCTTAACCATGGTCACCAAAGAATTGTTGTTAAAAATGGCTGTATTAGGCCTGGCAGCCTCTGCAACAATATTCTCCAAATCCGATAGGGTGACATTGGTTTGATTTGGTGTGGAAACATTGTTCTGGATTTCTGGCAAATTGCTCGTCGAAGGTGCGGTCACTCTATTCAATGGCTGACGCCGGGAAACTTCCAATTTGAGAAACTCATTTTCCAATTGGACGACTTCTAAATGGCGCTTCAGAGATTCCAATTGCATGGAAATTTCTGGAACGCACATGTTGTTGTTGGCGGTTTCGTCGTTGTTTTGGGCATCCAGCGATGTAGCCCCGACATCGTCCTGATCGGTTCCTTGAACTGCAGCACTATTTGACCTTTCCTCAGGCCCAGCATCAATGTCGGTCATGTCCTTCGGGTCCAGTACTGGACAATCTCCTCGGGCTTCGGGGGGCACACCATTCAACCGCGCTGCTAGTGTTGCCTTGGTGCCGCTTTTCGGCAACCCAAGTTTTTCCAGCCAACATCGAAGTTCTGATGCTGTGTAGTCGTCTGCAGCGATGGTGTCCATGATTACGCACAATTTTAAATAACTCAAGTAATAGCTTTTGCTTTATTTTGCTCGTAGGCAGAGTTAGGGACGCGAGAAAAAATTTTTCGCGGTAATCTCACTTCTGAAATTGTAGACGGCACTTTTTAGGTCTTTCTTGTTCGGCGGTCGCAGCAAAAGTGATCTTTATTGTGCAGATCTGTACAGGCTTAACCTATATTACAAGAGTTGGGAGTACACAGTATGAGGGAGTGAGACAAGCATAGTGTTTCTTAAGAGTAACAGGGATGTATGTATGTGTTTAATAATAGTGTGACCTAACTTAATGTAGAACAGATGCTTAGGGATATGTATGTGTGTGTGTGTGTGTGTGTGTGTGCTTCTGCTTGCTACATATCTTCTTTTATTTTCCTCCTGGACCTTAAGAATTTGTTGCTTGGCTTGTTTTCGAAGTTCATCCCGATCGTCGTTGAAGAGCTGAATCATTTCTGCATTTAACATTTGCCGGATCTGTGTATCGGCTTTTAGACGCATCTTGGTTCCCGTCAGTAACTCAAAAGGCGTTGTTTTCGTGCTTCTGCAAAATGTTGAGTTGATGACCTGTTGTACGCTGCTGACAAACTTAAACCATTGTCGTGGATCATCTATTGAGAGTTTTGAAAGAACAGCAATTATCGTTGTATTAAGCCTCTCGACCTGACCGTTGGCCCGTGGAAGGCCCGTTGTGATAAGATGATGCTTGATACCTTCGCTGTTGCAGTACAGTTGAAAGTCTTCTGACGTGAACGCAGATCCTCTGTCAGAAATGATGTGACTAGGATTGCCGAAAATTTAGCTTTGCTCGTTAAGTCTCGATACAGCATCTTTGGTAGAGGTCGTCTTGTTCGGATAGAGCCAACAAAATTTGGTGAAACTGTCGATTACTGCTAGTATGTGCTTATACTGTTTGTGAGTAGATTCCAAAGGGACAAGAAAATCGATGTGATACGTCTGCAGCGGCTTTTCGTCTTTGCTGAGTGGATGAAGTTCGCCCTCTTGCTTTCCTTGCTAACGGTTGCTGACAATACAAGGTATGCAGCATCTTATACACTTCAGAATTTTCTCCTCCAGCTTTGGTATGTAGAATTCTTTTCCAATTATCTCTTTACATTTCTTGACAAAGAAGTGACCATGCTCATGTGCCTGTTTAATGATTTCTCGTTGCATACCCGAAGGCACAACTATAAGTTCACAGTCGTCAACTACTTTGTGTAGGAGCCCCGATTTCAAGAAGTAATTGTTATGGGTTGCCTTATCTCCCAGAATGTCTATGATAGCTTTTGGTCGTCTTGAGCCTGAATGTTTTCCATTCTACTGTGCAATGAAGCCTCTGTAATCATCATCATGGGTCCACGGCTCAGGGCGTCCGCGTTGCGAATTCGTGTGCCAGCTCGGTGTTCGACGACGTATTCGAACTCTTGCAACTGGAGGATCCAGCGGGCTATTCGTGAGCACAAGTCTTTTTTTTCTACGGTTTTGGCTAGAGCATTACAATCTGTTGCGAGTCGAAATCGCAAACCCAGTAAGTAGACCCTGAACTTTTTAAAGGCTTCCACTACAGCTAAGACAGCTAACTTCCTTTAAGCATCGGTTGTTTTTTTGCTCATGTAATATACCGGATGCCACTGCTTATCGTCTGGACTCTTTTGTAACAAAACTGCGCCGAAACCGTCGATTGAAGCGTCCGTATGTAGCTCAGTCTCGTGTTGCTGATGGAAATTTTTTAGGACTGGCTTTTGCGTGATGAGAATATTCAGCCTGTTAAACGCATCTAGCTGTTGGTCACCGAATTGAATTTTCGCATCTTGTTTGGTCATATCAGATAGGGGTTTCGCTATCTGCGAAAAATTGGCGATGAACTTGCGAAAATAACCCACCAAGCCAAGGAAACTCTGTAGCTGCTTTAGGTTAGTCGGAATTGGAAACGATGTCACAGCTTGTGTTTTGGATGGAGACGGACTTATTTTCTGATTTTCAATTATGTGGCCCAAGTACTCGATTTTGGTTTTTAGAAAATGACACTTTTTAAAGTTAATTAACAGTCCATATTCTGAGCATCTTTTCAGAACTTCGATGATGTTTTCTACAGCCTCTTTTTCGGTTTTTGCTGGTATTATAATGTCGTCGACTTATGGTATGGTGTAATAGTTTAAACGTGTAGGATTTAATAAAGCCCAAATAATAAAAGTCCAATTCATTTCAGTTAGATATCCATTTGGATGATTTTTATTTGGTTGTATTCGGAGCAGAGCAGACGTTGTTGCCGCTCTGAGCTCAAAAGAGTTTCTTGACAAACTTAATTTACTTAGGAGCTAGGGAGGTCTAAGTCTCATAGCGGCGCTGCCAACAGCGGCAGCGGAGAGACGGCCTATATATTCTAAAGTATATAGCTATGCTCACTTAGTCTGGAGCGCGGAGATATATGTATGTACTTGACTTTGGCTGAGCGGCCGGCGTGTGCAACAGAATGCTGACACTTGCACTTTCTGTGTACGCCGCCGATCGACTCATGTTTCGGCCACTTAGGTTTTTGACCGAGCCTTTGTTTATGTAAACACTGCAACAAAGTGTTACAGTGTGTTTGATTCAAGTACTCTTGGTACAGTAGATATTCAATATAAGTGCATACTACATCTCCCTCCTTTTGAAAAATAACGTAATATAATGGAGGATTTTTCTTTGAGCAAACTTTGAGAAAATTGATGTTATTTATAGTAATAGGATTAAAATTTTTTTTTTATTTTTAATTTGTTTTCTATTTTTTTTTTTGTGTATACTTATTTTAGATATTGTTATTCTATATGCTCTTATATTGTGTATGGCCATACGTTATATATTTATGGTATAAAAATTGATTATGAAATAAAGAGTTTTAATCTATTTTTATGTACTATTTGTTTTTTATTTTTATTATTTATTATAGTTATGTTATCTTTATCTCCTATTTGTTCTACCCTATAAGGACCTGTATATTTCAAATCTAATTTATGTCCTGTTTCATATTTCAATAAAACCTGATCTCCTATTTTTAAATCGAAATCTAAACTAGTTTTGTCGTAACTAATTTTCTGTTTTAACTTATAAGATTCTAGCATTAGTCTAGCTCTCTTAATTGCCTGTTGTAATCTAAATTTGGATTCCTTAGCATAATCTTCTATATTATAAAGGGGTTTTATTTTATCTATGCTACTAAAATGTTTTGGTGGATTTGAAGTTTTACCAAAAACTAGCTCATATGGACAATAGTCATGTGCCATAGATGGGGTTGTATTAAAACAATAGACGAAGTATCGTAGCCATACATCCCAGTCTGTTTTGTCAACTGAGATGTATGAACGAATGAACTCATTGAGTGTTCTGTGGCTTCGCTCCACGGTACCTACAGTCTGGTGGTGGTGTGCAGTTGAAGTTATGTTTTTAATATGTAAGTATTTACATAGATCTTCAATAATTGAATTTTTATATTCTGTTCCCATGTCCTTCATGAACGTTTTTATTGGACCGTACTTTAGAATAAAATCTCCAAATATAGCTTTTGCTACTGTATTTGCACTTTTATTTGGTATAGGTATAGCTACTAGGTATTTAATTAAATCGCAGATGAGTGTTACTGCGTATTCGTTTCCATTATTAGATTTTGGAAGTGGACCAATAGTATCTAAAATTACTATATCAAAAGCTCTTCGTGAAGTTTCGGTTATAGTTAGTGGGGTCTTAGTATGTTTAGTCGTTTTCGACTTTTGGCATTTAGGACATTTCTTTATGTACTCTTTTATGTCTTTGGACATATTTTTCCAGTAACAGTGTCTCTGGACCTTGGCCAAGGTTTTTGTAATGCCTGTATGACCACCTTGTATTGGATCATCATGGAATGCAGACAATATAGCTTCTTTTTTTTATTATTTTTTATTACGGTCACCGGATTGAGTAGCGCTACTCTCCATGATTTCAATATATTATTGCCCATCATTTTAAAATTATCAATTGAAACATGTTCAAAGATATTTTCCCACGGTGCAACTTTGAGTTGGCTGACTCTGTGAATACCGGCCTGCTTTTCAAGCCTTTGAAAGAATTGACCTAAGTCAATGGTTCCATTAGTATACAAATCGCTAACATCATATCTTGCTGTAATTTTCTTTCCGTGCTTAAATAAACACATTTTATTATTTCCATGCAAGGTCACTACTTTACATACTTCATCATTATTAATGACTTCATATACGTTGGGCTTTGAAGCTTTTTCTATAGATTGCTTATGCAATTCTATTTGTTGTTTTCCTGCGCAGGATTTTTGTCTACTTTGGTTTCTGGTAGTGACTTTCAGAATTGTATTGCTTGTTTGTATATTTTTTAAGTCTGTGATGGTTATTCTAGAGAGCGCATCGGCTACATAGTTATCTTTACCCTTTAGATACCGTAAAATTATATTCCTCCAATTCAAGTCTCATTCGTGTTAGCTTGGAACTGGGATTTACCATTGAAAATAAGTAGGTAATTTCTCTATGGTCTGTTTTGACAGTGAAGTGTCTACCATAAATATATGGTCCGAAGTGTGTTATTGCCCAATGAATGGATGCTAATTCTTGTTCTGTAATGCTCTTGTTGCTTTCACCTTTCGTAAAGGATCTTGATGCGTATGCCACTGGAAGCTGTAGTCCATTTTTGATTGAGTTAGGACTGCTCCACAAGCGTATTAGCTAGCATCTGTGATTATGCAAAATTCTTTGCTAAAATCTGGGTATTGCAACAGAGTGGGATTTATTAATGCTGATTTAAGATGTTCGAAGGCGTTTTGACATTGTGTTGTCCATTCGAATTTTACATCTTTCTTACATAATCTTTTTATGTGACGGGAGTATTCAGTCATCATTCTCTATTTTTAAACCGAATGGTAGTCGCGTGAAGCGGTACGAACCATTGTTTGTTGAAAAATATGTTATATCCCGGGAACTTTTCTCCAGTTCAATTTGATGAAAACCTGACATTAAGTCAAGGCATGAGAAATATTTGGCTCTACCTAGTTGATCTAAAATATCATCGATTCTAGGGAGTGGAAACTAACCAGACAAGAGTTTTTTATTAATTTGACGATAGTCAATTACTAATCGCCATTTTTATACCCGTTACTCGTAGAGTAAAAGGGTATACTAGATTCGTCGGAAAGTATGTATGTCCGTCTGTCCGTCTGTCTGTCCGGATGAACGCTGAGATCTCGGAAACTATGAGAGCTAGGCTATTGAGATTTGGCGTACAGATTCCTGAGCTTCTTACGCAGCGCAAGTTTGTTTCAGTAGACTGCCACGCCCACTCTAACGCCCACAAACCGCCCAAAACTGTAACTCCTACAGTTTTAATGCTACATAGAAAATTTTAACTGAAATGTATTGTTCTCATCAATACCTATCGAAAACCGCGAAAACCTGTGACGCCCACAATTTGCATGCTAGATAAAAAATTTTAACTGAAATGTATTGGTGTCGTCAATACCTATCGATTGATCCAAAAACAAATTTGCCACGCCCACTCTAACGCCCATAACGCTTAAATCTGTCTACCGCCGGTAGGTGGCGCATTTTAATCTCGCTTTGCTGCTTGCATATCTCCATTTCCCTTTGAGTAACGGGTATCTGATAGTCAAGGTACTCGACTATAGCGTTCTTCCTTGTTTATTTTCCGAATTTGGAAGTGACTTCTTTGGTACTAACAAAAGTGGGCTATTATAAGGTGATACAGAGGGTTCCACTATTTCATCATTGATGAGTTTTTGGACTTGTTTTTTAATTTCGTCTTGTTGACTATGAGGATTTCTATAATTTTTTATATATACGGGTTCATCATCAATTAATCTCAGCTTTTGTTTATAAAAATTATTCGTAGTGATCGATTCGGTTTCTAGTCCGAACACATCACTATACTGGGTGCATAATGCTGTAAGTTGTTCATTGAATTGAGGCGGGAAGTTTTTTGCAAGTTGGGATAATACAATTTTTTGTCTGTCTTCTAAGTCCGTTTTTAGTATTTCGTAGTTTGAAAGTGGTTCATGATGAATGTTTTTGATATAGACTACTTGATCTGTGTTTGTAGTATTTAGTAATCATATATATGCATTTTAGACTGTTGCTATGGTATTTGCGATATAGATACCATGCTGAATTTCTTGATTCGGAATTAAAACACTGTCTTCTTCTGAATTTATTTCGATTTTTCGGACGACTTGGGATCTTGCTGGCAGAATCAGGGAGTTGTTGCCAGAACTGTATGCTATTGGAACATAAATTGGATGTTTTAGGTTATTTGGTCTTATTATAAGCCAGTCTTCAGACGGCTTGAAGTCTAATTGACAGTTGTATCTTTTGATAAAATCGATTCCTAGTATTCCATCACATGGAATAGCGAATTGCATATTTACGATATGGAAATCATGTGGAATTATATACTTAGAAGTTTGAATTTCAATAGAAGGTAAGCCTTTGGATTTGGTAACTTCCTGACTTATACCCTGTATGTTTATGATGTGATTGTCTTGAATGTTTCGAAAATTATCTGAATTTTCCTTCAATATGGATATTTCCGCACCCGTGTCTAGTAGGAGAACTAATTCTTTTCCTGTTGCTACGTTCATGAAAGTGACAAATGTATGTTATATTGACTGAGATTTAGAGTGTGAATTTTGATGTTGTTTACTGTCGTGTATCTAAAGGTGGTTGGGAGTTTCCCGAATTTGTTTGTGCTACTCTAACATTGTTATTGTGGTTGTTGTTGTTTCCCCCACGGCTGTTTCCGCCGCTGGTGTTTCCACCACGGTTGTTGTTTCTGTAATAATTGTTATTTTGGTTATTGTTATTTCTGTTATAACCATTGTTTTGATTATATCCGTTATTGTGATAATATCTGGTATTGTTATAATTACCTCGATTATTACCTCGTCCGCGGTTTCCGCCGCTCTGCGGGTAATATTTGTAATACAGGACAGTGTTTGGCTGTCCGGTTGCTTCTGTGCAACTGTTTACAAATTTTGATATGGCCTCATTCATTATATTGAAGGTACCAGATTGCATGATAGTTTTTACCTTATCGATTGTGCTATTTTTAGTCATTGCTTTCACTGCATGCCGAGTGGAATAACTTCTGGCTAACTCTAGGGGTAAGCCATCTGTTATAAATGCACCTTCTAAAGATTTGGTCATCTGCTCAACTTCTTGTGTGTACTGGTTGGCAGTTTTATTGCGTTGCTGTAGGTTCATCAGTTTTGCTGACAACACTTCTACAGTTTCGCCTTTGACGTTGTTTTTATACCCGTTACTCGTAGAGTAAAAGGGTATACTAGATTCGTCGGAAAGTATGTAACAGGCAGAAGAAAGCGTTTCCGACCCCTTAAAGTATATATATTCTTGATCAGGATCACTAGCCGAGTCGATCTAGCCATGTCCGTCTGTCCGTCTGTCTGTCCGGATGAACGCTGAGAACTCGGAAACTATGAGAGCTAGGCTATTGAGATTTGGCGTACAGATTCCTGAGCTTCTTACGCAGCGCAAGTTTGTTTCAGTAGACTGCCACGCCCACTTAAACGCCCACAAACCGCGAAAACCTGTGACGCCCGCAATTTGCATGCTAGATAAAAAATTTTAACTGAAATGTATTGGTGTCGTCAATACCTATCGATTGATCCAAAAATAAATTTGCACGCCCACTCTAACGCCCATAACGCTTAAATCTGTCTACCGCCGGTAGGTGGCGCATTTTAATCTCCATTTCCCTTTGAGTAACTGGTATCTGATAGTCGAGGTACTCGACTATAGCGTTCTTCCTTGTTTAATCTGGAAATGACTTCAGCTATGGTTGTTTCATTTCCAATTAGGTTTCTGGCGACACCTTTTAGCTTTGTTTTTATAATGGAAACTGCTAATTGTTCGTGTTCGCCTTTTATTGATTCTATTATTTCTAATGCATCCATAAAACTTGTTAATTTTTCAGCTTTACCATCGAAAACTGGTATAAGCTTGGATGCTGTATTTATAAAATCAATATTAGTTTGTGCCATTTTGATTGGATTTATTTCTACAATGCTGTTGTGAGAATCCGAGTCGGTCAATTCCTGGTCTGATAATTCAGATTGAATAAGGACTGGCGGAATAGTGAGGTTGTTTATATCTTTTTCTTCTATATCGGGATCTTTAGAGATAGGGTCGTCAGCCTCAGCTTGTACTGGTGGATCTGATGATTCTGACTCTTCTCTAGCTTCTATCTTCAAAGGTGTGTTTACGATAGTTGGTACCGAAATTGTTAAGTCGTACCTTTGCTTTATAACTATTAGGTTATCCCGTAATTTGTTTAAATATTTTGATACCTGAGACCAATGGGCTTTTTTTAGCCTGTCTCTCTGATTGTGTATTAGTATACGAGCTGTATTGAAGCGGGTTGCTAATATTTCTACATGCTTGCTCACAGTGTTTTGCTGTGCTGGCCGGGGTCTTGATAGTGACTTAAAGATCTTTCAAAATCAATTTTTATATTATTTAGTTCTTTATATAATTCGTCCCATTCCATTATTTAATTGAATATTTTCTAGATTCTTGAAACCATCAATGAAAGATGTCTCCCAAGTAACTTGTTATCGTTAATAACTGATCTAATTTTTAGGGTCGGAACGGTGCTCAATACTATCGCCTTCTGGATACTTGAGCAATGTATCAAGGGAGAAAAGCCTAAGTTGTACCTATTCTTGTACTCATATTCGAATTCATTGATTAGTAGAGGCTCAGCTCCTTTTTCAATTATTTATAATACCCTGTTCTGAAAGTTGGTTTCCCTATCAAGAGAGATTCTAATACACTCTGTAGTATTCATATTTTATATTTATTATTTTTTTTTTATTTATTTATTTTCATTGTACATTAGATAAGATTATTGGATGAAATAATATCTATATTCAATATATTAATATATGGACATACATATTTATATTAAATGGTTTGCTCTTTTGTGTTTATTTTATTTTGAACATCTTTTTATAATTATTGTTGGCGCTTTATGTATTTATATTTTGTCCAGATCATTAGCCTGTCTTTTATTTATGGCTCTCTTTGATATACATTTGTTATGAAAGATATATGCCTTGTAAAAAATAAATGCGCTTATAATAAAGACAATAATTTATAATAAAATGTTCGTTAAATCCGTATTAATATTTTTGGACTCGATTTTATTTCTTCACTTCTTTTAGGTCTACTAAACCCATTTTGGGTGTTTTTCTGTGAGCTGCTATAGCTAAAGGTGTATAGTTTAATTTATAATTTATTTGCCATTTGGTTTGACTCATGTAGTTAAAAATTTGCCTTATTGGGCCGTGAAATTTTTTTTTGTATAATTTGATAAAAAATTATTTCTAACAATGGGAAAGCCTGCCTAGTTTTTGTATGGTTTTCAGGCCACACGCTAATTGGGCAACTTTAATGTCGCTCAATTTTACATTAGTTTTTTTTATATAATATAAAAAAAATATTCATCGCAGTGCAATGAAAAAAATTATGCAACGCAGTGCATGGTAAAAAAAACTATGCGCTCTATGAAGCGCTGTCGGCTCACTTCTCCTTGGTCTCGCTTTGTTGGCAAGACGTGGCCGGTGCTGGCTGCAAAGGCTGGACTTCCTCGACGATCTTCTTTGTTGGGGCACCGGTGCTGGCTGTACAGGTGTACTCGCAATGGGGCGAGCACAGTGGTACCTCGCAGTCGTTTGGGCACTTCTTTGTAAATTTTGGTATTTCCTTCTTCTATGGTGGAGGTAATTTTACATTAGTTTTAGAGAGACTTTTAATTGCAGGGTAGGTGTGTGTGTGTGTGGCTTGATTTTTTCTTTCACTTATTAAAGTTTTTATATTTACGAATTCGGCATGTAATTTGACCGAATCGTTCCAATTTAATATACTTCCGCTATTTAGTAGCTTCAGTATTTCAGCCCTTCTGGATTTTAGTCTTTTTACCACACCACTGCGTTTAGCACACATCACACTCTACTCACTGCGATATTATTTTTTTTCTGCTGCTAATAAAATCCATCAATTTCTGTCCTGCAGTGATTCCTTTCTAGGTCCTCCAGGACCAGCGTCACGGTGAAATGAAATCGTCTTCAATTTTGTGTCCTGCAGTTTTTCCTTCCTAGGTCCTCCAGGACCATCGTCATGGTCGCCATGTAATAGTTAAAACGTGTAGGATTTTCCATAAAGCCCAAATATTATAAGTCCAATTCATTTCAGTTAGATATCCATTTGGATGATTTTTATTTGGTTGTATTCGGAGCAGAGCAGCCGTTGTTGCCGCTCTTAGCTCAAAAGAGTTTCTTGACAAACTTAATTTACTTAGGAGGAGGTCTAAGTCTCATAGCGGCGCTGCCAACAGCGGCAGCGGAGAGATGGCCTATATATTCTTAAGTATATAGATATGCTCACTTAGTCTGGAGCGCGGAGATATATGTATGTACTTGACTTTGGCTGAGCGGGCGGGCTGTGCAAAAGAATGCTGACACTTGCACTTTCTGTGTACGCCGCCGATCGACTCATGTTTCGCCCACTTAGGCTTTGACCGAGCCTTTGTTTATGTAAACACTGCAACAAAGTGGTACAGTGTGTTTGATTCAAGTACTCTTGGTACAGTAGATATTCAATATAAGTGCATACTACAATGGCTACATCTTTACAAGTCAGGTCTCTGAAGATAGCATTTACATGTCGCTGAAATACGCTCGGCGAATTGGACAGCCCGAAAGGAACCCGAAGAAACTGGAATTGTCCATTGTGTATGACGAAAGACGTATACTTTCGGCTCCCTTCTTCTATACCGACGTGGAAGAATCCGTTTTTTAAATCTATCGAGCTAAAAATACGCGCGTCCTGCAATCTGTCAAGTTCAATGGCTCGATCAAAGGAAGTGGAAAATGGTCTCTGATAATGACTTTATTGATTCGTCTGTAATCGATGCATAAGCGATGAGATCCGTCACGTTTGTTAACAAATACGACTGGGCTGCTGTATTCTGACTCTGAGGTTTCAATTACACCGTCTTTCAGTCACTGGTCGGTTTGTTAATCTATGATGCATCGCTCAGAACACGAAAATCTGCGAGGTCGTGAATGTATCGGCATTAAGAGTCAAACGCATTTGAATGTTTGTGGATTTTGTGCTTACTGCTTGATAGTTTTGGACAACATTGTGTACTACCTCTTTAGCTTTCGCGCTTGCTGCTGGTTCGATGTCCGTTACTATTTTGTTGGAGTCCTCAGAATCAATTTTATAAATCGAACTAATATCTGCCTCGGCACTGGTAGGTTTGGTTACTTCCACGCTCTCACTGGATATTGTCAATTGAGCTTGTTTGCAAAATTCTTCACCAAGAACCATCTCCTTGTCCAGGAATTGCGACTCCACCACCAGAAACTTTGTTACGACATTTTCACCATCAATTGTTATTTTATGTTCAAACGAGCCCGACGGTTTGATCTTGTTTTGGTCTGATTTTCCGAACCCGATGAGATAGATATTACACTCACTTAGCTTTGGCTGGTTTAAATTTATAAACGTGGTATCGGTAACCAAATTGTATTTGCTTCCGGTGTCGATTAGAGCGGTGAATGTAATGTTAATAGCCTCCACTGTTATGCACATAAACGCGTGAGCAGATGACACCTTACACATGTTGGTTGCTTCCACTTTTTCACATAAACCCTTTTCTGGGCATTCTTTTGCGATGTGCCCGAAATGGTTACACTGAAAACACTTTCTTCCTTTCGTTTTGTTTTCGCAATTCGCGGGTGTGTGACCTTTTGCGCCGCAATTGTAACATTTCAGGTCCCTGCTAGCATTTCTGTTGAGCACTGCTTGCTTTTTGTAATCACTTTTTGTCTCCGTATGGTTCGCCTTTAAATACATGACTTGGTTTTTATTCTCACTTTTTGATTTTCCGCGGATTGCTTCGTAGCATTTTAGTTTGTCCTTAAACTCGATCACACTTTTTGCGTTATAGAGCACAAGTTTATTAGCACAGGTATCGTCAATTCCATCGATTACGTATTGGATTAAGGAACTGCTTTCTATATTCCCTCTAGAAGCTAGTTCTTTCATTTGTAAAAAATACTCCTGCAGACTTTCACCTTTTCTCATTTTCCTGTCAGCCATTAATTTGTGTAATTGAGCACTGTTTGTCGCGGTTTTGAACTCGGCTAGTAAGGCTTGCTTTAGTTTCACCCAACTCGTTAATTCGCGCTCACTATTCGCAAACATTTTTGCAAGGCCTTGTAGCGATCGCTTGGCAATAATGAATTTTTTTAATTCGTTCCAAAAGATTATAGTAGCCATGTCCTCAAATTCCTTGACCCACACTTCGACCGACAAATTGTCTTCGCCACTGAACGCTCGGACTGAGTCTTCTATGTCACGAAAGTTCAGAGCGAACCTCGGTATTTCTGACAAACTGCTTGCCGTTTCGCGGTCGTTTTTGGCACAGTTGCTGCTTGGAATGCTTATGGCGTCATCTTCTGCTTTGTTCCCTTCGCTTTCGTCTTCAGATTCATCACCTTCGCTTTCGTCGTTATCGTTCTCATTAAAATTCGCGTCGTTCAGCAAGCAATTTTTTTTCAAGTTGTAAAATATGTGCTTTGTCAGGTCGTCTTTATTATGGGGAAGTTTGAGCAAGTTACAAACTATGGCCAGATCTATATCAGACCAATGGTCAGCGACATAGTTTGCTTTATTGGAATAAAGTCTGTTTGATTCGTTATATTCGTAGCCTTGAAACTCGCGCAATCTTTTTCTATTGTTTCTATCCCCCTCTTCTTCAAAAATGAACTTGTGCAAAAGCAGAATATTTTGCTTCTTTTCGTCCCGAAGCATTGCGCTGATTCCTTAAAAATCTTTCAATTTCGGCATGTTACACTCTCACGTACACTCCCGGATATTCGAAATTACATATGTATGTATTCGCACACGCGTGATTGTATGCTGCGTTTTTTTTATTATCCGGATCGACAAAATTTCTGAATTTTAAGTTTTGCGGAGTGAATTGTTTTTCTGATGAATTTTTCCGCTCTTTGTTTCACTTTCTTTCTCACACTATTCGGTTTTGATGGTTGAGCCCTCAAATTATGTGGGACTGGGTTGTGATTATACTTTCCAAATAAGTTAAACGCGATCCCACAGTTTAGTTTAAATGAGTTTTTGTATTATAAATTGTTTTGATTAAAATGATTAGTCTGCGTCTTTTTATGTTCGTCTTCTCTTTTCACCAAATGCGTCGTATTTTACGTCTTCTCCGTTCGTCTCGCGAATTCTTTCTGCTTTTTCGTCTTTTAGTTTGGCAGGCTTGCCACGTCGTGTTGTTCTTCATTTATTCTTTACCACCAGGTGCTCTAGGTTGCCAGACCAATCCCACATAAATAGGCGGAGGTTTTGGCTTCCTTTTCTTGACTTAAGTAGATTCGGCCTCCTCAACGTCAGAGGCGTCTGCCAAGACTAAGAATTGGTTTGTATTCATGGGCGTTTCTATTGCAGCTAGGCTAGCATTACCACGGGTTATTTTGCGTTGAGAATTTAGGGGACTCAGCTTCCTTTTCATTTGGATGTTGCGATCCATACCAGTCTGCACAGCCGACTTAACATATTCATTGTTTTTGTTCTGTTTTTCGGGCAGGGCAGCGGCAGACGTATTAATATTTGCGCTGCTAGCTTTTCTTTGCAAGGTTGCTGAAGATGTCGTTAAACACGCAGTCGAAACAGTTGCGGTTGCTGTTGTTGTTACAGTTGACGTTGTTAAATAAATTGCGGTGCTAGTTACTGCTGATGAGCGTGGGTCATTGCATACCTGCATTGGAGCACATACAGCGCCCTTCGGCTGCAGAGACATCGAAATCGGTCACTTTGGGGGTAATTGATCGCGCTTGATCAGAGCTGGCCTTAAAAGAGAAGTACGCGTTATTTCTTTGTACTGAGAGCCGTCTCTCGTCTTGCTCACCATGACGGTGTTAGTCGTTTAGACTTATTAATATCGAGGTTAAGTTTATTTGAGTTTTAAGTGCTAAGTTTTATTTTAATTAATTGACCAATAAATATAAACACACTCGCGATTTCATCTCAGAAAGCATATTTTCGCGATGTACTGGATTTACTTAGCCAGTCACTGGACTTTTATGATTTTATTGAATACTTTTTCTCGGAGCCCAATAAATACAAATCTGCATGTGACAACGGTTTTATTTATTAAAAATCTTCAAATATTAAACAGAAAAACAGAAATGAAAAAGAATTTTATGAAGGACAAGTAGTATATGAAAGGAAATATGGGGGAAAAAAACTTAGACTACGGTACAACAAGAAAGGAAGTTAGCTTCGGCAAGCCGAAGTTTGTATACCCGTGCAGTTAAAATTTTTAAATTTATTCGAAATTCCTAAAAAATACAAATAATGATATTTCCAATAGTTAAATATAATATGTCAAAAAACTCCGAAGCTATAATTTGTTTCAAAATATTTTTCTATCAATTTTCCGATTGTTTTTTCCGATTATTCCTATGCGAGCTATAAGATGAAGTTTTCCGTCCCGGCATCGCTGATACCTTATTTATCAATTATTGGCCAACTTAGAAATATTTGATTACTTCTGATCCAGGACAACAAGGATGTTCTTACTTATGAATCAAACAACGATTTATTCCACGCAACTAATTTAAGTTTTTATAAAGAAATTATAAATATATATATATATGTTATATAAAGGGATTCTATTAGGAGGGGACAATGGAAAATTTAGTACGACATAGAAGTAAATCTATTTTTGTTTTTTCACCGTTAATATCATCTAGAAAAAAATACACATGCGGATATATTACGCTAGAGCCATTGCGCAAATACATATTATGAAATGTCTACATTTCAGAAAAAACTCTTTCCTAATTATTGTATTTTAGGTATGGAAAAAACTTGATTTACCTGATAACTAAACGGTAGGAAGTCAATTTGAAAAAATATAAGAGAGAAACATAAAAGCATAGACATTATCCAAGATGGAGCCATTTTAATAATTGGTAACAATTTTGTTGACACTTCCGACTTAAACGGGTCATTCCTAATTACATTTAATGGTACAACCACAATTAATAACGTTTCATATACCAATTTAGATAACAAATTTCTCAACTGTATTACTACGAACCACTTCAAAAACTATGAAATATCCGATTATATTTTAAGAAATAACTCGGAACTATCTTTGGATAATATAAGCATTTTAATTTCAGTCATTAAAATTAATATTATCAAAATATCTGTATCCCTTAATTTATTAATTTTGATTGATATATGTTTGAATTCTTTACCTATTTTTATACCCGTTACTCGTAGAGTAAAAGGGTATACAACTCGTAGATTCGTCGGAAATTAACAGGCAGAAGGAAGCGTTTCCGACCCCATAAAGTATATATACTCTTGATCAGGATCACTAGCCGAGACGATCTAGCCATGTCCGTCTGTCCATATGAACGCAGAGATCTCGGAAACTATAAGAGTTACAATACTGGGATTAGGCATGCAGATTCCTGAGATTCCTGCGGAGCGCATGTTTGTTTCAGAAATGTGCCACGCCTACTCTAACGCCCAGAAACCGCACAAAGCTGGCCAGAACCTATTAAATCTATTAACGAAGAAGAATTTTTAACAGAATTAAGAGATCTTTTTCGAGAAGATGCTGTTTTGCATCCCACTTCGGCCATTGTTATCATGATAATTAAAAAAAGAAGGCCTAGCTTTCGTTTTTGTAGTTCGTGTAGTTTCTCGAAGTTTTGGCGTGTGTGAATGTCAAAAAGTGTAGTACAGTATTCGTTTTTTGATTTAACATTTTTTAATGTTACGCCTAGCATGGTGCTGTTAGCGCGCCGCAGATGGCACACAGATTTCGTTACAGATTTGTAATGATACTAAAACAATGAAGCTTGGGCGTTCTGCTGCAAACATTCTCCCCCGTTGGAAGATTATGGCTTTCAACCTCCTATTGTTCCCGGATGAAGATTTTGGTCAAATGCCACTTCCCACGCTCTTGAAGAAGGGAAAAGTAGGATGCACTCCGCTTCCTCCAGAGTGCTTGCTCATTTGGCCCAATTTTTGACAGCGATTGAGGTGACCTGCGTTTAGATGGGTTAAATCAGGTTCGTCGATTGTTGCATTTGCGTTGCCCCAGACAAAACGGCCAGGCGTAAGATTTCGAAGTCTTTAGGATCCTCTGAAATAAAGTAAAGAATTGAGCATTGTTGAGATTTGACATATGAGGGTTCGAAGTATGTTAAGTGAGAGAGTGGGGAACTCTACTTGGTATTGACGCGATAAAACTGGTATTTTGCTGACTTCACAACAGCCCATAATCCACCAAAGTGTGGAGAATGAGGGGGAATAAAGTCTCTCGAAAATAACTCGCGATGCTCCCTTAGCTCGTTCCGAGCACCCACGAAGTTAGTGGCGTTGTCAGTCCATATTGAATGTGGTCTCGCTCAAAGGCTTATAAATCGTTTCAGTGCTGCGAGAAATTATTATGTTGATAGGTCCTCCACCAATTCCAAATAAACTGCCTTTGTTGCAAAACATATGAAAATGGAAACCTAACTCTCTTCTGGCTCGTGGTTCCTTACTTCTGATTTTGTGTAGAATGAACCGCAAAAGTTGGGCTTAGCTGGACGCTGATTATTGCATAGATGAGGCTTTGGTAGCATAATCGGATGTCTTGCTTCGTACCCTAGGTTTGAGTTCTGGATACGACCAGAAGTTTTTCGGCGTCTATAAATACGGGTGCCTTAAACTAAGCGCCTTGTACTCCTCAGCTTGGCAAATGAATTGCTGTACTTGCAGGGCGATGCCATATCCAGCCGATGAGTTGAGATTAGTGTTTTTGAGCGTTTCTCGGGTAAATCAGATGGATGATGCACAGCTTGTGGCCAACCAGCGCTGCCGGCATGTAAAAAGGAAGGTGGTGGTTCTACAAGCTTATGCGGCTTTCATCCTCTTGACAATATATCCGCAGGGCTCAGCTGCGACCGCACATGATGCCAGATCATTTCCTGTTTTGACTGTTTGATTTGTGCTGCCCTGTTGGAAACCAAGATGTTGAAGTTAAAAGAGGCTTATCGTACCCCAGCAAGAGTGAAGTCGCTCTAGCAGTGATATTTACAGCAAAACTTTATTCCTTTGGCGATGTTTGACATAAGATCGAACAGTAGAATCGCTGCTGGGAGTTCGAGCTATGGGATTGTCAACTTTTCAAAGGTGAGACCCTGAATTTCGATTTGCAACTCAGATTGGACGTATACGCAAGCTCCATATGCAGCCATGCTTGCGTCGCAGAACCCATGTAATTCAATTGTGGCCGGCGGCGTTAGAACGAATAGTGGGAATTTGAGACAAACACTTAAGAGCTGAGAGATTAGCAAATTCCATTCGTAATGCACTGTTTGCGGTAAGGATTCGTCCCAATCCAACTTTTCCTTCCATAGAGCCTTAAGAAATATTTTGAGTTTGGTAACGACGGGTGCGATCAATCCGAGTGTGTCGTACACCCTGGTTATCATGGACAAGATAATCGGATTTGTGATAAATCCATCGGGTAAATTGTGTGTTAAGTTTACCTGCAGATTGTCGGAGCTTGGATCCCAGGCTAGGTTGGTTAGGTAGATAATCCCCGCACTTAGGCCACACTGGGCCCCTTGTGAATTCCATATAATCACTGTACAGATCCTTTTCCCTAGTTTTCCTGGTTTCAATCTTTGCTTGAGGAGGAGCTTACAGGTAGCCATGGGCGGTTGTCTCTTGTCTAGCTCGTCTGCTATGCAGTTGCCCTCAATATTACGGTGTCCAGGCACCCAAATGAGGTTGATTCTTAGATGAGTGGCAATCTCGTTCACAGATTTGCGGCATACGGAGATACTTGCTGAGTTAGTTGTGTAGGAGTCTAGGGCCCTGAGGGCTGCTCGACTGTCCGAAAAGATGTAAATGTCTATGTCGTGATGTTCTGATGCATCCAGGTGGGACATGGCTTCCTGGATTGCCATGACTGCCGCCTGGAAAACACTACAGTGATCAGGTAGGCGAAATCTGACCTTTATGTTCAGTTCGGAGAGAACACTCCCCCGCCTGTTTGCAAGTTAGGCTTGGAGCCATCTGTGTATATATTGACGGCGTTTTTTGATTTGGTGTGGGAGGTTGTTCCAGTCTGTGAGTGTTGGTATAAAAACCTTGTACTTTTTTTCAAAGTATACAGTGGGCGGGACGAAGTCTGTTGTGTGTGGAATTGATTTCTGATTTGTTAGTATAGTACAGTGACCAGTTGGGCCTGTCGTCCAGGCCGTTGCTTCGCGGAGCCTCAGCGCTGTTGTTGATGCCCAGCTTTAAGTAAGCTGGTCCAGTGGTTCAAGGCCGAGGGTTGCATTCAATGGTTCAGTGGCGATGGTGCGGAGCGCTCCACCGATGCAGAGCTCTGCGCTTCTTTTGATCTTGTAAAGGATCTTAAGGTTACAATTTTTTCTAGGGAGGGCCTTTAGACAATTTTTCCGTAGAGAAGAATGGGCCTGACTACTGCAGTGTATAGCCAGTGAACTATTACGGGGGAGAGACTGGAGAATATGGTGGATGAGGTAGCAGTTCGTAGCCCAATTCGACCAATTTGGCCTCCGCTAGGGGGGAAGTGTGAACCGGTGCGGTGTCATGATGGAAGGGCACTTTTTTCTTCGCCAAATGGGGCCGTATTTTCTGCAATTCTGCGGCAAATCGGCCCAATAATTCGGCATAGTACAGCCCTGTGACCGTTTTGCCCTTCTCCAGGTAGTCGATGTAGATCACACCTTGTGAATCCCAAAAAACGGTGGCCATCACCTTTGTGGCCGATGGGTCAGTCTTCGCCTTCTTCGGAGCAGGTTCGCCGGGTGAAGTCCACTGTTTCGACTGTTCATTGGGGTCTGGTGAGTACCAGTGGATCCATGTTTCGTCGACGGTCACGAAACGACGCAGAAACTCCTTCGGATTGCGCATAAACACCGTCAAACACTGCTCTGAAGTGGTGTCACGGTTGCGTTTGTTGTCCGGAATGAGCAAACGCGACACCCATCGCGCCGACAGCTTTCTCATGCCCAAAATTTCATGCAGGATATGACCCACGCGGTCATTTGACATGCCTACTGTCTCAGCTATGTCGCGTATCTTTAATCGGCGGTCTGTCAATACGAGACCGTGGATTTTTGTCACGTTATCCTCCGTGGTAGCCGTTTTCGGGGCACCTGGGCGTGGCTCATCAAAAACCGAAGTGCGCCCACGTTGAAACTCGTTAAACCAATTTATGACGGTCGCCTTCGAAGGAGAAGAGTCACCGTACACAGCATACAAGCGCTCTTTAATTTCGCTGCGCGACTTCCGTTCCAAAAACAAGAATCGAATCACAGACCGATATTGCTCTTTCTCAATTTTTCTAAAATCCGCGGACACGTCCGATTCCACGCGCAGTCAAAACAAAACTACGAGTTCCGATTACGATCGTAAATTTCTCTTGCAAAAGTGACGCCATCGGGCGGTGAGGCTAAGTACTTATCGGACTGCCCTCGTATTACTTTAACGTCCAGCCATCTGGGTGGTATGTGGTTTAGTGCTAGACAGCTGTGGTAGATGACTGTCAGCCAAGGGAGGGTTGTGTTGAGTGTCCATTGTATTCGGTCTGGGAAGAGCCCGTCAGGCCCGGGGGATTTGAAAAGCTTAAGAGAGTTGATAGCCCACTTGATGCGATCAGGGTTTAAGATATTCGCTATGCTCTGATCGTCTGTTTCCCCATGGCTATATGCTGGGGATGAGCTGGTGCGTCCAGCGTCGCTTGCTGGAGTTGTGCCAGGCTGCCTGCCAGTTGTCGACGCTCTGCATCCTGGTACTCCTCTTCACCTCGGTCCTGGTTCTGTGGTCCGCCTGTTCGCCTGCTAGAGCCGCTCGTGTCTCCTTGTCCTCCCGCACCAGTTCACACTGGGGAACTTCACCTGTAATGACGAGCGCTGCGTCGTCCGAGATCGTCCTGAAGGCACTCGCTATTCTTACGGCACACAGGCGGTACGTCAAGTTAACCCCTCGCATGTAGCTGCTAACAGCCGTGGCCTCGGCCCATACCGGAGCAGCGTACAACAACTGCGACTTGACAACGGTTGCGAGGAGCCTACGTCTGTCTGCTTCAGTCCCCTGGTGCACAGCAGGATCCTGCAGGGTGATCCTGTGGTCTCGCTTTCCTTTTTTTCACATGCTCCAAGTGTTCGCGATAGGAGAGGCGGGTGTCCAGCATGACTCCCGGGCACGCTGAGATGAAATCGTTGTCCCTCCGATCTGGATATGCGCCGACTCCACAGCTTTCCTGCTTGATATCAGTACCGCTTCTGATTTGTGTGAGGCCAGCTCTAGGCCCGCCACTGAGTTTGCAGCTCGTTGCTATGACCCTTTCGAAGACCTTGCCTAAAGTGTCCAGCAGGCAGATGGGCCTATAAGAAGATGCTTCTCCCGCTGGTTTCCCTGGCTTCGACAGGAGCAGGAGTTTTTGTCGTTTCCACCTGTCGGGAAGGTCCTTTCCAGCAGGCACGTGTTGTAGAGCGATGCTCCCGCATCCGGGTGGAGGAATTTCAGGGTCTTCACTGCACTGTTCGGGATCAAATCCGACCCAGGTGCCTTCCTGTTCTTTAAGTCTCTTGCCACATTTAATAGTTTCGTCTCCGTGACCGGACATATCAGGCTCCCAACTTGTCGCGACCATCGGGGGATTGAATGGGGTCGACCTTCTGAGAACAGCACTTGGACAATACCTTTCAGGACCCCCGGGACAGAAGGCGACCTATTGCCGGCATTCACACGTTTGACAAACGTCTAATAGGCTCTTCCCCATGGGTCGTTTTTCAGATCGTTGCAGAGCTTGAGGTAGCTTTCATTCTTGCTGTCCCGTATCTCCAGTTTGAGTGCTTTCTTTGCACTTCTAAAGCTCGAGTTGCAGATTGAGAGGTTTGCGGTGCCTCCCGCCCAGACCAGTACACTGGCATGCTTTGGTTACAGGCTTTCGAAGACCTTGCCTAAAGTGTCCAGCAGGCAGATGGGCCTATAAGAAGATGCTTCTCCCGCTGGTTTCCCTGGCTTCGACAGGAGCAGGAGCTTTTGTCGTTTCCACCTGTCGGGAAGGTCCTTTCCAGCAGGCACGTGTTGTAGAGCGATGCTCCCGCATCCGGGTGGAGGAGTTTCAGGGTCTTCACTGCACTGTTCGGGATCAAATCCGACCCAGGTGCCTTCCTGTTCTTCAAGTCTCTTGCCACAGCTAATAGTTTCGTCTCCGTGACCGGACATATCAGGCTCCCAACTTGTCGCGACCATCGGGGGATTGAATGGGGTCGACCTTCTGAAAACAGCACTTGGACAACACCTTTCAGGACCCCGGGACAGAAGGCGACCTATTGCCGGCATTCACACGTTTGACAAACGTCTAATAGGCTCTTCCCCATGGGTCGTTTTTCAGATCATTGCAGAGCTTGAGGTAGCTTTCATTCTTGCTGTCCCGTATCTCCAGTTTGAGTGCCTTCTTTGCACTTCTGAAGCTCGAGTTGCAGATTGAGAGGTTTGCGGTGCCTCTCGCCCAGACCAGTACACTGGCGCTTGGTGCTTCCGATAGGTCTTACGCTGCTGCATGCTTTGGTCACAGGCTTCCTCCAGACTAGCTGCCAACTGGTTCGCTGCTTCATCTGCCGAGCCCAACTCAGAGACAGCCAAGTTTCCAGTGCACTGACAAAGGTCTGTGGCCTAACGGCGTCCTTGCGGTAGGCTTTTCATGATCCGGTCGTCGACTGACTTTGGCACGGTGGACCGCCAACTGTCAGCTGAATGGTCTCATGGTCGCTGGCCGTGAACACCTCGCCTATCCTCCAGCGAGTGCTACGGGCTAAGGAACTGTTCGCGAACGATATGTCGATGATTGAACTGGCCCCAGCACTATTGAAGGTGTGCTGGGAGCCCACGTTCAACAGGACGATGTCCAGCGACGCAATAGCTTCAAGGATGGTGCGTCCCCTGGCGTTGATATAGAAGAAGTCCCAGTCCTCGGCCCAGGTATTAAAGTCGCCTCCGATCACCACGTTGCTTCGTCCTCTCAGATCGCTGCTCAGCTCGTCCAGGATCCTGCTAAGGTTCGTCAGTGATAGACTGGGGGCCAGGTAGCAGCTGTACCCCTTTGCTGCCATCGTATCCCGCATGAGGGCCGCTTTGCCTGTGCGATCCGTGACCCAATAGTAACTGCTTTCCACTCTGTAGGGCTCACTGAGTATCGCCACTACAGAACCTGCTTCAGAAGGTAGTGATTTAGGTTCAGCTGGATAACTGCATGTCGATCGAGGTTTCCCTGTCCCTCTGATTGAGGCTGAGCAGTATGTGGTCTCCTTCTTTCCTGCCGTAGAGCAGATGAAGCATGAAGGCTCCTTGCTGCACTTGGCTGCCTTGTGCCCTTGCTCACCACATTTTATGCAGAAAACGCTCCAATCCACTAGCCTCTTTCATTTCACTGCAATATGCCCGGGTTCCAACCATTTGAAGCATCTTGGGGGGACTGCTCTTTTCCGGATTCTGCAGATCCAATCCTATCCGCACAACGCCACGATGAAGGACGGCTTTCTTCGTGGCAATGGAGTCGATGTTTCTTATTTCCAATACGAACAGGTTAGTCTCATCTGACATGACTCGCACAGACGCTGCGTCGCCTAGCAGCCTTGCGATGCTCTCCTTCATGGCTTCTGCGCTTTCTGCGCTGTCTTTGCCCACATCGAGCCCACAGCTTCTCAAGTCCGACCACTGTTTGTCGCCCATTGGAGTCACCATGGCTAGCACCTCGCTGTATAATTTCCCGCTCGCCTTAACAACGACCGCATCGCGTCTAGTGCGACGCGTGGCCCTCGGTTTTTTCTTGACCACCTCCAACCCGGCGACCCGAATTATGGGGCTCCCGATCTTACTGGCTCCAGCGTGCGTCGCCTCGCTTTCTTGTGGCCCTTTTTGGGGTTCCTACGGGTGCTGCTGGGAGCTTTGGCGCTTTTCTGCTGCTGATTTGGGCGCGTGGATGGTGGGTCCAGTTGAGCTGCGGATCCTTTAGCCACAGGGACCTGGCTTATCCTTCGCCGTGACTCCGTTTGCACTGCAGTCTCTTTTCTCCAGACAGGCGTTGTCTGCTGTTCCTTGTCGACGCTCTGCAAGCTTCGAGTGCATTTCGAGCACACGATTGCAGCTTCTTGGCCAATCTCCCTTATGCTGTCGTCCTTGCCGCCCTCTCTTTTCACCTCTAGGATGCTCGTGTGAAGCGCCTTCATGCGCACGAACTTCTCCCCAGCTTCAAGAGATATTCCAGGCAGGTTGACCCATGGGAGGCCTCCCTTTGGTAGGCGTTGTCCTCTGCGAGTATACTGGGCTTGCAGGATCACGCGTCGCGAGGTTTCCTTAACCTCCTCAGTGTCTGCGATCAGCTCCACAATTTGGGTTGACGAAGATGCCGGCGAGTGGGCGAGCTTGCTGCCCCTCCTAAATGCCGCTGCAACTCCATCGGTCCCCTCTTCCCTCGGATGGCGGGGAGATCTTGCCACCACTGATCTGCGGGTGGCAACTTGTTGATGCTGTGCGCGTGAGAGAGGCTTTCGTGGTGAAAGACTCTCACTCGATGGGCGCGGGAGAGGATCCCCCTGGCTGGCGAACCGACAGCAGCCTCACCAGTTCAAGACTGCGATACGTTCGAAACCCTCCCGGATCAGTGCCCTGGTACGTATTTAGGTAACGACCGTCGCTACACTGACTTTAATCGAGTCAACTTCCGAGCACTCTCAACTATGCAACCGCACGCAGCAATCGCAGTGGGTGTTGGGCTAGAATGATGCTATGGTTTGTTATGTGAGTGCCTTTAGCTCCAGTCTGGCAGTGGTGAGGTTGTGGAATTAGATAAGCGTTTATGTGTGTTTTAGTAAGAATGCAGGTCCCGGTTTAACCATTATCCTTGGTGTAAAAAAGCTTGTATTGGGCGGTTGATAAGCCAAAGATGTTGTTTGTATTTTGCCTGTTGCCAGGCGGGTGAGAAGGGAAGCAGATGCAGATTAATCTGTAGAAACTGCACCACCTTTAGGGCTGTCGGGATGTTCATGGCCTCGCAAACGGTCAGCTTGGCCACGGGGTAGACCTCGCCAACCTTGGTGATGGCAGACTTGCAAAGCGCTGCCGATCTTTCGGCCTTACAGGAGATCGGCTTCAGGGTACCCTGGATCACACCGCATCTGTGCAATCGGGTGGCAAACCTGGGTTTTCGCAATTTCAACGCCACTGTCGCAAGTGCCCGTCTAACCAGACCGGTTTCTTGGGATCCTGCCGCCTTCATCGTTCTGGTCGATGACGCCAATAAACTTCCGATCCTTTACAGCTTCAGCAGAGGATCTAGACCATGTGCCACGGTTGTTTTCTTTTTGTCCTTCTTGCTCGCTGGTTGCACTACTTCCGGAGGCATCCAGAAGAATCATAGCGAAATCTCCAGCACCCGTGGGCTACCTAATAATTAATGCTGACACCTGGACGGAAAACAGCCAGCAAGCCCTTGAACTCCTGTTATACACCCTTTTCCCTAAAAATATCCAAACAGTAGTGGGCCTCTACATATAGAAACTCAAGTGGGCTATCAACTATCTTAATCCCTTCGAATCCCCTTGGCCTGTCGGGTTTTTTCCACCCCAACCACAATGGACACTCAACACAACCCTCTTTTGGCTGACAGTCATATTCCACAGCTGCCTAGCACTAAACCACATACCACCCAGATGGCTGGACGTTAAAGTAATATTTATACCGAAGGCCGGCAAACCCTCCCACATCACCCCGATGGCTGGGTGTACTCTCACCTCTTCTATGGGTTATAGTGGTCAACTACCTACTAGCACTTCTAGAGGAAGCGGACACTAAAGTGGTAGCCTAAGCGGACGACGTGGTTATCCTACTATAAGGATGGAGTCAGCCCTATCCTATTCTATTTACAACTAGTTCTATTAACAAGAGAGTACAAGATACCAAGTCTAACTCTCCCAAAACTACACCAAACGCGCCTAAACCTTAGCAACCAGGCAGAGAACTTAGGTGTCATCCTTGATAAAAAAACTCAACTGGACAGATAACATCACAAACCGCACACAAACGGCCATAGCACTCTTCGCATGCAAAAAAGCTATAGGGAGAAAGTGGGGTCTCTCCCCCGCATTAGTTTACTGCCTGTACTTTGCAATAGTCAGGCCCATTCTTCTCTACGGAAAAATTGTCTGGTGACTTTTCCTAGAAAATAATTATAATCTTAAGATTCTGCACAAGATGCAAAGAAGAGCAGAGCTCTGCATCAGTGGGGCTCTTCGCACCACCGCCGCTGAAGCATTGAATACAATCCTCGACCTTGAGCCACTGGACCTGCTTGCTAAAAGCTGGACATCTGCAACAGCGCTTAGGCTCCGCGAAGCAACATCGTGGACGACAGGCCCAACTGGTCACTCTATGGTACTAACAAATCAGAAATGCATTCCACACACAACAGACTACGTCCCACCTATAGTCAACTTCGAAAAAAGTACAAGGAACAAGGAACACAGACTGGAACAACCTCCCACACCAAATCAAAAAACGCCGTCAATATATAAACAGATGGCTTCAAGCTTAACTTGCAAAAAGGCGGGAAAGTATTCTCTCCTAAACTGAACATAAAAGTGAGATTTCGCCTACCAGATCACTGTAGTGTTTTTCATGTCATGGCAATCCAGGAAGCCATGTCCATCCTGGATACACTTGAGAACATCTCGACACAGACATTTACATCTTTTCGGACAGTCAAGCAGCCCTCAGGGCCCTAGACTCCTATGCAAATCTCTGAACGAGATGGCCACTCATCTAAGAATCAACCTCATGTGGGTGCCTGGACACCGTTATATTGTGGGTAACTCCACAGCAGACGAGCCAGCAAAACAAGGGACAACCGCCGATATCCTTCGCGATTAGGACACGCTGGTTATGCCCATGGCCTGCAAGCTCCGCCTCAAGCAAATATTGTACACCCTCTCCAACAACCGATGGAACATAATCTCAACATGCCACTTTTCCAGGCTCCTACCTAATCTTACCTATTATAATTTAGTTTAAGTCATGGAGAATTTTATAAATTTTTAGGAAAGCAAAACAATTTTCATTTCAGTTCAATACAAGAGGCGTTAGTCGTGAAATACAGTGACCATGTCGGGCGTGCAGAGCCCGACAAAAGCCACCATCTTGAAACCGCCATTTTGTTTTTATAAAAATGATAATTATTCTCGAATTGTATAATAAAAGAGACAGTTAATGCTCAAAACCGGATATTCGGGAAAAACCAGGAAATTTCAAAACTATGTTCTCATTTCGATAAAATGAAAGCAAAAGGAAGCTAACTAACTAACTGTTTGTGCCTAACCGAAGTAGACACTTCCGGGTCACACCGTGGGACAAGAGGGTAATGAGCACTTGTCGCTGGCACGGGGACGCTTTGATGGCAGGACGATCGCGTCGCGGCAATGGTAACGATGGTTACTGGGATGCCGGACCACAGGCGATGCTGGAGCTGCGCTGAGGGTGAGCTAACGTGGTTAGCTGCTAGTTGAGATAGTGTATTACGAGCCCTATTCCCAGTTGTAGGAAGTAGAACCGCGGAGTTAAGAGGTGTGTTGATAACTGTTTTATTCTTCATTTGGAACATGTTTATATACTACTTGGAACACGGAAGTTTAGTGTAATGATTAGTGAAGTAAGCTATATTCTAAAGTAGATCAGGGAATAATGATTATGGTAGCAGTTTGCGTAGTTGGCTTTGCGTAGTTGGCTGACACTGCAAAATGTGCTGACTTCATTGGCCGGTCAGTGTGCCGTTGAGTCGGTGAGACGGTGAGTTAGTGAGACATATAATATGCTGATCAGCCATTCTCATATGCAGTGGGTGCTACTGAGCGCCTGGTACTGTTCCCAACTTGGCTACTTCTTGATTTGTTGGGTGTGGTCATGTTGAGTACCTTTGGGTACGAACATTCTCCCCCCCATTGAGGGGTACCCTCAATTAGGTCGTGATGTCGGTCAGCCCTTGACCGAATTGTATCGGAAGAACCTAACAAATCATTGACCAAGGTGGATCTTTCCTTCAACTGCGGTTTGTGATTCAGGTCCTTCACATCTTCTTGATGCTGCTTAACACTCCCCTTTGCGATAAAATTGACATTACCGTGGGGACTGAAATTGTGCTCTCGTAGAACTTGATCATTTGGCACGTCTATGGTATGTGGACATTCTGCAATAAAACTAAGATATTTCTTGGTTAGGTTTGGACATGTTGAACCAAAGTCAGCCTTCTTGTAGGTTTTAGATTGATGAGAAGTCGGTTCTATATTCATCGGATTTTTATCTTTTGTTGGCTCATAAGCAGCGTTCGGTCCTGCAAAATCACCTCTGCCTTCTACCAGAATAGGGTTGATTTCCGTATCAGATGAGGTTTCTTTATTGAGATAACCTATGATTACATAACCAAGCCTAGTGCCTTGTGCCAAAGGTTTATTAGGTCCTAGTTCAAGAAGTTCACCGGTTATTACACGAGAATACACCTCAGACCCTAAGGTTAGGTCAATGGGTCCAGGTTGCCGAAAGTCAGGATCTGCTAATGGCAGTCCCTCGGGAATATTAAGATCGGTTGTAATCGGTACTGACGGTTGGTCTGTAATGACTGTGGGCATAATAAATACCTCTAATAGTTTTTCAAACCCTGATGTACATGATGAGAGCTTTAGTGTTGATCTAATTGCTGTTGATATCTTTCCTCCGATTCCAGATATTTCAATCGATGACCTTTCTTTAAGAGATAGCAGATCTGCCATTCTCCTTGAGATAAGATTCACCTGTGATCCACCATCTATTACAGCGCGACATGTTTGTAATTGACCGTTTGGCCCTTGTAATGAGACCTTGGCGGTCGCGAGCATGGTATATCCTCCTACGTGGTCGTAGCCTGCAATGGTTACTGCGCCGGCCACTGGATTGCTAGTCGGTCCTTTGTGTAACAGTGAATGATGCCGTTGCTGGCAGACTCGACAATTGGTCGGTGATCCACAGTTTTCAACCATATGAGCTGTAGAGAAACAATTTGTGCATGCTCCTATTTGAATAATGGCTTGGCGCCGTGTTTTGGGGTCCATTTCCTGGAAACGGCTACATGCTCTAAGATTATGTGGTCCTAGGTGACAAATCTTACAGCTCTCTTCGTTGTAAACTGACTGATGGCGTAGTGTTGCTGTAGGTTGAGCGCTTATCGTCTCCAGCATGCAAGCGCGCCGTTCAATAAACGTTAGTACACTTTTTAACGTTGGAATTTCCGTTGGTGCATCCGCTGAATTTTCCAGAGCAGCTAGAGACTGCTGGTCTAGTTTCCTTCTGATAATAAAACACAGGAGTGGATCCCAGGATTTTGTGCTCACATCGAGGTTTTTAAGAGTACTCATTGAGTTTTTGATAGTGTCATGTAAGGCCCTTAGTTGGCGCGAACAGCCGTCTATAGGCTTATAGTCAACCATTTTTGCTATGGCGGCGAATACTAGTATTTTTCCGTTCTGGTACCTGGCCTTTAAACGCAACCAGGTGTCGTCATAGCCACCCTGTGAGAAGGCTGTGTCTGTCAAGACGTTTCTCGCTTCACCACGAAGCGAACTCTGTAGAATATGTAGTTTTTGACTGGCCGAATATGGTTTATTATGTACCAATTCCACAAAGAGATCATGGAACCGTGGCCAGTCTAGATACTCGCCGTTGAACTCCGGAATGCTAATTGGCGGAAGTGCCAAGTTTAGGCTCATTGGCGCGTCGTTTTCCCGAAGCAGGTTCATTTCGTATTCCTCGTATAATGTGTGGAATTGAGCTAGCTCTGCTTCTGCCAGGGCTGCGGCCCCAGGTGTGCTGTCCAATTCGTCGTGGGCCTGCCTCAGTAACGCCCAATGCAGATCCAGGTGCCTTTGTAGGGCTGGGGTAACGGTTGGGGCGTTCGAGGCTAATGTTAATGATGACTCCAATTCGTTGCATCTTCTCTGCAACTGTCGGATCACCGTGTCAATTGCGGAATCTCCTTTGACTTGATCTCTTGTTGTGATCTTGATGTTGGCCGACGTTCGTCTCGGGGCCTTTGGAAGCCCGCTTCCAGTCGGCATGTTGTCCAGAAAGATATTCTGATATTTTTCGACCAGCTCCTTAAGTGCTACTAATCGTGAAGAGTACTCACTTCCAGTGGGTAATGCCGCTTGCTGGACTTCTTCATCTAGGTCGCAAAACTGCTGCCAGAGATCGTTTAACTGATTTAGCTTACCGGAATAATAGCCGTCTCGGTGGCGTCGGTCGGCAGAATCCTTGCCATAATTCTTAATGAGCTGTTGGATTTTCCCTTGCAGCTCGTTTTGGGTGTCTAGTAATCGATTGTGTAAATCGATTCTTGTGTGACTTGTTTCCTCAATGAATGAAGTAGACATATTGTGTGTCTTGGAAACAAAGAATCTTGTGAAGCTGGATGAAGCTGAGTGTCCTGTGAAGCTGGATGAAGCTGAAGTTCCTGTGACGCTGGAAGAAGAAGCGTATCCTGTGAAGCTGGATGAAGCTGAAGTTCCTGTGACGCTGGAAGACGAAGCGTATCCTGTGAAGCTGGATTAAGCTGAAGTTCCTGTGACGCTGGAAGAAGAAGCGTATCCTGTGAAGCTGGATGAAGCTGAGTATCCTGTGAAGCTGGATGAAGCTGAGTATCCTGTGAAGCTGGATGAAGCTGAAGTTCCTGTGACGCTGGAAGAAGAAGCGTATCCTGTGAAGCTGGATGAAGCTGAAGTTCCTGTGACGCTGGAAGACGAAGCGTATCCTGTGAAGCTGGATTAAGCTGAAGTTCCTGTGACGCTGGAAGAAGAAGCGTATCCTGTGAAGCTGGATTAAGCTGAAGTTCCTGTGACGCTGGAAGAAGAAGCGTATCCTGTGAAGCTGGATTAAGCTGAAGTTCCTGTGACGCTGGAAGACGAAGCGTATCCTGTGAAGCTGGATGAAGCTGAAGTTCCTGTGACGCTGGAAGAAGAAGCGTATCCTGTGAAGCTGGATTAAGCTGAAGTTCCTGTGACGCTGGAAGAAGAAGCGAATCCTGTAAAGCTGGATTAAGCTGAAGTTCCTGTGACGCTGGAAGAAGAAGCGTATCCTGTGAAGCTGGATTAAGCTGAAGTTCCTGTGACGCTGGAAGACGAAGCGTATCCTGTGAAGCTGGATTAAGCTGAAGTTCCTGTGACGCTGGAAGAAGAAGCGTATCCTATGAAGCTGGATAAAGCTGTGAGTCCTTTAGTGGGAAGGGGGTTGCTTGAGTGTGATCCTTTGTTGTTAAAGGATCACGTCGGGGTCACCAATGTTTGTGCCTAACCGAAGTAGACACTTCCGGGTCACACCGTGGGACAAGAGGGTAATGAGCACTTGTCGCTGGCACGGGGACGCTTTGATGGCAGGACGATCGCGTCGCGGCAATGGTAACGATGGTTACTGGGATGCCGGACCACAGGCGATGCTGGAGCTGCGCTGAGGGTGAGCTAACGTGGTTAGCTGCTAGTTGAGATAGTGTATTACGAGCCCTATTCCCAGTTGTAGGAAGTAGAACCGCGGAGTTAAGAGGTGTGTTGATAACTGTTTTATTCTTCATTTGGAACATGTTTATATACTACTTGGAACACGGAAGTTTAGTGTAATGATTAGTGAAGTAAGCTATATTCTAAAGTAGATCAGGGAATAATGATTATGGTAGCAGTTTGCGTAGTTGGCTTTGCGTAGTTGGCTGACACTGCAAAATGTGCTGACTTCATTGGCCGGTCAGTGTGCCGTTGAGTCGGTGAGACGGTGAGTTAGTGAGACATATAATATGCTGATCAGCCATTCTCATATGCAGTGGGTGCTACTGAGCGCCTGGTACTGTTCCCAACTTGGCTACTTCTTGATTTGTTGGGTGTGGTCATGTTGAGTACCTTTGGGTACGAACACTAACTAACTAAAGAAATAAAGAAAGAGCGGAAATTTGATTTTCGTCATTGTCAAGGGTAAATTATTTGTGCGTCTCGCCTTCAACACTGGACCGCTAATCGTGCTACAGTGAACAACAGTTAAGATGACCATCGATGCTGACAACTTGCAAATGGCAGGCAAGCAAGAGGTGGGAACGGTTGATGCTGACTTCTACATGGTCAAGCGCGCATCTAGTCAGCGACAACTAAAGGCAAAGGGCGAACATTTCAGCACCGACGACATGAGAGCCTATGATGAAGACGACTTCGAATAGACACAGTAGAGAAAATGAAGGATGATTTTGAAATGTAGCAACATATGCTCGAAAGAGTGGAACTGCTCGAGCTCTCGTCGGATTACGTTCCGAGTTTGCCATTTCCTATTGAAAGGCAAATTCTTCGCTAACTCGCTATATGGATACCTTTACAAGGGCACATATCGCAGACGTTAACTTAACAGCAATTCGTCCTTACCAAGACAGCACCAGCTTTCTCTCCCAGTTAAACAGTCGCAAGTCTCGACTACTGGAATTTCACTTGTCCAGGTTTGACGGCAACTACGAGGATTGTCCAGATTTCTTTACCATGTACAACAGTGTCGTAGGTAACATTGAGGACTTGAACAAGGTAGAGAAATTTCAGCACTTACATGCATGCTTGGATGGCGCAACTCTCAACACAATCAAATCATTGGAGCCTGCCGATGCCAACTACGACAAAGCATTGGAGTTACCCACAAATCTATCTTTGGACTGGAAAATGTTGTAAGGGGATCTTCAGAAGCTATGCGTGGGCTAAGTGACAAAATCAACTCGCATCTTCGGGCACTTAGCACCATGTCAGCCATCGCTCAACTGGCCGATGGATTACTTATTAACATTATCTCACGCAAGCTCGACCATAACACTCAGAAAAGATGGAAGGAAGCCCTGCCATCTGACAGGCTAACAAGCTGGGCTGATATGTCAGCCTTTCTAAAAAGGATATGTCGCATGCTGGAAAATCTCAATAGCGCTACGGTACCAGCACCGACCCGAAGCTCCCATAGGTCCAATCGAAGGTCTTTCATTGTCACATTTAGCATTAAGTAGCATTTTTGAACTTTTTGAGATTCTAGTGAGCACCATATTGTGAAGTGCCCATTATTCATAAATCTGTTTCCAAGCTTGCGTCACAGGGAAGCCAAGCACTTAAAGCTGTGCCTAAATTGTCTCCGGAAAGGTCATGGCTTGCAGCAATGTCGCTGAGGGCATTGCAGGCACTGTCAAAAAAGAACAACTCGCCATTGCACTTAGCCCCTATAGCGGCTATAGCTTGCAATAGCACCCCAGCCAAGTAGCCAGCCAAGGCCCAGCCTTTATAAATGCCTTTATAGTCCTCTCTCGTCATCACCTTGCCTGAGCACAGTTCTGAATCGTCGTTAACCAACCCTTAGAGTACGTTTTGCTTCCTACTGCAATTACTTACGAAAGAAGCCACGCAGGCATATGTATACCATGCCGTGCTCTTTTGAATTCTGGATCACAGCTTAATTTAATCACCACCCGTCTGGATAACCAGCTCCAGGTCAAGGTTCATCGTGTAGCCGACAGCTGACATCGCTGTTCAGTCCCGCGACAACGGATTCACCACATCCTTTTCAGCAGTTATAACTCGGTCGATAACTGACTACCAACCGAACCTTGTCTTTTCATTGCTTGGAGCCAGTCTATTTTTAGACCTTATTTGTGAAGGCCAAATTCGAGAGGCAGATAATTTACCAATACTTCAGAAGACTAAAATAGGTTGGGTGGCTTCGGGTGGATTCAATCGTTCGCAACGGGTATTCAGCTATATTAGCACTTTGTAAAGTCCCTAATTTTGAGAAAGACTCCTTATCAGAAATTGTTAACAGATTGTGGGAAATAGACAACTCCTGCGCGAATCTCCCACTTTATCCGCTGATGACGAATTAAGCGAGCAACATTTTTTTCGGGGCTACTCTAGACTTCAGTCTAGACTTCGTCTCCTAAGAGTTGCTTTTGCAGCGATATTCGTAAGGTGTAAGATGTAAGATGTAAGATGTAGCGCCGGACAGTAAGCGGGTATCTACGCCGTAGCAGTACCGATGTCGCGCTTGTGCTGCCGCCTCCGACAAATAGCTCACCCCCCTCCTCACACCCTATACCTACCTCTTCCCAATCCTCCCGACATTAATCTCACCCCGGGCTGGACTAAGGTGTGACTCGTACGGTGCCGAGAGTCAATCTGGCTGGGAGCCCGAGTCAACAAATAACTATGTCTCGAACGGTGGGATCAGGCAAGTGGCGACCGCCTTTTTTAAGTCAGCCTTACCCGGGTACAGCGGATTTCTGCCCGGGTGGACCTGTCCTTTCTCCGCAGCCCGTGGGAATTACTATGGAGAATTCAAAGTCATACAACAAATTAAATCTTTAGTCAGACACTCATAAAAAGTCGGAAGTCGCAACCAGCGTCGACCAGAAGAGCAAGAGTACCGTTTCTACTCCAGGCGACTTCAACACCTGTCAAGGCCAGCGAACAGCGCAGCCGAGTAGCCACAAAACCCCACAATGACCAGCCCAATCCTTCCACCTGCGTAGGAGCGGCTAACCAGCAAATCCAACCTGAGGGGCGTGCCAAGGTTGATCTTGTGCTAAGCACCAGGGTCAAGGAGTTCAAGAGGAGACCACCTAACCAGGCAGGACCTCTGGAACGGAATAAGGCGTACTGCATTCTCAAACGTCTGGAAACCAACCCCGTACGAGAGGATCAGGCGTCTGCGGAGGATTACCAAGGAGACATAGCCTGACAAAGGCGGTAACTCCAGACTTCGACATCGCTCTGACTATAAGCAAAAGCAACAAGCGAGAGAGGTCGATGGAAGTAGCGCAACCAGCGACCAAGAAGGACAAGACAACCAAACGCGGCAAATGGTCTAAAGGATCGGAAGATTATTGGCTTCATCGACCAAAATGATGAAGGCGGCAGGATCCCAAGAAACCAGTGCGGTCTGGTTAGACGGGCACTTGTGATAGTGGCGTTGAAAGTTCTGGACAGATGCGGGGTGGTACCAAAGAAACGTGGAGCTGATTGCCTGTGAGGACGAAAGATCGGCAGCCCTTTACAAGGCTGCGAGATCTACCACGGCCAAGCTGACTGTTTGCGGAACTGCGGACATCCCGTCCCGACCGAGATCAAGGGTGTGGCTGCCGTCTGAACTCTCTGAGCCAGGTGCTTCTCATAGCCTCTTGACAAGGTTCAATTAAAGCACATCACAATGAACGTTGTGATCTTCCTTAACCAGGCAAGCTTGGAACCCTCGCAGCGCAACAGAATCGGCTCCGCATCTATGATACGGACAAACCCCCGAGTGATGACGAGATGGAACACAAGGATTCCAACCATACAAGGTACGTGTCACCGAAAGCATGAAGCAGGTGTGTAGGGGCGACCGTGGCGCACTGTTCTCCATAACCTAGTGGAGGAAGTGGAGGGTACCCAGCCCGATCTCAACCCTAAAGATGGTGCAGTTACTACAAATTAATCTACGTACATCGCAGCAAGGCAGCATCTGCTGCCCTCCTCTCCCTCCTGGCAACAGGCAAAATAGACGTAGTCCTCATCCAAGAGCTATGGATTGTTGGTTACAACATCTGTGGCTTATCAATCCCCATATACAAGCTATTATACACCAAAGGTAAGGGTATTACCAGGACCTGCATTCTTACTAAATCAGTGTAGCGACCTTACCAGAGTCAGACTGGAACTAAACGCACACACATATCACACCATATCATTATTATCATTATCTGGCTGACGACCATGACAGGCCAATATCAAACACCATAACACCACCACACCACAGGCAATGAGGAAGTACAAACACAAACGAAAGGGGTGAGCTACTCTATGACTATCTCCTTTAACCAAATCTACTTATCTGCAACAAAGGTAATGACCCAACATTCATCACTAAAAATAGGAGGGAAGTCTTAGACATAACCCTAATATCTTATCCCCTACACTCATTTACATAGAATTTACAATAACTCTAGACTGTCCCCCCACCGAGAACATTGCAAATCTAAGACTAATCATCTGGGTTACTACAAAAAACTCCTCACAAGAAACTTACGCACTCCACCGATGCACGTACTCAACAGTCAAGAATTAGCTAACCTAGTCAATACTTTCACTGACATCTGCAGTGAAACCATAAAAATGGCTTGCTCAAGCAGAACAGTCAAAGCGAAGCACAAAACGCCTTGGTGGAACACAAGCTTGGCGAATCTTAAAATCGAGTGCAGAACTTACTTCAATGGAGCTAAGTACAACAATAGCTAAGCTTCCTGGAACATATACCATACAAAGCTATGCTTATATAAAAAGAAATTAGACTATCGAAACGAAGAGAATGGGCTAACTGCAGTAGCAAAGCATCTATCGCGGAGGCATCCAGACTATCCTAAAAACCAATGCTGACACCTGGTCGAAAAACGGCCAGGAAACCTCTGAACTCTTGCTGTTGTCTATCCAAATAGTAGGGTCTATTGTCTTGTGGCTTTCCCTAGAAAAAAGCACCGGCCTGGACGACAGGCCCAACTGGTCACTCTACTATACTAACAAATCCGAAATCCATTCCACACACAACAGACTTCGTCCCGCCCACTGTATAGTTCGAAAAAAAGTACAAGGTTTTTAATACAGACTGGAACACACCAAATCAAAAAACGCCGTCAATATATACACAGATGGCTCCAAGCCTAACTTGCAAACAGGCGAGGGAGTGTTCATGGCAATCCAAGAAGCCATATCCACCCTGGATACATCAGAACATCACGACACAGACATTTACATCTTCACGGACAGTCGAGCAGCCGTCAGGGCCCTTGACTCTTATACAACTAACTCAGCAATTATCTCCGTATGCCGCAAATCTGTGGACGAGATGGCCACTCATTTAAGAATCAACCTCATCTGGGTGCCTGGACACAGTAATATTGAGGGCAACTGCAGAGCAGACGAGCTAGAAAAGGGACAACCGCCAATATCCTTAGCGATAAGGACACGGTGGGTATGCCCATGGCTACCTGCAAGCTCCTCCTCAAGCAAAGATTGAAACCCCCCCCCTTGAACACACCTTATGCACAACCTCAAACGTCTTCAAACCCTACAAAGCTACACATTTCCGAACCTTGCGGCCATGCAGGGCATAAGCATTCCCAAACTCCTACGTTTCCTAAAAAAAAAACTGGTTCAAGAACCCCAGTAACCCATGAGCTAGGGAAAAGGATCTGTACAGTGATTATATGGTATTCACAAGGGGCCCAGTGTGGCCATTGCGGGTATTAACTACCTAACCTTAACTAACCTAGCCCTAACTGAGCCCTGCGGATATATTGTCAAAAGGATGAAAGCCGCATAAGCTTTTAGAACCACCACTGCGGAAAAACGGACCTTCCTTTTCATACGCCGGCAGCGTTGGTTGGCCACAAGCTGTGCATCATCCATCTGATCTACCCGAGAAACGCTCAAAAACACTAATCTCAACTCATCGGCTGGATATGGCATCGCCCTGCAAGTTCAGCAATTCCTTTGCCAAGCTGAGGAGTACAAGGCGCTTAGTTTAAGGCACCCGCTATCTCGTAGTAGCAAGCTGCGGTCTTTATGCTCATTTATAGACGCCTAAAAACTTCTGGTCGTATCCAGAACTCAAGCCTAGGGTACGAAGCAAGGCATACGATTATGCTACCAAAGCATCATCTATGCAATAATCAGCGTCCAGCTAAGCCCAACATTTAATGTAACTGGCATTGACTTTTGCGGTTCATTCTACACAAAATCAGAAGTAAGGAACCACGAGCCAGAAGAGTGTTAAGTTTCCATTTTCATATGTTTTGCAACAAAGGCAGATTATTTGGAATTTAATAATTTCTCGCAGCACTGAAACGATTTATAAGCCTTCGAGCGAGACCACATTCAATATGGACTGACAACGCAACTAACTTCGTGGGTGCTCGGAACGAGCTAAGGGAGCATCGCGAGTTATTTTCGAGAGACTTTGGTGAATTATGGGCTGCTGTGAAGTCAGCAAAATACCAGTTCTATCGCGTCAATACCAAGTAGAGTTCTCCACTCTCTCACTTAACATACTTCGAACCCTCATATGTCAAATCTCAACAATGCTCAATTCTTTACTTTATTTCAGAGGATCCTAAAGACTTGGAAATCTTATGCCTGGCCGTTTTATCTGGGGCAACGCAAATGCAACAATCGACAAACCTGATTTAACCCATCTAAACGCAGGTCACCTCAATCGCTGTCAAAAATTGGGCCAAATGAGCAAGCACTCTGGAGGAAGCGGAGTGCATCCTACTTTTCCCTTCTTCAAGAGCGTGGGAAGAGGCATTTGACCAGACAAAATCTTCATCCGGGAACAATAGGAGGTTGAAAGCCATAATCTTCCAACGGGGGAGAATGCTTGCAGCAGAACGCCCAAGCTTCATTGTTTTAGTATCATTACAAATCTGAAACGAAATCTGTGTGCCATCTGCGGCGCGCTAACAGCACCATGCTAGGCGTAACATTAAAAACATTGACATTTACACACGGCAAAATTTCGAGAAACTACGCGAACTACAAAAACCAAAGCTAGGCCTTCTTTTTTTAATTATAATAAGAATGGCCAAAAAAATTTTAAATCAAAAATTGAATACTGTACTACACTTTTTGACATTTACACACGCCAAAACTTCGAGAAACTACGCGAACTACAAAAACCAAAGCTAGGCCTTTTTTTTTAATTATAATAAGAATGGCCAAAAAAATGTTAAATCAAAAAATGAATACTGTACTACACTTTTTGCCATTCACACACGCCAAAACTTCGAGAAACTACACGAACTACAAAAACCAAAGCTAGGCCTTCTTTTTTTAATTATCATGATAACAATGGCCGAAGTGGGATGCAAAACAGCATCTCCTCGAAAAAGATCTCTTAATTCTGTTAAAAATTCTTCTTCGTTAATAGATTTAATAGGTTCTGGTTAGCTTTGTGCGGTTTGTGGGCGTTAGAGTAGGCGTGGCACATTTCTGAAACAAACATGCGCTCCGCAGGAATCTCAGGAATCTGCATGCCTAATCCCAGTATTGTAACTCTTATAGTTTCCGAGATCTCTGCGTTCATATGGACAGACGGACATGGCTAGATCGTCTCGGCTAGTGATCCTGATCAAGAGTATATATTCTTTATGGGGTCGGAAACGCTTCCTTCTGCCTGTTACCTTCCGACGAATCTACGAGTAGTATACCCTTTTACTCTACGAGTAACGGGTATAAAAATAGATAAAGAATTCAAACATATATCAATCAAAATTAATAAAATAAGGGATACAGATATTTTGTATATTAATTTTATTGACTGAAATTAAAATGCTTAAATTATCCAAAGATAGTTCCGAGTTATTTCTTAAAATATAATCGGATATTTCATAGTTTTTGAAGTGGTTCGTAGTAACATAGTTGAGAAATTTGTTCTCTAAATTGGTATATGAAACGTTATTAATTGTTATTGTACCATTAAATGTAATTAGGAATGACCCGTTTAAATCGGAGTTGTCAACAAAATTGTTACCACTTATTAAAATGGCACCATCTTGGATAATGTCTATGCTTTTATGTTTCTCTCTTATATTTTTTCAAATTGACTTCCTACCGTTTAATTATCAGGTAAATCAAGTTTTTTCCATACCTAAAATACAATAATTAGTAGAGTTTTTTCTGAAATGTAGACATTTCATAATATGTATTTGCGCATTTTGCGACTTCATTACTTAATAATAATTTTCCTTCGGCTTGAGAAATGGCTCTAGCGAAATATGTTTCGCATTTGTTTTTTATTAATGGGTATTTTTTATAAATTATTGAAAGTTTTTTATGCAGTGCGAATTTGAATACAGAGATATCCATTGGGTCAGCGATAGTTACTGGCTTTTCTTCGTGTTTTAATATTTCTTTGATATATTCATTGTTTAGAATATTTTCATGGCAAGCGATGTTTCTTAATGGTAAATCATGATCAATAAAAGCTTTTTAAAATCTTCAGAAAGATATTCTATTTTTTTGAACAATTTGGAATTGATATTAAATTGTTCGTTATTGTTGTTTAAATTAAGTCCTTGATTTTATTTTGTACTTTTATGAAATCATCATGATCCGAAGTTCCAGCTAATCATTCCCACACGGTGCTTAACTAATTTATTCCCCATTTTGAACTAGATGATATTAACGGTGAAAAAACAAAAATACATTTACTTCGATGTCGTATTGAATTTCCCTTTTTATATTATTATACCCGTTAATCGTAGAGTAAAAGGGTATACTAAATTGGTCGGAAAGTATGTAACAGGCAAAAGGAAGCGTTTCCGACCATAAAGTATATATCTTCTTGATCAGGATCACTAGGCGAGTCGATCTAGCCATGTCCGTCTGTCCGGTTGTCCGTCTGTCCGTATGAACGGTGAGATCTCGGAAACTATAAGAGTTACAATACTGGGATTAGGCATGCAGATTCCTGAGATTCCTTCGCAGCGCAACCTTGTTTCAGCAGAGTGCCACGCACACTCTAACGCGCACAAACCGCCCAAAACTGTGGCTCATACAGTTTTGATGCTAGAATAAAAATTTTAACTGACATGTATTTTTCTCATCAAAACCTATCGATTGACGAAAAAAAAAGTTTGGCACGGCCACTCTAACGCCCACAAGCCGCCCAAACCTGAGGCGCCCACAATTTTAATGCTAGATAAAAAATTTTAACTGCCACGCCCACTCTAACTCCCATAACGCTTAAATTTGTCTACCGCCGGTAGGTGGCGCACTTCAATATCGCCTTGCTGCTTGCATATCTTCATTTCCCTTTGGTCCCATTAGCTGAGTAACGGGTATCTGATAGTCGAGGTACTCGACTATAGCGTTCTTCCTTGCTTGATTCTATATTCATTATTTCTTTATAAAAACTTAAATTAGTTGAGTTGTATTTTAAATCTTCTCCAAATAATTCATTTAGGCCAACCTATATGTTTGAGTTCTCTTTATTGAATAATTCTTAACTCTATTACAATTCTTCGTAAAGCTAGTGAGAGTGTATACAGAGAAAATTATGCCGTTCTCAAATTGAGTATTTGTATTCTCATTTTGAGGATTTACTCAATTTAAGTACTAAATTTGTCGAAAAAACTCAGGTTGAGAAAAGTTGCACTCATTTTAAGAAAAAGAACTTGAACTGATCACAAAATTCTAAGTTTGAGTTTTGTTCTTCAATTTCCAACTTGAGAATTAATATTCTCATAATGAATTCTTGAGAATTCCGTTCTACGAACGAAACGAGAGATGAGCGGACTTTAATTCGGCCCTTCCGTACCCTGAGGGTACGTTTTTTAATCTAATTAGTTTTTGTAAAGTGCATCGGATAAACTTCCGTTTAGCTCCAACGCCCGATTTTTTTCAAACTTTCCATATCAACGTGTTTTTGGGTCCTGATTACGGGAAAAATAGTCAAAGCTGGCGGAAATAAAGGGATCTTGAAAAATAACGGTAAAAACCGAAACAATTTTTGTTTTTTGCTGTTTTTTCCGAAAATATAAGGAAAATCAAAAAATGTCTCAGACAAAAAAAAAGATATTTATAAAACGAATTTTTTTTTGTTATAATCATATTTTCCGAAAACTTAATAGTTTTCGAAAAAACGGAAAAGAAATATTTTAAATAGGAGGTTAACATTTAAAAATATTGCATTATCCCGCCATAAAAATGGTGTCAGATAGTTTCGATTAATCGATAACAGCATTTTAGGTGATGCATTTAGCGAAATATACAATCACTATGCATTCAAAGCTTAAACTGAGAAGACCTGAAAATGGAAGAACTTAATTTGTTCAAATTGGTCTCCATTCTGAGCACCCGGGAGAGTACTTTTCAATGGCTGCGGGATGTCGGGTTATTACCCAAAGACCGCTATTGCCATAAACATAAGCAGAGCATTATTTTGTTAGATCATAAATCAATATGCGGGGAATTTAGATGCGTTAAAAGGGGAAAGCAGGACCATTCCAAAGTATATCCCGGAAACTAATTTAATTGTGTTGCTATTTAAAAATGAAAAAACGCCAAAAAAAAAACTCAGGTACACACAAACATAATGAATAGCAAGGAGCCGAGGAAGTAAAACTTCGCAGGCAAACATTTTTTTAACAAAACACGCTGCGATTTTTGTCAAAAAAATGTTTGCCTGCGACATTAGAAAAGCTTTTTATATTTTTTTTGGTCAATACATTTTATTTCCGTTTTATAATTTGAATTTGATTTTGTTTTCTTATCTTATATTTAACTACGACAACCGAAATGCTCTTTCCAACACATCTATTTTGCTTTTTCTTTTCATTTAGACTTTATTATTTTAATTTCGTTTTCCTAAAAATTTTAATGCCGTTCTCGTGTCTTGGTCGTTCCATTAATAACAACAAGCTTTCGTGCGATATATCGGTCAAAATGACGCAAGTGTGCTACAACGGTTTTTTTCTTTTAAACCATGTGAAAATGTAATCTTATTTAGCGTTTTTAACGAAAACTATTAGTTTTACAGAAAAAATGTAAAAAATTAATTTCTTATTTCTTTAATAGCTTTCACTTCTCCTTGGTATACTTTTTGATTAGGTTAATATATTCGAAGATATTTACCGTTATTTTCCATGATCACGTTATTTGCGCCAACTTTGACTATTTTTCCCGTAATCAGGACCCCAAATAACGCGGATACTGAAAGTTTGAACGAAATCGGGCGTTGGAGCTAAACGGAAGTTCACCCTATTATTCTTATAAACTAACTATTATTTGTATGAATGTTTGTTTTCTTATACATTTTTTTTATGTATATTATATATCAGAAGCCAATGTGACAGTCCCCTCGTTGAAGTTAATGGAGGAAGATTAGCAAAGCGATCTATTTCATTATAGTGAAATTAAAATGGAGGCATGCCAAAAAATAAAAATATTGTAGCTCCTTGTATTATAACAAATATTTTTAAAAACTTTTAGCGCAAGTCAGGTCAAAAAACGTTGGCTGCAGTAGCTGAAAAAGCCAAAGCTGTAAACTTTGTTCTAAAACAGGTAAGAGCTTATAACTATGAAATGAATTGATAACAACGATTGTTTCTATTTCAGCCTCTTTGTTCGTTACCAGAGCAGAGCGCTAAGGGGAAAAACATACTAAGGTATTTCGTGGAGCACAAAGTACTGTCCAACGATGAACGGAAAAATTTAATAAGCATTATAGTGGACGATGTTCAAGCCAGAGGTATGGCCATCAAAACTACTGATTTTTCATTGTTAGTAGAGGAAATATGTACCTTATTCCCATTTGAAAACGATATAAAAATAAGAAAAAAAGACATACATTCAAATCTGGAAAATACAAAGATTTGCTTAATTATTTTGTGTAGGACTTTTCCTTTATTGCACGAGGACCTCGTAACAACGCGTCCGGAAAACTACATTCGCAATATAAAAAGGTTAAGTTAACTACGATGGATGAGAATTCTTCTATTCAAGCTAATTCACAAGTTTTTGAAATCGACGAATTCGAGGCGGCAGCAAAGAAAGCATTGCTAAAAAGAGACTGCTCAGATTGGGATTTCGTCTGTGCCAACTGGAAGGATAATTTTCCTCTTCTTCAGCGGGAGTCTAAGGAAATGGACAGTGTAACATTCTTTCAGGAGTGGACTAAATTTAGCTACGCTAAAGTAACCGATCTGGTACGTTTAAATTAAATTATTATTTTACATATCTTAACAAATTTTTTTTAAATTTCAAACAAGCAAAACTTGCTTTTTTCTCAATGGGATAACTTTAAATCAAAGATTTTCGGTTATTATATGGAAAACATAACAAATGAGTACTGCAAGAAGCTGCTAACTCAAATTGGCGAGACTTCCCAGATTGGTAAAGTATTTTTGAAATGGTTTTGAAATGTTTATATGAAAGTAAATCACGTTTTTCGGATACGAAGGATTATCTTTACACAATTTTTCTCAATGCTGTCCTTCCAACGACGTGTCGTTTCTCGGATCATATGGAGAAGAAAACAGGAAGGCAACCATTACGGATTGTCAGGAGAGTAAGGTCCTCAAATTGATCAATCTGAACAACTACCAGACTAAAATCAATACGATGATAAACAAATACTACAACGCAGGAATGAAGTTGCTGGAAGGATTGGAGGATTCGGATTAGTAAAGTTTTCTTCATTCTTAGAAAGTTTTGAGATGTGCTTCAAACTTTTCCAAGTACTGGGTCTTGAATACCCCTTCACAGCAAGCTTAATTGCTCTTCCAATTTTTTTTTTATCCTTGACACAATCTATGATTCAAAATCCTCATCTCTGGCTTTGCTACTGAACTTTTTAAAATCATCTTAATCTGTATTATTATTACAGCCTATTTCGATTTATCAAAATAAAGACAAAATGTTTAAATAAAACCGATTCAGTTCGTTGTGAACAGAATAACTGTCATCAAGTTTTTACAAACCTCTATACCTTTGGAATGCATTTAGATAGATGTCATAAGGTGAACATTATTGAACAGCAACCAACTGTGATGGAACCGGCTTCCATTTCTTCTGAGTTCATTTCTATTGAAAATGTTGTTGAAGTCGACAATGAAATTATTTCTTGCTTGGCATCGAGCGAATATGATGATATTGTTAGCAACATTAGTTTTCCTGCTTCCCTTAATAACTTGGATGACTTAAAAACAAAAGCTCTTCTGCTATCAATAGAAACGTCTGACTTAAACTCGATGCCCCGAAAACAAGTTTCTAAATTACAAAATATGATTTCAACCATTTTAGTTTTGATCTGTTTTTGTAAACAGCTTTTTCAGGATATTCGATCTGAGTTTAAATTGCTTGCAACTTTAAGAAAACTTAATTTGTTTAAAGATGCAAAAACATTTAAAATTGGTGAACGAGTATCAGGAATAGTTTTGCAAGGCAATCCTACTTTGGGAATTCAGACAGATCATATTTATATAATGCCACTGGTATTTATATTTCAGAAAATTTTTGAAATTCCCCAACTTTTGAAATTTTCTTTACAAAAAGCTGAGAATATTTCGCATGAATTTACCATGAAAAGTTTTATCAATGGGAACATTTTTAAAAATATAGTAAAACGCTTTTTTAATAAGTAATACTATAGTAATACCATTCATTTTATATTTTAACAACTTCGAAATTAACAATCCCCTTGGCGGTCGAAAGTTTCCACAATGTGGTTGTTACATTTCATTTCCTACTTTTCCTTCACATTTCCCATCGAAAGTGAGTTTTATCTTTCAGATCGCATTTATATCTTCAGCCGCCAATAAAAAAAATCGTCTTATCATCTTGTAGAAGAACTTAAAATTTTAGAAAATAGTATACAGCTAAGAACTGACAGTGGAGAAGTAATAGTTCACTTTGTTTTGGGACTGATAGTTGGAAACAATTTGACAGTTAATGGAATTAATGGCTTCGTGCAGTCATTTAATTCCAAAATGTATTGCAGAGCATGTACAAAACCAAAAGCAGAAATGAAACTGGATACTGAACAATCAGTCCCATTTGAGAAACATAATTAATTATGCTGAACATCTAAGTTTAAATAATTTTCAAGAAACTGGTGTAAAGAGCGTATGCATTTTTAATGGTCTAACATCATTTCATGTTGTAGAAAACATTTGTTTTGATAAAACGCATGATGTGTTTAAGGGGGTGTGCATATACGATATATGCAACATATTAGGCGCTCTAATAAAAGATAAATTTATAACTATAGATGAATTAAATTGTAGGAAATGTCTTTTTTAATATGGAGAGACTGAGATAGGGAATAAGTCAAAAAGCATCTAGCTCGAAAACTGAAGAATTTTCATTTGGGTAAGAATGCAACTCAAATGTTTTCCCTAATGCATTTCCTAACATTACAAATTGGTGACTTAATACCAGAAGGGAACAGGAGCTGGGAGCTGTTACTAACATTGCTAGATATTGTTGATTTGCTATTACAGATGGTTATTATTGAAGGGAATATAAAGGAGCTGCAAAGGCTTGTTTGCTTGCACCATCGAACATCATCCAAACATAATTTTCTTCTCCATTACTCATCAGCAACTTAAAACTGCCGATCTTTTAAGCAGTTATGGTTCATGAAATTTGCTATGAAATTGAAATTAAGAAATTTGTGAGCCATTTAAGGGCATATAAAATAGGCAAAATAACGAGTAAGATGTTTGTAAAAAATATATCGCAATTTATGAGCCCGCCCTTACATCCGTACACATTAAATGACGGAAATACTTATATAAGAATGAAATGTATTTATAATTTTGTATTAACATCTTTAATAATTAAGGAATATATATATGGGGTATATAATTCAAGGAATATTATGAAGAAGCGCTTTTTAAAATAAAATGACAAAAAATAAAAAATTTATTTTACCCTTTTTTCTGGGAATGGGTGGAATGGGTTAAAGTACAAAAGTTTTTCATTTGAGAATTTGGAGAGTTTACTACCAAGAACTGGTTTCTCAATTTGAGCGCTTGGAATTGGGAAAAGGGGATACTCGTTTCTAAAAGCCAACATTTTTCTTAAAATGAGTGCAATTTGAACTCATATTGAGGAAAAATGTTCAAAAATTGTACTGAAAGTGAGTATTTTGAACTCAAAGTAAGAATTTTTGTTCATGCTAAACTTTTGAGTACAAAAATACTCAATTTGAGTGCAAATTACTTGAATAATTCTCTCTGTGTAGCTGCGCCGCTAGAAACGCCGGCAGAGCAGCGTTCCATGCTTATGTATAGACGTATGTATTAGTAGCGGGTGGTGAAGAGTCGCCGCGGCAGAGGAGAGGTCTTATGTTCACATGGTGACAGAGCGGTCGCGCATGTCAAATATGCAGACTCAGCACTGCCCAGTCCCAGTGCACTCAACGGCGATCATATTACCGGGCACTTGAAGAACTGTTTGGGACTTGGATTTGTGTAAACATATTGTGGCCAAGTGCTACAATGTGTTTGTAATAATATAATGAATAACACTAAGTACAGTGTGCATTCGATATGTGAACATACTACAGTATGATTCATAAGTAAGAAAATCCTTGTTGTCCTGGAACAAAATAATGGTAATACTCTAGTTAACGGTCCTCCCCCCCAAAATTCACAAAAAAAATTATCCTCGACGGACCGCGAATTCTTAAGAATTTACATAAAGAAATAAAGGAGCGGTCTGCCATGGTTCTCTTGTATTCAAATTTCAAAGTTAGGTGTTTTGCTATAAAATTAAAGTAGCCTTTTCCTCGACTTGCTATACAAAATTATTGGCATTTATATTTTTGTAACGCAAATACAAAATGTCCTAAGTATGGACAAGGAAGCTATTTTCCTTTTTGTACAACATCACGGAGCCTTTTTGAAGGAAAGGACCTGTCCTAACTGCTTCCAACTGGCTAGCCTTGTCTTTAAGGATGGTGAGAGACCAATGTGGGAATGCCGGCGTCGGTAACAAGAAGATACCCGTAGCACACTGAATAAAATAAGAAGGCAATGCGATTTTAGGTTTAGCATTGCTTTCATTTATTTATGAAATTTACAAACATTACGCTTTTTAGGAAAGTGCATACTGCAACACATTTTTTTCCAAAGGAGCACTTATCTTTTGTTGAGATATGCAAGTTTATTGCCTGGGAGCTTAACGGGTCAACATTTACTTTTCTGGAGGAAGAACTCGATTGGGCATTCTAAACTATTGCGGACTACTCGAGCTTCCTACGGGGAATTTATATAGATTGGGCTAAAAAAACAACAAATGCATTATCGGAGGCAATGGAGCTATCGATGAAGTTGATGAAACTAAGATTGGTAGGAGAAAATATAACAGTGGACGAGTCTAGAGTTGGTGTTTGAAGGTATCGACCGTGAGTCCGCACAATTTATCTTGGCTGCAGTCGAATTTTTTTACATTCACGAATTTGTAGTTTTCTTTTTCTTAACATACATCAAATATATTCTTATAAATATTTATTTATTTAGGATCCAGCCGATGCAGACGTTGAAAGTATTTAGACCGATATGATATGGAGGTGCGGAAAAATGTTAATGATTAAATAAACAAAAATCCATACAAATTATATTGTGTATTATTAATGCTTTACAGACTTAGATTAAATTTGTCTGCAATCACGACTTTTTCATAGTTCACGGTTCATGGACTACTATGTTGCCTCCTGTAAGTCAACAACCGCGATTTCTTCAGACTCGCTTTGAAAAGTTGGTCATCGATAGTCACGCGAATTCTTAAGGAATCGCGGTTCATCGAGTATATTTAATTCGCGGCTGTGGCGCCTAGCAAAACACGTAACTTTGAAATTCGATTACAAGAGAACCATAGCATAATGCGCCTTTTTTTCTTCATGTAAATTCCTAGGAATTCGCAATCCGTCGAGGATATTTTTTTCGCGAATTTCGGGGGTGAGGACCGTAAATTAGAGTATTACCAGAAACAATTCCTGGTTCGAGTAATCAAATATTTCTGAATTGGCCAATATAATGATTATAAATAAGGTTTTAGGGAATACATTTTCTGTAAATAAAAAAAATAATTTTTTAATCCTAAAATGTTATCTTTGTTTATAATTCTGTTGTGAGGAGTTGAATAACTCCCCACAAATAGAAGCAGCAGCAGATGGCCGGCCGCTTACCAGATACGCGGCGAATTCGCGTAGTAACGGCGCGGCTAGGAGAGTTTGGAGACTTGTATGGAGAACGAGAGAGTTTTGAGACCAAGGATGGAGAGCGAGAGAGTTTGGAGACCAAGGATGGAGAACGAGAGAGTTTGGAGACCAAGGATTGAGATCGAGCGAGAATGGAGACTTCGCGGTACTTTGGACCGGGAGAAGAAGTGCCACACCTCGGCAGTGGAGCGGCACACAGGCGTGCCACAAGTATCACGGGAATCAGCGGGACGGCAGCAGTGGGCGGAGCATCGATTGGATGCGGTACGTGGAGGACAAGTGGGTCAACCAGGAGGCACGGACTTTGGACCCGGAGTGGAGAGATTCAGCGGGCCATGCGCAATAGGGAAATAACGGTTCCCGGAGGCCCTATATAAGGCCGCAGAGCGCTGGCAGCTGGATCAGTCGATCACAAGGAGTCAAACCGTCAAGATCACTTAGATACCAAGGTGAACAATCAAACAACCAGATAATCTACAAGGGAGCAACAGCAAGTCGAGTCGCCAGAGAAGCAGCGCCATGGGAGCCCACAAGGAGCAAGATTGCTAAGTGGAGACGGTCGGGATTGGGATACCAGGAATCTTCGAATTGAGACGCAGGTAGCTAAGGTCCAGAGGGCATCACACGGCTAGGTCAAGGCGGTCGATTAACCTTATCCACAAAGTCCTGGCGTTACGCCTGGAGAGAGTATAACAAGCCAGAAGGGAGAGCGGTCGATCGGTACGTTCTCGAGTGGAATTGTCCAGGAGAGCCCTACGGATTCGGCTTGCGAGGTCCCGGAGCGGCGTGCCCGAACCCCGAGTACCAAAAGCCACGCGGAAACGTCCCGGACCAAAAGCAAAGGGTGTGGCTAGGGTGGAACGTTCGTTTACACTAGGCGTGGAAGCGAAGTAAAGCGCGAGGCAGCTTCCTGGCGTTCCGCCTTGACTGTACGCGCGGGCTGAGCGGAAACCCCAGTGGAACCATCCGGGACAGAGCAAGGGACAGGCGACGGTGTGTCGAAAGAAGCGATCCTGGAGAGCGCAGCTTCTGTTCACCCTAGTCTGAGAACGGTGACGCTTCCCTAGGCCCGTACGGCTGACCCGCCTCGCGATTCCGAGTCGTTACCAGCAGTCACCAAGTCACGCGTGAGGAGCGAGCAGCGAGCGAGCGTCTTCAGGGAGCTGCGAGGATCTTCAGGGGGCTACAGGACTGGAGCACCGAGTCATCAAGGCGAGAGGTCGTCGAGTCAATCAGGACCGTCGGAAATACCGAAGGTCGCGAGCGACGAGTTAGGACCAACCAATCTACCAAGACAATTGTAATATATACCCGCAATAAACCCAATACGAACCCGTGAATTCTGTGCTTTCGCACTGAGCTACTGGGTGGTCACGTTAATATAAATTTGGTGGGACGAACACACAATATACTGAGCTAGCCGCACGAATCTAGTAGCGAGCAGACCACAAAAAACATTTCGCTACACTGCTTATACTATTAATTATTATTTTATTAGGCATTACCTCCCTAGTTACTTGGTTTTTATACCCGTTACTCGTAGAGTAAAAGGGTATACTATATTCGTCGGCCTGTTACAGGCAGAAGGAAGCGTTTCCGAACCCATGTGCTATGCCCACTCTAACGCCCACAAACCGCCCAAAACTGTGGCTCCTTAACTGAAATGTATTGTTCTTATCAATACCTATCGATTGACCCAAAAAAAAGTTTGCCACGCCCACTTTAACGCCCACAAACCGCCCAAACCTGTGCCCACAATTTTCATGCTAGATAAAAAATTTTAACTGAAATGTATTGGTCTCGTCAATACCTATCGATTGATCCAAAAAAAATTTACCACGCCTACTCTAACGCCCATAACGATTCAATCTGTCTACCGCCGGTAGGTGACGCATTTTAATCTCGCTTTACTGCTTGCATATCTCCATTTCTCTTTGGTCACTTTAGTTGAGTAACGGGTATCTGATAGTCGAGGTACTCGACTATAGCGTTCTTCCTTGTTTATTAATAGATTAGCAATTTTTGTAATACCACGTTAGGCCTAGAAAATTTTGGAGTTCTCTAATATTTCGTGGAAACGAATTTTTTTGTAATTGTGGCAATTTTTACAGGATTCGTTTTAATTATGTTATGAATGGTTTCTAAATTAAATAAATTTATTTTTTTTAATGAACCTTTCATATTTGCTCCTTGTAAAATATTAACTATTTTAATTAAATCAGCATAATCGTGTTCAATTGTGTTTGAACAAATAACATATATCAACATGGTACGTTTTTCCCACGTTTTTTAAAACATCGGACCATTTCTTAACAGTTATTACTAATTAAAAATCAAAATCTGGCCAATTCAATCAAGATTGCACACCTCATGCAGAATATCAACACCAAGCCGCTAGGGGCGCTATGGGCTAGTTGGTGTTATAGGCTAGGTGGCGCTAGCCACAAGCAAACATAGTAGATCCCTCTCGCACCCTCTTTAGTTCAATAACGGGTATCTTATAGACGCGGACACATTCGTAGAGTAAAAGGAAATACTATATTCGTCAAAAGGTATGTTAGTTACATAACACATTATTTAGGGGCTCTTACCCAATTTATAAACAACTTTGAGCCGAGAGCTAATTTCCAAATAACTCTGACAGTCTCGAGATAAATCCGTGGTCAGCTATTTTTTTCAACTACGCCTCCAACTTATTTCCACACAGATCAGTTTCACGCAGTCCGCATCAAACGGATGCTGTAAACATCCAAGCCGATATTGTAAGCATCGGAGCCCCAAAGCGATCCCTGAGTCCGCTAACGTAAGCAAAAAGATGCCCAAGCCGAGCCCTAAAGTCCGCTAATGTAAACACCAATTTCCGGCCGAAGTTAGGTTTCAAATTTAATTGGGAAATTGCATCGTCCATTGAACTCGAGGCAGGGCAATCCGTTTTTGAGATCCGAATGGAGCAGTTGAATAAATCGAGTGAAAGTAAAAGAGCACTGAATAAAATAAGTTAGACCTATTAAAAAATTGTAATAGCGAATAAGTGATTATACAAAATAAAAAAAAATTTCTTAATTAATCCACTAGTGAGAAACTTTATTTGCGCATTAACTGCATTACGCTCCTGCTGGCCAGCACTCACGCATTCTCTCCCTTAATCGTCCTTTTTTTTCTCCCTTAATCGAAAACTTAAGCGTGCAGAGTTTGAGCTCTTCTTCTTCTTTTAATTGCTCGATTGCAAATTTTCAAGCTTTACATTCCCTTTGGTTCAGAATTAAACAATTTATGGATACTTTTGTCTGCTCCATTAAAAAATGCCACCAATTAATCAGAGCTGACCAGTCAATACTGACGTGTTGGCTTAGTGAAAAAATGGCTCATACCAAGTGTGCTGGGTATACCGGTCGAACTAGTGATGACTTTGCTAGGTTTTAAAAACTATTGTTGTGACCGTTGTATTGAGGTTGCGCACGAGATGAGATCGTTTATGCGCCAAACTAAAGGTGGCTTAAAGGGTGTAATTAATAGCTTCGACATAGCTAGAAATAGTTTTCGCCCAGCAGACTAGTTACTCTCAGCGCTAAATACCTTAAGCCTCAAGTGTAGCAAGCTAACTTAATTTTATTCGGACAGTCTTTCTTCTGCATCTCATATTATTGTGTTGACTGAGACCTAGTTAAAACCGCAGATCTTAAACTCCGAAATTGTTCCTGGTAAGTACACCATTTAAAGACATGATTGACCATCCAGGCGAGTCTTAATTGCCGTGGACTCTACCCTCAAGCCAGGACAGATAGTTATTGAGGAATTGCACAGTATAAAATTCATATGAGTAAGGCTAGTTTCCTGGTATCCTTCTACATATCAGTTGCTCTTACATTCCGCCAGCATCTGCATTTCCGAAGTATTTAAATCATCTTCATACCCTTGCAGAGGGTATTATGACATCAGTCAGAAGTTTGCGACGCAGAGAAGGAGACGTTTCCGATCCCATAAAGTATATATGTTCTTGATCAGCATCACTAGACAAGTCGATCTAGCCATGTCCGTCTGTCCGTCTTATAACTGCAAGGGTATACAAACTTCCGATTGCCGAAGTTAACTTCCTTTCTTGTTTTTCTATACAGTCAGTCTAAAATCATATGTGTGTATATGTAATAATATGTATATTTTTTGTATACTTAGTGGTCCACAGATAAAATAAGAGAAAACGCTATAGTCGAGTGCCAAGACTATCAGATACCGCTTACTTAGCTAAACGCACCAAGTGGAGATGGAGATATGTTAGCAGCAAAGCGAGATTGTAATGCGCCAGCTACCTGAAAACTAAAGGTTGGACGTGGCAAACTTTTTTGGTTCAATCGATTGGTATTGGCGAGAGCAATACATTTCAGTTAAACTAAATGTGTATTCTATCATCAAAACTGTAGGAGTGGGCGGTTTGTGGGCGTTAAAGTGGGCGTGGGCCCTGCTGAAACAAGCTTGCTCTGCGCAAGAAGCTCAGAATTCTGCATGCCTTACTCTACGAGTAACGGGTATAAATATACATTTTTTTAATTAATTCACTAGTGAGAAACTTAATTGGCGCCCAACGCGGAACCGTGGGATTAAAAGATTTTAAAGCGAGGCTTTAAAATAAATGCTAAAAAAAAAAGAAAAAAGAGAAAAAGGAATTTAGCGTGGCCAAAAACCCGATACACCCGACGAAAATATAAAGCTTGTGTTCATAAAAAATAAGGTGAAAAATAATAAATGCAATAATCCCCTTTAACTCGATACAACCGGACAAAAATAAAAAAGTTTGTGTAGATCAAAAAAAAAAATAAGGTGGAAAATAATTAATGAAATAATCCTTATAAATCTCAAAATACGAAATAGTGATCGTACCAATAAATTCACTGCTCTGACAATACAAAAATCAACAAGAAAGGAAGTTGACTTCGGCAAGCCGAAGTTTTTATACCCTTGCAGTTATTATTATTAAACTTAGTTCGGAAGTCTAAAAAATACAAAAAAGCTATAATTTGTTATATATTATTTTCCCACCAATTTTCCGATCGTTCCTATGGCAGCTATATGATATAGTCGTCCGATTTTAATAAAATTAATTTCAAAATTCAGAACTAATTAAAAAATGTTATTTCCAAGCGTTGGAGGTTATATGTTGAAAAACACCGAAGCTATAATTTGTTTCATACTATTTTTCCACCAATTTTCCGATCGTTCCTATATCAGCTATATGATATTGTTGTCCGATTCCGATAAAATGTAATTCAAAATTCAAAACTAATTAAAAAATGTCATTTCCAAGCTTAGGAGGTTATATGCTAGAAAACACCAAAGATATATAAGACTTTTGGGAAAGTTTCAGCCCGACAGCTTTAAAACTGAGAGACTAGTTTGCGTAGAAACGGACGGACAGACGGACAGACGGACATGGCTAGATCGACTCGTCTAGTGATGCTGATCAAGAATATATAAACTTTATGGGGTCGGGAGTTCGGCCAAAGAGCTAGTGGGATGGCTCTGAGGGCGCCGAGGTGAAGGCTACCGAACGGGTCGCAGGTTTCGGATAGCGAGCGCCCTGGTTCTCCAGGGTAGCTACGAATAAGCGTGGAAGTTGGACACGGCCCGGCTACCGCCAAGCCCTCAACACGAAGCGCAAATAAGTAGCCCCGGACAGTCAGCGGGTATCTGCGCCGTAGCAGTACCGACGTCGCGCTTGTGCTGCCGCCTCCGACAAATAGCTCACACATACCCCTTCCCACACTCTTGAACCTACCTCTTCCCTACCCACACAACTCATCTCACCCCGGGCTGGACTAAGGTGTCATTCGCACCGTGCCGAGAGTCAATCTGGCTGGGAGCCCGAGTCATCAAATAACTCAGTCTGAAACGGTGAGCTCAGGCAAGTGGCGACCGCCTGTTCTAAGTCAGCCTTACCCGGGTACGGAGGATCTCTGCCCGGGTGGACCTGTCCTTTCTCCGCAGCTCGTGGGATTTAACATGGAGAACTCAACAAATACAAAAACAAAAGACTGCACCAGACAAGAGCCCGACACTCTTAAAAAGTCGGAAGTCGTAACCAACGACGATAGAAAGAGCAAGATCACGGCTCCGACCACCCCAGTCCATGTGACGTCTACCCCTGCCAAGGCCAGCGAACAACGCAGCCGGCTAAGCCCAACTCGCCATAGCGACAAGCCCAAGCCTCCCACCAGCGTAGGTGTGGCTAACCAGCCACTCCAACCTGAGGGGAGTGCTAAAGCCGGTCTCGTGATGAGTACCAGGGCAAAGGAGTTTAAGAGGATACCACCTAACCAGGCAGGACCTCTTGAGCGAAAGAAGGCCTTTAGGATCCTCAAACGGCTGGCCACCAATCCGATACGTGAGGATCAGACGTCAAAATTGGATTACCTAAAAATCAAAGAGGACATAGCCTGGGCAAAGGCGGTAATCCCAGACTTTGACATCGCTATGACCACCAGCAACAGCAACAAGCGAAAAAGGTCGATGGAGACAACTCAACCAGCGAGCAAGAAGGCCAGAGTAACCAACCGCGGCACATGGTCGAGATCCTTTGCGGAAGTGGAAAAGGATCGGAAGATCATTGGAGTCATCGACCAGAGTGATGAAGGCGGAAGGATCCCAAGGAACCAATGGGGTCTGGTTAGACGGGGCCTTGCGTCAGTGGCCTTAAAAGTGCTGGACGAGAACCCAGGTCCGCCACCCGATTGCACAGATGCAGGGTGGTACCAGGGCAACGTTAATTTGATCGCCTGTGAAGACGAGAGATCGGCAGCACTTTACAAGGCGGCCATTAACAAGGTCGCCGAGGTCTACCCCGGGGCCAAGCTGGCAGTTTGCGAGGCCGCAGACATCCCGTCTCGACCGAGAGCGAGAGTGTGGCTGCCGTCGGAACCCAAGGTTCAACCCGAAGCTTCCAACAGACGGTTGGAAGGTGGTCAAGGTGGAGAAATCCGAGCGCGTCACCATGAACGTGGTAATCCTCTTGAACCAGGCCTGCTTGGAACCCCTCGCAGCCCAACAAAACCGGGTGAACTACGGGTTCGATAAGGTGCAACTACGCAGCTATGACACAGATAAGCTAGCGGCAGACAACCTGGCCGCCTGTGCGTCATACGAACCCCGGAGCGACAACGAATTGCAGAATGAGGAGGCAACCCTCACTGGCTACGTGTCAACCGACTCGGAGCTGACAGAGAGCCTGAAGCAGCTGTGCACTCAGGTCACGACCCGACCGGGCGCACTGTTCTCCAGGACATAGCAGAGGAAGCGGAGGGTACCCAGCCCGACCACGGTCCCAAAGATGGTGCGGTTTCTGCAGATTAACCTGCCTGGCAACAGGCAACATAGACGAAGTCCTCATTCAAGAGCCATGGATTGTTGGTAACAATATCTGTGGCTTATCATCCCCCCTATACAAGCTATTTTACACCAAGGATAAGGGTAAAACCAGAACCTTCATTCTTACAAAGACACACTTTAACACATTTCTCGTTCCACAGTTTAGCGAAGGCGACCTCACCGCGGTCAGATTGGAGCTAAACGAAAATACTATCACACCATAGCATCATTCTATCTGGCTCACGACTACGAAGGGCCACTACCAAACATCACTACACAACAACTCATACATACAAATTAAGTTTCTCACTAGTGAATTGATTAAAAAAATTTATTTTTATTTTTAACAATCACTTATTCACTATTACAATTTTACAATAGGTCGAACTTATTTAATTCACTGCTCTTGTATTTATTCTTGTATTATTGTTCTGCTCGATTCGGATCTCAAAAACGGACTGCCTGCTCTCTAGTTCAATGATCAATAATCAAACCTCGGCTTAAGAGATTTTATCCCCAAAAATTGATAAAGAGAATGACTCAAGAGAGTCGGAAAATAGGATGATGCAATTTGCCAATTAAATTCGAAGTCCAATCTTGGCCGGAAATTGGTGTTTACATTAGCGGAGTTTAGGGACCGCTTTGGGGATCTTTTTGTTTACGTTAGCGGACTCGGGACTCGCTTTGGGGATCTTTTGTTTACGTTAGCGGACTCAGGGCTCGCTTGGGGCTCCGATTGTTTACAATATCGGTTTGGATGTTTACAGCATCCGTTTGATTCGGACTGCGTGAAATTGATCTGGGTGGGAATGATTTGGAGGCCTGCTTGGCAGAAATAGCTGACCACGGATTTATCTCGGGTCTGTCAGAGTTATTTGGAAATTAGCTCTCGGCTCAAAGTTGTTTATAAATTGGGTAAGAGCCCCTAAATAATGTGTCATATAACTCCCCCCATTCTAAATTGAATCGTCCCGATTCATTGGAACTGTTGGGTATATTGAATGTAATTGATTGGTTAATTCGACAATGATATTTTCTTCTAGGGTATTTTCATTGTCGGGTGTATTATTTATCTCAATATCGGAAATATTGCTTTCTGGTTCGATTTCTATACGAATTTGCCATGGTTTGAATATTAAAAATTTTCTGAATTTGATTATAAACATAATAATTAAATATATTAATGCTAATATGATTAATATTAACGTAACTGGTATTTGAGTTTGTTTAATTTGAATAAATGGATTTAGTATGTTAATATTATCAAATGAGAGTTCCGAATCATTAGATATAATATATTCGGATATTAAAAAATCTGTATATTTTCGAGCTGTGATGTATTCCAATATCTTATTGTCTACGTTGGTGTAGGAAATATTATTAATTATAGAGGTGCCATTAAAAGTAATTAAATATGACCCATTTAAATGAGTGTCATTAACTGTATTTTCTCCATTTACAAAAATGGCTCCATCTTGGATTACATCTACTTTTTTATTTTTTTCTCTGATTTTGTTGCAAAAAGATTTTTCTCCATTTAGTAATCTGGTGAAACAAGAACCTTCTGGGTTAAGTGTGCAATAATTGTTAAATATTTCTGTCTTAAAATTAGACATTACATAGTACTTATTTCTACATTTTGCGACGTGATTATCAATTAATAATTTTCCATCATCATGTGAAATGGATCTTGAATTGTAAACGTCACAGCGGTCGGTAATAATAGGGTATTTTATGTAAATTATAATAAGATCTTGATGCAAAGCGATTTTAAATTCAGATATATCTAAAAGGTCTGTTATAACTACAGGTCTATTTTCGTGTTTATAAATTTCTTGTATATCGTCGTTGTTTAGAATTTTAGTATTAAATACATCGATTTTGGCGAGTGTAATTGTGTCCATTAAATTCATAAGATCGTAAGTAAGCAAACGCAGACGATATTTTCTAAGCGGAATTTCTTGATCTTTAAAGGCTGTTTTGAATTCTTCAGATAAAGATTTTATCTCTTTAAATATTTTAGAATTAATAACGTATTGATCGTTATTATTTTGTATTAAATCATCGATCTTATTTTGAACAGTTATGAAATCATCATGATCTGGTGTTCCCGCTATCCATTTCCAAATAGTGCCTATTTCATTAATGCCTCTTTTCGATCTACTGGGTATAATTTGGGAGATAAGTATTTGGATAATTTTTAAATCGTGGGATATTTCCCAAAGAAAATTGTTGCTGTCGTGACTCTTCAGAAATTCTGTTTCAAGATTAATTATATCTCTATAAAGACTTATATTAGTTATATGAAATAAATCTGCGTATGATTCATAAATAAGAACATCTTTGGTATCCTTGTAAAGAAGGAAATCATGGTTCGAGTAATCCATAATTTCGGATTTGGTTGTAGCTACCAGCAATAATAAGTACATTATTGAAATCATTATCTGTAATTTGAAACAAATTATTTAATATTATCTTTATGAATCGTACGGTTTCTGTTATTTATAATAACTTTATTAGGGAGATTTTCCTTAACTACTTGTTTTTTGTATCTAGAATTTAGCTTGTTTCTTTCCCCATGTTTCTTTCCGTAAATTACCTCTCCTACGTGATAATTCTTATTTTGTCTATCTTTATTGTGGAAATGCAACATTTTCTCTTGAGCTTGTTGCAATAATTTAGGCATATCTTCGTGTTTGATTTTATTAAATAATATGTCAAAAGGTCGTTGGTTGGTTATTGAGTGAATTGTTAAATTATATTTTTGTGCTGCTTTAATAATAATTTCGGAATAATCAACTAAATTAAGCTCGTCTTTAATGCAGCGAGCAATTTCTGTTAAAGTAGAGTGTGCCTTTTCTATTTGTCCGTTGGACGTACTATGTCGAGGATCTGCAAAGAATAGAGATATCCCATTTCTTTGAGCAAAGGATTTGAATTGGGATGAAGAGAAACTTGGTTCGTTATCTATCATCAAAGATTTGGCTAATGGAAATTGTTGTAAAATTTCTGAAACTTTATTTTCTATATTAAGTTTGTTAGGGATTTCTTTTACGACCAAATATTTCGAATAGGAATCTATACAAGTAATGAATATAAGATTTTGGGCGTAATATATGTCAAGATGCAAATTTTCACCTTCTCTTTCTGGAATAGGCGCTTGACCGATAGGAATCTGTACTGGGTGTCTGTTGTATTTGTTTTGATTGCAGATTGTGCAATTCTTTATAAATTCCTTAAGCTTTTTGTATAAATTAGGCCAATAATAGAGTCTAGTTATTTGCTTATAATTATCATCAAGCCCTCTATGAGCTCTACAATGAGTTTCTGTGATAATCACGGACCTGTCTTCAGCGTCTTCGACATCCTGGACAAATGTCTTAGTGTATAAAAATGTATTTATAAAATTGTCTTTAAGTGGTTTTTGAATTCTATAAAAATCTTCTAGAGTACAGTGAACTCCTATTGTTATATTGGGTGGAATATATTCTCTTAATATTGATATTAAATTTTCTGGAGTATCATACTCTATTATATGTCTATTATTTCCGAATACATTAATCGACTCATGTATTGTATACCTCCCCGTTGCTATTAGCAATTGTTGCTTAAACTGGTTTAAGGGTTTTCGGGTTTCTTGTATAACATTCTCAAAACTACTCTCTGCTGAATGCTGAGTATTTTGATCTGAGACCGATTCATTACTTTCCGTTAAGTTATTAATTTGTATCCTTGATAAAGCGTCCGCAACAACATTTGTTGCTCCTGGCTTATAAATTATTTTGGGTGAATAGCTTTCAATAAAAGAATACCATCTTTTCATTTCGATATTTGGATTTTTTTGAGAAATGGAAAATGAAAGAGGTTGGTGATCGGTATAGATCTCGATGTTGTTAACCCCATATAAGTAATTACGAAGGTTTTTAAAAGCCCATACTATGGCTAAAAGTTCCTTTTTATTTGTCGCGTATAATTGTTCAGTTTTGGTTAGAGTTTTTGAAATAAATGTGATTGGTTTTCCTTCCTGAGAAAGAACCGCACCAATTGCTAAGTCAGACGCGTCAGTTGTTAGGGTAAATTTTTTATTATAGTCCGGTTGTACTATTTCTACTTGTGCAATTAAATTTTCTTTGAGCTCGTTAAAAGCTCTTACAGCTGAATCATCAAACTGTATTAAAGTTCTACGTGATGCTTTTTTAGATACTTTGCCGTTTTGGTCTTCTAAATATTTTGTTAAAGGTTTAGCTATCTTTGCGTAATTTTGCACAAATTTTCTGTAATATCCTGTAAGGCCTAGGAAGCTTCTAAGCTCTCGAATACTTTTAGGGATCGGATATTTTACAATTGTTGAAATTTTTTCGGGATCGGTTTTGATCACATTGTGAGAAACAACGTAACCGAGAAAGTTTGTTTCTAATTTAAAGAACTTTGATTTTTCAATCGAAATTTTCATGTTTGCGTTCAGCAAAATTTTAATAATGACAATTAGGTCTTTGTAATGTTGCTCAATTGTTTTTGAAAATATGATTATGTCATCCATATAAACATGACATGTTTTACCCACTTGTTCTCTCAAAATATCGTCCATCGCTCGTTGGAATATTCTAGGAGCGTTTGTTAAACCGAAAGGCATTCTTAGGAATTCGTATTTCCCATTATTTATTGAAAATGAGGTTTTTTGTATGTCAGGTTCGTTCATGAGAATCTGATGGAATCCAGATTCCAAGTCAATTGTTGAAAAGTATTTGGCTATTCCGAGATTTGATAAAATCACTGAAGGGTCCTGCATTGGATACCTATCAGGTATAGTATTTTCATTTAGTTTTTTATAGTCAATTACGACTCTTAGTTTTGGAGTTCCATCTTCATTGAAACCCTTTTTTGGTACCACTAGTACAGGGGAATTATAAGGACTTCTACTTGGCCTTATAATTTCTTCTTTTAGCATTCGACTTATTTCAGAATTTACAAAATCTGAAGCTGATAAAGCATAAGGGTATTGTTTGCTGTAAATGGCCCTATCATTTACGGTGTTTATTTCACCGCGTATATCTGTATTAAAAGGAATCTGCATATTTATTTTTGAATGCTCTTTATTTATAATATTTAATATTTCATTCTCCAGATCTTTTCTTTGATCTGCAGATGATATTTTTATGTTGTTTATTTTTTGATTGTCGGATAGTTCAACGACGGCGTGTTCAGAATTTTTAAATTCCAAACTTTTATTTTTGTCGGATATTTCAACGACGGCGTGTTCGGAATTTTTAAATTCCAAACTTTTATTTTTGTCGGATATTTCAACGACGGCGTGTTCAGGATTTGTATATCCCAAACTAAATTCGCTTTGATTACCCATTTCAGATTCGGATCTGATTTGAGCCTTTTCATCAAAGTATTTTTTTAATATAAATTCTTTTAATGGAAGAATGGTGTTTTCTTCTGTTAAAGAATGTTGGTTTAAATTTTTTCCGTTGTCATAATTTAATTTCTCTTCTATTCCGTTATATTTAATAACTCCCTTAGCTGTATCAATCACAGCTCCTATTTTTTTCAATAGGTTATAGCCGATCAGTAGATCTGAGTCTAGCCCTTCTATTTCATAAAAAGTATATCGTGTATCAAAAATAGTTATCATATGATAATATTTAATTATTGAATATCCATTCACTGTGGATACTCTTTTGTATATTGGAAGCTCATTCTTATTTTTGTAAACTCCAGTTCTAATATAACACGAGGTTGCCAGTGTCAATTAATATTTTTAATTTTTTATTTATTTTCGGGTCATTTCTAAATAAGTAGGGTAAGCCTACTCCTGACTTTTGTTTAAAAAATGGTTCTCCTCAATGTTGTTTAGTCTCATTGTCTTGTTAGCCGGTTGGTTAACAGTTCCAGTTGGTACCCTTTTATTTTGGGCTTGTCCTTGCTGAGTGTTCTGGGTCTCAAATTTTTTTGTTTGATCCCACTTGTTCTGGCTATAATTATTATTTTGATATTTATTATAGTTTTGATTATAGCCGTTGTTAGCCCTATTCTGAACCTGGATAGACTCGTCTACCTCCATTGGTTCTGGCTTATTTTGTGGCTGCCTATAGGTGTTCCACTGATTTTGTTGGTTATTATTAAATCTACCCTGGTTCCAGGAATTATTTTTGTTCTGATTATAATAACCATAATTATTTTTGTTCTGGTTGTTGTCATGATTAAACCTTAAATTATTACTATTTCGATGGTTATTGTAATTGTTGTTTTGTTGTCTTTGCTTTTGGTTGAAATGTGTTTGACCATTTCCACCAGAGTTTGGCTCACTATTTTTTCTCTGAGTGGTTGAGAAACTATTGCGAAATGCGCCCTCATGTTGTTGCTTTCCAATTCCTGAACTATGACCATTGCATTCGGTAGGTCAGGTGGATTCATTGAGAAAATTGTGTCTGAAATTTGGCCGTTTAGGCCGGTAATGAAAACTCTAAGAGCAGTCTTCCTATGTTTTTCATTCATTTCCGCTGTTATCGGGTTGTTTCTCCCGTAGGTCATAATTGTTTTATTAATAAGTAGAGTTAACTTTCTATTAACTGTACCATAATAATCCATAATTGATAATTTACCCTGACTCAAAACACTTAGTTCCTGTTCAATAATATGAATAGGACGTTTGTCGCTAAAGACAAAGTCGAGTCTGGCCATTATGGCATCGAAATTTAATACCGTACCGTTATGGGTTAAGGCATCGTTTGCCATTCCCGTTATTTTGTTTCTTAATATTGATAAAGCGGAATAAAATCTTTCACTCCCTCTGGCATATTGCCCCATGGCTATTTCAGCCGATTCTCTCCAGCTTACATATTTATCTTCTTCTCCTTTATATTCCCTAACAGATTTGATGATCTCATAAGATGTGTCGCACTTTATATTTGGATCTATAATCTCTATCTGATAATCTTCAACCGTTTTAATTTTATGAGAAAGCTGCGATCTTAAGTTAACGATCTCTTCCTTTAATGGATTCAATTCAAAATTTACAATTTGTTTAATTAAATCTCCTACATTTAACATGGTATTGTTTGTAATCGCCTGATGATGTTCTTGAGGCGAACTTATGTGGAGTCTTTTATTTGCTCCGTTCTGGCTTGTAGAAGGTTCTGACATTTTGAGAATATTTTCGAAATCAGAAATTAATTCTTCCACTTTGTATAATTATATTTCTTTTTACAAATTTCTTATTAAATATTAATAATAATAAAAAGAAGATTATTTCGCTCACGAATCGTCCTCCTTATTTTTCTTGTCGTTGTTTTTGGGGTTGTCGTTTTTCTTGGATGATTTTTGTATCTTGGGGTCTTCCTTCTTTCTTCGGGTTTTTAAATTGGTGTCTTCCTTCTTTCTTCAGTGTTTATTTCTTGGCGAGGGATTGCCCTTCAGCCTTTATTCTTTAAATGTCTTTTTGTTGATGATTTCGAAGATTTGTTTGCAATATTTTTTTAGTTAAATTGTTTTTCACAATGGTTATTTGTTTTGATGAATTTTGTTGTCTCTTTTTAAATTTTTTATTTTGTCCGAGCAGTGAATTTATGTTACGAACACTATTTTGTAATGTGAGATTTTAAGGGGATTATTCCATTAATTATTTTCCACCTTATTATTTTTTGATCAACACAAACTTTTTATTTTTTTGCCGGTTGTATACAGTTTAAGGGGATTATTGCATTTATTAATTTCCACCTTATTTTTATCAACACAGGCTTTATATATTCGTCGGTTGTATCGGGTTGTTGGCCGCGCAAAATTCCTTTTTCACTTTTAAACTTTTTTGGGGTTTATTTAAAAGCTTTGCTTTAGAATTTTTTAATCACACGGCCCCACGTTGGGCGCCAATTAAGTTTGTCACTAGTGAATTGATTAAAAAAATTTATTTTTATTTTTAACAATCACTTATTCACTATTACAATTTTACAATAGTTCGAACTTATTTAATTCACTGCTCTTGTATTTATTCTTGTATTATTGTTCTGCTCGATTCGGATCTCAAAAACGGACTGCCTGCTCTCTAGTTCAATGATCAATAATCAAACCTCGGCTTAAGAGATTTTATCCCCAAAAATTGATAAAGAGAATGACTCAAGAGAGTCGGAAAATAGGATGATGCAATTTGCCAATTAAATTCGAAGTCCAATCTTGGCCGGAAATTGGTGTTTACATTAGCGGAGTTTAGGGACCGCTTTGGGGATCTTTTTGTTTACGTTAGCGGACTCGGGACTCGCTTTGGGGATCTTTTGTTTACGTTAGCGGACTCAGGGCTCGCTTGGGGCTCCGATTGTTTACAATATCGGTTTGGATGTTTACAGCATCCGTTTGATTCGGACTGCGTGAAATTGATCTGGGTGGGAATGATTTGGAGGCCTGCTTGGCAGAAATAGCTGACCAGGGATTTATCTCGGGTCTGTCAGAGTTATTTGGAAATTAGCTCTCGGCTCAAAGTTGTTTATAAATTGGGTAAGAGCCCCTAAATAATGTGTCATATAACTTACACACTCATCTAAGGAACTCATCCTGGGTGGGGACGCTAACTCACACCACACTCAATGGGGAAGTACAAACACAAACGAAAGGGGTGAGTTACTCTACGACTATCTCCTTCAATCAAATCTATTCATCTGCAACAAAGGTAGTGACCCAACTTTCATCACTAGAAATAGGAGGGAAGTCTTAGACATTACACTAATATCTGATCCCCTACTTAACCAGCTAGAAGCGTGGAAGGTGGGAATCGAGCACTCATTCTCAGACCACCGATACATAGAATTTACAATAACTCTAGACTGTCCTCCCGCCGTGAACATTACTAATCTAAGATTAACCAACTGGGGATACTGAAAAAAATCTCCTCAACAGGAACCTACACGCTCCACCGAAGCACATACGAAATGGTCAAAAATTAGATAACCTAGTTAACACTTTTACTGATATCTGCGGTGAGGCCTTAAAAAGCGCTTGCACAATCAGAACAGTCAAAGCAAAGCACAAAACCCCATTAGGAACGCAACCCTGGCGAACCTTAAAAGAGAGTGTAGAACTTACTTTAGTAGAGCGAAATACAACAATAGCGAATCTTCCTTGAATATACATACAAAACTAAGCCTATACAAAAAGGAAAGTAGAATATAAAAACGAAGAGCTTGGGCTCATTTCTGCAGTAGCATAGAATCTACTGCGGAAGCATCCAGACTCAGAAGAATTTTAGCAAAATCTCCAGCAACCATTGGCTATCTAAAAACCAATGCTGACAGCTGGAGGGAAAACAGTCAGGAAAGCCTTGAACTACTGTTAAACACCCACTTCTTTAAAAACACCCATGTAGTGGAGGACCTCTGCATAGAGGAGAACTTAGACGACCAGAGTACAGACAACACTAGACACTAGATATTTCTCTACCCTGGCTGATTAGTTTCTCTTCCTTCTTGTTGAAGACCCTGGAAAGGCTAATTGACACCCATATCAGGCTAACCATCGACTAAAGCCTACTCTCTGACGCACAACACGCGTACCGTAAGGGCAGATCAACAGATACCGCCCTCCACTCCCTAGTCTACAGTATAAGGAATACTCTCTGGCAGCCTTTCTAGACGTAGAAGGCGCCTTTAACAACGTCACCCCAACGGCGATTACTGGTGCTCTGACTGAACTGGGCATTGAGCGGCCCATAGTGGGACTCATACACATGAGTCCTCATGCTAACCAGCAGAGTAGTGTACTCCACTATGGGATCGGCCCACTCGACCAGGAACGTCAGTAGGGGAACCCCACAAGGGGGCGTACTCTCACCTCTTCTATGGGTTGTAGTGGTCAACCAACTGCTATCACTTCTAGAAAAGGCGGGCACAAAAGTGGTAGCCTACGCGGATGACGTGGTTATCCTACTGCAGGGCAAATTCCCACAAACCCTTTGCAACCTAATGGAGACAGCCCTATCCACCCTCTCCCGGTGGACGGCTGGCTGTGGACTGGGAGTTAACCCAGAAAAGACCGAACTGGTTCTCTTTACAAGGAAGTATAAGGTACCAATTCTAGTTCCCCCAAAACTACACCAAACGCGCCTAACCTTTAGCAACCAAGCAAAGTACCTAGGTGTCATCCTTGACAAAAAGCTCCTCTGGACAGATAACATCCTAGATCGCACACGCAAAGCAGCTATAGCCCTCTTCGCTTGTCTCATCCTCATCTGGGTGCCTGGAAACCGCAACATTGAGGGCAACTGCATAGCAGACGAGCTAGCAATACAGGGGACGACCGCCGATATCCTTCGTGACAAGGACACGGTAGGTATGCCTACCTGCAAGCTCCATCTCAGGCAGAGATTGTATACACTTTCCAACAACCGTTGGAACTCAATCTCAACATGCCACAATTCTAGACTCACATGGCCAAACTACAACACGAAAAGAACAAAAACTCTCCTACAATGTAGCAGGGAGGATGTCTCTACTCTCCTAAATGCCCTCACGGGCCACTGTTTTATAGGGACTCACGCGATAAGGCTGGGTCTAAGTAACCACGACTTCTGCCGCAGCTGCAAACAGACGAAGAGGAGAGCATCGAGCACCTCCTATGCTTCTGCCCAGCGCATAACCTAAAGCGCTTTCAAACCCTAGGTAGCTACACACTTCCGAACCTTGCGGCCATTCAGGACGTAAGCATTCAAAAACTATTATGTTTCTTGAGAAGAACAGAATACTTCGCGAAAACAGATAACCCATGAGCTAGGGAAACGGATCTTTCAGAGATCATGTGGTATCACAAGGGGCCCATTGTGGCCTAAGTGAGGGGACTAATATCTAACCTACCTAACCATGGGGTCGGAAACGTCTCCTTCACTGCGTTGCAAACTTATGACTCAAATCAATATACCCTCTGCAAGGGTATAAAAAGTGGCAAAAAATCATCGAAACATGTAACCATCGGAAAAAACAATTCATTTCAAAACAAAGAACAACGCTATAGTCGAGTACCTCGACTATCAGATACCCGTTACTCAGCTAAAGGGACCAAAGGGAAATGGAGAAATGCAAACAGCAAAGCGAGATTAAAATGCGCCACCTACCGGCGGTAGACAGATTTAAGCGTTATGGGCGTTAGAGTGGGCGTGGCTGGCGTAGTTATCTTTATAACGCCTATACCATCTTGATAGGCCTAAAAATCTGCGAAGTTGCTTGGTCGTCGAAGGAATGGGAAAATGTTAAACAGCTCTAACCTTCTCGGGTGGGAAGTTGTCTGTCAGCTATTATGAAACCAAGATATTTGATTTCCTTCATGCAGAATTTTGACTTCGCGAAATTGATAGTTACGTTCGCGCTTCGAAAACACAGAGATAACTCAGTTTAGAGAGATAAGTGGGAATCAAAGTCATCTGACAGGACTAGCAAGTCGTCTAAGTAGACGAACACTCTCGTTAGCACATGCGGTGGAACAACTTGATCCATTAACTGACGCAGCGTCTGTGAAGCATTGAAAAAAGTATATCAGTATTGAAAGTGTTGGGGCGGGGTGGCTTGATCGTTGAAAATAGTTGAAGCCCCAAGATCGAATGGTACGCAAAAAAACACGGGGGTACTTTTACGCGACGTGCATAGATGTTTATTTGTACACTTGGAAATAAGAACTGCTTAAACCTAACTTAACTTAAGAGCTCCAGAGCACAGCGGAGACTTAAGGTAGAGATGGAGAGGGAGAGCGGACGGCAGTGCGAGCGCGCGAGATGTAGACATCTGGATAAAACAGCCGCTCGACACTGCCTCCTGAAATTAAACGCCCTTTTGACGTAAACACCAATGATAAAAACCTTATACCGATACAGCGGACCCTTTGGGATTTTAAGCGCTGTACACTCTCGCGATTTTAGTTCTAAAAGAATTTACCAGAATGCGTATTTCACGAGCAGTTTAGTAACAAATCGAGCAGGAGCGGATAAGCGTCCTTTCGGGTACACTTAGTCACCTCCCGTGAGTCCAAGCACAGTCGGACTTTTGATCTTTTCTGCACCAGTACTTAGTTGCTACTCCGTGGGCTTCTTGACTCCTCAGTTACTGGCCATTTCCGCTTTATGATGGGTACAGCATTGCCAACATCTATTACGTGTTCGATTACATCGGGACGACCAAGACCTTCAGCGGTAGCTCCGAAATCTAACAATGCTACGAATCTAATACCTTCCACATGAATATCAGTGTATAATCGATTGCCTGTGCTTAAATATATAGATGAAATTATTTTCTGGCGTTCCAGACAAACTTTTTTCTTGAATGACCTCATCCGAAATGTAGATGGCTTACCTAATGGGTGCTTACTTAGGCATCTCACGTCTCCCAAGATACGGCCTCGTTATTCAGTGTATTTCTCTAATCTACCGTGAAGTGGTTCCGACATATTGTCCTTTAAAGTATGATACAAATATACGAACTTAGTAAAAGCATCTGTTACAGTTATTAATAACAATAACGTATTCCTTTTAATCGTTCTTGCCGCTTAGCTTTCCTGTAATGTCAATGTGAAAAGTATGCCAGGGTATAGCCAGTTTTGGAGTTTGGTGGAGCTCTTCCTTTAGTTTCTTTTTGGAGCCCTAGATAGTTTGTAGGTAATAAAATTTTTCCACCAATCGCCTTACATATTTGGCGAGCCAATAGTTTATTACAGCCTCCCAAACTTGTAGGTTTCAAGTAAATCTTCCTCCAACTCATCAGTTGGTATTTTTTCAATTATTTCCGAAATTTCTGGATGGCCAGTAACCACTTGCCTGAGGTTTCGTCAGACTAACGCGCTTTTCGACTACCTTTTGTAATTATGTATTTTTTTCAGCGGGAAGTGGATTGTGGCCTAAAAAAACAGCATGGGCCATTCTCTCCCCTTTCCGGTACTAAATGCCAAATTAGAATGCTTGCAAGTATCCCCACCAGGTGTCAATGGTTCTTCGGAACGGCTTCTGTAACATCTGTAACAATGACAAATTCTAGTCATTCTAAATAATTACTAAAGTACTTTACGACATTAACAACAACAAGGGTTTTTAATTTGTACGAATGATATTTTGAATCTACTGGAGTTATAGATGCGATACCGTTTGCGGTGGGGTAGTTCTATAAGAGCTTTTATTTTGCGACTGTTTGGTCGAATCTCTCCCTTTTCATAACTATTTTCTGGGTAAGTAACGTAAGCTTCTTTATATTAAAGGATACATTTGCGTCCTTTAGGATTTGTAAAACTGGATCTAGTCTTTCCATTGCCTTTTCTTTTGTTTCTGCGACTATCAATACATCGTCAATGTAAGGAATGACAAAAATATGAGCTTCTGACCCCAACGCCTTAATTAATGCGCATTGAAACACCGATGGCGCGTTTTTTACCCCAAGAGGCATTGCGAGAAACTCATAATGCCCCTCGGGCGATCGAGTCGGGATGAACTAGAATTTGGTAAAAGCAAGAAAGAAAATTATATTTATCAGCCACGGTATTTGCGATTAGTTCCCTGTAGTCAAGGCATTAGCGATCAGTACCGCTCTTCTTTTTGACAAGCATCATCGGACTAGCAAGTTGGGAACTACTCGGGCGTATAACTTTGGCAGACAATAATTCTTATCATTCGACTTAGATTGGCCCTTTCTTCTTCACCAAGCTTTTATGGGCGACGCTGAACAGTTTTATGCGGATCACTATGACGTATACTAAGTAGACCGATAGGTATTGAAGAGACCAATACATTTCAGTTAAAATTTTTTATCTAGCATGAAAATTGTGGGCGTCACAGGTTTGTGCGGCTTGTGGGCGTTAATGGGGGCGTGGCAAACTTTTTTTTGGATCAATCGATAGGTATTGATGAGAACAATACATTTCAGTTAACATTTTTATTCTAGCATCAAAACTGTAGGAGCCACAGTTTTGGGCGGATTATGGGCGTTAGAGTGGGCGTGGCACTTGCGCTGCGTAAAAAACTCAAGAATCTGCACGCCAAATCTTAATAGCCTGGCACGTATAGTTTCCGAGATCTCAGCGTTCATCCGGACGTACAGACGGACATGGCTAGATCGACTCGGCTAGTGATCCTGATCAAGAATATATATACTTTATGGGGTCGGAAACGCTTCCTTCTGCCTGTTACATACTTTCCGACGAATCTAGTATACCCTTTTACTCTACGAGTAACGGGTATAATAAAAAGACCTGTAGACCTGCATCTTCTAAAAAAAATACTAAAAGCTAGCCTTACTCTTTCTTATTAGAATACCAGAGGCTTGCGTAGCAAGCTATCTTAATTTTATTCGGACAGTCTTTCTTCTGCATCTCATACTATTGTGTTGACTTAGACCTGGTTAAAACCGGAGATCCTAAACTCCGAAATTTTTCCTGGTAAGTACACCATTTATAGGCGTGATCGACATTCCAGGCGAGGAGGTGGAGTCTTAATCGCCATGGACTCTACCCTCAAGTCGGAAGAGATATTAATTGAGGAATGCAATAAAATTGAATTTATATGTGTAAGGCTACCCTTTCCTGGTAGCCTTATATTTATCACATGCTCGTGCATTCCGCCCCACCTTAAATGAAAACTCTCTGCTTGTTGACCTTCAAGGTGTTCAGCCCGTCGCCTGGTCCCGATGGAATTTTTGGCTGCACCCCTAGATATTGCTCGGATGCCTTATGCAATCCCCTTCTTAAATTATTTACCTTATTTTTAGAACCTTTACAATTTCCCCATATGCGGAAGGAATCGTTTGTAATCTGCCATAATCGTCAATATTACTCTTTCAATGCACGGTCGTGTTTTTGTCTTGCGCTCCGAATTGTTGTTCTTTTTGTCCATAAACTATCGAGGCTTAATTCATATTTTCATACGTCTGTATAACTTTTTATGTCCCTAACAACATCCGTTCGCTTCGCGAGTGCATACACTCAGGGAAAAACACCATGCTTATCATTTAAGAACGTTCTTGCTCAAAAAATTCTCATATTTAACACTTTTTGGATTTTTAATGTCTGCCAACTCTAATAATTCCCAACTGTTTATTCTGAAAGTAATCGGTATATAAGGCGCATAAATTAGACAGTGTTAATGCCCGTGAGCGGCAAGTCGTAAGTAAATTTAAGATTTTAATATTATTTATATACATCTCGTTTATTTCGTTTCAGTTTCCAATACTTATTTCTCTTACTAGCATAAAATAAAAACTCATTTTAATTTCATAATATTTATATATTGTTTTAAGAATTATTCGTCCTTAAATCATGCCTGCAACTTTCTTACTTTATTATTAAGTCGTTCTTGTTTTTAGTCCAAATATGACTTGATTTAAGAATTATTCATACTTGATTCAAGACCGAAAGGTTCTTAAATCTAGTATTTACGGTCTTGAAAATTCGTACTCGAAAGTAGTATTTTGTTCTCGCGTTCTGTACTTTCCATGCTTGGCGAAGTTTTGACACCGATAATACTAGGTTCAAGCACGAAATACTTGATTTTTTTTCTGAGTGTAGTGATTGTTTTGTGTTTAAATTAACAAAATTAGTTTGCACTTCTAATCTCTGAGCAGTGTTTGTTGTTATTGTTTTTTTCTAATTGCCTTCTTCTTTTCTTCCAAACGCTGTTTGGAGCGGTAAGTGTCTAAACCAGTGGTCGGCAGCGGCCTATCTAGTGAGCATAGGGAAGTGTTCTGCCCATCCCCTGCTCGCTCACGTATAACGTACATGTTCGTGTGACTTCGGCATGGGTCTTCGGGTCATTTTTTCTCAACTTCGGCGCGCTTTTTTGTTGCTGCGGCAGAGGATCTCAGTGCAAAGCAGAGAAACTTCTCGCTACAGCACGCCGCGCGCAAACTTCGTGTTTGTTACACTTACACTAATGCAAGGCAAACTTGTGATGGTATGTGTGTGCCAACCACTGGTCTAAACGGTAGTTACCCGCTCTCCCGCACTCCTGCATATAACTTTGTTTTTGGAAGATCTAAGACTTACGCTCCCCCAGCTTACTTACTCCCGCTCATTCTCTCCCGCTCTCTAGCTCTCTCTTTTACTTGCGTAGCTTTATTCTCTTGGCACTGTGGTTCGGAATATCGCGATAATGGCTGTCTGCAATTTAAAGAAATGAAAGTCGTTAATTTCGGCTGGACAACAGAGCATTCCGTGCCATTCGTGTAAGAATATTTTTCATGCAAAATGCCTTGGCTATTCGGGCCTGGTACGCGATGCAATCGACATGAGAGGTGGCTTGCGCTACTATTGTGATGAATGCATTGCTAGGCACTCTCTATAAGGCGGCTTACAAAAAGCACTGTTACGGAATTAATCCGGAACAGGCGTAGAAATACGGATCTGCTTGTGGCGCTTGAGTCGCCGCTCACTAGCCGTATGCTATCTGATCCCGATTCTCCTAAGCGGTCGAATCTCAGCCGCCGCACAAATGGTACTGAGATCGAAAGCTAAAAAAGATTCGGTTTCCGAATGCAAAGGACGCCAGATTTGCCGCATGAGACGCCTGAAAAATCTGTTATAAACAATACAATAATAAGTCCAACGCCGCATGTTGACTTAACGTCCGGAGTACCGACTGAAACTGGTAGTGCAGCCGTAAATGCCGTAGTACCAAAACCTGCCACATGCGTGGTACCTAAAACAGTCACCTGTGTACCGCAGCGGAAACAAATTTTTGTTTCTCGGCTAAATCCTGACCTTTCATCCCTGGACATTACGGCCTATATCCATAACAAAGTTCAGATTGATGATCTAATGGTTGAACGATTTAATTTTACATATGCTAGGGAAGTATCATCTTTTAAGACCGGTGTTCCCTGTGCTCATTTTGAAACTATGTGCTCAGCCAATTTTTGGCCTGTTGGCATTTTTGTTAAAGAGTACGATGCTAAAAAAAAAGAAAATTCGTTCAAAGGAAGTTGGAAATCCCTTTAAATAGCCATCCACATCTACATCCTCATCTATCTCAAAAAACTAGATTCTTTTCTTCAGCTTTCTTATCAGAATACAAGAGGTTTACAAAGTAAGTTGACCAAATTGTATACTGATAGTTTTTCCTTGTCTTCCCATGTTATTGTTTTTACTGAAACCTAGTTAAAACCGGAAATTCTAAGTTCAGAAGTTTTTCCAAGTAAGTACACAACTTACAGGCTTGATCGTCCATCCCGACGTGGATGTGGAGTTTTAATTGCAGTTGACTCAGAATTAACGTCTGAAGTAATAACGTCCGACGAAATAAACGACATTGAATTTTGGTGTATAAAACTATCCCTTCCGGGTATTTCTATATACATAACATGTTCATATATTCCGCCGTCATCGGTATTCCCAATATATGCGAATCATCTGTCCGCTATCCAGTTTATTTCAAGTAAACTATCAGATTGGGATCAGTTAATAGTTTTAGGTGACTTTAATATACCTAGGGCGACATGGTCCACCGTCGAAACCTCAAATATATTGTTACCTTCAACGCAGAATGATTTTCTTGACGGTTTGCTTGATATTTCATTGTCTCAAGTAAATCATGTTTTAAATTTCTTAGGACGATTACTGCATCTATGCTTTGTTTCCAGTCCAGATTGTGTCTGCATAGCTAGAACCTCTGCAATTATTTTACCAGAAGACCCTTATCACTCAACGCTAGAGCTGACTATTGACACGGGTACAAAAGTGTATGAACTATCTGAAAAGTTAGCTAAACGCATCCCCTGCTTTCGTAGAAAGAACTTTGCACTCATTAATTGCCTTATAGCTTGCTCGGATTGGTCCAATCTGTACTTATGTACTAATATAAATGAAGCGGTTAATATATTTTATAACATATTAAACGAAGTTTTTGATACATGCGTTCCTACGTATTATCCTAAAATTTCAAACCAACCTCCGTGGTTTAACAAAGAGCTGGCACGACTTAAAATTGTAAAGTCTAGACTCCACAAAAAGATTAGAGCTTCAAATTCACAAGCTGCCTTTTGCCGATACTTAAGTGCTCGGTCTGATGTCACCGTGCTTTACGCCCAGTGTTATAAAAACTATTTAGCTCGTTGCAAGACCCAGTTTACACTGGATCCAAAACAGTTTTATAATTTAATAAAATAATAATATAATTTATAATTTTTAAGCGGAAATCTTCTAGTTACCCATCATCACTTAAATTTGAAAACTCGGCTGCTTACACTGATCAGGCCATTGCCGATCTTTTTGCACAGTTTTTTCAAACCACCTATTCAACATCAAGTCCTCCAGATCAGTCTTATCCCGCTTTATAATTATTACATTACATTATTACGCCTCATTTACAACACAGTTATAGGTCCCTTATTTCCTCTTGTCAACACGGATTTATAAAGCGTAGGTCAACGACAACGATGTGTTCTACACTGATTTTAGTAAAGCGTTTGATTCTGTAAATCACCCGATTCTAGTCCGGAAATTGGACCTTTTAGGGTTTCCAGGTGATCTTCTTAAGTGGATCTTAAGTTATTTGAATGACAGGACTCAAAGGGTCATTTTTAAAAACTCTTTGTCATCCCTAATACGAGTTACGTCCGGTGTACCACAAGGAAGTCATCTTGGTCCGCTCCTGTTTACATTATTTACAAATGACCTTCCATTAGTCTTAACGAAGTCACGGGTTCTTACGTACGCAGATGACGTTAAGTTGTGCCTGCAATATAAAGACCCCGCACTAAGTTTAGCTTTACAATCGGATCTAAATGCATTTCAAACATGGTGCATGGATAATGAATTGAATTTAAATGGTTCTAAGTGTAAACTAATGACCTTTTTCGTGTCAGCCCCCCTACTCAACGTATACTTTGAGTGGTTGTGCGTTAGATAGGATAACGCATGCTGACGACCTTGGAGTCTATATGGATCCTAGACTTAAATTTTCCGAGCACATTACTACTATGGTAAATAAAGCCAGGGGCGTGCTTGCATTTATCAAAAGGTGGTCGAAGGAATTCAATGATCCCTATGTCACAAAGACCTTGTTTATCTCATTAGTCCGACCTATTCTTGAGTACTGCGCTCCTGTTTGGAGTCCCCAATATGGGGTGCAAATAAACCGGATTGAGTCTGGAGGACATCTCCAATCTCCTAAATGCCCTCACGGGCCACTGTCTTATAGGGACTCATGCGATAAGGCTGGATCTAAGTAACCACGACTTCTGCCGCAGCTGCAAACAGATAGACGAAGAGGAGAGCATCGAACACCTCCTATGCTTCTGCCCAGCGCATAACCTAAAACGCTTTCGAACCTTGCGGCCATTCAGGACGTAAGCATTCAAAAACTATTATGTTTCTTGAGAAGAACAGAATACTTCGCGAAAGCAGATAACCCATGAGCTAGGGAAACGGATCTTTCAGAGATCATGTGGTATCACAGGGGGCCCATTGTGGCCTAAGTGAGGGGACTAATATCTAGTCTCCAACCACTCCTACTTAACCTAACCTAACCTAATCGTGAATCACAACCATTTTTGACCCCAAATGAATTTAAATTGTAAGCCCCTATTATTGTGGTTGAACTTTCATATCAAAACGAATCAGTGATAACTGGTCCTAGTGATGTGACAATTTCAATAGAATTCAGTTCAATAGAACAATAGAACGAGGAAATGGGCTTTCTGTCATTGAACAGGTTTAAAGGAATCCCTAATGTGATTGTGTTTGTGCTCTTAACAATGCATACATTATTTTTTTCCACAGCAATAAAGTAATTTTTAATCATCATTTTAAGTTGAGACTAGATGTGTAAGGACCTACAAGAAAACAAAATTATTAAAATGAAATTTCATGAGGAAATTGACCAATTTATTGAACAATTTTGACAGATGATCATGAATCGAGGTGGACGTGATCTCAAAACTACGAATTACATATGGTGAACACTTTACATTTTGAATCCTATAGCTTTTATTTGCCTTACGGAGACTTTACTGGGATACAAGCCTAATACTACCATCCTACTCTAGTAGACTACTTCTAATTAACTTACCATCGTTAGCTTACCGTAGAACTATGCTTTGTATTACGTTTATTAGAAATTTTATTCATGGTGATGTAGAGAGTCCCGAGTTACTGGGTCGCCTGCATTTTAATGTGTCAAATAGATTTAGTAGAAACTATATTCCTTTAGTACTAAATCACTGTATCTCTAATTACGCAATGCATGAACCTTTTAGAGTACCTTGCAATGATTATAATAGACTATATCATCTAATATCGCACTTTCTTTCTTTAAATCAATAATACTATCCTCCCTAATAAGTAATTAGTTTTACTTGATGTATTTTGTCTATTCGTATATTGACCTGTATTTTTAATTGTCTATTGTTACATTGTCTTTTTCTTTGTCCGCGATTATATTTACTCGCCCAAAACGGTGATGGGCTTCGCGCGTAACAAGCTTTGCTTGGTGTCGTAGGGCCACTTGCTTGTACTGACCATAGTGCATCAACGTCCAAGAATTAGAATTAAAATTCCTCTCCACAAGAAGGGTAGCAAAGTGGATGCAAACAATGCAGCATTCTATAAGTCAGAAATATCTCTTTTGGAAATTACATCACTTGTGAGAAAGGAATTTTAAAAAGATCTTCAAACAGACGTTACTTACACTGTCTTTACTAAATCATTTGACTCTGTAACTCACGCTATTCTGGTTAGAAAACTCTATTTACTAAAGTTTCATGCTGATCTCTTAATTTAATTTACCTAATTTGCAGAACACAAAAAGTCCCCCAAGGGAGCCACCTGGGACCGCTTCTTTTTACTTTATTTATAAATGTCCCTTATAAAAGTCCCTCAGTTTTAACTCATTGTCGTCTACAAATGTACGCATATGATGTTAAGTTATGCCTGCAGTACAAGGATACCTCTTGCCAGTCCAACTTACAATCCGCTCTGACAATTTACTGGATTTAAATGACTTAAGTGTAAGGTAATGACTTTTTGTCGGGTCAATCATCAATATGCGACATACACGCTGAGTGAGGGCTCATTGAATAGAATAACTATAGTAAGCGACTTTGGCGTTTTGTTGGACCCAAGACTAACAAGGAAGAACGCAATAGTCGAGTACCTCGACTATCAGATACCCGTAACGGGTATTAGCTAAAAGACCACCGGGAAATGGAGACATGTAATCAGCAAAGCGAGATTAAAATTCGCTGGTATAGTTATTTGGGCGGTAGACTGATTTAAGCCCAATGGGCCTTAGAGTGGGCGTGGCAAACTTTTTTTTGGGTCAATTGATAGGTATTGACGAGACTAATACATATCAGTTAAAATTTTTTTAAGCATGAAAGTTCTTGGCCCCAATGGTTTAGGCAGCTTGTGGGCGTTAAAGTGGGCGTGGCCCCCTCCTGAATCAAACTTGCGCTGCGCAGGAATCTCAGGAATCTGCATGCCTAATCCCAGTATTGTTGCTCTTATAGTTTCCGAGATCTCAGCGTTCCTACGGACAGACGGGCAGACGGACATAGCTAGATCGACTCGGCTAGTGATTCTGATCAAAAATATATATACTTTATGGGGTCGGAAACGCTTCCTTCTGTCTGTTACATACTTTCTGATGAATCTAGTATATCCCTTTACTCTACGAGAAAGGGGTATAAAAATGGCTGATCATATTTCGTCAATGGTGAATAAAGCTAGGGGTGCGCTGATTATGGATCTCCCGTCTAGATTCCCCAATACGGATTTCATGTTGATCGTATCGAATTTATACAGAAGAACTTTTTGCTATTTTTTTTAAGGTGCCTAAACTGGAATGCGCCTTCTTATTCTTGTAGATTACTTCTAATTAACATACCCTCACTAGTGAACCGCAGAACGATGCTTGGAACAGTCTTTATTTAAAACCGTATTTAAGGTGAAATTGATAGTCCTTACTTGGTTAGCCAGCTAAACTTTTCTTTTCCGTGCTGATTAAAAAGAAATTACATTCCTCTAATTTTAAATGATTGTAGATCTATCTATGACTAACTATGACTATAGTAGACTTTATCCTATTATCTCAAAATCGTACTCTCTGCCTCTCTTTCCCACTTTTTTCCTTGAACTATATCATTATTTTTCTATGCGTCTATCATCTCGCGAATTCGTGCCGTACGACACACGGCAGCGCCCCTCGGTCAATTGGGCGGGCGGTGTGGCAGTGGTATCCTACGCGAAAAAAAAAATTAAACTAGCGATACGAGTCCCTATCGCTGTTCAACGAGAACGCCTCTCCTTCCCCGAGCACATCTTACCTATTGCTCAGCTTATTATTTCCTCCTGCGCAACCGGGCCACGGTCTACGGTTATGCCATTTTTCAGTAGGTTTGGCAACACCATCTCTTTGATATTCCGCTCTCTCTCTCAAGAGAGAACTAACACATTGGATTCAAGGAATAGGTCGCCTTCTAGGATTTATGGAATCAGCTTCGATACTCGCCAAATAAAACAAGAGTCTCTAGCACTCAAATTAATCCAACAACTGCGACATATATACATATATTTTACTTGATTAAGCTGTTTTGGTTAGTCGATTTCCAAAAATCACAGTCTAGGTATGCGTAGATAACTCGTCCATTTACATACCAGCTCATTAAAATGTACAAAAAAACAAGGAAGAACGCTATAGTCGAGTACCTCGACTATCAGATACCCGTTACTCAGCTAAATAGAGATATGCAAGTAGCAAAGCGAGATTAAAATGCGCCACCTACCGGCGGTATACAGATTTAAGCGTTATGGGCGTTAGAGTGGGCGTGGCAATTTTTTTTTGACCAATCAATAGGTATTGACGAGACCAATACATTTCAGTTAAAATTTTTTATCTAGCATAAAAATTGTGGGCGTCACAGGCTTTCGCGGTTTGTGGGCGTTGGAGTGGGCGTGGCATATTCGCGTAACAAACTTGCGCTGCGTATAAGGCTTCGGAATCTAAATCTGAAATCCCAATTCTCTATCTTTGATAGTTTCCGAGATATCCGCGTTCAAATTTACGATTTTTTGAAGTTTGTGGGCGGTTTATGGGGGTTAGGGTGGGCGTGGCAAACTTTTTTTTGGGTCAATCGATAGGTATTGATGAGAACATTACATTTCAATTTTTATTCTAGCATCAAAACTGTAGGGGCCACAGTTTTGGGCGGTTTGTGGGCGTTATAGTGGGCGTCGCACTCTACTGAAACAAACTTGCGCTGCGTAAGAAGCTCAGGAATCTTCACGCCCTTAGATTCCGAGATCTCAGCGTTCATCCGGACAGACAGTCGGACAGACGGACAGACGGGCATGGCTAGATCGACCCGGCTAGTGATCCTGATCAAGAATATATATACTTTATGGGGTCGGAAACGCTTCCTTCTGCCTGTTACATACTTTCCGACAAATCTAGTATACCCTTTTACTCTACGAGTAACGGGTATAACTACATATATGCTTTGTGTAGGGACTGCAGTGCTGGTCAGATTCCGAAATGTCAGATACTTGTTACTCCTAGCGCTGTGTACTATACTAGATTTAAGGATATGAACGAACTAAAGAATTCGTAGACAGCCTATCCTTATCAACTTGTTCATGTGTGTCACAAAAGCTAGTACCCTGCTAATAAAAGAAAAGTTTCAGTCTTCTAAAACTACTCTTCTATTCTACTCTTTTTATTGCAGTCTTCTCTTTGGGAACGTCTTCCCTATATAATTACCGGTTTGATTTCGCGGTCGACCAATCCGTTAGAAACGAACGAACATTTATCTCATCTCCACGGTCAAAATTCGAGATACTACGGCCTGGTGAAAGGAAAACAAGAGCTTTTAAAACGGTTCAAAGGCTAATTGAAATTAGAAGATATTGGTTTCAAATCCACACCGGAGATCGCCTGACCTTATTGCAAAATTAAACTCCGTTCGGGCCCACGTTGAGCGCCATTGTGTAGCGTGTGCGTTGGTGAGAAAAGAAAAAGAAATTCATTTATTCGTGCATAGGGGAATCCAAAATCGTTCACTTCTGGCCTATTCTTCTGACTAAAGTTCTCCGGATATGGGATCTGTTGGGGCGGGGTGGCTTGATCGTTTAAAATAGCTGAAGTCCCAAGAACGAATGGTACGCAAAAAATGAGGGGGTACTTTGGGGTTTTTACGCGACGTGCATAAATGTTTATTGGCTCACTTGGAAAAGAGAACACCTAAAGCCTAACTTAACTTAAGCGCTCCTGAGCAGAGCGGTGACTTAGGGGAGAGATGGAAAGGGAGAGCGGATAGCAGTGCGAGCGCGCGAGATGTAGACATCTGCACAGAAAAAAAACGAGCCAGGATCAATTTGATATGCGCATGGTAAATTTGTATTTTTTAGACACATATCATTTTTACCATTAAATAATGTCACATTGATACCAAAAAATGTCAAGTTGTCGATTTCTTTCTTTTCCGAAATTCTTTGACAACGATAAAGAAAGGATATAGCAATATCACGTGAGTGCAAGCGAAAAAGATATATTCGAAATTCGATCATGTTGTCTCGCTTGCACTTAAATACGTTTTAGTGGATTTTTTGACACTTGAGTTTTATCGTGAAGCCAGTCAGACGTACATTGTTCAGTTTCCCTAAGTGCGCAGAACAAGGAAAAGGTGAGTAAACTTCATATATAATGTGATTATGTATAAAGTTTTAAAATAACATAGTAACATAATAAGTGGAAAAACATCGATAAAACAGCCGTTCGACACTGCCTCCTGAAACTAAACGCCCCTTTGACGTAAACAGGATAATTCTTCATATTTTTATGATACACTGCATCACAAAACAAGGAAGGACACTATAGTCGAGTTCCTCGTCTATCATATACCCGATACTCAGCTAAAGGGACCAAAGGGAGGTGGAGATATGCAAGCAGCAAAGCGAAATTGTAATGCGCCACCTACCCGCGATCTCAATACATGGTTATGTCGCCGGCAGTTAGACTTAAGCGTAATGAGTGTTAGAATGGGCGTGGCAAACTTTTTTGGGTCAATCGATAGGTGAATCGAAACTATAACATTTCAGTTAACGTTTTCTTTCTAGCATGAAAATTGTGGGCGCCACAGGTTTGGGCGGTTGTATGGGCGTGGCACACCGACGAAACAAACTTGCGCTGCGCAGGAATCTCTAGAATCTGCATGCATAATCCCAGTATTGCATTTCTTATAGTTTCCGAGATCACAGCGTTCATACGGACAGACGGACATGGCTAGATCGACTCGGCTAGTGATCCTGATGAAGAAGCTATAAACTTTATGTGGTCGGAAACGCTTCCTTCTACCTGTTACATACTTTCCGACGAATCTAGTATCTTTACGAGTAACGGGTATAAATATTGGACAGGGTTTGTGTATGTATCAAAATATAATTCGTTGTTTGAAGATGATTTAAAAAAACTTATTTTTTATTTTAAAGCTCGGGTGTTAAACCTTTAATCTTAATAAATACTTCTGAACTGATCGCGGTCCCGCACAAAATAGGACTGACTTCTTCATTTCTTAATCTGATCCAAACCCTGTCCAACCTCGGCCAGGAGCTTTTCGTTTTGAAATTTTAGAACTTAAATTTATGTTTAGATTAAAAGCTTAAGATGAAACTGTCGCATCTCATTGTGAAATTCAATTATGCTGACCGATGCAATTTGGTGGGAAGTTGAAACGCAAAAGGCGCAATCGATTGGGCTTCGAAACTTTTACTTTAATTTTGATTTGTTAAACTTAGCTGGGAGCCAAGATCGGACCTCAAAGCCAAAGGCAAAGACAAAGACAAATGCGGAGTTTGAGAAGGCGCAAAAAAGGCTGATGTTTACTTTAATTTTGATTTGCTTAACTTCGCTGGGGGACCAATATCGGACCTTAAAGCCAAAGGCAAAGACAAAGGCAAATGCAGAGTTTGAAAATATGGTTTATAAATGCCATAAGCGACCTAGTTTCACGGGTTGGATAACTCTCCCCTTTCTAAAATGGATCGTCCCGATTTAATGTGAAATTCCTTTAATTGATCTCTTAATTCCGTTAAAAAAATGTTCATGGTTAATAGATTTTTCTGGTTCTGGACGTTTTTTTTTGGCTACAAATAATATACCATTTTTGTATTTTATAATAAGTAAAAAAATCAAAAATATAATGATTGTTTACGTCAATAGGGCGTTTAATTTCAGGAGGCAGTGTCGAGTGGCTGTTTTATCCAGATGTCTACATCTCGTGCGCTCGCACTGAAGTCCTCTCTCCCTCGCCGGATTTCAAAATCTTCGGATTTTCCTCTCCTGGAGTTTCCTTTGATTTTGTCCCAGCAGGCTTAAACCGCTCCAGATAAGTTCCACCTACTATAATTGCAGGTCATACAGCCAGTTTTTCGAACCCTATTTCGACTAATTTTCTGTATGATATATTGTCTAAACCCAAAAGTGATTAATCCGACGCAACGGCATTGAATATATGTATTTCAATCCCGCTACTTGTGCCCGACAATTTTACATTTTCCTTTGCCCACAATTGTACACTTGAAACAATTCCAGTATACATTTCAGTGCTACTTACTAAAATATTTCTCAAATACATTTTCAATTTAAATTCTGTGTAACATATAACTGAGCCACAGTAAAAAATTCCCGATCATAAAACTTTTCCTTAAGATTTGCACTCTTTATTTTTTACTGTGTTCCAGCTGCGTGTGTACATACATATTCTAATACAGTCCACTCTAAGTACTCTTTCTGATACAGTCCACTCCAACTACTTCCCTCGACCTACAAATACGGCAAAACTATTTCTAAAATTAAAAAAAAAGTTACAGTATCCACAAATTTACTCCAGCAAATCGCTTGCAATTTAGTTGTGCAGATGACAAACAAACGCACCGACATACAAACATAAGCGAAGTCTTTCCCATTCCCGCAACGTTATTCCGCTATTCGCACCCCACATATGTACATATGTACAGTGTACATACATACGAATATCGATATTTTCGCCAGTGCACAGTGGGTCAAGAGCTCACAATAAATGTTCCTTCCAAACATAAAATATTAAAGTCCGTAATTCTTTACTTAAGTCCGACCATCCGATATAATAAATATTTATTGACTCTGCCTATCCGACAGTGTGACCGTATATATTTACAATCTTGATTAGTTCCAAAATTCCAATTTGATTACAATCCGTTTCCTTACTTCTGAGTAGTAGGGAAAGACGGGTTCTGGGACAATTAGCATATAAATGGCCCCCCTCATTAACATATGCGGGTTCTAGGACAATTAGCATAGTTCATTAAATTAACTGATTTTAATGGGCTTTGAAGTCATAAAAATGTCACGGTCATGTCCATAAAGGGTATACTTAATTGCCCCCATCGCCCCCACATCCCCATGTGACAATATTGATCATGTATCCATCCCCTCATTATGTGCAATTAATAGTCAGGTGAAAAACGTGTACGTGAGAAAGGTCGCACAACCATAGTATCCAAAGGTTGTTATCTTAGAGGAACATATCCGATCATGTTGGGGAAAGGTGTGATCACGTACCCTTTTGCCTCATTATCACAGGTGTTGCTGTGCACGTGTGAAAGGTCGCACACCCAAAGTATTCAAAGATGGTTATCTTAGAGGAACATGTCCGATCATGTTGGGGAATAATGTTTCATATGATTGTAAAACTAATTTAGAAATCAAAAGAACCCCAATCAAATAAATCTCACAAGTTAATGATTTTTAGATGTGGAATGTTTTCAAATACACATTTTTGTTTCCGCCCCAGAACGTTTAACCGGTAAATTGTCTAAGATTCTCTCCTTTCCACAAATGGATCATAAACATGTCATAAAAGGGATTCAAGCAAGAGCTACCCGAACATGCGCACCTGTCAATTACCTGACCGCAATAAAAGGGACACATGCATAACACAGAAGGCGCACGCTCATTGACAAGATCATGGGCCTCACGCCAACGACCTCACGGCTGAGTGCTAGCTCTAATACGTTCCCATAATAGGGGTTGAAATCACGACCGCGCAACAACTCGCAAGTAGCGTCTCAGTCAAGGAAATATTTTCCATTCTCCGTACCTATCATTTTAACTCGAAATAAAATGTCAGAAGTTTATTTTGTACCATAATAATACATTTATTCATTTATTTTGGTATTGCGAACATTTTTGTTATATATAGAAATTAATTTTCTGCTTTGATTCCGGCGATTTGCATAGAAGAAGCAGGCGCACGTTCCCGACGTCATTTCTGGATTACAAAATGTAAAGTGTTCACCATAATTCGTAGTTTTGAGGTCATGTCCACCTCGATTCATGAACCTAGTTTTTGTTTTAAGAAGGTATTGAAAATGCTGACCAATTATCTCTCCTTTAAATTATTCAATAAATTGGTCAATTTCCTCATGAAACTTAATTTGGTTAATTTTGTTTTCTTGCACATCTTTACACATCTAGTCTCAACTTTAAAATAATGTATAAAAATTATTTTATTGTTTTGAAGCTACTTTTAAAAAATGTCAAAATAATGTATGCATTGTTAAGAGCACGAACCCTGCCCTTAAGGTGTGTTTCATAATAGGGAAACCGGTTTCCTTTAAACCTGTTTAATGACGGACTGCCCATTTCCTCGACATTAATGAGCTGACGACTCCCAAAAAACGTCTGTAGAAATCGTTTCTTTTCCACACCTTTACAAATAATTTGTTTTCCGCTTGTAATTGTCCTTAGATACTTTCTCCATCCTTCCAAAAAATTTTGTGATGTGTATTGGTTAACCAAATTGCAGTCTTTCGAGATTTTGTATTTAGCAAAGTAAAATCATATGGTGATTCTGTTAAAAAACTATTATTCAAGTTTGGATCTTTTTCGAATACAATTCCAATTTCCTTTAGAATAAAATTATTATTATTATCAAAGAAACCTTGAACATCAATCGAAACAGTATCTTTCAAAATTTTTCTAATGTTTCTAATGTTATATTTAACTAAACGGACTTGTATGAGGAGACAGTAAGCTTCGGTATTTTCATGACTTGGTGTCTTCAGTTCTATTGAAATTCTCAAATCAATATGACCAGTTTTCACTGATTCGTTTTGATATGAAAGATCAACCACAATAATAGGGGTCTTCAATTTAAATTCATTTGGGGCCAAAAATGGTTGTGATTCAAGATGTATACATTTCATATAGGTGAGCATACTAATTCTTACTAAAATCAACATTCAGATTATTATGGATATGACACAGAATTCAAGTGAACTCTCAAGTTTGATAAGTTATTTGTGATAAGTTCTCCATTTAGTGTAAATCCAATTATGGCAAATCTTGGTTTTTCGCGGTTAGCCGACAATTTCACATTTGTTGACTCCCATACCCCAATTTGGGGTTAACATATAAATCCCAACTCTGGAATGCGATTGGTAGGTTTACACAACTTTTAGTAATATCGTACATCTTAATTTTTGTAAAATCGCTCAGAGTTACATGGGGAATTTTCCAGATTTTATTCGTAATTTCCAGTTTTAAAGTTTGTTAATTTCTGGTTTGTTCAAGATTCACCAAGATTCTTAGTTAGCATCAACACTAGTTCGTGTTTACAATTTAACAAAACTTTTTTATAATCCTCAGCCAATCCCAACAAATTTTTTAATGGTACAGACAAATTTAATAGGTCCAGAATTTAATAGGTATTGACTTTGAAGATTATCCAGAGATATACAATTTTTTAGGGTAGTAGTAGTACTTGTTACCTAGCAGTATTTTGATGGTTACTTTCTTTTTAGTCTTGTTTTTGGATGGTTACTTTTTGTATAATACCTGTACAGTACTTGATTTTGGATGGTTACTATCTGTATAGTATCTGTAAAGTACTTGGTTTTAGATGGTAACTAAATGTTAACAAGTATTATGAGTCGCTATAGTCACTTATTAAGAACTATCAAAGTACACAAGATAAAGTTTCTAAGATGTGTTAGCCAATCACACTTGCAGTGAACTATCATTACCTGACCGTCATCAAAGTCACATGCCCATGACCCAAGGACATTGAATAAAATACTTCCCCTTCATTTGTACCTGGAGTTTTAATTACAGTCAGATAAAAAATTTGTAGGATCATTCAATATATTTTTATATATTTTATTATTTTAAACATATTTCATTAAATTCATAATTAATTATATTTTACGTATATTTGTATATAAATAATTTTCTTACTCCATCACTCTGTAAGAAACATGTCGGTTATTAATCTTCGTTCCAAACGCAGATTTTCGCTTGGTTCCCATAGATAGATGTAAAATAGTTCTCACAATGTAATCTTTCTCAGATGTTGAATTAATTTTAAAGCATTCATTTGTTCCATCCCATAATAATATTGTAACATATTTCCAAAGCATCATTAGCTAGCATAGGAGCGTCTTTCAATTTAATTTCTGATTCAAGTTTATGATAGAGGTGTTGGGACCGGGTAATATCGTTTTTTGTTTTTAACTATTTTTCTATTTCTAGTTTTCTAATTCTATTCTATTTGTATACTTTTTGTATGAGTAAGGCATCATTGTCTAAGATTCTGAATAAGTTTAATAAACTCTTTAATTACAATACTGATTAGCTGGTTACTATATAATTAGTAGATGTATACAAGTTGTTTAGTATCTGGTTTGATATGTTTAATAGATGTATACAAGTTGTTTACTAGCTGTTTAGTATCTGGTTACTATATATTTAGTAGATGTATACAAGTTGTTTAGTATCTGGTTTCTATATGTTTAGTAGATGTATACAAGTTGTTTACTAGATGTATACAAGTTGTTTACTAGCTGTTTAGTATCTGGTTTCTATATGTTTAGTAGATGTAAACAAGTTGTATAGTTCTGGTTACAATATATTTAGTAGATGTATGCAAGTTGTTTAGTATCTGGTTTCTATATGTTTAGTAGATGTATACAAGTTGTTTACTAGATGTATACACAATGTTTACTAGATGTATACAAGTTGTTTACTAGCTGTTTAGTATCTGGTTTATATATCTTTAATATCTGTTTACTTGATGTTTACTTATTATTATTAGCTGGTTACAAGTTGTTATTAACGTCTTCGAGCTTTTGTAGTCTTTTGTTAAGAACGATCAAAAATTCCTGATCACTAGACGACTTTCGATGTGAAGTAAAAACTTACACTCTGATTTTCAATGTGTTTGCTATGTACGTGAGAAAGAACGCAAAGCCAAAATATCTCAAGATTTATATATAAAACTTAGAGGAACATATCCGATTATGTTGGGGGAAGATGTATCCTGTGATTGTAAAACTAATTAAGAAATAAATTGTTCACAAGCTGTCTAAAAGCTGTTTAGAAGCTGTTTTGATAAACAATTTTGATTCATAATGACAGATACTAAGAATATATATTAATATCATCCACTTTAACTAGTATATTGTTAAAATAAAACATTTCCATTTTTAATGTTCTTTCATCTTATGTAGGTATAATAAATTAAATCTTAACTACGATAGCTAGCCTTACATCCCATAACTATAGTTATTAGCTACAATAAAATGTCTAGAAAGAACAAAATATATGAATGTCAAAAACGATTTAAAACTAACTATAATTGTGAAAGTAATTGAAATCGCTCCGACGTAATACAGTAAAAAACAAAAAACACTGTGATTATCCCATTTTCTATCACCATAACAAATGTGTATACCCACACCTAAATGACCAATTGTATCCTTTCTCCAAAAATGTCACCGATAATTTAAATCCCATTAAGCAAACCACCCATTGCTAACCGTACCATAACCCCAGAGTCAAGTTGGTTACCTACAATAAACACCGATGGTGGTGTAAAGGATTGCTAAAATGCCTCGACGCAGGCGCAAAGGTCATAAAAAAAGGTCATAAAATATATTATTAGGAAAGTATTTATACCCGTTACTCGTAGAGTAAAAGGGTATACTAGATTCGTCAGAAAGTATGTAGCAGGCAGAAGGAAGCGTTTCCGACCCCACAAAGTATATATATTCTTGATCAGGATCACTAGCCGAGTCGATCTAGCCATGTCCGTCTGTCCGTCTGTCCGGATGAACGCTGAGATCTCGGAAACTATGAGAGCTAGGCTATTGAGATTTGGCGTGCAGATTCCTGAGCTTCTTACGCAGCGCAAGTTTGTTTCAGCACACTCTAACGCCCACAAACCGCCCAAAACTGTGTCTCCTACAGTTTTGATGCTAGAATAAAAATTTTAACTGAAATGTATTGTTCTCATCAATACCTATCGATTGACCCAAAAAAAAGTTTGCCCCGCCCACTTTAACGCCCACAAACCGCGAAAACCTGTGACGCCCACAGTTTTCATGCTAGATAAAAAATTTTAACTGAAATGTATTGGTCTCGTCGATACCTATCGATTGATCCAAAAAAAAATTTGCCACGCCCACTCTAACGCCCATAACGCTTAAATCTGTATACCGCCGGTAGCTGAGTAACGGGTATCTGATAGTCGAGGTACTCGACTATAGCGTTCTTCCTTGTTCTTATTTGCGAACAATTTATAACTGTTACCAACAACACTAATGCTTGTTCCAAAGGATTTGCTTAAATGCCTCGACGCAGGCGCAAAGGTCAAGGTATTGGAAAAAATTCATGGAATATTATCCCTTCATAAAAGAGGTCATAAAATATATAATTAGGAAAGTATTTTTTATTTGCGAACAATTTATAACTCTTACCAACAACACAAATAGTTGTTACAAAGGATTGCTAAAATGCCTTGATGCAGGCGCAAAGGTCAAGGTAATGGAAAAATTCATGGAATATTATCCCTTGACCAAATACGAAATTTCTTCTATTTGGATAATAAAAAAATATATATTAATTCAATGCTTTGATTTTTCCATCAAAATGCTTGATAAATCTAGTTGTATGATATTCTCTAACTAACTAACTCTCTAACTATTCTCAACTAACTAATGAAGTAATAAGTTTTCATGTGTCTATTTAAATTACCAAAAACAGTATTAGTCTTCTCTCATAAAATTGATCTTTTGGATCCCTCTTATTCCCCACCGGTGAAATGTATGTTCCTCATATTTAATAATGATGGTTTGTCAACCCCGACCAACCTCCGCAACATAGATGGATACTTGTAATTCATATTTAAGATATTTCCATCCTTCTCTAACTAACATCCTTTTATCCATCATGTAAACAGGTTTACAAGTGGATTTCTGAACATTTAATAAGCGGGTAAAACAAGTTTTTTCCCTAATTAAAGTGCCGTAATTATTAAAAACATATTTGCTCATTTTGCGACTTGATTGCTTAATACATGTTTCCCATCGACTTGGGAAATCGCTCTAGCGTGATATATTTCTCATCTGTTTTTGTTCATGTTTTAATATTTCCGAGATGTCATCATTGTAGTAGGTAGGTAATACGGGAGCTGGCTCACTAGGTAATAAATCATGTCAAAAAAGGAGGTGGGGGTGACCCTAATTAGTCACGCATGGTTGCACACAGGTGTTCTTATGACCTAATTAGCATAATTAAGTCAAAAAGGGGGGTGTTGCTGACCCTAGTTAGATGAGCATGGTTGCACACAGGTCACTTAATGAGGTTAGAAAGTGGTGTGTAGGAGTGTGAGAGAGTGGTGTTTTGATATGTCTTGTTTTGTCTTGTCTTTTTCTCACGCTAAAGGTGCGTGTGTGATAGGGGTGTTTTGTCATGCGTGGGATTTTGTGGAGTGCAATGGTTGCACACAGGTCATTATGTTGCTTCTAACTTGGGTTAGAACGCGTTATGCGTGGGCGTTTTGTTGAGTCAATTAGGGTTGTAGGTGACACCTGGCTTGCGTGTGTGATAGGAGGTGTCTTGTCATGCGTAGGATTTTGTGGAGTGCAATGTTTGCACACAGGTCATTATGTTGCTTCTAACTCGGGTTAGAACGCGTTATGCGTGGGCGTTTTGTTGAGTCAATTAGGGTTGTAGGTGACACCTGGCTTGCGTGTGTGATAGGAGGTGTCTTGTCATGCGTAGGATTTTGTGGAGTGCAATGTTTGCACACAGGTCACTATGTTGCTTCTAACTTGGGTTAGAAGGCGTTATGCGTGGGCGTTTTGTTGAGTCAATTAGGGTTGTAGGTGACACCTGGCTTGCGTGTGTGATAGGAGGTGTCTTGTCATGCGTAGGATTTTGTGGAGTGCAATGGTTGCACACAGGTCACTATGTTGCTTCTAACTTGGGTTAGAAGGCGTTTTGTTGAGTCAATTAGGGTTGTAGGTGACACCTGGCTACGGTCTTGTGGTCAAAAGGTTTTGGTTTGAGGGATATTAGACCGCATACTTTTGTGGTGTGAAACAAGCGTGAGTTTGGTAACCTACCCCTCTTTAGCGAGCATTAGATGGGAAAGTGAGCGTGGGAGTGTAACAAAAACGTTGTTTTGTTATGCGTGGGCGTTTTGTTGATTCAATTAGGGTTGTAGGTGACACCTGTTAGTGTAACCTGCCTACGGTCTTGTGGTCAAAATGGTGACTGTGGTGGTGGTTCCTAACAGAACAAAAACAAATGAGATCGTTTGTTTAGTCAAATACGTTTTTCTTTAATCATATTTGAAAATTTATTCTCATGCGTTTATAGAAAGAGAAAACGGTAACCTTCCAAGTTTTCAAAAAATTTATGTCTTAAGGAGAAATGTGGAAAGTAGTTCAGTTTTAGAAAACTATTCGTTTTACAAGGGGTGTTTTGTCATGCGTATGAATTTGTAAAATTATATTTAGGCGGAGGAGGAGGAGGAAGGGAAGTTGTTTTGTTATGCGTGGGCGTTTTGTTGATTCAATTAGGGTTGTAGGTGACATCTGTCTACGGTCTTGTGGTCAAAAGGTGTTGGTTTGAGGGATATTAGACCGCATACTTTTGTGGTGTGAAACAAGCGTGAGTTCGATAACCTCCCCCTCTTTAGCGAGCATTAGATGGGAAAGTGAGCGTAGGAGTGTAAGAGGGGTGTTGGTGGTGGTGGTGGTTCCTAACAGAATATACACAAAAACGTTGTTTTGTTATGCGTGGGCGTTTTTTTTTTTTTGTTTCAATTAGGGTTTTAGATGAAATCTATTAGTGTAACCTGTCTACGGTCTTGTGGTCAAAATGGTGGTGGTGGTTGTGGTTCCTAACAGAATATACATAAAAACAAATGAGATCGTTTATTTAGTCAAATACGTTTTTATTTAATCATATTTGAAAATTTTTTCTCACGCGCTTATAGAAAGAGAAAACGGTTTCCTTTTAAGTTTTCAAAAAATGTATGTGTTAAGGAGAAATGTGGTTCTACGTTCTGACTTTTCCTGGTTGATGAGTTTACAAAACCTAAAACAGTACAAAATTTAAATCGAAAGACAAAAGATGACTGAAATCAACAGCCAAATCAACCACTCTGACTTTAAAATAAATGAAGATTTGTTGATTGAAATAAAAATCTTTAAGGAAATTTTAAAGGTTTCCAAGGAGTTGCGACGGGAATTCGGTAGTATCTTTTACGGTACTATAGAAGAGTTGGAAATCCTGAAATGGCGCTTGGTGGATTTGCAGAGCGAAAACAATATCGATTCCCATCTCTTTGATATTGAAAACGTGGAAAATCGAATCACCGAGCTTATGATGGAGACAACCAAATTACAACACCAAATTGATCTTCACGATGCGGAAATCGAAAATAATCCGCTGTCACGACTGCTACTGGAAGTTAAGGAGATGATTTTTCGTATAAGGGATTCAATATCAGACTTAGAATGTCTTAAACTTAATGGTGAGGCAGACCAATGTGAGTTGGTCAGCGCTATGTCTCGCGAGGACGACCCTATCTTAATATTTAATCTTAAAAATAGATATGATGCAATATCATGTAATATTAATAATTGGGAAACTCTATTGATAAATCTAAAAAATTGTAAGATATATTATGAATATTATTTGAATGCGATTGATGAATAATTTTCTGAAATAAATAATTTTGAAAATATACAAAGAAGAATTATGTATTATTCATGGGATATTATCACAAAAACATTATAATCTCTGTTGGCTTAATAATTTTTAATAATTTAATTCTAAGAATAAAATGAACCCCAAAACCAGTTTTTGAAATTTTTTAATATTGATTAGAAGAAGAGAGACGGAAATATATTGTGCATTACAGATACCTTGAGAGTCAGTTCTATGAGGTTGTAAACCAGTGTCTGAATGGTATGGAGTTGGCAGCCATTTGTTAAAAATTGGTATTTACCAGCGGGAATCTGTGAAATCAATAGATTAGAAAATTAAACTGCAAATACTAAACTCTTCTCCAGGGATTGTAGATGGTAAATTGAATAGTAGGTAAATCTTGTCTTTTTAGAGTCTGATATCTTTGACTATATTCTGCTAGTTACATGTTATGAGTTATTATCTGGGATTTCGGGTGCTCAATAATCCCATAAAATTATAAAAGTTTAACAACCTACTGTTAGGAAAAGATCAGAAATATAACGAAAATAAAGTAGAGGATGCCATAAAAGAGGGAGGTCAGAACCAGTTTACAAATTGTGTACATTGCTTAGAAAGAAAAAGAGAAAATCAAAAGAAATGAACAGTTTAGGTAGCTGGGGCAGCCATTGGAAAAGTGAAATCTGTTACAGTGGTGGTTGTGGCTAGGGGTTGAAGCATGCAATACAATTCTAAACCTGTTTACATGATGGATAAAAGGATGTTAGTTAGAGAAGGATGGAAATATCTTAAATATGAATTACAAGTATCCATCTATGTTGAGGAGGTTGGTCGGGGTTGACAAACCATCATTATTAAATATGAGGAACATACATTTCACCGGTGGGGAATAAGAGGGATCCAAAAGATCAATTTTATGAGAGAAGACTAATACTGTTTTTGGTAATTTAAATAGACACATGAAAACTTATTACTTCATTAGTTAGTTGAGAATAGTTAGAGAGTTAGTTAGTTAGAGAATATCATACAACTAGATTTATCAAGCATTTTGATGGAAAAATCAAAGCATTGAATTAATATATATTTTTTTATTATCCAAATAGAAGAAATTTCGTATTTGGTCAAGGGATAATATTCCATGAATTTTTCCATTACCTTGACCTTTGCGCCTGCATCAAGGCATTTTAGCAATCCTTTGTAACAACTATTTGTGTTGTTGGTAACAGTTATAAATTGTTCGCAAATAAAAAATACTTTCCTAATTATATATTTTATGACCTCTTTTATGAAGGGATAATATTCCATGAATTTTTTCCAATACCTTGACCTTTGCGCCTGCGTCGAGGCATTTAAGCAAATCCTTTGGAACAAGCATTAGTGTTGTTGGTAACAGTTATAAATTGTTCGCAAATAAGAACAAGGAAGAACGCTATAGTCGAGTACCTCGACTATCAGATACCCGTTACTCAGCTACCGGCGGTATACAGATTTAAGCGTTATGGGCGTTAGAGTGGGCGTGGCAAATTTTTTTTTGGATCAATCGATAGGTATCGACGAGACCAATACATTTCAGTTAAAATTTTTTATCTAGCATGAAAACTGTGGGCGTCACAGGTTTTCGCGGTTTGTGGGCGTTAAAGTGGGCGGGGCAAACTTTTTTTTGGGTCAATCGATAGGTATTGATGAGAACAATACATTTCAGTTAAAATTTTTATTCTAGCATCAAAACTGTAGGAGACACAGTTTTGGGCGGTTTGTGGGCGTTAGAGTGTGCTGAAACAAACTTGCGCTGCGTAAGAAGCTCAGGAATCTGCACGCCAAATCTCAATAGCCTAGCTCTCATAGTTTCCGAGATCTCAGCGTTCATCCGGACAGACGGACAGACGGACAGACGGACATGGCTAGATCGACTCGGCTAGTGATCCTGATCAAGAATATATATACTTTGTGGGGTCGGAAACGCTTCCTTCTGCCTGCTACATACTTTCCGACGAATCTAGTATACCCTTTTACTCTACGAGTAACGGGTATAAATACTTTCCTAATAATATATTTTATGACCTTTTTTTATGACCTTTGCGCCTGCGTCGAGGCATTTTAGCAATCCTTTACACCACCATCGGTGTTTATTGTAGGTAACCAACTTGACTCTGGGGTTATGGTACGGTTAGCAATGGGTGGTTTGCTTAATGGGATTTAAATTATCGGTGACATTTTTGGAGAAAGGATACAATTGGTCATTTAGGTGTGGGTATACACATTTGTTATGGTGATAGAAAATGGGATAATCACAGTGTTTTTTGTTTTTTACTGTATTACGTCGGAGCGATTTCAATTACTTTCACAATTATAGTTAGTTTTAAATCGTTTTTGACATTCATATATTTTGTTCTTTCTAGACATTTTATTGTAGCTAATAACTATAGTTATGGGATGTAAGGCTAGCTATCGTAGTTAAGATTTAATTTATTATACCTACATAAGATGAAAGAACATTAAAAATGGAAATGTTTTATTTTAACAATATACTAGTTAAAGTGGATGATATTAATATATATTCTTAGTATCTGTCATTATGAATCAAAATTGTTTATCAAAACAGCTTCTAAACAGCTTTTAGACAGCTTGTGAACAATTTATTTCTTAATTAGTTTTACAATCACAGGATACATCTTCCCCCAACATAATCGGATATGTTCCTCTAAGTTTTATATATAAATCTTGAGATATTTTGGCTTTGCGTTCTTTGAACATTGAAAATCAGAGTGTAAGTTTTTACTTCACATCGAAAGTCGTCTAGTGATCAAGAATTTTTGATCATTCTTAACAAAAGACTATAAAAGCTCGTAGACGTTAATAACAACTAGTAACCAGCTAATAATAATTAGTAAACATCAAGTAAACAGATACTAAACATATATAAACCAGATACTAAACAGCCAGTAAACAACTTGTAAACATCTAGTAAACAACTTTTATATGTCGTAGATTAGTTGGCCAATTAAAGTTATAACAACTGTTAGCTTTGATTTGTCTTTCGCTTCTCATTCGTTTTCAGGTATGTCCTTCTGTGCTGTTCCTTTGGCTGTTCAAATAGAGGCAATAGTTTCTGTTGTCAACGTTAGTCTGTGCACTGGTGTGAGCGAGATAGATGGATGCAGGTGTCCGCATCAAAAAGGAATAACGAGAAGTTCTCATTAGTGTTTGTATTGGAATGCGAGAAGGAGAGTAGAAGAAAATAGCGAGTGACGCTGGCGAAAAAGAAAAAGGGGACGCAAGCTGTAAGGGAAGCATTCGTATTTGAAGAGCCAAACTGAAAAGATGCCACGCGCCAGAAAACGTTTCCGTTTGGAGCAGCACGAAGAGCAGCCTGAAGCAGAGGAAGGTTCTAGTGATTCCTCGACAGGGGAAGGTTCTAGTGATTCCTCGACGTCAGAAGTGGGATTGCCCAGGCCTCAAACCGAAAGCGAAAATAATCTGAAGCTGCTTTTGGAATCACAAAATCGTACTTTCTTGGAACTTATAAAAGCAGTACAGCGCGCCCCGAAGGACGCAGTTACCGTTGTACTTCCGAACTTTAATCCTGATCGTGCAAGCGCGGATGCAGTATCATGGAGTGCAACGGTGGATTACATTCTTTCCGAAAACAGTCTAGAAGGCAGCGCTCTCGTGATGGCTCTCAGTCGGTCCTTGCAAGGAAGCGCGTCTTGTTGGCTTGCACAAACGGTCTACCCTGGAATCACATGGACGCAGTTCAGAGAACTGTTTTTGCATTATTTCGCCGGAACGGAGACCTTGGGTGCAACTGTGTTGAATTTGCTGAATGGTCGCCCAACAGAGGGAGAATCAATGTCGCTGTATGGAAGCAGAGTTGTAACATCCCTGATGTCCAGGTGGAAGTCCCTGACGGTAGAGCAAATTGCCGTTTCTGTTGCATTGGCACACGTGGCTGGATTGGACAAGCGATTGCGACGCTTGGCTTTTACTACAGAAGTCAATTCTCGAAACGAGTTGCAACAGGAGTTGAAAGCCTTTTCTTTTGATGCTGGACCGAGCCGCGGTACTGGCGACGTCTTGTCGGCCCGACTAATAAGAAAACAAGACCATTCTTCAATATCTGATGTCACAAATGCGGAAAAGAGGGTCACAAGAAGGCGGAGTGTCGCTCGTCTGGTATGCCCCCGCGACATAGTCAACTAGCTAATCAACGTTCTGGACATAACGGAGGAAGAGATCGCTCGACTCTAATCTGCTTTAAGTGTGGAAAGGAAGGGCATGTGGCTACTGTGTGCCCGGATCGTCAGGAACGCTCAATGACGGTCAAGAGGTATTATTTTAAAGATGTCAACCTGTGTACCGTACTTGAGCCCCTAGGAACTTTTCAACAATTTGGTGAGTCGTTCCAATTTTGTTTTGACTCAGGAGCCGAGTGCTCGCTCATCAAGGAAGCCGTCTCGCTAAAGCTGTCTGGATCTAGAATAAATAACGTAGTAATTTTAAGAGGTATTGGTAGTAATACGGTTTATAGCACCCTACAGATATTGGCTAAGGTTTTGATCTGTGATCATTCCTTCGAAGTTCTTTTTCATGCAGTTCAAGACAGTTATATCAAGTATGATGCTTTGATTGGGAGAGAAATTTTGAGCCAGGGAATCGGTGTAACAATTACATCTAATTCACTTTCAATGTTTAATGAAAAAACTGTATTGCCTGTCTTGACTTCAGACTGTGTTCCCGATTTGACCAATGTTGATACAGATCTAAGTGGTTTAGATAAGGATAGGCTAACATCAATGCTTCAAAATTACTCTGGTTCGTTTATAAGTGGTATTCCACAAAGTCGCGTAACTACGGGGCAGCTAGAGATTCGACTGATTGATCCAAACAAGACAGTTCAGAGACGACCTTACAGATTGAGCGTGGAAGAAAAAGAACAAGTGCGAATGTCTATTAAACAGCTGTTGGATGCGAACATTATAAGACCAAGTTCCTCCCCCTTTGCAAGCCCGATGCTTCTTGTTAAGAAGAAAAATGGAACTGACCGTCTCTGTGTTGATTATAGGGAACTGAATTCGAACACTATTTCTGACAAGTATCCGTTGCCACTTATTTCGGACCAGATAGGTAGACTAAGTGGTGCTAAGTTTTTCACCTGCATAGATATGGCAAGCGGATTTCACCAAATCCCAATTCATCCGAATTCGATCGCACGAACAGCGTTTGTTACTCCGGACGGACAGTATGAGTTTGTTGCCATGCCATTTGGGTTAAAGAATGCCCCTTCCGTATTTCAACGAGCTATAAATTGTGCTTTAGGTGATCTTGTTCATTCGTATGTAGTAGTCTACATGGACGACGTTATGGTAGTAGCAGGTACCATAGACGAAGCTTTAGAAAGACTTGAGGTAGTTTTGCAAACCCTAACTAAAGCCGGATTTTCTTTTAATATCACCAAATGCTCATTTATTAAATCCTGTGTTGAATATTTGGGGTTTGAAGTTAAGGCAGGTGAAATAAGACCTAATCCAAGAAAAATAAAAGCATTGACTGATCTGCCACCCCCACAGTCTGTGACCCAGCTGAGACAGTTTATTGGTCTCGTTTCTTATTTTAGGCAATTTGTCTCTCAGTTCTCACAATTGTTGAAACCTCTGTATGCTTTAACTTCCAAAAGCATATCGTTTGAGTGGAACCCGGATTACGAGCAAGTACGACAAAGAGTAATTTTTATCTTGACCAATGAACCCGTGCTCACTATATTCGACCCACTTTTTCCGATTGAGCTTCACACCGACGCAAGTGCTGATGGTTATGGGGCCATTTTATTGCACAGGATCGAGAACAAGCCTCGAGTGATCGAGTATTTCAGCAAAAGGACTTCCCCCGCCGAAAAACGCTACCACTCATACGAGTTGGAAACGCTCGCAGTATATGTCTCCATGAAGTATTTCCGTCATTACTAGCATGGTCGTCAATTTACGGTGTATACGGACTGTAATTCGCTCAAAGCTTCCAAAACCAAAGCCGAGTTAACTCCTAGAGTGCAAAGGTGGTGGTCGTATATGCAGGTTTTTAAGTTCGATATTGAGTATAGACCAGGTGATCGAATGGCTCATGTAGACTTTCTCTCTCGAAACCCAGTGTTGGAAGATCGTAAAAATTCAAAAGGTATAACCGAAAAGCGTATAAACTTGACAGAGATTACCGACAACTGGTTGCTGGCAGAGCAGCAAAGAGATGAAGAAACATCATCTATCGTGTCCAAATTGCGCAATGAAGAACTTCCTGAGGATATAGCGAAAACCTTTGAGTTACGTGGTGGTACTCTATATAGGAAAATTCAAAGACATGGGAAAACTCACTGTCTTCCTATTATTCCAAAGCCCTTTAGGTGGTCTGCTGTTAACAACGTTCACGAGGCAATTATGCATCTCGGTTGGGAAAAGACCCTTGCAAAAATGTATGAGTACTATTGGTTTGACAAAATGTCAAAGTATGTCCGTAAATTCGTTGACAATTGCATTACCTGTAGGTTATCTAAGCCTCCGACTGGCAAGGTACAAGCTGAATTGCATCCCATTCCGAAAGTGAGCGTCCCGTTTCATACAGTTCATATTGATATCACAGGGAAGCTTAGTGGTAAAAATGACCAAAAGGAATATATAATCGTTCAAATAGATGCATTTTCTAAGTTCGTCCATTTGTTTCACACCACTAGACTAGACTCTGAAAGCTGCATCAAATCAGTGAAGTCTTTAGTATCGATTTTTGGGGTTCCTTCCCGTTTGATAGCTGATCAGGGACGTAGCTTTGCTAGTACTGTGTTTCGTGACTTTTGCTCAGCGCAAAAGATAGATTTACATTTGATCGCAACTGGCGCCAGCCGGGCCAATGGCCAGGTCGAACGAGTGATGAGCACTCTTAAATCTATGCTAACTGCGGTTGAAACGGGCAAGGGATCTTGGCAGGACGCTTTGTATGAAATTCAACTGGCTCTTAATTGCACTCCTAATCGGGTAACGAAAGTTAGTCCAATAGAGTTACTAATTGGAAAAGAAGCTAGACCATTTGGTCTTGTACCCGTTGCTGAAAACGAAAGTGTAGTTGATGTAAATCTAATCAGAAATATAGCTAAGCACAATATGGAACAAAATTCCAAATATGACAAATTAAGATTCGATCGGAATAAAGCCACTATTGTTAAGCATAAAGTTGGGGATCATGTCTTACTCAAGAATGAGGAGCGACACCAGACAAAACTAGACCCCAAGTTTAAAGGCCCATTTTTAGTTGTTAAGCTATTACCAGGCGATCGATATAAATTAAAAGCGTTAAAGGGCAATCGAACTTACAAATATTCTCACGAATTTTTACGAAAAAATGCCTGAGAAGGGGATTACCAGAGAGCATGACGAGGCGGTCATGGATGAAGATGATGTTGATCAAGCCGGTGATGGCTGCGATGATTTATGAAATAAGAAAATGTAAATGATAACCGTGTGCTATGTGTTGGCCGGTTGGTCAATCGATCTGTTTATAGTCGAGACAGCTGTGTGCTATATTGGCCGGTTGGTTGAGACAGGACTTAAATTGTTAAGTAAAATGAAAACTGTTAATGTGATTGCTTATTGGAGAAGCAAATGAAAATGGAAAATGAATATTGTTTGAATTGATGGTAGTCCGGATCTCAAGGCTTAAAATAATAAAAATATTGTCCTTTGTTAACGTATGAGGAAGTGTAAGTTCGATCTGCAAGTTAAGAATTAAGAATTCTGTATAACTTTTGAATTTAAAAGAATAATGTTATTGAGAAAAAAAAATGTTAAGAAAGCAAAAATGCTAAGTTTCATTTGTTATTCACAGATTAATAGTTTATAAGGCTTTTGATTAATGAAAATATAGTTGTTTTGCTTTAACTTCAAGGTACATATCTAGATCTATTTATTATTGGGAGATAATATTTTGTAATGTTTAAAAGTTGGAAACACACGAGGACGTGTGAAAGTCAGGATGGCCGTGTCGTAGATTAGTTGGCCAATTAAAGTTATAACAACTGTTAGCTTTGATTTGTCTTTCGCTTCCCATTCGTTTTCATGTATGTCCTTCTGTGCTGTTCCTTTGGCTGTTCAAATAGAGGCAATAGTTTCTGTTGTCAACGTTAGTCTGTGCACTGGTGTGAGCGAGATAGATGGATGCAGGTGTCCGCATCAAAAAGGAATAACGAGAAGTTCTCATTAGTGTTTGTATTGGAATGCGAGAAGGAGAGTAGAAGAAAATAGCGAGTGACGCTGGCGAAAAAGAAAAAGGGGACGCAAGCTGTAAGGGAAGCATTCGTATTTGAAGAGCCAAACTGAAAAGATGCCACGCGCCAGAAAACGTTTCCGTTTGGAGCAGCACGAAGAGCAGCCTGAAGCAGAGGAAGGTTCTAGTGATTCCTCGACAGGGGAAGGTTCTAGTGATTCCTCGACATATACATCTATTAAACATATAGAAACCAGATACTAAACAACTTGTATACATCTACTAAATAGATAGTAACCAGCTAATCAGCATTGTAATTAAAGAGTTTATTAAACTTTTCAGAATCTTAGACAATGATGCCTTACTCATACAAATAGTATACAAATAGAATAGTATTAGAAAACTAGAAATAGAAAAATAGTTGACAACAAAAAACGATATTACCAGGTCCCAACACCTCTATCATAAACTTGAATCGGAAATTAAATTGAAAGACGCTCCTATGCTAGCTAATGATGCTTTCGAAATATGTTACAATATTATTATGGGATGGAACAAATGAATGCTTTAAAATTAATTCAACATCTGAGAAAGATTACATTGTGAGAACTATTTTACATCTATCTATGGGAACCAAGCAAAAATCTGCGTTTGGAACGAAGATTAATAACCGACAGGTTTCTTACAGAGGGATGGAGTAAGAAAATTAATTATATACAAATATACATAAAATATAATTAATTATGAATTTAATGAAATATGTTTAAAATAATAAAATATATAAAAATATATTAAATGATCCTACAAATTTTGTATCCGACTGTAATTAAAACTCCAGGTACAAATGAAGGGGAAGTATTTTATTCAATGTCCTTGGGTCATGGGCATGTGACTTTGATGACGGTCAGGTAATGATAGTTCACTGCAAGTGTGATTGGCTAGCACATCTTAGAAACTTTAAATTGTGTACTTTGATAGTTCTTAATAAGTGACTATAGCGACTCATAATACTTGTTAACATTTAGTTACCATCTAAAACCAAGTACTTTGCAGATACTATACAGATAGTAACCATCCAAAATCAAGTACTGTACAGGTATTATACAAAAAGTAACCATCCAAAAACAAGACTAAAAAGAAAGTAACCATCAAAATACTGCTAGGTAACAAGTACTACTACTACCCTAAAAAATTGTATATCTCTGGATAATCTTCAAAGTCAATACCTATTAAATTCTGGATGGAGCAGTGGAGACGAAATTTTTACGGGATCTCCACTTAAAAAAAAAATTTGTTGGGATTGGCTGAGGATTATAAAAAAGTTTTGTTAAATTGTAATCACGAACTAATGTTGATGCTTATCACAAATAACTTATCGAACTTGAGAGTTCACTTGAATTCTGAGTCATATCCATAATGATCTGAATGTTGATTTTAGTAAGAATTAGTATGCTCTCCTATATGAAATGTATACAAAATTTCAATCTAGTTACTATAATCGTGAATCACATCCATTTTTGGCCCCAAATGAATTTAATTTGAAGACAAAATGAATCAGTAAAAATTGGTCCTATTGATGTGAGAATTTCAATAGAACTAAAGACACCAAGTCATGAAAATACCCAAGCTTACTGCTCCTCATACAAGACCGTTAAGTTGAATATAACCCACTAAACGGACTAGTACAACGAGTTGTTTAACATTAGAAAAATGTTGAAAGATACTGTTTCGATTGATGTTCAAGCTTTCTTTGATAATAATAATAATTTTATTCTAAAGGAAATTGGAATTGTATTCGAAAAAGATCCAAACTTGAATAACAGTTTTTTAATAGAATCACCATCTGATTTTACTTTGTTAAATACAAAATCTCGAAAGACTGCAATTTGGTTAACCAATACACATCACAAAATTTTTTGGAAGGATGGAGAAAATAGTTTTCCGCAAACTCGAAAGTATCTAAGGACAAGTACAAGCGGAAAACAAAATATTTGTAAAGGTTTGGAAAAGAAACGATTTCTACAGACGTTTTTTGGGAGCCGTCAGCTCATTAATGTCGAGGAAATGGGCTGTCCGTCATTAAACAGGTTTAACGGAAACCGGTTTCCCTATTGTGAAACACACCATAAGCACGGGGTTCGTGCTCTTAACAATGCATACATTATTTTGACATTTTTTAAAAGTAGCTTCAAAACAATAAAATAATTTTTATACATTATTTTAAAGTTGAGACTAGATGTGTAAAGATGTGCAAGAAAACAAAATTAACCAAATTAAGTTTCATGAGGAAATTGACCAATTTATTGAATAATTTAAAGGAGAGATAATTGGTCAGCATTTTCAATACCTTCTTAACACAAAAACTGGCGACGTCTTGTCGGCCCCGACTAATAAGAAAACAAGACCATTCTTCAATATCTGATGTCACAAATGCGGAAAAGAGGGTCACAAGAAGGCGGAGTGTCGCTCGTCTGGTATGCCCCCGCGACATAGTCAACTAGCTAATCAACGTTCTGGACATAACGGAGGAAGAGATCGCTCGACTCTAATCTGCTTTAAGTGTGGAAAGGAAGGGCATGTGGCTACTGTGTGCCCGGATCGTCAGGAACGCTCAATGACGGTCAAGAGGGATTATGTTAAAGATGTCAACCTGTGTACCGTACTTGAGCCCCTAGGAACTTTTCAACAATTTGGTGAGTCGTTCAAATTTTGTTTTGACTCAGGAGCCGAGTGCTCGCTCATCAAGGAAGCCGTCTCGCTAAAGCTGTCTGGATCTAGAATAAATAACGTAGTAATTTTAAGAGGTATTGGTAGTAATACGGTTTATAGCACCCTACAGATATTGGCTAAGGTTTTGATCTGTGATCATTCCTTCGAAGTTCTTTTTCATGCAGTTCAAGACAGTTATATCAAGTATGATGCTTTGATTGGGAGAGAAATTTTGAGCCAGGGAATCGGTGTAACAATTACATCTAATTCACTTTCAATGTTTAATGAAAAAACTGTATTGCCTGTCTTGACTTCAGACTGTGTTCCCGATTTGACCAATGTTGATACAGATCTAAGTGGTTTAGATAAGGATAGGCTAACATCAATGCTTCAAAATTACTCTGGTTCGTTTATAAGTGGTATTCCACAAAGTCGCGTAACTACGGGGCAGCTAGAGATTCGACTGATTGATCCAAACAAGACAGTTCAGAGACGACCTTACAGATTGAGCGTGGAAGAAAAAGAACAAGTGCGAATGTCTATTAAACAGCTGTTGGATGCGAACATTATAAGACCAAGTTCCTCCCCCTTTGCAAGCCCGATGCTTCTTGTTAAGAAGAAAAATGGAACTGACCGTCTCTGTGTTGATTATAGGGAACTGAATTCGAACACTATTTCTGACAAGTATCCGTTGCCACTTATTTCGGACCAGATAGGTAGACTAAGTGGTGCTAAGTTTTTCACCTGCATAGATATGGCAAGCGGATTTCACCAAATCCCAATTCATCCGAATTCGATCGCACGAACAGCGTTTGTTACTCCGGACGGACAGTATGAGTTTGTTGCCATGCCATTTGGGTTAAAGAATGCCCCTTCCGTATTTCAACGAGCTATAAATTGTGCTTTAGGTGATCTTGTTCATTCGTATGTAGTAGTCTACATGGACGACGTTATGGTAGTAGCAGGTACCATAGACGAAGCTTTAGAAAGACTTGAGGTAGTTTTGCAAACCCTAACTAAAGCCGGATTTTCTTTTAATATCACCAAATGCTCATTTATTAAATCCTGTGTTGAATATTTGGGGTTTGAAGTTAAGGCAGGTGAAATAAGACCTAACCCAAGAAAAATAAAAGCATTGACTGATCTGCCACCCCCACAGTCTGTGACCCAGCTGAGACAGTTTATTGGTCTCGTTTCTTATTTTAGGCAATTTGTCTCTCAGTTCTCACAATTGTTGAAACCTCTGTATGCTTTAACTTCCAAAAGCATATCGTTTGAGTGGAACCCGGATTACGAGCAAGTACGACAAAGAGTAATTTTTATCTTGACCAATGAACCCGTGCTCACTATATTCGACCCACTTTTTCCGATTGAGCTTCACACCGACGCAAGTGCTGATGGTTATGGGGCCATTTTATTGCACAGGATCGAGAACAAGCCTCGAGTGATCGAGTATTTCAGCAAAAGGACTTCCCCCGCCGAAAAACGCTACCACTCATACGAGTTGGAAACGCTCGCAGTATATGTCTCCATGAAGTATTTCCGTCATTACTAGCATGGTCGTCAATTTACGGTGTATACGGACTGTAATTCGCTCAAAGCTTCCAAAACCAAAGCCGAGTTAACTCCTAGAGTGCAAAGGTGGTGGTCGTATATGCAGGTTTTTAAGTTCGATATTGAGTATAGACCAGGTGATCGAATGGCTCATGTAGACTTTCTCTCTCGAAACCCAGTGTTGGAAGATCGTAAAAATTCAAAAGGTATAACCGAAAAGCGTATAAACTTGACAGAGATTACCGACAACTGGTTGCTGGCAGAGCAGCAAAGAGATGAAGAAACATCATCTATCGTGTCCAAATTGCGCAATGAAGAACTTCCTGAGGATATAGCGAAAACCTTTGAGTTACGTGGTGGTACTCTATATAGGAAAATTCAAAGACATGGGAAAACTCACTGTCTTCCTATTATTCCAAAGCCCTTTAGGTGGTCTGCTGTTAACAACGTTCACGAGGCAATTATGCATCTCGGTTGGGAAAAGACCCTTGCAAAAATGTATGAGTACTATTGGTTTGACAAAATGTCAAAGTATGTCCGTAAATTCGTTGACAATTGCATTACCTGTAGGTTATCTAAGCCTCCGACTGGCAAGGTACAAGCTGAATTGCATCCCATTCCGAAAGTGAGCGTCCCGTTTCATACAGTTCATATTGATATCACAGGGAAGCTTAGTGGTAAAAATGACCAAAAGGAATATATAATCGTTCAAATAGATGCATTTTCTAAGTTCGTCCATTTGTTTCACACCACTAGACTAGACTCTGAAAGCTGCATCAAATCAGTGAAGTCTTTAGTATCGATTTTTGGGGTTCCTTGCCGTTTGATAGCTGATCAGGGACGTAGCTTTGCTAGTACTGTGTTTCGTGACTTTTGCTCAGCGCAAAAGATAGATTTACATTTGATCGCAACTGGCGCCAGCCGGGCCAATGGCCAGGTCGAACGAGTGATGAGCACTCTTAAATCTATGCTAACTGCGGTTGAAACGGGCAAGGGATCTTGGCAGGACGCTTTGTATGAAATTCAACTGGCTCTTAATTGCACTCCTAATCGGGTAACGAAAGTTAGTCCAATAGAGTTACTAATTGGAAAAGAAGCTAGACCATTTGGTCTTGTACCCGTTGCTGAAAACGAAAGTGTAGTTGATGTAAATCTAATCAGAAATATAGCTAAGCACAATATGGAACAAAATTCCAAATATGACAAATTAAGATTCGATCGGAATAAAGCCACTATTGTTAAGCATAAAGTTGGGGATCATGTCTTACTCAAGAATGAGGAGCGACACCAGACAAAACTAGACCCCAAGTTTAAAGGCCCATTTTTAGTTGTTAAGCTATTACCAGGCGATCGATATAAATTAAAAGCGTTAAAGGGCAATCGAACTTACAAATATTCTCACGAATTTTTACGAAAAAATGCCTGAGAAGGGGATTACCAGAGAGCATGACGAGGCGGTCATGGATGAAGATGATGTTGATCAAGCCGGTGATGGCTGCGATGATTTATGAAATAAGAAAATGTAAATGATAACCGTGTGCTATGTGTTGGCCGGTTGGTCAATCGATCTGTTTATAGTCGAGACAGCTGTGTGCTATATTGGCCGGTTGGTTGAGACAGGACTTAAATTGTTAAGTAAAATGAAAACTGTTAATGTGATTGCTTATTGGAGAAGCAAATGAAAATGGAAAATGAATATTGTTTGAATTGATGGTAGTCCGGATCTCAAGGCTTAAAATAATAAAAATATTGTCCTTTGTTAACGTATGAGGAAGTGTAAGTTCGATCTGCAAGTTAAGAATTAAGAATTCTGTATAACTTTTGAATTTAAAAGAATAATGTTATTGAGAAAAAAAAATGTTAAGAAAGCAAAAATGCTAAGTTTCATTTGTTATTCACAGATTAATAGTTTATAAGGCTTTTGATTAATGAAAATATAGTTGTTTTGCTTTAACTTCAAGGTACATATCTAGATCTATTTATTATTGGGAGATAATATTTTGTAATGTTTAAAAGTTGGAAACACACGAGGACGTGTGAAAGTCAGGATGGCCGTGTCGTAGATTAGTTGGCCAATTAAAGTTATAACAACTGTTAGCTTTGATTTGTCTTTCGCTTCCCATTCGTTTTCATGTATGTCCTTCTGTGCTGTTCCTTTGGTTGTTCAAATAGAGGCAATAGTTTCTGTTGTCAACGTTAGTCTGTGCACTGGTGTGAGCGAGATAGATGGATGCAGGTGTCCGCATCAAAAAGGAATATCGAGAAGTTCTCATTAGTGTTTGTATTGGAATGCGAGAAGGAGAGTAGAAGAAAATAGCGAGTGACGCTGGCGAAAAAGAAAAAGGGGACGCAAGCTGTAAGGGAAGCATTCGTATTTGAAGAGCCAAACTGAAAAGATGCCACGCGCCAGAAAACGTTTCCGTTTGGAGCAGCACGAAGAGCAGCCTGAAGCAGAGGAAGGTTCTAGTGATTCCTCGACAGGGGAAGGTTCTAGTGATTCCTCGACATATACATCTATTAAACATATAGAAACCAGATACTAAACAACTTGTATACATCTACTAAATAGATAGTAACCAGCTAATCAGCATTGTAATTAAAGAGTTTATTAAACTTTTCAGAATCTTAGACAATGATGCCTTACTCATACAAATAGTATACAAATAGAATAGTATTAGAAAACTAGAAATAGAAAAATAGTTGACAACAAAAAACGATATTACCAGGTCCCAACACCTCTATCATAAACTTGAATCGGAAATTAAATTGAAAGACGCTCCTATGCTAGCTAATGATGCTTTCGAAATATGTTACAATATTATTATGGGATGGAACAAATGAATGCTTTAAAATTAATTCAACATCTGAGAAAGATTACATTGTGAGAACTATTTTACATCTATCTATGGGAACCAAGCAAAAATCTGCGTTTGGAACGAAGATTAATAACCGACAGGTTTCTTACAGAGGGATGGAGTAAGAAAATTAATTATATACAAATATACATAAAATATAATTAATTATGAATTTAATGAAATATGTTTAAAATAATAAAATATATAAAAATATATTAAATGATCCTACAAATTTTGTATCCGACTGTAATTAAAACTCCAGGTACAAATGAAGGGGAAGTATTTTATTCAATGTCCTTGGGTCATGGGCATGTTACTTTGATGACGGTCAGGTAATGATAGTTCACTGCAAGTGTGATTGGCTAGCACATCTTAGAAACTTTAAATTGTGTACTTTGATAGTTCTTAATAAGTGACTATAGCGACTCATAATACTTGTTAACATTTAGTTACCATCTAAAACCAAGTACTTTGCAGATACTATACAGATAGTAACCATCCAAAATCAAGTACTGTACAGGTATTATACAAAAAGTAACCATCCAAAAACAAGACTAAAAAGAAAGTAACCATCAAAATACTGCTAGGTAACAAGTACTACTACTACCCTAAAAAATTGTATATCTCTGGATAATCTTCAAAGTCAATACCTATTAAATTCTGGATGGAGCAGTGGAGACGAAATTTTTACGGGATCTCCACTTAAAAAAAAAATTTGTTGGGATTGGCTGAGGATTATAAAAAAGTTTTGTTAAATTGTAATCACGAACTAATGTTGATGCTTATCACAAATAACTTATCGAACTTGAGAGTTCACTTGAATTCTGAGTCATATCCATAATGATCTGAATGTTGATTTTAGTAAGAATTAGTATGCTCTCCTATATGAAATGTATACAAAATTTCAATCTAGTTACTATAATCGTGAATCACATCCATTTTTGGCCCCAAATGAATTTAATTTGAAGACAAAATGAATCAGTAAAAATTGGTCCTATTGATGTGAGAATTTCAATAGAACTAAAGACACCAAGTCATGAAAATACCCAAGCTTACTGTCTCCTCATACAAGACCGTTAAGTTGAATATAACCCACTAAACGGACTAGTACAACGAGTTGTTTAACATTAGAAAAATGTTGAAAGATACTGTTTCGATTGATGTTCAAGCTTTCTTTGATAATAATAATAATTTTATTCTAAAGGAAATTGGAATTGTATTCGAAAAAGATCCAAACTTGAATAACAGTTTTTTAATAGAATCACCATCTGATTTTACTTTGTTAAATACAAAATCTCGAAAGACTGCAATTTGGTTAACCAATACACATCACAAAATTTTTTGGAAGGATGGAGAAAATAGTTTTCCGCAAACTCGAAAGTATCTAAGGACAAGTACAAGCGGAAAACAAAATATTTGTAAAGGTTTGGAAAAGAAACGATTTCTACAGACGTTTTTTGGGAGCCGTCAGCTCATTAATGTCGAGGAAATGGGCTGTCCGTCATTAAACAGGTTTAACGGAAACCGGTTTCCCTATTGTGAAACACACCATAAGCACGGGGTTCGTGCTCTTAACAATGCATACATTATTTTGACATTTTTTAAAAGTAGCTTCAAAACAATAAAATAATTTTTATACATTATTTTAAAGTTGAGACTAGATGTGTAAAGATGCCGCAGACACAAAATCCATACTAAAGTCCAAGTATTACCAAACGTACTCCACTTACGAAATATTTGCCGCGCAGCTGATGGAACAAATCCAAAAAGGCTCCTCCCAAATACCTCAAGCTCCATTAACTCCGTCCCAAAATTCCACGTCCTATTGCTGTCGGCTCCCTACTATCGACACAGAGGTCTTCTCTGGCGATTATCTTCGCTGGCCGACTTTCCGCGACCTTTTGACGGCAATATACATAGACAATCCGAGTCTAACGCCCGTTGAAAAATTATTCCACTTAAATTCAAAAACAAGTGGCGAAGCTCATTCCATAGTTTCAAGATCCCCACTCACCAATGATGGCTTTCGCTCAGCCTGGAATAACCTAACTGAGCGTTTCGAAAATAAGCGATTGCAGGTGAACAGTCAACTGAAAACACTTTTCTATATGCAATCCATAGCACAGTAGTCGGGAGCAGCCTTAAAAGAACTTCAACGCACTTTTCAAGGTTGCTTAACTATCTTAAAATTTTCCGGTGTTAATATTGAGAATTGGGACCCTATCCTGGTTTATATGTGCTCGACAAAACTACCAGAGCTCACTCTTTCATTATGGGAGCAATCCATCCAAAATAAAGCCGAAATTCCTAAAAGGCTTGAGCTTGATTCCTATTTGACGGAGCGCCATCGAACTTTTGAGGTCGTTGATAGCTTCCGATCTGCCAATTTCCACCACGTCCACTCCAAAGACACAAATCGAGTGGCAGAATTTCCAAAAATAAATTCCTTCAACACAAGGCTAGTTCCGATACCCAAAGGCTGTGATCTGTGTTCGCAGAAGAACCACCCCGTGCAGTAGTTGGGAAATACGGGCTCTAGGACAATTAGCACATTATTGGCCCCCGGCCCCCCCTCCCCCATCATTAACATATGCAAGTTCTAGGACAATTAGCATAATTCAATAAAATATACTTAATTGCCCCCATCGCCCCCACATCCTCATGTGACAATATTGATCATGTATCCTTCCCCTCATTATGTGCAATTAATAGTCAGGTGAAAAATGTACGTGAGAAAGGTCGCACACCCAAAGTATTCAAATATGGTTATCTTAGAGGAACATGTCCGATCATGTTGGAGAATAATGTTTCCTACGATTGTAAAACTAATTTTGAAATCAAAAGAACACCAATCAAATAAATCTCACAAGTTAATGATTCTCAGATGTGGAATATTTTCAAATACACATTTTTGTTTCCGCCCCAGAACGTTTAACTGGTAAATTGTCTAAGATTCTCTTCTTTCCACAAATGGGTCATAAACATGTCATAAAAGGGATTCAAGCTAGAGCTACCCGAACATGTGCACCTGTCAATTACCTGACCGCAATAAAAGGGACACATGCACAACCCAGAAGGCGCACGCTCATTGACAAGATCATGGGCCTCACGCCAACGACCTCACGGCTGAGTGCTAGCTCGAATACGTTCCCATAAGAGGGGTTGAAATCACGACCGCGCAACAGCTCGCAAGTAGCCGACATATCTCAGTCAAGGAAATATTTTCCATTCTCCGTACCTGTAATTTTAACTCGAAATAAAAAGTCAGAAGTTTATTTTGTAGCATAATAATACATTTATTCATTTATTTTGGTATTGCGAACATGTTTTATTATTATTTCATTTAATCATTTTCATTCTTTTTTCTAGATAATAGTATTTATTCATAATGTTGAGTGCTTCCTTTTTGTAATCCGAAATTCGATGGCATACACAAGTATCAACTCCCTCAGTGGCTGCAGCATTGCTGCACACGCAGGTGTCCATATGATTTCCATGAATAGATGTTTTCCTATTACCTCGTTCACATTCAAAGAGTTTGGATTGTATGAACTGGAGCCGTACATTGTGTGCATTGAACAGAATTCCGTCAAATACATTCAGAAAGTTATTTATTTTAACTGAATGCATGTTGTCTATCTAAGTCAACAATCTCGTCTTACCCTTTTAAATATGCTTACACAATTTATAAGAAAATTTTATACAGGTTTTCATCTTCTTCTTTTACCCAAAAATATGCATTCTCGAAACTCAACAAATTAAAATCTTTGATTTTTCCTCTTCTTTTACCCAAAAATGTGCATTCTCGAAATTCAACAAATGAAAATCTTTGTTTTTTCCCAAACTCGAAATGATTTTTTCCAAACTGTCCCCTATTGGCTACCTGAGTATGATGGTGTGTATAAAAAATGACCTTTCCTTTTCCACCTGCAGCAAAGTATGTGCGACCTCTTCTAACCAACACTCTCCTTTGTTCTATGATTTTGTGTCTCCTTTATCGATTTGATGGTGTCCTATTGGTTACACATGTATCAAATATTTTTCAAAATCAATACTTCTCATCTCTTCTAACCAATGAATAGTCGATGTAACCTACTAGAATTGCATAAGTTTTTGAATTTAAAAAAATCTTAAGTATGCATCTCTCATCTTCAATATTATTGTTCAATCGATCGAGGACAATAGTTAGTCTTCCTAAAATAGTCTTGAAGTGGGATACTCTGCTACGTCAAACACAACTTAAGTAAAAGTGAAAAAGTGATCGTAAAAAAAGAATTTAAACAAAACGAATAAAATAAAATGAATAACCAAAAGCAGTTTTGTCAATCCTGCAAGTGTTTCTTGCTAAAGAATAAGTGGGCAAATCATGTCCGTTTGGAGTTGCATAAGCGAAATGCAATTCAACCCCTTGACGGAAGAGTCAAAAAAATTTCTGAGGGATTCAAGGGAAGAATACTACATTATATGTATGTAAACGATGGATCGGACTTGATCTTACCTGAGAGTTTCTTGAGTGAAGCTGGATTGTCCCTACTTTGAACTGTTTGCAGAGTATTTACTTCTTAAAGATGAATCTGAAGAAATTGAAATGAAAAGTTTTCAAAGTAAAATGACGATCATGAATAAAGATTCTGACTTAGAAAATATCTTCCATGAACATACCATGGAAATAATTTCAAAAACACAAGAATTTCAAGAGAGAGACAGTGGATGGTCTCTTATAAAATTGATTCGCTTGGAAATGAATGTGAATAATTACACATCGATGGCTGGTTCATCTTTCATACCACTACCTTGTTTCCTTTTAACGAAAAAAGCAATAGTTAACGTTTGTAACGAAAATGATCAATATTGTTTTAAATGGGTTTTGATTTGCAAAGATGTTCGGCATATAATATTGATATATCGCTGGAGATAATTCGTACAAGTGATGAAATAATATTAGATTTTACAGTGTTGACTTTCCCCCTTGAAATAAAATTTTGTTACCATACTGATTAATCACAAAAACGTACTGATTATCTGATTTCCTAAATCTAAAGTTACATTTTATGGAGTGCAAGCAAATTTTTTAAAGAAGAATATTCATATGAGTTTAAACGTACTCGGATATAATGAAGAGACGAGGGAAATAATTGGACCACTTTTTCAATCGGAAGTGGAAAAGCCTCTTCATATCAATATGATGTTTTTGGAAGAAGATGGTAATGGACATTACATGTACATAAAAAATATATCAAGGTAAATTCTTTCATTCATTTTTATCTCTTTTAAGCAATTAAATAATTTGTATATATTTCTCTTTCGAAGACTAATGATGTGTGTTAAAATTTTTTCAAAACTGAGGAAGCTGCATTGAAACACAAAACGCTCTGCAGTATGAAGGTCTCAAAGATGCCACACCCCCAGAATAGTACATTGGAGTTTACCCAGGTTCAACATCAGCTTCAAGTTCCATTCGTTGTCTACGCGGATTTTGAATGCATTCTGGAACCGAAAAATCTTGAAGTGAGCCCCAAATTATTTAATATTAATGAACATATTCCAATATCATATGCGTATTATATAAAGTGTGCTTTTGATTCTAGACTAGTTAAATTTGGTTTAGAAACAGGAAAAAATTCGGGAGTAAGTTTTGTAAATTCATTGATAAAAAATTTAACTAAATTGAGTGATGACTACTTACATAAAATAGTTCCTATGAGAATGACTTTGGATGACCAGAAAATATTTGATAATTCATTGAATTGTTCTATTTGTCAGAAAGATTTAGGGACTGATAGGGTTAGAGATCATTGTCATTTCACAGGTCGCTTCAGAGGTGCAGCCCACTCTAAATGTAACTTGGATTATAAAGTTAACAAATTCATACCAATATTTTTTCATAATTTTTCGCAATACAATTGTCATTTATTTATTCAAGAGTTGGGAAAGATTCCCGGTGAAATTTCCGTAATACCAATAAATAAGGAAAACTATATTTCTGTCTCAAAGAAAATAAAAAGTTTAAGTGGAAATAGTTTTGAAATTCGTTTTCTCGATACATATAGATTTATGCCATCAAGTTTAGATACCCTAGCTTCTAACTTAGTTGATGATCAATTGAACACTGTTAAATCGTTTTTCAGTAATGATATAGAATTTGGACTAATGCGTAAGAAGGGTATATTTCCCTATGCATATTTAGACTCCGCTAGTAGACTCGAGGAATTTTACCTCCCACCAAGGGAAGCATTCTATAGTAATTTAACGGAAAGGGAATGCTCTCAGGAAGATTATGATCAAGCTTTTAAAGTTTGGTCGCATTTCTCTTGTTCCACTCTTAAAGATTATTTAGAATTATATTTAAAAACTGATGTATTCCTTTTAACTGTCATTTTGGAAAACTTCCGAAAAATTTGTATGCAAATTTATTTTCTTGACCCAGCTCAGTATTTTACGACACCAGGTCTATCTTGGGAGGCAATGTTGAAAACTACAAATATTTAACTTAAATTGCTGTAAGATATAGATATGTATAGATTTATTCAAAGTAGCATTCAAGATGGTTTAGTTCAGTGTTGTCATAGATATACAAAAGCAAATAATAAATATTTGTCAGATTATGATTTCTCGAAGGAGTCTTAATTTTAAATGTATGTGGATGCGCATAACTTGTATGGTTGGGCAATGTCACAACCTTGACCACAAAAAGACTTTAAATGGATGTCTACCACAGACATAGACAACTTTGTCCGTCAAATTGTCTGGCCTCAAAAGAGGATAAGGTACAAAAATTAATTGCTGACCTGGGAAATAAGAAATATTATGTAATACATTATCGGAATTTTCAACAATGTATACAGAATGGGTTAGTATTGAAAAAGATCCATAGAGGTGTTCAGTTTTTACAAAAGCCTTGGTTAAAGAATTACATTGATCTAAATACTTTACATACAAATAAATTTGAAAAAGATTTTTTTAAATTAATGAATAATTCTGTTTACGGAAAAACAATGGAAGATCCCGAGCGCAGGGTCGATATTAAGCTTGTTGGTACATGGGAAGCTCCGGATAGCTCGAAGACTGGACGAAAAGCACATTGTGCCAAAACTTTAACTACAAAATCCAATTTTCATAGTGCAACTAAAAATAATGATAATTTCTATGCAATTCAAATGATAAGATTCTCCGTTCTATTTTATAAGCCAATGTATTCAGGATTTGCAGTATTAGACTTATCGAAATGGAAAATGTATGATTTTCACAAAATATGAAGCCAAAGTTTCAGGAAAAGTTACTTTTAAATTATATGGAAACTGATTCATTTATCTATACAATAAAAACTGAAGAGTTTTATAAAAATATTCGTAATGATCTTGAAGCAAAATTTGATACATCGGACTGTTCAGATGAAAGAATTAATCTATATTACTTCAAAAGACTAACAAAAAAAATTCAGGGTTTTTTAAAGATGAGCTTAACGGTAAATTCATGACAGAATGTGTAGGTCTGTGCTCAAAGGTTTATTGTTATAAAATAGATCAAGTTGAATCTTCACATAATAAAGCAAAGGGAGTGAGTTCACGAAATCTTACAATTGAAGACTATAAAAACGTTTTATTAACTGGGGCCTCACTATATGGTAATAGAACAATGTTTAGATCAAAAGCACATAAAATAACTAAGCACATAAAATTCTTTGTGGCAAAGCTAACAAAAGAAAACGTAATGTTAATGAAACACAATTTGTAGAGTTAAGTAATGAAGACCATGGTACGACATCAATAAAACATCAGAGATTAATTGAAAAAGATATTTTAGAAAATGTTGAATGGCCAGAATCAAATTCATTTTGTTTGGGTGAGATGATACAAAATAATTATGTGAACGATGGAGAATCATTAGATAGCCTTAAATTTCAAAAGGAACATATTGAAAAAGGACTATTTTATAAATCAGTTGAATTGGAGATGTTTTATTATGATCGAGACTTTGGAAAATATAAATGAAAATGATTTTGAGTTTAGAAAAAGTATTTTTTTATATTTAATTTTAGTTCAAAAGATTGTACAAAAATATTAATATTAAACTTATTATAAGATAAGATAAATATGTAAATAAAAATTAATATACAAATAAAAATTAATTAAATAAATCATTTATTATACTACAAAATGTCTTCTTTGTTTATCCAGCTAGTCTTTGAAAACCCGAGCCACTTAACCAAAACTTTATTTCCTTTTCGCCTTAAAATTTTTTCAACTAGGTATGTGGGGGAAATCGTGTTTTTTTCAGTTCTTCGTATAGAATCCGCCCTGAATCGGGCTACCATCTAAATCTTCAAGTAAGTATGTTTTAGGGTATGTATTCTTCACCTTTCTAATTTTAAAGATTTCAGTTGTATAGTTTCAGTTTTAAAAAATAAGACATGATTATATATACTGATACGAACGTGGTCCCCCCTACGGAATTTACTTGCAACAAATATTTTCAGGTGATTATACGATGTTTGTAATATTTGTTTTTCATTGGAAGAATTGACTTTACTTGGACTAATTTGTATTGTTCTATGCACTATATTATTATATTTATTAATTAATTGTTTTTACATATCTATCCACTTATGTTTTCCATTGAAACTAAACTCACGCCACATTAACTCTTTAAGAGTTCTATTGAAACGTTCAACTATTGATGCTTTTAGAGTACTGAAGGTTGAATAATGATTTATCCTATAACTTTTCATTAATACCTTAAATTTAGAATTAAAGAATTCAGTGCCATCATCAGTTTGCAGATTTCTTGGTGTTCCATGACCCGATTTAAATATTCTCTCCATGGCTTGGGAAACATCATTTGCATTTATTGATTTTAATGCCTCACCCCAAGCATATTTCGAAAATGTGTCTATAACAGTCAACAAGTATCGGTACCCATCATTAGGTTTTGAAAAGGCTCCCTTTTCAACCAAATCTGCTTGCTGTTACGTACGCCCTCGCCATACAAAGATTAACAGCTGTCTTAAGTTGAGGGTAGGGGCCCTAATGACTAACCAAACTCCAATTGATAAGGGCAAATCAGCAAAAACAATTTGACAGCTCATGGGTGTCGCGTGGCCAGAACAACGACAACGATCGACCTGCTCGTAACCGTACTCCAGTAAGGTGGCAAAGTGCACCAGCCGGCCGTTGACTCCTAAAATAGGGGAAATAGAGAAACAGTACCCCTAGGTGGGAACACTTAGTTAACTCATCCAATATGGGGAGCTAGCGAAAGCTCTAGTCCGGTAAAAAAGACCCCTGCCAAATAGAGAAGTCAGACAGAAATTGTTCTGATCTCTCCCTGACAGTGGTCTAGAAGTACAACTACCATCAACACAGACCACGACTGGAAGAAGGCTGGTGTCCAGAAGGATGTCTTGACCGTTTCCCTAGGATCAACTTCACTCAGGAGAAAGTTCTGATTACTGGTCCTGTGATCGACCACATTCTAGAGGAAGTCAACCTGCAACAAATCCTGAAGGACTAAAAAAACTAGTGAACCAAGTGCATGGCCTAAGGACCCCAAGATGGGCAGCAAAACGTCCAAAGTGGCCGGCAGCACCGCCAATGTGATTAACACCGTAGAGATCGTTGACCACAAGGACGATATCCAAGATGTCAACAGGACCATGAAGCTCATCGTTGGACTACTCCTAGACCTAGTGGTCCTTAAGGTTGTTAAGATGTACAAGCGCTCTGTTCAGAGACGCCGCGACCAACATCACGCCCTGGAGGAAGTGGTGACCCACATCGGAGCATAAGCCGAGCAGTTGCAGTGAAGTGAAACAACAAAAAGACAATAAAAACCAATAAAAGGCAAATAAACTGCACTCAAAGTTAACAAAACGTAAATCACCAAAAACAATTACAAACAATTTGCCATCAAATACATACGTGAACAAGAAATTGGAGCTGCACCGACCAGCCCCAGCTCGAGCATTGGAACTGACGTGCGCCGCGGTGGAACTCTCATACGATGCATGCATACATACATATCTATAAAGCGATAGTGTTATTTTTTTTGTGTAACGTAATTTTTGTGTTTTGTTTTTGTAAACCGCCATCAAGTCTTGCACGTATATATATATATAAACCAAATATAAAATCTCCCAAAGCCCAGGATCCGGAGCGTCGAGATCTCATTTCCCAGGATTAATAGGAGGGTAAGTTCGTCGGAACACGGTTCCTTTCTTATATAAATGCATATATATATATCCGTGCACCATGATTACCTCAGAAGCTTTAGCAAAAACAATAGACACTGATCCACAATTTAACGTAAGAATTCTATACTTATTATCAAAAGCGACCCTACCAATAACAGTGAATGAATGAATGGAGTACTTATATTGTTTAATCCGCTGCCTAATGGGAGGCAGCCAAAGGTGAAATTTGCCCTTGTGCAAATGCCAGTGGCTGTTGTTATTGCACCGCCTCTGCCCCTGTGCAGATGGCGGAGCTTGATCCAAAAATTAAAACGACGGAGTCAATGATATTTACTTCACGAAGTTCTGTGTGAGACTGTATTCTGCTTTTGGTTATACACTTGGTTGGGCTGCGCATAACAAGAAAGCTTGTGATTTACCGTTTTCATTGTGGATCATAATGCTTTACAATAGAGGGTAATCTCTTAGCATACAATTTCAACTAAAATAAAGAGGCAAGCGTGAACATACTCCGCCCGTTGGAAGGACGGTCGTTCTTTCAAGATACAGGTGAGATAGGCAGGGGCGCAACCTTACGAATTGGGCGAATGACTCCTTTTGCTGTCTTAATATCGACGACTCGGACTCTTCCGTCCGCTCCAGAGCAAGTATTGGTAATGCGTCCCAAGGGCCATTGCTGAGGTGAAGCGTTGTCTTCATGGATCATGACCAGCTGCCGCGGGACTATGTTCGCCTTTGGAGAGAGCCACTTGCTGCGGGCCTGCAAGGTGTGCAGGTAATCTCGTCGCCAAAGCTCCCAGAATTGTTGCTTGATGTGGGTGACCCGTTGCCAACGTGTCAAGTGCGATAGGTTGCATTCCTCTAAACTTGGCTCTGGAAGTGCCTTTAAAGACGTTCCGACCAAAAAATGCGATGGAGTGAGGGCTTCTCCATCGTTTGGATCTTCTGAAAGAGGCGCGAGGGGTCGTGAGTTGACAACCGCTTCAGCATCAACTGCGACAGTTTGGAGTTCCTCGTACGTCAGATGTGAGTGACCAGTGTTTTTTACCAATAAAAGCTTCATGGACTTTACCGCCGCCTCCCACAAGCCGCCAAAATATGGTGCACGGGGTGGAATGAAGCTAAATTCTACGCCATTGGATGAGGTGAACATTTGTAGGTCCTTCAACGCTTGCTGGCTGAAGAGTTGCATTTTAAATTCCTCTAATTGAGTGCGGGTTCCAACGAAGTTGGTTGCGTTGTCGCAGAATATCCGATTTGGCAAACTTCTCCGCCCGATGAAGCGCTTTAAACAGAGAATAAAGGTATTAGTTGACAGATCAGATACAAGTTCTACATGTACGAACGAAGACGGCCATATATGTTTTGTATGGAGCCTTTCCGCGAATGCGATAGGACGTCAAAAATGGACCACACAGGTCGACTCCAGATACAGCAAAGGGTTTTGTGAGTGACAACCGGTCCGCAGGAAGTGACCCCATGATCTGGTCCAGCAAATGAGGCTTGTAATGATAGCAGTGGACACAGTTGCGCACCACTTTGCTAACTAGTCGACGAGAATTAACGATCCATACTTGGAGACGCAGGATTCCGATTAGAGCCTTGGGCCCTGCGTGCATGTTAGTATGGTGAAGAAATTCGACGAGTTTATATGTGAATTTGTGATCTTTTGGCAGTAAAAGTGGGTACTTGGCTTCTACCGGGATTTGCGCATTTTCTAGACGCCCGCCAACACGAATCAGTGTCACCGTGCGAGTTCCTATAGCTGATTCCGACAGAAAAGGTGTCAGCCTTTGAAGATCTGCGCTGAGGACTTTACCCTTCTGTAAACAATATATTTCCTTCCAATACGTTTGATGCTGAATAAGCCCTACAATAAACAAGAACGAGTGCTGCAACTCAGTTGCTGGCATTTCAACCGCTTGCGACACGCAGAGGTTTTTGCTTGCAGGGATCTTGTTAAACGCTCGCAAAACGTAAGCTGTGACTCGAAGAACACGATGATACGAAGAGATTCGATTCAGAATTTGATCCTTTAGATTCGGTGCATTTGAATGATGAAATTTTTCTTATTTCCAAATCCGCATCTATGGTTTCGATTTTGTCCAACGACTGCGGCCAAAGATGTTCTTCCAACTTAAGAAAGGTTGGCCCCGTAAACCAACTTGTATTTTGAAGTTCGCTGACCTTGCATCCACGAGATATGATGTCAGCCGGGTTTTCTTTTCCTGGCACATGACGCCAAGAAATGTTCGATGATTGAGTTTGAATTCCTGAGATCCGATTGGCTACAAAGCAATTTAATTGGGAAGAGTGCACGGTGAGCCAGCGTAATACGATTGTGGAGTCTGTCCAGAAAACAACTTTTTGTATGTTGCTGAACTTATATTTTATTTTGTTCCACGTATCACAAAGAATTGATGCAGCACAGAGCTCTATTCGTGGAAGAGAAAGGACTTTAATTGGGGCAACCTTTGACTTTGCTATGAGTAAATGCGATTCTACTGATCCATTTTGAATTGAGCGCAGATATATACAACAGCCATATGCACGCTGTGAAGCATCTGCGAATCCATGTATTTCGCAGTCATGTTTTGGGGAAAATCCTACATATCGGGGTATGGCGATTTGGTTTAAATTGTGCAAGTCAGGATAAATAGATTGCCAACGATCTATTAATTGTTGCGGCAGTATTTCGTCCCAGTCCAAATGACTCATCCACAGCTCCTGCACAAAAATTTTGCATCTTATAACCACTGGTCCTAACAAGCCAAGTATGTCATATACGCGTGCAATAATTGAGAGAATGTTCCTTTTCGTCATAGCGTTAGTTTTTGGCAAATCGAACCGAAAGCAAAATTCGTCCACCTGGGGCCTCCACGACATTCCTAAGGTTTTTGTGATATCTTTGCTGTCTAACTTGAATCGATGTTCTTTGATATTATCATCCAACTTGCTAAAATTCCATTTGGCTAACTCCAATCCGGCACAAGATAAGATTCCAGTAACTTGATCAATCTTCAATTTTAAATCCTCAATGCAGTCAGCTCCTGTAAGGAGGTCATCGACATACATCTCCTTAGATATAATTTCAGATCCTATCGAAAATTCTTTCCTATATTTCTCTGCTATGAAATACAAACTTCTGATGGCGAGAAACGGTGCGCAAGCAAGCCCATACGTGACAGTATTCAACTGATATAATTTCAACGGGTCAGAAATGTTGTGCCTCCACCAAATCAACTGAAACTTGCGGTCATGGGGATCTACAATGAATTGCCGATACATTTTTGTTATATCAGCTGTTACAGCATGCCTATACAACCTAAATGAAAGCAGGGTTAAGATAAGGTCTTGCTGAACTGTCGGTCCAACCATTAAAATGTTATTTAATGATACTCCTGTCGACGACTTCGCAGATGCGTCAAAAACTACACGCAACTTTGTTGTTGAGCTGTCTGGACGCAGTACAGCGTGATGCGGGATTACATAGTGAGGTTGGTTTGGGTCAAATCTATCTACAGGTTGCATGTGCCCCAGATCAATATATTCTTGCATGAAATCAGAATACATTTTTTTTTGATCGGGTAAACGTTGTAAACGACGCTCTATTTGCCAAAATCGTTGCTTGGCAATATCCACTGAACTTCCCAATTGTTGGGTAGATTTCGAAAAGGGAAGCCGAACTTGAACTCGCCCATTCTCGAGAAAAGCAGAGTTTTTGCAGAAGTGGCGATCACATTCTTCCTCTTCAGTTGTGTATTGGTTTTGAGATGATTCTGGAAATGATTCGATTTCCCAAAACCTTTTTAGATTTTCATTCAGCTGTTCGGACTGCTAGATTTTGCACATAAGAACATTAGCCTTTGCCCTAGATTTCGGATTGTCAACAACTTGTCCACCAATAATCCATCCGAGTGTAGTGTTAAGTAGGCATGGCAGCCCAGGCCCCAGTGATAATTTTCCGCCAGTGAGCAATTCAAAGAATTCCTGGGTGCTTAGTAGAATGTCAATTTTTTGTGGTTTAAAAAACAATGGGTCAGCCAAATCTATTCCGTCAGGGATTGACCACGTTGATGATTCTATTCGAGTGGCGGGTTGAGTCAATGCTATTGTTTTGGTAACAGCAAATTGCAATGACCATTCGTCAGCAGACAATCGTGAGCGTATGGTCGTCGAGACTGAGAACTGAAGTTTTGCTCTAACATCTCCTATACCAGAAACTTCAAAATGTGGACGCTTTCGCTGAAGTTGTAATTTGTTGGCCAAAGAATCTGTGATAAAGTTAATTTCCGAGCCAGAATCAAGCAAGGCCCTTGCCGGGTGGAACATTCCGTACTTATCCTGGACAAGAACTATAGCGGTTGGGATAAGAGCTCGATTTGATTTACGAGAAAGATATGCGACTACCTGTGTGGAGCAACGAGGTTGCTCGTTTGTCTGTTCTACATTTGATTGAGAAGTTTCTTGTGTTTCACTCCTGCGATGTAACGAAGAATGGTGCAACCTGCGACAAGTCCGACAGCGAAATTTTGAAGGACAGTCAGCTGCGATGTGGCCCTTATGAAGACAGTTTAAACATAGCGCTGCCTGTTTGACCCAAGCATGTCGCTTCTCATGTGGAAGTGCAACGAACGAAGGGCACGATCCTAGATTGTGATCTGTAGAATCGCATTTTATACACCTCCCTCTAGCCGTTAGGAATGCCTTTTTGTGGGGGTGATTTAGTTTTTCTGAACGCTTATCATACTGCTTGAACTCCTGGCCTGGCTTTGCGCTGCATTCTAGAAACTGACAATGCCTACCTAATATGTTGTAGAAATTGTCCCAAGTTGGAAACTGCTCATAGTTCTGACCTCGATCATAAGCATGTTTTGAATCTGAATCAACCTTTTGCAAAACGAGCTGAATTAAAATGGCTTCAAATGCATTTTGTTCGGTGCCAAGAGAGAGTAGTGAACCACGCAAAGCTGCCACTGTGTCTAAAATTTCTCGAAGGGATGAAGAATCAGATTTTCTCATTTGAGAAATGGCAAAAAGGCTAGATACATGTTCGAGTAAGATCAACTCTTTTTTATCGTATCGTTCCTTAAGGCGCTCCAATGCCTTTTTGTAATTCTCTTCTGATACTTGAAATGCAGCCACTACACTTAATGCAGGACCAGAAAGACATCCGAGTAGATACGTAACCTTGTCAATATCAGACAGTGAAACATCATCATGAACCATATGATTGAAGGCTGCAATAAAACGGTTATACTCCCCATATTTTCCGTCAAATTTTGGTAGTTTTAGAGAAGGTAATCGATTATGGGAACTGGCCCCTAAGCATGTGGAATTTATCAAGACGGAGTCCTCAGGGCCAATGCGCTTGCTAACATTTGCACGTTTTAAAAGCGTAGATTTTGTTGCTATAAAATCTGCCTCAAACTGATCGCGAGAATCTTCTTCGAAGTCTATTTCTTCAATTTGCGGTTGAACTTGACACAATTGCCTAAAGTGCGATTCCAAAAGGGCCAAGTGACACTCTGCCGATGCAGCATCCATTGCTGTGTCTGCAACTCTCGATTCGAAGTTCGTTGCATGTTTCGTTGCAGCAGAGTTCTTTTGCGCCTAAGTGCAGCTAGCTGTTCTTCTACAGATGGTTTGGTCATGTTTGCAAAGAGATGAACGATCAGCCAAACTGTAAGGAAAATGCGTTTGAGAAGCTTTGACAAGTTTTGTAACCCTACAACAGTTTTAGAGTAACTGCGAAACCTTTTGATGTAAAACTGGGGTACAGCAAGCTTGCGTGTTCTGAGAAGCTTTTACAACATAGGTTAAATAAATCACACCTATATATATAGATAAACCCAGACTTTCCTTTTCTTTATTTGTATTATTTGCGTCCGAAAGATCAAATCACAAGTGAACTGGGTTAAATCTGCCGATTTAAAAGCTTACGTGCTCCAGTAAGTGTCTCAGGTGTACTGGTGACGTAATGGTGTGATGCCGTAAAGTCCAAGTTGAGATAACTTTCCAACTGATCCGCTTGAATTGTAGCTGCTACTGAATCCCTTGTGATCCCTCACAGCCGAGTTGTTAAGGTTTAGGACAGCTGTCCTGTCACGGTCGGCAATGTTTAATCCGCTGCCTAATGGGAGGCAGCCAAAGGTGAAATTTGCCCTTGTGCAAATGCCAGTGGTTGTTGTTATTGCACTGCCTCTGCCCCTGTGCAGATGGCGGAGCTTGATCCAAAAATTAAAACGACGGAGTCAATGATATTTACTTCACGAAGTTCTGTGTGAGACTGTATTCTGCTTTTGGTTATACACTTGGTTGGGCTGCGCATAACAAGAAAGCTTGTGATTTACCGTTTTCATTGTGCATCATAATGCTTTACAATAGAGGGTAATCTCTTAGCATACAATTTCAACTAAAATAAAGAGGCAAGCGTGAACATATATATTGATACCTTCCGTCTAGATTTTTCACCACTTGCCCACTGTAATAAGACCGAAAAGGCTATCATTATCTCTACTGTTCCAACGGTCATTGTCCTCTCCCGTCTAGATAAAAATGTATTTTTGGGCAATGTTAATACTTTCCTAGTTAAGACAAAGAATTAATCTGTTAGGAATTCATGTAATAATATATATAATATCCATATATAATAATTGTTTCATATATATAATCTTTTAGATATACTTTTCATTTTTTAATTACCTTTTTCTACCTTTTTTATACATAATAATTAAATGTTAATTTTTCAGCGGCGAGTATCAGCCTTGTAATTGTATGTACAATTGCAAGAGCCTTCTGAGCGACATTTGTAGTCGTGAATAGTCAGCATTTTGCTGATGTGTGCAAATAAAGATTGTCACTGGTAATATGTTAAAAAAATACATTTTATTTTTTATTTAAACTTGGTGTTAAACCTTTTAATTCTTATCACTTATACAAGACACTAATTTATAACTGTCGAACCGATCGCGGCCTCTCACAAAATAGGACTGCCGCTTAATTCTAAAAAGTTATCCAACGAACCTCGGCCAGAAGCTTTTCTTTCTTAAGCTTCCAGAACTAATTTTTGTTTAAAATAAAAGCTTATGCTGAAACTGTCGCATCTCGTTGTGAAATGAAATTATGCTGACCGATGCAATTTGATTCAAAATCGGAACGCAATATGATCTGAACTTAGAACGAAATACTGTGGGCTTCGAGCGGAAGCTAATGTTTACTTTAAGTTGGGTTTGTTTATCTTGGCTAGACCACCAAGAGCGGACCGCAAAGCCCAAGGCGAGGGCAAAGACAAAAACAAATGCAAAGGCATAGGCAAAGATCGCTTAGATTGAATTCTGAAAATTGTTTATTAATTCCATATGAGGCCCGGTTTCACGGGTTGGATACCTCTCCCCCTTCCAAAATGGATCGTCCCGATTCAATATGACTTTCCTTTAAACGATCTCTTAGTTTTGAAAAAAACATTGATCTTGGTTTGTATCTTTTTCTTTCAAAATTTCTTCTTGGTTTGTAATTTCTCCTTTCAAAATTTCTTCTTGATTTAGATTTTCTTCTTTTAAAATTATTTCTTGGTTTGTATTGATTTCTAGTTCTGGCCGTTGTTTTTTGGTTACAAAAATAAAATTTCTGTATATTATATAAAGTATAAATATTAAAAATATAATAATAAAAATTAATAATATAAAGGAAATCGATATTTTGGTATTATTAATCTTTATAAATGGATTGATAATGTTTATATTGTCAAGAGTTAGTTCCGAATTGTTTGAAGCAATATATTCTGAAATGTCATAATTTATGAATTTATGCTGAGCTATATAGTTCAATATTTTGTTTTCGCTGTTAATGTAGGTGTTGTTATTTATAATGATTGAGTCATTGAACAAAATTAAATATGAACCTTTTAGTTGAGTGTAGTCTACTTTATTTGTTCCTGTTATTAAAATGGCACCATCCTGTAAGATATCTATTTTCTTATTCATTTCTCTTATTTTAGAGCAGTTGACTTTTTCGCCATTTAATAATTTTATAAAACAATTAGTTTCAAAACTTAATTTACAATAGTTGTTAAATATTTCTTTCTTAAAATTAGTCATTAGGTAATATTTGTTTTTGCAATTGGCAACTTCATTATTTATTAATAATTTTCCATCGGATCTTGTTTTGTATATGTCACATTTACCGTTAATCATGGGATATTTTATGTAAACTACAAGTAAATCGTTATTAAATAAAATTTTAAAAGTTGATATGTACATTAGGTCAGATAATACTACAGACTGTTTACATGATTGTAAATTTCCTTAATTTCATTCTCGTTTAAAATTTTTCTATTAAAAATTTTTGTTTTTGCTAAAATAATAGTATCTAATAAATTTTGTAAATCAAATGTGAGCAACCGCAAACGATGTTTTCTTAAAATTGTTTCCTCGTTGAAAACTATATTTTTTAAATTTTCAGTAAGATATTTTACTTCATTAAATAATTTAGAATTTATTGTGAATTGCTTGTTGTTGTTTTCAATTAAGTTGTCTATTTTGTTCTGAACCGTTGATCAGGAGTACCTGCTATCCATTTCCATAAAGTTCATATTTCATTAATTGCTCTTTTTTTGTCTTTTTGGCATTATTTCTGATAAAGGTAATTTTATGAGTTCTAAGTCCATTGAAATTTCCCATTCTATGTCTGTTTTTGATGATTTATTCAAAGAACTTGTTTCAGTGTTAATTATTTCTTCATAAAAACTTAAATTAGTTACGTGAAATAAATCTGCGTATGAATCGTACGTCAATACGTCTTTATTGTCCTTAAATAATAAGTTTTCGTGACTTGTATAGTCAATTATTTCAGAACTTGTTAAAAGTATTAGGTTCAGTATAAGTACTGGAAAAAACATTTTTCTGGAAAAAATAATACAAAATTGTTGTTTATATTAGGATTTAATATTATCTTTATGAATAATTCTATTTCTATTGTTGATTATTATTTTGTTTGGCATATTCTCCTTTACTACTTGTTTTTTATATCTTGATTTAAGTTTGTTTCGTTCCCCATGTTTTTTTTCATAAACAACTTGTCCTACATGATAATCTTTTTCTTTTCTGTTCTCATTATGTGTTCCTAACATTCTTGTTTGTGTATTTTTTAAAATAATGGGAATATAATCATGATCAATTTTATTATAAAGGATATCAAAAGGTTTTTCGTTTGTTGTGGAATGAATGCTCTGATTATATTTTTGAGGGGCTCTAATAACTATTTCGGAATAATTAGTTAAATTAAACTCTTCTTTTATGCAGCGAGCTATTTCTGTTAATGTCGAGTATGCCCTTTCAACTTGTCCGTTTGAAGTACTATGTCTTGGGTCTGCGTAATACAAAGTAATGTCACACCTCTGTGCAAATGATTTAAATTGGGCCGAGGTAAAACTCGGTTCGTTATCGGTCATAATTACTTTTGCCTGGGGAAATTGTTGGAGTAGTTCCATTACCCTAATTTCAATGTTTAACTTATTTTGAATTTCTTTAACAACAAGGAATTTGGAATACGCGTCTATACAAGTAATAAATGTTAAATTTTGCGCGTAGTATATGTCTATATGTAAATTTTCTCCTTCTTTAGTTGGAATAGGGGCTTCCCCGATTGGAATTTTTATTGCGTGCCTGTTATATTTATTTTTATTACAAATCACACAATTTTTGATATATTCCTTTAATTTTGTGAATAAGTTTGGCCAATAACATAACCTACTGATTTGTTTGTAATTTTCATCTAGCCCCTATGAGCTCGACTGTGTGTTTCTTCTATTAGTATGGCTTTATCTTCATCGTTTTTTATGTCTTGAAGAAAGATTCTTGTAAAAAGAAATGGGTTAGTGAAATTATTTTTTAAGGGTGATTGAATGTGATATAAGTCCTCTAATGTACAGTGAATTCCTACCGTAATGTTAGGTGGAATATACTCTTTTAATAAGTTTATTAAATTTTCTGGTGTGTCATATTCAATTAAGTGTCGTGTGCTGCCAAAAACTTCCAGTGACTCATGTATTGTAAATCTCCCCGTTGTTAATAACAGTTGTTGTTTAAACTGATTTAACGGCTTACGGGTCTCTTGTATTACATTTTCAAAACTGCTTTCAGCTGAATGCTGTGCGTTTTGATCTGAGTTTGACTGTTCTACATCACTGTCTGTAATGTTATATATTTGTATTCGGGATAATGCATCGGCTAAAACATTTGTTGTACCGGGTTTATATATTATTTTTGGGGTAAAACTTTCTATGAAAGAATACCATCTTTTCATTTCTATGTTGGGATTTTTATCGGAAATCGTGAAAGATAAGGACTAATGATCTGTTTGGATTTCTATACCAATTACTCCGTACAAATAGTTTCTCAAATTTTTTAAGGCCCATACTATGGATAGCAGTTCCTTTTTGTTTGTGGCATAAAGTTGTTCGGTTTTATTAAGTGTTTTAGAAATGAAAGTAATTGGTTTATTATCCTGTGATAATACCGCCCCGATAGCTACGTCTGATGCGTCTGTTGTCAAAGTGAATTTGTTTCTATAGTCCGGTTGAACTAGTTCCACTTGTGCTATTAGATTATCTTTTAGTTCGTTAAAAGCTTGTATAGCTGAATCGTCCAACTGTATTAAAACTCTTGTTGATATTTTTTTAGAAACATTTCCATTTTTCCCTCCTAAATATTTTGTAAGAGGTTTTGCAATTTTTGCATAATTACGGACAAATTTTCGGTAGTAGCCAGTTAGGCCTAGAAAACTTCGAAGTTCTCTAATATTTTGTGGTAACGGATATCTTGAAATTGTGAAAATTTTTTCAGTATCTGTTTTTATTACATTAAAAGAAACAATGTAGCCAAGAAACGAGGATTCTAATTTAAAGAATTTAGATTTTTCGAGAGAAATTTTCATATTTGCTCTTTGTAAAATGCTTGTCATTTGAGTAAGTCCGAGAAATGTTGCTCGATTGTGTTTGAAAAAATTATAATATCGTCCATGTAGACGTGGCATGTTTTTCCTACTTGTTCCCTGAGAATATCATCCATTGCTCTCTGGAAAATTCTGGGCGCATTTGTTAATCCGAAAGGCATGCGTAAAAATTCAAATTTTCCGTTGTTAGTGGAAAAAGATGTTTTTTCGGTATCTGAGTCTTTCATAAAAATTTGATGGAATCCTGATTCCAAGTCAATTGTTGAAAAAAATTTTGCCTTTCCTAAGTTGGCTAATATAACAGAAGGGTCTTGCATCGGATATCTGTCCGGTATTGTGTTCTCATTTAATTCTTTGTAGTCTTTAACGAGTTTGTGTTTAAGGCTACCGTCTTCGTTTTGGCCTTTTTTGGGTACCACCAGAACTGGTGAATTGTAAGAACTTATAATATTTTCATTTAACATTCTATTGATTTCACTATTAACGAAATCTGAAACCGATAAGGCATATGGATATTGTTTGCCATAAATTGCCCTGTCATTCATTGTATTTATTTCGCCCCGAATGTCAGTTCTAAAAGGAATTTGTACGTTTATTTTATAATGTTCCTCTTTAATTATGTTTATTATTTATTTCTTCACATCATCTACTTGATTTGAATTTAACATTTTAATGTTATTAATTTTATTTCTTTCAGAATCTTTTGATCCCAAATTTTTTACTTTTTTATTGACGGAAAATTCTTCGTCGGCGTGTTCAGGAAATTTAAATCCCAAACTATTTGTTTTTTTGTTGACGGATAATTCTACGTCGGTGTGTTCAGGATTTTTAAATCCCAAACTTTTTGTTTTTTTGTTGACGGATAATTCTACGTCGGCTTGCTCGGGATTCCGTGATCCCAAGCTAAATAAACTATTTTCAACCATTTGTGATTCTGTTTTGATCTTCAAAGTATTTTTTATAATATATTCTTTTAGTGGAAGGATATTTTTTCCTTCAATTAACGATAATTGGTTTAAAGAACTATCTTCATCATAAAATAATTTTTATTCTTTTTCGTTATACTTGATCGTCCCTTTTTGAATATCAAGTACCGCTCCTATCTTTTTTAAAAGATTAAAACCTATAAGTAAGTCGGATTCTAACCCTTCTATTTCATAAAATACTTGTTTTGTGTTAAATATTGTTATTAAATGATAATATTTTATTATTGTAAACCCATTAATGGGTTGAGACTCTCTCTTGTAAATTGGGAGCTCTTTTTTGTGTAACAGGATGTTGCTCCTGTGTCGATTAAAACTTTTAATTCTTTTTTGATTTTTTTGTCTGTTCTAGGGTAATCCTACTCCGGATTCTGATCTAAAAAATGATCCTCTTCTATATTATTTACTCTCATATTTTTGGGCAGGCTGATTAGTTGAACCAGTTGATTCCCGCTTTAACGGGGGATGTGGTTCAGATGGTTTGTTCTGACCGGCGCTTATATTTGTTTTTGGCGCTTGGTTTTGATTGTAATTATTTTTTTGGATAATAATTATTATAATTTTGTCTGTTATTTTTACCCCTATTAAAATTGTTATTAGGTCGATTTTGATACTGGATTGATTCATCTATCTCCATGGATTCAGGAGTAGACTGTACTTGATTGTTATTGGACTTCCAATTATTATTTTGTCCCCACTGATTGTTGTTACTCTGTCCCTGATTCCACTGATTATTTTTTACCTGTTGCGGAGATCTTTGATTAAAAGAATTATTATTTTGTTCTGGGCCATTACCATAATTTGAGTTATAATTTCTATAACTCATTCCAACGAAATTGTGAGCGAATTTTGCTCTCATATTATTACTTTCCATCTCCTGTGCAAACGCCATTGCATTGGGCAAGTCTGTTGGGTTCATGAAATACAGAGTCGATGATATTGGGCCGTTAAGGCCAGTTACGAAAACTCTTAGTGAACTCTGTCTATGTCTATTATTAATTTCTGGAGTGACTGGCTTATTACGGTCATACGTCATTATAGTTTTGTTAGTTAACATTGTTAGTTTCCTGTACACTTGGTTATACTATTCTATTACACTTAGTTTTCCTTGTGTAAGAATACTTAATTCTTGTTCGATAATGGATAGCGGTCTTCTATCACTAAAAACGAAGTCTATTATGACTAGGATTGCACCAAACTTTAGGACTCTTTCATGGATGGTTAGAGCATCATTTGCTTTCCCGGTTATCTTGTTCCTTAATATTGATAGAGCTGCAAAATATCGCTTACTTTTTTGAATATACTGACTCATAGCGTTTTCTGCTGCTTCCCTCCAACTCACATATTTTTCAAGTTCCCCTTAAATTCTGGAACTGATTTAATGATTTCATAAGATTCTTCACATTTTATTGAATTGTCAACTTCTTCAATTTTATAATCCTCTACTTTGTTGACATTTGTTTGAAGTTCGGTTTTAAGTGTTTCTATTTCTTGTTTTAAAGAATTTTGAGGAGTTGAATAACTCCCCACAAATAGAAGCAGCAGCAGATGGCCGGCCGCTTACCAGATACGCGGCGAATTCGCGTAGTAACGGCGCGGCGAGGAGAGCGAGAGAGTTTGGAGACCAATGAAGGAGATCGAGAGAGTTTGGAGACCAACGAAGGAGAGCGAGAGAGTTTGGAGACCAATGAAGGAGAGCGAGAGAGATTGGAGACCAAGGATGGAGATCGAGAGAGAATGGAGACTTCGCGGGCAGAGCAAGAGTGCCGTGTGCAAAAGGGGATAACGGAACTCCACCGGACTTTGGACTCTCCCGTGAACTTTGGACCGGGAGAGGAAGTGCCACATCTCGGCAGTGGAGCGGCACACAGGCGTGCCACAAGCGGCCCGGGAATCAGCGGGACGGCAGCAGTGGGCGGAGCATCGATTGAAAGCGGTACGTGAAGGAGAAGTGGGTCATCCAGGAGGCACGGACTTTGGACCCAGAGTGGAGAGATCCAGCGGGCCGTGCGCAAAAGGGAAATAACGGTGCTTGGAGGCCCTATATAAGGCCGCAGAGCGCTGGCAGCTGGATCAGTCGATCACGAGGAGTCAAGCCTTCAAGATCAGTCAAAGTACCAAGTGAGCAATCAATCAAGCAAGTAATCTACGAGGGAGCTACAACCAAGAGAGTCGTCGGAAGCAGCGCCGTGGGCAGCATACAAGGAGCAAGATCGCCACGTCGAGACGTTCGGGATTAGGACATCAGGAATCTCCGAATTGAGACACAGGTGGCTGAGTTCTGAAAGGCATCACGCGGCTAAGTCAAGGCGTTTGTTTTCTAACTTTGTCACGACCACACCCTGGCGAGTCGCCCGGCGGGTCTGTCAGAGACAAGCAAAAGAGTCCTACGACGAAGAGCCGTCAGCTTGGGGAGGAAAGTTGTCTGCGACCCAGCGTACCTTGCCCGACCAAGCAGGACCTGGCGTGACGGACGAGCGGTAGATCGATTTGCGGTTTCAAGAGGCGGCAGCCTGGAGAGCCCTGCGATTACCGGCGAAGTTCCCGAGCAGCGACCGCCCAGCTCCCCGAGCGCCAGAACAACGAGATACTGGTCAGAAGACAGCGCAGAGGACATCGACAGCGACGCCAGCAGACATTTCCGGCAGCCACGTTACCATCGCCGCGCGGAGCCCATTGGGGAGCGCAGGAGCGTCGCGGACGTCACGCATTAGGGTGAAGCCGGGTGGAACGTTCGTCTGCGCTAGGCGTAAAGCGAAGTGAACCGCTAGACAGCCTCCGGGCGGCAGCCTTGACTGTCAGCGCGAACTGAGCAAGAACCTAGCGGGACCGTCCGGGACAAAGCAAGGGACAGGTAGTGCCTCGAAAGGCGTCAGCCTGGAGAGCAAGGCTTGTTCACCCTAGTCTGAGAACGGTGACGCTTCCCTAAGCCCACAAGGCCGAACTCTCTGCGGGTCTAAGGCGCTACAAGCGACCCCGACGCAACGCGTCGGCAAGCAAGCAGAGGCGGCCACTACGAGCGTCCCGAGACCCAGGATCCAGAGGAGGACGAGTCAACGCGTCGAGGAGCCAGAAAGAGGAGCGCCAGCAGCTGGCGGAACCAGAGCCAAGAGATACCGAAGACAGCCCAGCCACACACCCGCTGTACTAATACCACGAGAATAAATCCCACTGTTACCATTTGAACACTTTGTTTTCTCACTGATCTACGGGCAATCACGTCATATAAATTTGGTGGGACGAACGCACAATCTTCTGAGCTAGCCGCACGAATCTCGTAGCGAGCAGACACACAAAAATCAGTTCGTTACATCTGGCGCCCAACGTGATTGTCCCAACAGTGAGAACAGCACAGTAAAAATGGGAAAGAAGTGGATTTACCGCCTCAAGAAGGAAGACTTCGCCCATGTCGCACAGAGGCTCAACGTCGCCCTGGAGGGCAGGCTAGACGACATGAGGAAGGCACTATCGGAATACTACTCCGAAACAGAGAACGATCCACAACTCGTCGACATCTGGGCCGAGCTAGAGGCGACATACTACGACAGAGCCGGCCCAAGCATTACGTTAACGAACGCTGAAGGGGACAACCTGGTGGCAAGCCTGAGCGTTGACAACATACAGAAAGAGGCCCACAGGAGAGAATCAAGCCAAGAAAAGAAAGCAGCAGCGCTGATCCCGAGACCAAGCCAGTCGGACTATGCAAAGGTCGCTAAGCAGGTCCGCGAATGGTCGTTCAGGTTCGACGGGGCGGAAAAACCATTCGAGTTCCTGGAACAGGTAGAATGGTCCGCCAACACGTACGGTTTGGAGCTTGATATGATCCCTCGAGCGATGCCGGAGTTGCTAAAAGGAAGGGCCTTGAAATGGTTCATCGCCAACAATAAGCAATGGAGAACATGGGCAGAATTCATTGAAAGCTTCCACACATATTTCCTGCCAAGAGACTTCTTCACCACGCTGGCGGACCAGGTCCGGCAAAGGAAGCAAGGCTTCAGCGAGTCGTTCAAGGACTACATGATCGACATGCAGACGATGGTGAGGCCACTTAACTATTCTACGAAAGAGACGTTAAGGGTCATTAAAGAGAACTGCACCCCAAGCCTACGAATGTTCTTAAGAGCATACAAAGTGTCGGACCTGGACACGCTAATGATCCTAGCCGATGAGTACGAAGAACTTGAAAAGGAACGGGAAGTCTTCGCACAGGAGAACAAGTTCTCAAAGACAAAGTCGGCGTCACCAACACAGGTGACATGCAGGAGATGTGAGGAGGAAGATAACCAGGACACACGAGGAAACGACCAATGGTCACCACCACACCAAGCCAGACGACAGCAGGCAACAGACGCACCACGCGGAGGCCATTGGGCACCACCCCCACAGCAACAGAGACAGCCAAACAATACCTTGTGGAGGCCGCCAAGCAACACACAGAGGCCACAAGATGCCACCCATATCACAGACCCGCAGGAGGCCTGTCGGAAATGCGGTGGGAACGGACACTGGGCTAGAGGATGTCGTAACCAGCGGCTGCTGTTTTGCTGGATATGCGGCAAGGTGGGTGTTAGGAGCGTCGATTGCTGCCAACGATCGGGAAATGGCCAGCGATCTCAGCCGCAGAGAGGCGAGCGGGGATCGCACAATGCCACCTCTCCAAACTAACGGGCGAGCTAATCGAGGAGGAGCAGCAGTTGTCCGCAGCTGTGATGATTGGTGGGAAAAGCTACAAAGCCACAATCGACACCGGAGCAACGGCAAGCTTCGTTAGCGAAGAATTGGCGGACAATATCGCTGCTCTAGGAAAGATTACAAGGACGAGACGGCAAGTTAGGTTGGCAGATGGAAGGTGCGGCGGAATTAATGCGCAGCTCGAGGTGGAGGTCAAATTCGGCAACAAACAAGTGACCATGAGCCTGTTGATTTTACCCGGGGTAGTGGATCCATTAGTGTTGGGATGGAACTTCCTGAAACAAGTCGGAACCGAGATAAGGTGTGCTGGACACGAAATAATAATACCAGCCAGGAACCGACACAATGGATGGCTCGAGGAGAAGCTATCAGTAGCAGTCGTTCAACAAGTAAACGAGTTGGACGATACTACAGCGTTCCTTGAAACAGAGCTGGCAGACTTCAGCACAATGTCGGGAACATCGAATATGGCAGAACACCAGATCAAAATGAAGGACGACAAGCCAATCAAGCAGAGATACTACCCAAAGAACCCAAAAATTCAAGGGGAAATCAACGCAAAGGTGGACGAGCTTCTCCAAATGGGGTTCATAGAGCATTCAAAGAGCCCATACAGCTCCCCCATCGTGATGGTGAAAAAGAAGACAGGCAAGTGGAGACTGTGTGTCGACTTCAGGCAGATCAACGCGAAGTCAGTGAAGGATGCCTACCCAATGCCCCGCATAAACTACATCCTAGATCAACTAAGAGAAGCGCGGTACATCAGCAGTTTGGACCTGAAGGATGGATACTGGCAGATCCCACTAGAAGAAAGTAGCAGGCAATATACAGCATTTACGGTACCAGGCAAAGGTCTGTTTCAGTGGAGGGTAATGCCGTTCGGACTTCACTCGGCGTCGGCAACGTTTCAGCGAGTCTTGGACCAAGTAATTGGCCCCGAGATGTCACCTCACGCATTCGCTTACCAGGATGACATAATAGTGATCGGTCGCACGCTGGAAGAACACAAAAGAAACCTGAAGGAAGTGTTCCGGCGTCTAAAGGAGGCAAATCTGAGGCTGAATCCAGAAAAATGCCAATTCTTCAAAAAGGAGCTGCTGTACCTGGGTCACCGAGTGACTAGCGAGGGAATAGGAACAGATCCAGAAAAAGTAGCCGCCATCGCCGAACTAGAACCGCCATCGACTGTCAAAGAGCTCCGACAATACCTACGAGTAGCGTCGTGGTACCGCCGGTTTGTACCAGATTTCTCCAGAATCGTCAAACCCCTGAACGACCTGCTGCGCAAAGGCAGTAAGTGGGAGTGGACACCAAAGCACCAGATGGCGTTTGAGGAGGTTAAGGCAAGACTCGTGGCAGATCCAGTGCTAGCATGCCCGGACTTCAGTAGAACTTTCATCCTGCAAACAGACGCCAGCGACTACGGCATCGGAGCGATACTGACCCAGGACACCGAAAAGGGCGAAAGAGTAATCTCCTACTCGAGCCGAACACTGAACGGCGCGGAAAAGAACTACTCGACAACGGAGAAGGAGTGCTTGGCGATCGTCTGGGCGATCCGGAAGCTCAGGCCATATCTGGAAGGTTACCACTTTAAGGTAGTAACCGACCACATGGCCCTGAAGTGGCTCAACAGCATCGAAAGCCCTTCAGGAAGGATCGCCAGATGGGCCCTGGAGCTACAACAGTACGACTTTGAGGTAGCGTACAGAAAGGGTCAGCTAAACGTGGTGGCCGACGCATTATCAAGACAACCACTACCGGAAACGCTACGAGGTTTAAAAGAGGCATCGGCAACTACAGCTTCAGGAGGGTGCAGCTGGATCAAGGACATGGGCGAAAAGATGAGGACCCAACCGCAGAAGTACCCGGACTATGTTATGGATGGTGAGACACTGTACAGAAACATACCTCACCGAGCAGGCAGTGAAGACGTCGCGTCATGGAAGATGTGCGTCCCAAAGTCGCTACGAGAAGCAGTGTTGAGGGAGAACCACGACGCACCGTCTGCGGGACACGTAGGAAGCCGAAGGACAGTTGCACGGTTGGCAGCCCGATACTACTGGCCAGGCATGCATAGAGACGCCCGAGCCCACGTACGAAAATGCGAGATTTGCATGCGGTTTAAGCCCAATCAGATGCAGGCGGCCGGGAAGATGTTGACCCAAGTGCCGGAGGAACCATGGGCCACGGTATGTGCAGACTTCGTTGGACCCCTACCAAGATCTAAGCACGGGAACCAAATGCTGCTGGTCATGATAGACAGGTTTTCGAAATGGACGGAACTGGTGCCCCTTCGCAGTGCGACATCAGAGTCGCTCAAGAAGGCGTTTAGGGAGCGCATAATCGCAAGGTACGGGGTCCCGAAGGTGGTCATAACGGACAACGGAGTGCAGTTTACAAGCCGTATCTTCAAGAGTTTTCTGGCCGAGATGGGTATCAGACAACAGTTCACTGCACCATACACACCACAAGAAAATCCGACCGAACGAGCGAACAGAACGGTCAAGACCATGATTGCGCAGTTCGCAGGGCAGGACCAGAGAAACTGGGACGAGAAGTGGCCGGAGATTATGCTAGCAGTGAACACGAGCACGTCGGAATCCACTGGCCATACACCGGCGTTTCTTACCCAGGGAAGGGAACCACGTCTACCCAGCAGCCTATATGATAAGGAAACACTAGGCACTGGACGACCCCTGAGGAAAATGCCAACAAACTAAAAGAGGTATTCGAGATCGTGCGGCGAAATATGGAAAAGGCGTCCCAGGACCAAGCCAGACACTACAATCTGAGAAGGAGGCAATGGTCACCAGCGGTGGGCGACATAGTGTGGGCCAAGGAACATCACCTGTCCAAAGCGGCCGAAGGATTCGCTGCAAAACTAGCCCCGAGGTACGATGGCCCTTACCAGGTTGTAGATTTCGTCTCTCCAGTGATCTGCAAAATTCGCCACACACAGTCGAAGAAAGAAAAGGCAGTTCACGTTGGCGAGCTCAAGCAACAAGTAAACGAGCAGACAGCAGAAACATCAGATGTCTAACAACGGGTACGAGGCGGCAGGATTAGGCGTCAGGCCGAAGCGAGAGTCATCCACACGCCACGCAGAAAGGTCAACCATAAGGGTAGGGCACAAGGACGTGGATAGGGATGGATGGTGATCCCGACCGCAAGGCAACAGGATTCAGCGTCGGGCAGTTGCCAGAGTCATCCGCGATAACGCCAGGCGGAAGGGACACTTACAAAACGGCACAAGGATACGGGTAACGTAGAAGAGAGTATGCGCGGAAGGAGACAAGCAACACAAGACGCGCAGTCCAGACATACACCGCAGCATCCGGAGATTCTATACGGAATGCGCCGGACGAGCTCGTCTAGTTGTTACCCGAGGAAAAGGGGAGGACGGTGCAGAATCAGATCTACACCGTAGCCGGCTGGTCACAAAAAAAATAAAAACAGAAACACGCACCACACCAACAGTTGACTAAAAACAAGAAAAGGAACGGGGCATGCATGGGCCGCACCAGCAACCTGAAATTTAAAGGGGGCTTAATGCAGGAAGCAGAAAGACATCATAAATACTTACCGGCTGTCCTGGTTGCGAAGCGAATGCGAAGTCCTCTCCGCAACCGCTCTCAAAAGCTGCCAATGTGGAGTCAGATGCTGCCAACAGAGGACGAGTGAAGGGCGAGAGAGGACGAAAGGATGAGATGAAAAGGAGTGAAGGAAATGCGAAAGAAACTTACCTATGAATTTCATAGTATGAAAGTTGCAAAATCACCACGAGCCAGGGAAGGGGGCGCCTCGATAGGCGATCGATTGGCACTGGACGATAGTGCGATCGATGGGACACGACAATGGAAATATCGGCCAAGGTGGAAATATCGCAAACGAGCAGGTGGCAACGCCGCACCGTCGGTATCGATATGCGAATAAATATCGATCACGCACGAATGGTGTGACCAGGCGGAGGAAACATGGAAAGGAGTGAGACGCAGCAATGAGCAGCGAGCTGGGGATCGATAGCCCAGGAGTATCGATGTCCCAGTGGGAACACAGGAAATATCGGCGCGGGAGATTTAAAGTTGGTACAAGGAGGATGACCCCCGCTGTAGAAACTCAAGGGAGTTAAGAGCGTCGAGGGAGCATCGAGGGAGCAACGAGGGAGCGCCGCGGGAATCACAAGGACTCAAAGGCTAGGATAAGCAAGGAAACGCCGGAGAGTAGGAACCAGTCTTAAATGTTTCCCGAAGTAAGGGGGGAATGTGAGGAGTTGAATAACTCCCCACAAATAGAAGCAGCAGCAGATGGCCGGCCGCTTACCAGATACGCGGCGAATTCGCGTAGTAACGGCGCGGCGAGGAGAGCGAGAGAGTTTGGAGACCAATGAAGGAGATCGAGAGAGTTTGGAGACCAACGAAGGAGAGCGAGAGAGTTTGGAGACCAATGAAAGAGAGCGAGAGAGATTGGAGACCAAGGATGGAGATCGAGAGAGAATGGAGACTTCGCGGGCAGAGCAAGAGTGCCGTGTGCAAAAGGGGATAACGGAACTCCACCGGACTTTGGACTCTCCCGTGAACTTTGGACCGGGAGAGGAAGTGCCACATCTCGGCAGTGGAGCGGCACACAGGCGTGCCACAAGCGGCCCGGGAATCAGCGGGACGGCAGCAGTGGGCGGAGCATCGATTGAAAGCGGTACGTGAAGGAGAAGTGGGTCATCCAGGAGGCACGGACTTTGGACCCAGAGTGGAGAGATCCAGCGGGCCGTGCGCAAAAGGGAAATAATGGTGCTTGGAGGCCCTATATAAGGCCGCAGAGCGCTGGCAGCTGGATCAGTCGATCACGAGGAGTCAAGCCTTCAAGATCAGTCAAAGTACCAAGTGAGCAATCAATCAAGCAAGTAATCTACGAGGGAGCTACAACCAAGAGAGTCGTCGGAAGCAGCGCCGTGGGCAGCATACAAGGAGCAAGATCGCCACGTCGAGACGTTCGGGATTAGGACATCAGGAATCTCCGAATTGAGACACAGGTGGCTGAGTTCTGAAAGGCATCACGCGGCTAAGTCAAGGCGTTTGTTTTCTAACTTTGTCACGACCACACCCTGGCGAGTCGCCCGGCGGGTCTGTCAGAGACAAGCAAAAGAGTCCTACGACGAAGAGCCGTCAGCTTGGGGAGGAAAGTTGTCTGCGACCCAGCGTACCTTGCCCGACCAAGCAGGACCTGGCGTGACGGACGAGCGGTAGATCGATTTGCGGTTTCAAGAGGCGGCAGCCTGGAGAGCCCTGCGATTACCGGCGAAGTTCCCGAGCAGCGACCGCCCAGCTCCCCGAGCGCCAGAACAACGAGATACTGGTCAGAAGACAGCGCAGAGGACATCGACAGCGACGCCAGCAGACATTTCCGGCAGCCACGTTACCATCGCCGCGCGGAGCCCATTGGGGAGCGCAGGAGCGTCGCGGACGTCACGCATTAGGGTGAAGCCGGGTGGAACGTTCGTCTGCGCTAGGCGTAAAGCGAAGTGAACCGCTAGACAGCCTCCGGGCGGCAGCCTTGACTGTCAGCGCGAACTGAGCAAGAACCTAGCGGGACCGTCCGGGACAGAGCAAGGGACAGGTATTGCCTCGAAAGGCGTCAGCCTGGAGAGCAAGGCTTGTTCACCCTAGTCTGAGAACGGTGACGCTTCCCTAAGCCCACAAGGCCGAACTCTCTGCGGGTCTAAGGCGCTACAAGCGACCCCGAGGCAACGCGTCGGCAAGCAAGCAGAGGCGGCCACTACGAGCGTCCCGAGACCCAGGATCCAGAGGAGGACGAGTCAACGCGTCGAGGAGCCAGAAAGAGGAGCGCCAGCAGCTGGCGGAACCAGAGCCAAGAGATACCGAAGCCAGCCCAGCCACACACCCGCTGTACTAATACCACGAGAATAAATCCCACTGTTACCATTTGAACACTTTGTTTTCTCACTGATCTACGGGCAATCACGTCATATAAATTTGGTGGGACGAACGCACAATCTTCTGAGCTAGCCGCACGAATCTCGCAGCGAGCAGACACACAAAAATCAGTTCGTTACAGAATTTACCTCCGATGAAACAATCTGTTTTATTAATTCTTTAGTCAAAAAGGCTTGCCTTTCTAATTCTTCCAAATTATTAAATAGATTCAACAAAACTTCTAGATCTTCCAGGATGTATTATATAATTTATCTCTCAAATTATATTTTTACTTAAAATATACTTGTTCTTATTTCTTACGATCTTTCAATTTTTAAGTTATGTCTTCTTTGATGTTTGGGTTGAAGTCGTGATCAATTTTTCTTTGTTATTTCGGTTGTAGTCGTGTTGAATTTTGGCGAGGGATTGCCCTTCAGTTCTTCCTTCCTTCCTTCTGTGAGTTATTAAAATATTTCCGTTCTTTTCTCTTTGGTTTTCCCGTTCGTTAAGTGTTTATTTTATTTATTTATTTTTTTTTATTTCTTTTTTTCAAATTATTGTTTAATTTTTAATTTTTATTGTTTTTATTGTTTAAAAGTAATTTTCTTTTTTTTAAATTGTTTTTGGTTTTCACTGAATTTATAATTTTTTTTATTTGTGTGTTCTTGCACTGTGAATTTATTTATTTGGTCCACCTTTATTATATATTACCAGCTATTCAAATGGATTATTGCAATAATTGATTTCCATTTAAATTTTTAAATCACGATCACTTGTCACAATGTTAAATGTCGTCGATTTGTGTGGATGTTTTGATTTTTCCACTAAAAATTTTTGTGTTTTTTGCGGCGCGAGTTCCGTTTAAATTAACTTGTTATAATTAATATGTTTTTAGAACTTATTTACGACACCGCCCCACGTTGGGCGCCAATTAAGATTGTCACTGGTTTATCTTGGCTGGACCACCAAGAGCGGACCGCAAAGCCCAAGGCGAGGGCAAAGACAAAAACAAATGCAAAGGCATAGGCAAAGATCGCTTAGATTAAATTCTGAAAATTGTTTATTAATTCCATATGAGGCCCGGTTTCACGGGTTGGATAACTTGCACCTTCACAGGTGGTAAAGTCGATACTCTCCGCTAATACAATAATTGTCAATTAAATTAATCCTTATATGAATTAGCCAATATTATGTTACTCAACCCCGGCACACGCCGACATAAATATTATTTAATAAATTTATAATGTGAAAAAGAATTCGAATCCATGGTGTGCTAGAGCTTCATTAGGGGGGTGTGCTGACGCGAGAAGTGGAGTAGGTCAAGAACAATGACATAACTTTCGACGGACAACCTTGACAATAGGGGATGACGACTGACGAACTTTATGACTAATATTATTTTCCAGGCACTTTTAATATTTATTCTCGTTATTTTGGAGAGGAGAGAGGCTTACCAAGATCCCACGACCCGAATACGACGTGGCTTATGCCGGCAAATGGTGCCTGAATATCGGACGCCTCTCCCTCGGCCCAAATCCTTGTCAGGACTCAGGCATTAATATGCCCACGTAACGTTGCCACAGATCGTTTATACCCCTTGTAATCACTTGTCTTCGTTGAAAGTTTTTTCGAGATGGTCCGTGCAACTCATTTACGATTTCTCGCTTAATCATATTCTTCTAATAGGCTGAAAAGCGACACCTTCTAACTCAATTGTGGTTTTTTTCGGTAATGATATCGGTTTTGTTACATATTTAAATATATAGTCCTCAATGGTTTTAATCTTTTCCAGAATTTTGGCAAAAATTTGGTCAGCGCTGTCTGCCCTCTTATTATTTAATTCAATTTTATTTTCTAAGCTTGAAATTTTTGTGAGTCGACGATTAACAATTTGAGTTATAAGTTTTCTTAAATCTTCTCCCAACTTTCCGAGGATCTCATAAGTATATTGTTTCGTTGCTAGATCATTGTTGTCTAAAGGCTTAGATCCGTTTTTGATACGTTTATTTTGAGCATTTAGGTTACCGTCCTCATCGATGAATAATCCCTCGGTAGAATTAATTCCTTGTGTATTGAAAAAATTTCGTTATTGTGGCTGGTGTTACCTGCTCCTTTTGATGCTACTAAAATGTTCAATCGTTCGACTAATTCATTTACATCATTCCAATATACATAGTTTGGATTTGATTTCTGAAGAGTCATGTAACCAAAACCTGTTTTTGAGCGCAGTGAAGTAGACGTTGTAGGACTGAAATCTTTGTCTATCAACTTCTTAATAATATGGCTATATTTGTATGCGCGTGTACCCTTGATTCTGTTATTAGAATTAAAGCCTACTCTATGTATATTCGTTTCTAAAATAATTTTTTTATACATCTTCAAGTCTTGATCATCATAGTTTTCAGGTTTACTAAGAAAAATCAGAGAGTACAGACCAGAAGTCAGATCACAACTAATTCCACTAGAAAATGTTATTTTATTATCTTTAATTTTTAATTCTTTATCTCCCAAAGTTAATGAATTGTTTGTACTTTTTTAGGTCCATAACCTTTATCCAACACATTTCCTCTGGTCAAATTACTGATATTAAAATCATATTTATAACTAGTGTTATTATCTTCTAGCTCTGCATCCACACCCATATCTGCCTCTCCTGTATACATTGGTAAAGGTGTTGTCCCTTCTTCTTCACTTTTTTCCGTCTCCTTTTTCTCATCTTCTTTATCTTCCTCTATATTTGTCTGTGAAAAGAATTGATTAGAGGAATCACTATCATCGGAAGATCTTGGTGGAGCTATGTTTCGAATAGACTGCAGATCTTTCTCATTAGTTGTAAAGTATAAATCGTCAAGCTCTCTCTCATCATCATCGTATTTTTTAATTTGCTTCATTTCACGCTTTACTTTTATACTATCTTTTACATTAGAAATCTTTTGTTTTCTATTTTCCCCAACAAGTTCATGTAAGGGTTCAGTAAAAGGTTTAAAAGTTTCCTCCAATTGTAAATTCGATTGATTTTTGACTTGTTTGAGATCATCGAATTTTCGCTTCAAAGCAAATCTAGCTTTGGTTAACTGTGACAAAATATTCATTGTAGTATATTTTACAAACTTTATAGGTGAAAGATTTAAAATTTCCGAAATTCATGTAGTCACTCCTCAGTTACTAAACAAATACTGTTTAGGGAACGCCAAAATCTGTAATATTTATATACCATTTCCGAATAAAAAAAAGATTCGATACATTTTCTTCGTTATATTTAAAAAAGTGTGTTTATTGTTATATTCTTAAAATCTCAATCTTTTTAATGATTACTGACTTATTTCTAAATACAAATTGTCATTACTTTTATAAATATTAAATGTTCCATCAACCATTTCATTGATGATATCATCTTGAAGAGAGGTGTACCTTTCCGGCATGTACAGAATGAGCTCCTCCAACTCGAGAGCAATAGATTCTCCAACCTTTGTTGTTTTGCGCTCCGCCTTGAGGATCGGGAATCTTACATTTTCAGGCATCCTTGTCTTCGATAGCAGTGTCTTTTTATTAAATTTATTGAACTTTTTAATTACAATGTTCATCTGGTTTTCCTGATTCATGATGGTTGTTGAGGTTTTTGAACTTGGTACAGTTGATCCACGTTGTACTTAGCTGTATTTTGATGTTTATTACCTGTTTAGCAGTTGTTCAGTACTTGTTTCGTAGTTGCTCTACTTGTTTTAGCTGGTTAATAACGGTTATTAGATGGTTATTATCTGTTTAGTAACTGTTAACTAGTTGTTTACTAGTTGTTATAAGCTAATCACTAGCTGTTATGAGCAGTTATAGTTTTTTTTTTTGTTAAGAATGATCAAAAATTCTTGTCCTTGAACGCGTGCAGCTCCACACATAGACGTACCCATACATTTATTTTCAACCCCCCCAAATGTAAGTTAACCATTTAAATATACCGGTTTTGACTCCACATCTTCTACGAAAGAAAGTAGAAAAGCGAGGCACGGGTGTCCACAGTTGTATGTATCAAAGTCTTGAACTCTATCGTAGTTGTATTGTATTCTATGTCCCAAGTATTTCACAACTTCTCTAGGTGGCTGAAGATTTCCAAAACTATCGAAATAGTGTATATTGTTTTCATTTTTAATATATGCAACCCTATGTGTATCTAGGTTAACTATACCACACTCCCTAATTATTGGTGCTTCTGGGAGTAGATCTCTCATAAACACCCCTCTAAAATGTGGGATATATTTCTTAGTAAAATGTATAACGTCGATATTTGATAGTGGTCTATTGGATAGCAGAAAAATTAGTTTTTTCACTTCTTAATTCCTTTCCCCTTTCTATAGGGCTTAAGAAAGAAACCCTAACCCTTTCTATAGGGCTTGAGATATAATCCTTCTCCTACAGCAACACTTTCAATTTTATTGTTGTGACGTTTTTTCTCCTCCATATCTTCTTTAGCCGTTCTCGCATTGCTAATTGTTTTTGCAATTGCTGCACTACCACTTGCTAAACTACCAAGAGCGCTGAGGGCTGTCAAGATCGGCACGGTTGGTAAAAAACCTCCAATTTTGGGTACATTAATTACACGAGGTACTTTAACATTTTTCTTAGAGCCCATTGATTGATGAACTGATTTACGTGCAACTTTAATTGCACTCATAATGTCTAATGGTTTTTGTTTTTTTAATGTCTTAGTAGCAACATTAATAACATTATAAAGGTTTGTCTTCTTCATTTTATTCTTCAATATCTTTTTCCTTCCTTTCTTTTCCGTTTTATTCAATCCCATACCAAATTTTTCTTGGCTTTCATTATATTTGTAACAAAGTATGCTGCTATCTGGTACCTTGACACGCGACCAGGCTTTGTCAATTAATATGGAGTCTGCCCTATGTCGTTCACTCAATGCCTTGTTTTGAGAATATGCAATATCGTGCTCTTTGCAAGCTTCATCCAATGGGTTTATTCCTTGATCCCCACGCTCCAACCGTTTCTGTAACTTTGTACCCGGTCCACAAAAATTATATCCCGGAATATGGGCTTCAAATGGTAATGTATTGATAAGCTTATCGACAAGACCACCACCGTGTTTACAATTAAAAATACGACTGATGCGATTATAAAAACGTTTCCCCATTTTATTGATGTTTAATCATCAAAGATTTCTCATTGAATGAGGTACATTAGGTTAAAAGATGCGTTTAATAAGTCAAAAACGAAAAATTTTATTTAGAAATATTAACGATGAAAACGAGAAAAATCTACCGCCACGACATAGTGCTCTCTTACCGAACACAATAAGGGCTCTAATTGTTGGACCTTCGAATTGTGGTAAAACTAATATTATGTTAAGTCTAATAGAGAGTCCTAATGGATTAAAATTCGAAAATGTTTATATATTTTCAAAAAGCTTATATCAACCTAAATATGAGTACTTGGAGAAATTAATCAAACCTATTAAAGGAATGGGATATCATACATTCTCCATAATGAGGGTGCACTAGACCCCAGTGAAGCTTAAAACAATTCCATTATGATATTCGATGACGTAGCTTGTGAAAAACAAGAGAACATAAGATCTAATTTTTGTATGGGTCGACATAAAAATATCGACTCTTTTTATTTATGTCAATTTATTTAGTCATATACCTAAACATCTGATTCGTGACAATGCCAACTTTATTATAATGTTTAAGCAAGATGATTTAAATATGCGGCATATATATCGGGACCATATTAACACTGATATGAATTATGAAAAATTTGTGAAAATTTGTCAAAAATGTAATAATAATATAATTAGCGGTTCATATGTAGATAATACACCGAATCATAGTGAAACCTGATACAAAAAATTTAAAAACTGTGAAAGTGAAAGCTGATACAAAAAATAACAACTGAGAAATAAAATTCAAAAACAATTACAAATTCAAATACCAAATCCAACAAGAAGGAAGAGCTGAGGGCAATCCCTCGCTAAACAGTGACGACCAGAAATCAAATTGAAGGAAGAGCTGAGGGCAATCCCTCGCTAAAAATTGACGACCACAAAAATAAATTGAAGGAAGAGCTGAGGGCCATCCCTCGCTAAAATCAACCTAGAAGGACGACCCCAGCAGGATCATCAAAGGAAAACAGACCATATCACACTAAACCCAGAAGAAAAGAAAACAATTAGTGAGCGTATACTGTATATTTTTTATATTCTATTTAAGTACTATAAGCAGAAAAATTTAAATAAAATCAAACAAGGTGGAAGACCTCATTAACGATTTTGAAAGAATTCTCACCATGCCCCTACCACAACCTGCAATGGCTTCTAGCAGCCAAGCTAATAACCAAGTGAGCGATTTAATTGCACATATAGTAAATAATGAATTGAATCCCTTAAGGAATGAGATCGTGAGTTTAAAAGCACAACTAAATCAAAATATAAAAAAGGTTGAAGATTTTCAAGTAGAAGTCATTGACCCAAATATTAAATGTGAAACTTCCTTTGAAATTATCAAATCAGTCATTGAATGTAAAGGAGAAGAAGACAAATATGTGATTTGGAGGGAATCAGCAGAAATAGCCATGAGGCAATATGCTAGAGGTAGCGAAAGATTCTTTTCTGCATTATCAAACTTGTGGAACAAAATAACTGGCACAGCAAACGATGCCCTAACACACAATGAAACGGTACTAAATTTTGACGCCATAATGGCAAGGTTGGACTTTGTTTTTAGCGACAAACGTCCAATCCATATAATTGAGCAAGACTTAGGAGTACTAAGTCAAGGGAAACTGTCCGTAATGGAATATTATGGGTTAGTTAATAAAAAACTAACTCTTCTAATAAATAAAACCATTATGACTTACGGCAGAAATAAGCCTTTAACTGCTGAAATGAACGAAAAACACAAAAAGACAGCACTAAGAGTATTCACAGCTGGCCTCAACGGCCATATCTCAGACGTCATATTTTCTATGAATCCGCCAGACTTACCGAACGCTATGGTAATAGTACAAGAACTAGAAAGCAATAATTTGAGGGCCCAATTCGCTAACAATTTCACATCATCACAGCGCAGGAGTTATGAGTCAAATTTATTCACGTACCAAAACTCAAATAATAGACCCAAGCCAGAATAGAAACAATTACAATCAAAATAAAAATCTTAATTGGAATCAGGGCAGACAGTATAATCCACAATATAATTCCCATAATCAATGGAATTCCAATAAAGCTCAGCAAAGCAAGCCAGAACCGATGGACGTAAATGAATCCTTACAGATTCAGAATAGGCCAAAGTACAATCAGGATTATAAAAATCATACCATAATCAGAACAAATGGAATCAAAATAAAAAGCCTGAGACACAAACAACTCAGCCAAATAATCCTCAGAACAAAAGAGAACCAACAGGTACGGTTAACCAACCGGCAAACAAAACTATGCGATTAAATAATATCGAAGATGACCATTTTTTAGGCCAGAGTCCGGAGTAGGTTTACCCTACCTAATCCGATATGATAGCAAAATAAATAAAAAGCTTAAAATCTTAATTGACACAGGAGCAACCTCCTGCTATATCAAAACAGGAATTTATAAAAACAACAAGAAAGAACGCTATAGTCGAGTACCTCGACTATCAGATACCCGTTACTCGGCTAAATAGAGATATGCAAGTAGCAAAACGAGATTAAAATGCGCCACCTACCGGCGGTATACAGATTAAAGCGTTATGGGCGTTAGAGTGGGCGTGGACAATTTTTATTGGACCAATCGATAGGTATTGACGAGACCAATACATTTCATTAAAATTTTTTTTATCTAGCATGAAAATTGTGGGCGTCACAGGTTTTCGCGGTTTGTGGGCGTTAAAGTGGGCGTGGCAAACTTTTTTTTGGGTCAATCGATAGGTATTGATGAGAACAATACATTTCAGTTAAAATTTTCTATCATCAAAACTGTAGGAGCCACAGTTTTGGGCGGTTTGTGGGCGTTAGAGTGGGCGTGGGACTGTACTGAAACAAACTTGCGCTGCGGAGGAATCTCAGGAATCTGCGTGCCTAATCCCAGTATTGTAACGCTCATAGTTTCCGAGATCTCAGCGTTCATACGGACAGACGGACAGACGGACATGGCTAGGTCGACTCGGCTAGTGATCCTGATCAAGAATATATATACTTTAAGGGGTCGGAAACGCTTCCTTCTGCCTGTTACATACTTTCCGACGAATCTAGTATACCCTTTTACTCTACGAGTAACGGGTATAAAAACGAGCTTCCTATATATAAAAGAGTATCTACGGTTAATGGATATTCTATAATTAAATATTATCACATGGTAACGATCTTTGACACGCGTTACACATTTTATGAAATAGACGGGTTAAAATCAGATTTTCTAATAGGTTACAACCTATTAAAAAAAATAGGAGCTGTAATAGACACAGAAAAAGGAGTAATAAAATATGGGGGCAAAGAAGAAAAATTAATTTATGATAATGACAGTTCTTTTAACCAACTTTCCTTATCTGAAGAAAAAACAATTCTTCCATTAAAGGAATTTATTTTACGAAAATACTTTGACGAAAAGGCCAAAATCAGAACTGAGTCTGAAGAGGCAAATCAAAGCAAAATAAATTGGGGTTAAAATGTCCTGAACACGCCGTCGTAGAAGTATCCGACAAAAATTCTAGTTTGGGGTTCCAAAATCCTGAGCGCGCCGTCGTTGAACTATCCGACAAAAATTCTAGTTTGGGATTAAAAAGTCCTGAGCAAGCCGTCGTTGATTTATCCGACAACAATGAAATAAACAATATGAGTGAATAAATTGCAAACAAAAGAATGGATTTGGAAAATGAGATAATAAATATTATCAATAAAGAGCACTCGAAGATAAACATGCAAATCCCTTTCAGGACTGATATTCGCGGTGAAATAAACACCGAAAACGATAGAGCTATTTATAGCAAACAGTATCCCTATGCTCTGTCGGCTTCAGATTTCGTAAACTCTGAAGTTAATCGCATGTTAAAAGAAGGAATTATAAGACCAATCAAGAGCCCTTATACTAATTCTCCAGTTTTAGTGGTACCAAAAAAGGGATTTAATGAAGATGGTACAAAACTAAGATTAGTTATAGACTATAAGAAACTAAATGAAAACACCATTTCCGACAGATATCCAATGCAAGATCCTTCAGTGATTTTGTCAAATCTTGGAAAGGCTAATTACTTTTCCACGATCGACTTGAATTCTGGGTTTCACCAGATTCTAATGAAAGAAACAGACATTAAAAAAACCTTATTTTCTATAAATAACGGAAAATATGAATTCTTGAGAATGCCATTTGGGCTAACGAACGCTCCCAGAATATTCCAACGTGCAATGCATGATATTCTGAGAGAACAAGTAGGTAAAACATGTCACGTATATATGGATGACATTATTATATTTTCTAAAACAATAGAACAACATTACAAGGACTTAATCGTCATAATTAATATATTGCTGAACGCAAATATGAAAATTTCAATTGAAAAATCAAAGTTCTTCTAATTAGAAACCATATTTCTTGGCTGCGTTGTTTCCCACAATGTAATCAAAGCAGACCCCGAAAAAATATCTACAATATTAAAATATCCAATTCCAAAAAACATTCGAGAGCTTAGAAGCTTCCTAGGCCTTACCGGCTATTACAGAAAATTTGTACAAAACTACGCAAAGATTGCAAAACCGCTTACAAAGTATTTGGAAGGTCAAAATGGTAAAGTATCCAAAAAATGTCCCGCAAAACTTCCATACAGTTGGACGATTCAGCTGTAAGAGCTTTTAACGAGCTCAAAGATAATTTAATTGCACAAATCGAATTGGTACAACCTAATTATAATAAAAAATTCACTTTAACGACCGATGCGTCCGATCTAGCTATTGGTGCTGTTCTTTCTCAGGAAGAAAAACTAATAACCTTCATTTCAAAAACTCTAACTAAAGCCGAACAAGTACATGCCACCAATAAGAAAGAACTTATAGCAATAGTTTGGGCATTTAAAAAATTGCGAAACTATTTATACGGCGTTAGCAACATAGAAATCTATACAAATCACCAACCACTGTCTTTCTCGATATCTTAAAAAAATCCAAACATCGAGATGAAAAGATGGTACTCATTCATTAAAAGTTACTCTCCCAAAATAATTTTTAAACCAGGATCTACCAATGTAGTTGCTGACGCCCTATCAAGAATTCAAATTAACAACCTAACGGACAGTAACGAGTCGGTCTCAGATCAAAACACTCAGCATTCTGCAGAGAGTAGTTTTGAGAATGTTATACAAGAAACCCGCAAACCCTTAAACCAGTTTAAGCAACAATTGCTAATAGCAACGGGGAGGTATACAATACATGAGATGGTCAATATATTCGGAAATACCAGACATATAAAAGAATTTGATACCCCGGAAAATTTGGTATCAATCTTAAGGGAATATATCCCTCCTAACATAACAATAGGTATTCACTGTACTTTAGAAGACTTATACAAAATTCAAAACCCACTTAAAGAAAATTTCGCGAATAAATTCCTATATACAAAAATATTCGTCCAAAATGTAGAAAACCCTGAAGACAGGGCATTTATAAGAGAAGAAACTCATTGTATGGCACACAGGGGACTGGACGAAAATTACAAGCAAATTAACAGACTATACTATTGGCCATATTTGAACAAAAAACTCCAGGAGTACATAAAGAACTGTACAATTTGTAATAGCAACAAATATAATAGACACCCTGTACTAGTTCCAATTGGTCAAGCACCCATCCCAAATAAAGAAGGAGAAAATTAGCATATCGACATTTTTTACGCTCACAATTTAATGTTCATTACTTGTATTGATTCATATTCAAAATACTTATTTGTAAAGGAGATTCAAAATAAACTCAACATAGAAACCAAAATTTCAGAAATATTGCAACATTTTCCACTTGCTAAAACTTTAATGATGGATAACGAGCCTAGTTTTTCATCAACACAATTTAAATCCTTCGCACAAAGATTCGGTATTAATTTATATTTCGCAGATCCTCGCCATAGTACGTCCAATGGACAAATAGAAAGGGCTCATTTAACCCTTACTGTTAAGTTATAATTAGAGCAGCTCAGAAATATAACATGACTATACATTCCATTACCAACCAACGACAGTACGATATATTATACAATAAAATCGAACATGATGCTATTCCGCAGTTATTAAAACAGGCACAAGAGAAAATGTTAAATTCTCACAAGAAAGGTAGAAAGGAAAAGGACTATCTCGTAGGGGAAGTCATTTATGAGAAAAAACACGGGGAAAGGAATAAGCTTAACTCTAGATATGACAAAAAAGTAGTTAAGGAGAATTTACATAATAAGGTTATCATAAACAATAGAAATCGTACGATTCATAAAAATAACATTAAATCTTAAACAAAGTTTGTCTTAAATTACAGAAAATGAATTCAATAATATTTGTATTATTGATAGTAGCGGCCACCAATTCCGAAATAATGGATTACACGAACCATGATTTTATCCTCTACAAGGATACAAAAGACATTCTTATTTATGATTCATACGCTGACCTATTTCACATAACTAATTTAAGTTTACATAAAGACATAATCAAACTCGAATCAGCACACATAAACAAAAGTAACCATTTACAGTGGGAAATTTCCTATGATTTAGATATTATTAAAATACTTCCCAGACAAATTTTAGCAAGTAGGGCAAAAAGAGGAATTAATGAATTAGGCACCCTTTGGAAATGGACGCTGAACGCTGCAGAAATCCAAGAAATATATAAACACGAACAGAAACCTGTAGTAATTACTGACATATTAGATATATCAAAATTTAAAATCGCCATTCACCAAGAATTAATTGTAATATATATAAAATACCCCATCATAACAAACCGTTGCGAAGTGTTTAATGCAAGATCCATCTCACACAATGATGGAAAACTATTAATTGATAATCATGTCGCCAAATGTAACAATAGGTACTATGTAATTTCTATTTTTAAGACAGAAATATTTAATAATTATGGCACTTTAAGCCCCGAAAGTACTTGTTTTACTAGGCTACTAAATGGAGAAAAATCCCTTTGTAAAAAAATCAGGGAATATAATAAAAAAATTGATGTAATCCAAGAAGGAGCCATTTTTATAAATGGTTATAATACTATTAATGATACTCATTTAAATGGGTCATTTTTAATTACTTTTAATAGTACTACTACAATAAATAATATACCCTATTCTAATCTGGACCATAAGATAATATAATATATCACTGCTAAACAGTATAAGGATTTTTTAGTATCCGAATATCTTATGTCAAATGATTCGGAACTTTCATTCGATAACATATTAAACCCATTTGTTCAAATTAAACAAACTCAAATCCCAATAACTTAACATACTGATCATGTTAATTTTAATATATGTAATTATCACGCTTGTATTTAAATTCAAAAAATATCTAATATTCAAACCACGGCAAATTCATATTGAAATAACCCCCGAAAATAATATGTCCGAAAATGAAAATACCACTGAGCATGAAATTATAGTCGAATTTACAAATCATCTAAATTCAGTTTATCCGACACTTCCAATGAATCGGGACGATTCAATTTAGAAGGGGGAGAGTTATCCAGCTCATGATCCCAGCCTCTTTATACAATTTATAAACAAACTCTTCATATACAATTCTTAGCTGAGAACGCTTTCCAGCTCGAGCGCCCAGCCGCCTTACCCAAGTCGTAAGCAATTTCTTATAAACAGTTCTTAGCTGGGATCCCCTTACTCAGCGTTCCCACAGAATCCCCATTAGCTCCCCCACTTCAATCGAAGTTCATTATTAAGATTCAATTGCGCCGCAGTCCTCCTCACATAAACTAAGCTGGGTCCAGCTAATGTAAACACAAGCATCCGGCGAGCGCCAAAACTGCAGCGTAATCCGTTTGGAAATTGAGCAGAGAATTTGATCATCCGATTTCCCGACTCTCTTGAGTCCAACCCTTGTCCAACTCTTAATGAGTTCCCCAATTCTCTTAAACCGAGGTTTGTTTATCAGATAAGCGGCCCTTGGCCAGGCAGTCCGTTTTTGCATCCGAGAAGATCGGTTGAATAAGAAAATAATTGTGAACCGTTGAATAAAAGTCGATACTACGGAAATTTTGTGAAGTTCTAACTTAGTGAATAAAAAATAAAAATAAATTTTTTTAATAAATTCACGAGTGCAATAATTAATTTGCATACATTATTTTGACATTTTTTAAAAGTAGCTCCAAAACAATAAAATAATTGTTATACATCATTTTAAAGTTGAGACTAGATGTGTAAAGACCTACAAGAAAATAAAAATAACAAAATAAAATTTCATGAGGAAATTGACCACTTTATTGAACAATTTAAAGGAGAGATAATTGGTCAGCATTTTCAATATCTTCTAAACACAAAATCTATGTTCATGAATCGAGGTGGACATGATCTCAAAACTACGAATTATGGTGAACACTTTACATTTTGTAATCCAGAAATGACGTCGGAAACGTGCGCCTGCTTCTTCTATGCAAATCGCCGGAATCAAAGCAGAAAATTAATTTAGATACTTATTTATTTATTTATATCCTAGCGCTACAAGTGCACACTTATAATTATCGCGCTAGTCACATTGAGTTGATATTTTATATTATTATTATTTTTAAGTTATTAAAACAATTTCTCTCGCTCTTAATTAATATTATTGACTAACATCAAATTTTCGTAGTTTCTTAGTTACAATTATTATTGTTTTTAAAATATATATATTTTTATTTTTTTTTATTTTTGTTTGGTTTATTTTTTTTTTTTTTTTTTGTTTTATTTTTGTTTTCATTTAATTTTTATACTTATGTGTACTGGTATTTTAAAAGATCTTTAACTTTATTGTAAAATTGAGTTGCGCTCCTAATTGTTTTGTATTGGTGCGGTAGATTGTTCCATAGCCGGATACCATTTATGAAAAATTGCCTTCTCGAACACAGTGTTTGTATTCGAGGGCATATGTAATTTTTGGTTCTTACAGATGTGGCTGGGGTAAGTTTATTGAAAAGATATTTTGGTTCTCCACTCGTCACTATTTTGTGAAAGAAGATTAAAATTCTGAGATCGATCCAGGAGGTCAAGTTAAGGTCAAGTATTTTATATGTCAGTTCTGATACATGGTCAAAACGTCTTAAGTTAAACACATAACGGACAACTGAATTAAAAGCTACAGTTAATGTACGCAAAGCCCACACATCACAATTTCCAAAAATTTCTATGCCGTAAAAGAAAGTGGGCAGGAGGATAACTTTGGCGATTAATAGTCTAACTTCCTCAGTTAAGAACGATTTGGAGAATGAAAATTTTCTCAGCAGAGCATATGTACGCCCTGTCGCTTTGACTATATGGTTGCTCCATGATAAAGTATTGTTAAATGTTATGCCTAGATTAACTGCATTCACTTCATAGCTTATCGGCGTATGGTTTATATATAATTTTTGAAGTGAAAGTGTTGAAAGTTGCTTTTTGCCAATTACCAAGCACTTCGATTTTTTAGGATTCATACCCAAGCCATTTTCCTTTGCCCATTTTTCAATTAGCCACAACATTTTATTACTGTTGGGGCGGTGCGGCTTGATCGATGAAATAATTGAAGCCCCAAGATTGAGTGGTACCCAAAAAATACGGGAGTAGCTTTTGGGGTTTTTACGCGACGTGCGTAGGTGTTTATTAGTACACTTTGAAACATGAACTGCTTAAGCCTAACTTAACTTAAGCGCTCCAGAGCAGAGCGGAGACTTAGGGGAGAGATGGAGAGGGAGAGCGGACGGCAGTGCGAGCGCGCGAGATGTAGACATCTGGATAAAACAGCCGCTCGACACTGCCTCCTGAAATTAAACGCCCTTTTGGCGTGAACATTCTCCCCCCCCTTGCGAGGACACCCGTAGCAAGAACCTCAGGATAGTAGGCTCAGGAATATTTTGGAAGTATAGATCGGTCGTCCGTATGTAGGAGAGTGTGGTGGGCCTTTCCACACTTGTGGCAGTGATGACCACTGCGGCAGAAGTCCTTGGAATGATTGTGAGCCAAGCAATTGGAGCAGTACTTCTGGATATGTACTTCCTGAAGCCGATTCTGGGGGCTTAGCCGTAGAAAGTGGTGGCACTTCCGTAGAGGATGGATCTTTTGGCAGACTCGGCATTGGTAGGATTTAATACCTCGAGTACGTCTGCCATCCAAGGCGGGGTATGGAACCCAATATTCGGATGGAGTATTCTTAGGAGGAACTTTTTGTACGGAAACTTGCGTTGAATAGGACGAAATGATGTGTGGAACTGAGGCGGATACTGGCCTTGGAGGGTCGGATGGAATCGTCGGAGTAGTAGGACCGCTGTTTCGATGCAGCAATGTGTGATGCCGATCTTGGCAAGTGAGACAGTTGTGAGCGCTTGTGCAATCCCGGAACTGATGGCTACTTGCAAAGCAATTGGAGCACAACTGCTTCCTTTGGATATAGGCTAAGCGATCTTCTACCGTCATCTGTAGGAAGCGTGGACATATACGCACGGGGTGGTTCTTCTTCGAACACAGATCGCAGCCTTTGGTTATCGGAACTAACCTTGTGTTGAAGGAATTTATTTTTGGAAATTCTGCCTCTCGATTTGTGTCTTTGGACTGGACGTGGTGGAAATTGGCAGATCGGAAGCTATCGACGGCCTCAAGAGTTAGATGGCGCTCCGTCAAATATGAATCAAGCTCAAGCCACGTAGGAATTTCGGCTTTATTTTGAATGGATTGCTCCCATAATGAGAGAGTGAGCTTTGGTAGTTTTGTCGAGCACATATAAACCAGGATAGGGTCCCAACTCTCAATATTAACACCGGAAAATTTTAAGGAAGTTAAGCAACCTTGAAAAGTGCGTTGAAGTTCCTTTAAGGCTGCTCCCGACTCCTGTGCTATGGATTGCACATTGAAAAGTGTTTTCAGGTGACTGTTCACCTGCAATCGCTTATTTTCGAAACGCTCAGTTAGGTTATTCCAGGCTGAGCGAAAGCCATCATTGGTGAGTGGGGATCTCGAAACTATGGAGTGAGCTTCGCCACTTGTTTTTGAGTTTAAATGGAATAATTTTTCAACGGGCGTTAGACTCGGATTGTCTATGTATATTGCCGTGAAAAGGTCCCGGAAAGTCGGCCAGCGAAGATAATCGCCAGAGAAAACCTCTGTGTCGATAGGAGGGAGCCGACAGCCATAAGACGTGGAATTTTGGGACGGAGTTACTGGAGCTTGAGGTATTTGGGAGGAGCCCTTTTGGATTTGTTCCATCAGCTGCGCGGCAAATATTTCGTAAGTGGAGTACGTTTGGTAATACTTGGACTTTAGTATGGATTTTGTGTCTGCGGCGCTCTCGCCTGCAGCTATAATGCAGTCGGAGCATATGTCGTATGCTGCCTTTACCGTTTGCCACAAGGAATTGAGGTGATCGCGACGGATTTCATAGGCGGATAACGTTGGGGTAGGAGCACCTGGAGCGTTCACAGTGGCCTCAAAGTGAATCAGACAGTCAGCTGTGGCCATAAATCGGGTTAAAGCGGATTTTACTGATGTTGCCATGACGTTAAATAATTTCGAATTTTAATTCAGATGTAAGGAAACGGATTGGAATCAAATTGGAATTTAGGAACCAATTAAGATTGTAAATATATACGGTCACACTGTCGGATAGGCAATAAATATTTAATATATCGGATGGTCGGACTTAAGGACTTTAATATTGTTTGTTTGAAAGGAACACTTTTTGTGAGCTCTTGACCCACTGTGCACTGGCGATATACGTATGTATGTACACTGTACATATGTACATATGTGGAGTGCGAATAGCGGAATAACGTTGCGGGAATTGGAAAGACTTCGCTTATGTTTGTATGTCGGTGCGTTTGTTTGTCACCTGCACAACTAAATTGCAAACGATTTGCTGGAGTAAATTTGTGGATATTGTCACTTTGTTTTTAATTTTAGAAATAGTTTAGCCGTATTTATAGGTCGAGAAAAGTAGTTGGAGTGGACTGTATTAGATTGTTTTTGTAAATATACACATGCAGCTGGAACACAGTAAAAAAATAAAGAGTGCAAGTCTTAAGGGAAAATTTTATGACCGGGAATTTTTTACTGCGGCTGAGTTATATTTTACACACGATTGGAATTGAAAATATATTTGACAAATATTTTCGTTGAATAGTAGCACTGAAATATTTACTGGAATTGTTTCAAGTGTGCAACTGTGGGCAAAGGAAACTGGAATATTGTCGGGCACAAGTAACGGAATTGAAATACATACATATATTAAATGCCGTTGCGTCGGATTAATCTCTTTTGGATTTAGACAATATATCATACAGAAAGTTAGTCGAAATAGGGTTCGAAAAACTGGCTGTATGACCGGCAATTATAGTAAGCGGAACTTATCTGGAGTGTTTCAAGCCTGCTGGGACAAAATCAAAGGAAACTCCAGGAGAGGAAAGTCCAAAGATTTTGAAATCCGGCTCGAACTGGACCAAAATGTTGGGGCGGTGCGGCTTGATCGGTGAAATAGTTGAAGCCCCAAGATCGAGTGGTACGCATAAAAATACGCGGGTACTTTTGGGTTTTTTACGCGACGTGCGTAGGTGTTTATTGTATCACTTTGAAACATGAACTGCTTAAGCCTAACTTAACTTAAGCGCTCCAGAGCAGAGCGGAGACTTAGGGGAGAGATGGAGAGGGAGAGCGGACGGCAGTGCGAGCGCGCGAGATGTAGACATCTGGATAAAACTGCCGCTCGACACTGCCTCCTGAAATTAAACGCCCTTTTGGCGTGAACAATTACTTATACGGACACAGTCATGTATTTCAGTTACGGGTCTACTAACATATATTTGGACATCATCAGCATATAAATGTACTTCACACTCAGACAGGATACTAGGGAGATCATTGACATATATAGAAAACAATAAAGGGCCTAGCACAGATCCCTGTGGCACTCCCCTGGATAAGTTCCGGAGAGAAGAAACTTGCGTTCCAACGTTACGCAGTTACTGTCCAGTTCTTGTCTTATATCCTCTACAATATTTGTGATTGCAGTAATACAACTCCTTTTCTTACGGAATCCTGATTGTTTTTCGTCAAGTAGAGAATTATTAGCTAAGTATAGTTGAATCTGTGAGGACATAAGGTTTTCAAAGACTTTTGATAGAAAAGGTAATATTGAAATAGGTCTATAGTCATTGTTTGGCTTAGGAATTGGGAAAATTTTGGCGTTTTTCCATATTAACGGAAATGAAGACGTTGTAATAGCCGTGTTAAAAATATATGTAATATGGGGCAACATTAAGGGGAGCAAAAGCTTAACAAATTTTGGACTCATATTATCGAGACCAACAGCATCAGACTTGACATGCAGAATACTAGCTAGGACATCACTTTGGTTTATACATATAAAGCTAAAACTATTATCACAGAGGGGTTGAGTATTCAGGTACGGATTGCATGTTGCTTCAGGTACATCTATTTCCAAAAACTTTTTGTTTATTAATTCGACATCCACCTCAGACTCTGTCTGTTGCTTACACTTTCCAATACCTAACCGTTTTAGTTTGTTCCATCTTTTTTTTGAGTTAACACAATTATTAAATTGTATGTTATAATGCTCTTTCTTTGCTGATTTTATCTTTTTGTTTACTTTTACCCTAGCCTCTTTGTATTGTTTTCGAAATTCATCAGTTTTGTATCGCTTCCACCGGAGGTAAGCTACATCTCGCTGACGGGTTAGGTTTTTAATTTCACTACTGAACCATGGATTTTGCATTGGCTTAATCACCTTGGTCCTTAGGGGCACAAACTTGTTGAACAAATACTGGACATTGTTGGTTAAAGCCTCTAATTGACAATCTACATGACGAAGATGGTAAATACATGACCAGTCACAACACAAAAATTCCGTTTTTAATTCATTATAGTTTATATTCCATAAGGCTTCTGAGCATTCGCTGTTCAGCTTCCCGAACGGCCGACTCAATTTTCTCGGTTTGTTCCTCGAAGCGAGTCTTTAGGAGCTCCAGAAGCTGAGGCGAATTTACATCCGAGATGCGTTCGCTGGCAGTTCCAGCATTGTTGCGGGTACGTTTAGTAGGTGGAGCAGAAGAACCCATGACTTTTTTAAGTGTATTTATTGTTTGATTTGGTTAAGGTTAGGTCGGTTGTGTTTGTATTGTATCTTTCGGATTTAATCTTTAAGTTTAAGTAATAGCTTAGCTTGCAACCACTCACTGCTTTACCGACAAACTGCCTTATCGACAATAGTGAATAGCTGCCTTATCGGCAATAGCGTAGCTGATTCTCTCTTGCACTCCGAAGATGCTGCCGCACCGATTGTCTCTCACTGAAGGTGCACGCACAACCGCACTTGTTGTTCAGCAAGAATTTATTTTCTGATTTATAGAATCAACTTTGTTTATTAGCACTATGTTGTGTTGTTCGCGGATAGGGCTGGTGGTATATTAGGCAGTTTTAGACTTTCTTCAATTTTATAAATGATATTTTCCGTGGAATATCGTTTATTTTATAGAGCGTTCAATAAAGCGACTGCACACGGGAGAGTTGGAGAGAATAACAAAAATGTTCGCAATACCAAAGTAAAAGAATAAATGTATTGTTATGCTACAAAATAAATAAAATAGAAATAAAACTAATATGCTAACTGTCCCAGAACCCGTCTTCCCCAACTACTCCGTGCGTATATGTCCACGCTTCCTAAAAATGAAGCAGTTGTGCTCCAAATGCTTTGCAAGCAGCCATCAATTCCGGGATCGCACAAGCGCTCACAACTGTCTCACTTGCCAAGATCGGCATCACACATTGCTGCATCGAAACAGCGGCCCTACTACTCCGCCGATCCCATCCGACCCTCCAAGGCCAGTATCCGTCCCAGTTCCACACATTTCGTCCTATTCAGCGCAAGTTTCCGTACAAAAAGTCCCTCCTAAGAATACTCCATCCGAATATTGCGTTCCATAACCCGCCTTGGATGGCAGACGTACTCGAGGTATTAAATCCTACCAATGCCGAGTCTGCCAAAAGATCCATCCTCTACGGAAGTGCCACCACTTTCTACGGCTAAGCCCCCAGAATCGCCTTCAGGAAGTACATATCCAAAAGTACTGCTCCAATTGCTTGGCTCACAATTATTCCAAGGACTCCTGCCGCAGTGGTCATCACTGCCACAAGTGTGGAAAGGGCCACCACACTCTCCTACATACGGACGTCCCGTCAAAACCCCAAAGTTCGTATAGTATTATTAATTTTAATGAAAGGATTTAAAATGTTTATATTATCCAAAGAAAGTTCTGAGTTATTTGATAATATGTAATCGGATATTTCATCATTTTTGAAGTGGTTCGTAGTTATGTAGTTAAGAATTTTGTTTTCCAAATTGGTATATGAAATATTATTAATTTCGGTTGTACTATTAAATGTTATCAAAAATGAACCGTTTAAGTGGGAGTTGTTAACAATATTGTTACCATTTATTTAAATGGCCAAATCTTGTCTGATGTCTTTTTTTTTTTTTTTTTTTCTCTTATTTTTATACCCGTTACTCCTAGACTAAAGGGGTAAACAGAAGGAAGCGTTTCCGACCCCATAAAGTATATACATTCTTGATCAAAATCACTAGCCGAGTCGATCTAGCTATGTCCGTCTGCCCGTATGAACGCTGAGATCTCGGAAACTATAAGAGCTTCAATACTGGGATTAGGCATGCAGATTCCTGAGATTCCTGCGCAGCGCAAGTTTGATTCAGGAGGGGACCACGCCCACTTTAACGCCCACAAACCGCCCACAAACTTCAAAAAATCATAAATTTGATCGTGGATATCTCGGATACTATCAAAGATAGAGAAATGAGTTCTCAGATTTAGATTCCGTAGCCTTTTGCGCAGCTCATGTTTGTTACGCAAATATGCCACGCCCACTCTAACGCCCACGAACCGCTCAAGCCTGTGGCGCCCACAATTTTCATGCTAGATAAAAAATTTTAACTGAAATGTACCTATCGACAGATAAAAAAAAGTTTGCCATGCCAACTCAAACGTGCATAACGCTTAAGTCTGTCTACCGCCCACATAATCACATATTAATATCACGGGTAGGTGGCGCACTTCAATCTCGCTTTGCTGCTTGCATATCTCAATTTAGTGGGATGAATATGTATGTTCTGGACTAATTTTTCATTGTATGTTCTGGACCAGAGTAGTTAGCGCTGGTGCGGGCGCTTATCGCAAGCGAAAGTTGTTGTTGTTGCTGCTGGGCGGGGGTGTTCTGGAGTGTTCTGGAGTGTTCTGGAATGTTGTGAAACACTCTTGTGGCCGCGCTCACTCCCCCTCCCACTTCCCCTTCCGCTTGTCAGCGGACTTGTCCCTCTGCGACCGCGCTCACTTCCCCTCCCGCTTGTCCTCCGACTTTGCAACCGCGCTCACTTCCCCTCCCACTTCCCCTCCCGCTTGTCATCGGACTTGTCCTCACACTCTCACTCTCGTTTGCAAATACTCTGCCCTGCGATAGCGCTCACGATTTCTGCTTAACCTAAGTATAATATATTCTGGAAAAAAAAATGTTTCTTGGTAAGGACGAACATTCTTAATGTGATCACTAAAAGTACTTAATTTCAGAAAAAATGGTTTTAGTATTCTTAAAATAGGAATGAATTATTCCCATTAGTACTACCAAGCTCTCTCCAATCTCGAAAGACTGCAATTTGGTTAACCAAAACACGTCACAAAATTTTTTGGAACGATGGAGAGAACAGTTTTCCACAAACTCGAAAGTATCTAAGGACAATTACAAGCGGAAAACAAATTATTTGTAAAGGTGTGGAAAATGAACGATTTCTACAGAAGTTTTTTGGGAGTCGTCAGCTCATTAATATCGAGGAAATGAGCTGTCCGTCATTAAACAGGTTTAAAGGAAACCGGTTTCCCTATTGTGAAACACACCTTAGGGGCGGGGTTTGTGCTCTAAACAATGCATACATTATTTTGACATTTTTTAAAAGTAGCTCGAAAACAATAAAATAATTGTTATACATCATTTTAAAGTTGAGACTAGATGTGTAAAGACCTACAAGAAAATAAAAACAACAAAATAAAATTTCATGTGGAAATTGACCAATTTATTGAACAATTTGAAGGAGAGATAATTGGTCAGCATTTTCAATACCTTCTTAACACAAAAACTAGGTTCATGAATCGAGGTGGACATGACCTCAAAACTACGAATTATGGTGAACACTTTACATTTTGTAATCCAGAAATGACGTCGGAAACGTGCGCCTGCTTCTTCTATGCAAATCGCCGGAATCAAAGCAGAAAATTAATTTCTATATATAACAAAAATGTTCGCAATACCAAAATAAATGAACAAATGTATTATTATGATACAAAATAAATAAAATAAAAATAAAATTAATATGCTAATTGTCCCAGAATCCGTCTTCCCCAACTACTCCGTGCGTATATGTCCACGCTTCCTAAAAATGACGGTAGACGATCGCCTAGCCTAGGTTTTAGTATCCTTAAAATAGGATTGAATTATTCTCATTAATAGTACAAAACTTCAAAAATAAAAAGTATATCAACAAGTACAGATTGTGCTTAAGTCAATAATAGAACGCACTTATTATGTTTGCTATAAAATAACAAAAGTTGCTTAATTTAAAGAGCATTTGCATTTTGTGTAATGTAGACAAAAATATATAAAAAATATTTCCCATTTCGATCGTAAACATTAAAAAATGTTATAAAACAGATCCTCAAGCACTTTTTGTGCTTAGATCGGAGAAAGAAATAGAAAATTAATATTTGCCCATATATACTCTGAATCGCATATTCAAAACATTGAAAATTGTACATATGAACAAAAAACATAACGAATTGAAAAGTATTTATAATTAATAATGAAGTTCTCCAAACAACCACATTTTGTGCTTAGATCGGAGAAAGAAATATAAAATTTATAATTGTCCTCATATACATATGCACTGTCGAACGGAAAACAAAAATACGTCTGGATTTTTCCACAATTGTGCAATTTTGTTGTAAAACAATTGACACAAGTGTAAGTGTTATCTTATTATGTAAGCGATGGGCTGAAAAAAATATCGATAGTTTGGAGCTTGCCCAAAACTAAAAGTATTCATTTGAATTAAAACATTAAAAACGTATAAAGAACCCTTAATTAATATATATATTAATATATATATATATTATATATATATATAATATATAAATATATATAATAGGTAAAGTTTATTATAGAACAGGGGTCGGCAGCGGCCTATCTAGTGAGCATAGGGAAGTGTTCTGCCCATCCTCTGCTCGCTCACGTATAACGTAGATGGTCGTGTGACTTCGGCATGGGTCTTCGGGTCATTTTTTTCTCAGCTTCGCCGCGCTTTTTTGTTGCTGCGACAGAGGATCTCAGTGCAAAGCAGAGAATCGTCAGGGTTCAGCACGCCGCAAACTTTGTGTTTGTTACACTCACACTAATACAAGACAAACTTGTGATGATATGTGTGTCCCGACCACTGCACTATGGGGACTTTGCCCTGTTTTTTTGGCATAAATCTGTTTTTCAAAAGTATTCAAAATTGCGAAAAAATTGATGTTATCGAATTAAGAACAGATCAAAATGTTATGTTACATAACGGAAATGTTAACTTAACAGGCCACTGTTAAAAAACAGCTGTCAAACTCAGCCGCTGCAAGCGAACAGCACTTATATCTCTTGAACGACAAGAGGTAAATCCTTCAAATTTGAAATGGATATTTCTTCTGCATGTGTGTACTATATGTTAAAATGAATATATTCCTTATTTTATGTGTATTTTTCAAACAATTTATAAATTTAGCAAGTGATTTCTTGGTATAAATGTGGGCGACACCCCCACTTCTGTACCGACCACTAGTGCACTGCTATAGAACAAAAATCTCGATACCAAGGCGAGATGATATTTGATATATCGATACAATTAAATGGTAGCCCCAGCTCTAGAAAGGAGCCATTCACTTTTGATCTGATCGCGTGTGCCAAAATTATGTGAAAATCAGTGCAAAAAGTGACGAAAGTGATGTTCGGGATTACCTCGAAAGTAAGTAATAATAATGCGACATCCAATGTGTTATTGTGAATTAAAGTTAAGTAATAATGGTGCACTTGGTATTCCTGCGAAAAGCACAGCACGTGGTTTTTTTCCTGGAAAACTACATTGAGCAAACACACTTATACAGGCAAAATACTACAAATTAAATATGTACATACATAGAACATTTCCGCGAAAAGGGCGCACTTTTTATAGTTATTTTTCGCTAAATACATATGAGTTAACACCTATTGTAGAATGCTAAATGCTCAAGTAAGAGTATCGCCACACGCGCAAAATCCCAAACAAAAACAAATTGGTTATAAGCGCGAGAAAAGCATAGGCACCAATTTCCCAACAGTAACCCTATACTGGCCAGAACGTTGCCCAATAGGCCCCCAATTGAGTTCAGCAGCCACGTGCGCTGAGCTTGCACTTCCCACCTTACGATCGTGGGAAAGCTTCAACGCTGGGTGATTGAACCCAACGCCGAGTGCATTTGGCAACAACAATTATTGCCAAATTAAGTTGACCAATCAGAATAAGAAATGGTCAATTGCAATAATAATACTATCTAAACTTTTAACAGGCGCCCGAACAGGGACCTGATATAAAAGTTCGCGAAAGATACAAGTTCCGCGCTTCGCGACGAGCAGTAAAAAAATCCTGCCGGTTCGGTAAAATTATCCTGCCTAATCCGTACGAAAAAAAACCGACCACCGAAGCCCGGAAGTGCCACAATTAAAGTGCCGTTCCAGAAAACGCTACAAAGTGACACTCCTGCAAAAAGGACTTGTACCTGGTGGACATATCAGGCAAAAACTTTATCGCTGTGATTCCCTTTAGTATCCGTTCGGAGGGAACGTGCAAACAAAGGTGTAAAGGAGGTGCCCCAGTAGACCCGCATTCTGAAGAAAACGCTGCAACGTGGGACAAAAAGGAAAAACACCAAGATTACCGGCACGAGAGCACACCGAGATATGATTATTCTGTAAGCATAAAATTAAGCAAATATTCCAAACAAAACAAGGAAGAACGCTATAGTCGAGTACCTCGACTATCAGATACCCGTTACTCAGCTAAATGGAGATATGCAAGCAGCAAAGCGAGATTAAAATGCGCCACCTACCGGCGGTATACAGATTTAAGCGTTATGGGCGTTAGAGTGGGCGTGGCCAATTTTTTTTTGGATCAATCGATAGGTATCGACGAGACCAATACATTTCAGTTACAATTTTTTATCTAGCATGAAAATTGTGGGCGTCACAGGTTTTTGCGGTTTGTGGGCGTTAAAGTGGGCGTGGCAAACTTTTTTTTGAGTCAATCGATAGGTAATGACGAGACGAATACATTTCAGTTAAAATTTTGTATCTAGCATAAAAATTGTGGGCGTCACAGGCTTTCGCGGTTTGTGGGCGTTAAAGTGGGCGTGGCAAACTTTTTTTTAGGTCAATCGACAGGTATTGATGAGAACATTACATTTCAGTTAAAATTTTTATTCTAGCATCAAAACTGTAGGAGCCACAGTTTTGGGCGGTTTGTGGGCGTTAGAGTGGGCGTGGCAGTCTACTGAAACAAACTTGCGCTGCGTAAGAAGCTCAGGAATCTGCACGCCAAATCTCAATAGCCTAGCTCTCATAGTTTCCGAGATCTCAGCGTTCATCCGGACAGACGGACAGACGGACAGACGGACAGACGGACAGACGGACATGGCTAGATCGACTCGGCTAGTGATCCTGATCAAGAATATATATACTTTATGGGGTCGGAAACGCTTCCTTCTGCCTGTTACATACTTTCCGACGAATCTAGTATACCCTTTTACTCTACGAGTAACGGGTATAAAAAGGAAACAATAATTGTCAAGCGACAAACAAATTCCGTGAAAAGGAAAAGTATAATAACTAACGAATAATTAAATTGATAAACAAAGAATCAAAGAATTTTAAAATTAAATTAAATCGATCGCAAAAATTTTTACAAATAATCGTTACCTATCAAATTTAAAGAAAATTATTTAAGGATCAAAAATCTATATTAAGAATTAAGAAAACACAGAGCACTTAAATTCTAAGCTCTAAATCAAACCTTATAATTTTTACAGCACGAAATAAATAACTATTTTCATTCCGAATTCTGAGTAACTATCAGAAAAATTTTTTTAAAATATAAATTCATCATCACAAAAGCGAATATTCCTCATGGAAAAAGAGTGTAAAACTTTAGAATACCAGCTCTATGCCCTCGCTCAAGGAAACAATACTATAGTCGAGTTCTACCAAACAGTCTACCAACAGCTATCCCTCATCCTGAACCAAGTTAGTAACATGGACGTTTCACAAGAAACCATACAATCTTTAACAACTATGTACAGGGAAAAAGCTCTAGACACTTTTGTTAGAGGCCTAAACGGAAATCTAGCCCAACTGTTAGCAATCAAAGAATCGCACGACTTGGGGCACGCACTACACCTATGCAGTTTGCTCGAGAACTAGACCACTAGAAACAATCAAACATCTAAAAACATTTACTCTGGAAAACCGCCTACATTACCACCAAGAACTCACCAACCGTTCCGAATGGTAGGAGCGAAACAAAATTTTCATCCCCATCTATACCACAACCCTAAACAGATGCAAGTAGTAGCCGCAACCGGGAAATTCCCCTTCACACAAACCACCCAACCTAATTATTACAATCAAGCTAATTCAGGCCAAGCAAGACAATTAACACCCTATATTTCCCCGACACCCCCCCCCCCGACCCCAACCAAAAGCAATACCTATGGAAGTTGATCAATCAATTCGATCGCGTCATATTAAATATATGAATAAGTCGGCGAACAACGATTATTCTGGGAAACGACCTCTCAGCACTGCTAATGTTCAGAACACTAGCAAGATGCCAAGACAATTTCATATTCAAACCGAGTCCGAAACTACTACACAACAGGAAACGCAAAAAGATACAAATAGTGCAGAGCAGGAATATTACGAAATGGCAGAACATAATAACATAGGCGAACTTCAAGAAGAATTTACTTGGCAAACTGATACAGAACAACAAGAATACATTGACTTGTCCGAGCTCTATTTTTTAGAATAAATCGTTCCTCACTACCTTATTTTAAAGTAACGACGGGGAACGGAAAAATCTTAAAATTTTTAATAGACACAGGCTCAAACCAGAATTACATCCAACCACAACTGGTACCAAACCCAAAACCAAACGAGAAAAACTTTTCAGTTAGCTCTGTGGGAGGCAACAATAATATTACACAACACACGATTCTTAAACTCCCCAATATCTCAGATAAACCAATGAAATTTTTTCTACTAGATACACTAAAAACATTCCATGGCATATTAGGCAACGATACAATGAAAATATTAGGCGCAATTATAGATGTCAAAAACGATACACTCATTCTTGAAAACAAAAGGAAAATTAAAATTCACCAATTAGCCGCACAAGCCGTTAACACAATAGGACCACAAGTCAGTCATATGACCGAGTCACAAAAAATAATTATAAAAAACCTTGTACAAAGCCACAAAAACTTATTCGCCGACCCAGACACAAAATTAGCATACACAATTAAAGTAGTAGGAGAAATAAGAACTTCATCAGACTCCCCAGTCTATGGAAAACACTACCCATACCCAGCTTCACTAAGACAGGAAGTAGAAAAACAAATAAACGAAATGCTCGAAGATGGCATTATTAGACCTTCATGTTCTCCGTATAATGCACCCGTTTGGGTAGTTCCAAAAAAGTCAGGTCAGTCCGAAGAAAAAAAGTATAGATTAGTAATAGATTACAGGAAACTCAACGACGTCACTATCTCTGATCGGTACCCTATCCCAGAGATTGGCGAAATTATCGCACAGCTAGGGGATAATAAATACTTTTCAATGTTAGACCTTAAAAGTGGATTTCATCAAATCCCATTAAAGGACACGGATATCGAAAAAACAGCCTTTGCAGTAAACGGTGGAAAATATGAATTCACCAGGCTCCCATTTGGTCTAAAAAACTCGCCATCTATTTTTCAAAGAGCCTTGGACGACATCCTGAGGGAATACATAGGGAAATTTTGCTATGTGTACGTGGACGACATAATCGTTTTTAGCAAAAACGAAGTAGAACACGGTCAGAACCTCGAAAAAGTATTTTCAACCCTACAAAATGCCAACATGAGGGTACAAATAGAGAAATGTCATTTTTTCAAAAACGAAGTAGATTTTTTAGGGTATACCATCTCACAAGACGGAGTTAAGACAAATAGTGACAAAATAAAAGCAATTGCAAAATTTCCGATTCCGAAAACGTTAAAAGATCTACGATCTTTCTTAGGCATGACAGGGTATTATAGAAGATTTATTTGAGATTATGCAAAAATTGCAAAACCACTAACCATTCTCCTCAGAGGAGAAGAAGGTCGCATATCAAAAAATAAATCAAGCAGGACAGCTATTAACTTAAACAAGGAAGCAATAAATGCTTTCGAAAAATTAAAAAATACACTTATCTCCCGAGACGTCACCCTAGCATACCCAGATTTTGGAAAAGAATTTCAGCTTACAACCGACGCGTCAAGTTATGCGATAGGCGCAGTCTTAGAACAAAACCATAGACCAATAACATTTATCTCACGTACACTCACAAAAACCGAAGAAAATTACGCAACAAACGAAAGGGAAATGTTAGCCATCGTGTGGGCACTTCAAAGCCTAAGACATTATCTTTACGGATATTCGAAAGTGGTAATATACACAGACCACCAGCCCCTAAGTTTTTCAAATAGTGTCAATAACCATAACGCGAAACTGAAACGATGGAGAGACCTTATTGGCGAATATAATCACGAAATTAAATACAAGCCAGGAGTAGCTAATGTAGTAGCTGACGCACTTTCTAGGGCCCCGGCCGAAATAAATTCACTCAGCTCCACAGCAACCATTCATAGCGACGAAAGCTCATCTCACAATCTTATATTTTCTGTAGAAACTCCCATTAATGTTTTCAAAAATCAATTATTCCTACTCATGGACGACACGGACTCAGATACTTTTGAAATTCCATTCCCAACCTACCATAGACACATAGTAAAAAGAAGAGAGTACACAGAAGAACAAATAATAGCAATCCTAACTGCAGACTAGATCCCAGGTTAATAAACGGAATTTTTACTTCCGAAGAAGTAATGGGAAAAATACAAAATATTTATCCCACATATTTCAGTTCATATAAAGTAAGGTTCACGCGAAAACAAGTAGACGACGTCACGTCCGAATTACAACAAAATGAATTAATAACTCTAGAACACAAGAGAGCGCATAGAGATGCGAAAGAAAATAAAATACAAATACTTAAGAATTATTTTTTCCCGCAAGCTCAAAAGAAAATTCAAGCAATAGTTCAGTCCTGCCAGATCTGGAAAGAATCTAAATACGATAGGCATCCGCCAAAGGGCGAAATTCAACCAACACCTATCCCCAAATATCCAGGAGAAATAGTCCATGTAGATATTTATATCACAGAAAAAAACAGCGTATTAACAGGTATTGACAAATTTTCCAAATACGCTCAAGTAAAAATTTTACAGTCAAGAGCAGCTGAAGACATTAAAAACCCCTTAAGAGAAATGCTTATAGCTTTCGGTATGCCGAAATGGATAATAATGGATAACGAACGTTCTTTAAGTTCTGCAGCTATAAAATTCATGCTTGAAGACCAACTTAAAATCTCAGTGCACACCACTGCCTCATACGCATCAACAAGTAATGGACAAGTAGAAAGGTTCCATTCGACACTATCCGAAATTTTAAAGTGCTTAAAAAAACACAACGGGAGCATGGTATTAGAATATTTACTTTTTCAGGCGGTCCAGGAATACAATAAATCAATACATTCAGTAACAAAATAAAAGCCCATAGACATTTTTTTTAGAAACACAATCCCTAATACACCAGAAGATATAAGAAATCAACGAGAGGAAATAATACAAAAAATTCAAAAGAAACAACTTTATGACTTAGAATACCACAACAAAAACAAGAACCTACCAAAACATTTCAGGCCAGGCGAAATAGTACACGTTAAAATCGACAAAAGATTAGGGTCAAAACTAACACCTAGGTATAAAAAAGAAAAAGTAGCAGAAAATAAAAACACCACCATTAAAACTCAAAGCGGAAAAATAATTCATAAAAATAATATTAAAACATAATTTTGCAGACTATTTTTACCAACCTGCCTGGGTATTACCACGGTCCTCGACTATTCAAACTCCCAACTCATTTCACTTGAAACCGGACTAGCAGCCAAACAAGACGGAACGTTTAAAATCATCCACATTTTCAACTTGACCAGCTACGAAGAGACATTTACAACTTTAGAGGAATCATTTAAATCACTTACTTCATCTCACCCGCTTCAACCATATCTGTCGTACGAACTAAAACAAATCAAATCCGACTTACGCAGATTGCAAACACAAAAAAGACCAAAAAGAGCAATAGAAGCAATAGGGACAGCATGGAAGTGGCTGGCAGGATCACCAGATCACCATGAATATGAGGTCGTAGAAAATAAGATAAATGAACAGCTAGAAAATAATAACAGGCAAGTAGTAATAAACCGGCTAATTAACGAAAAAATAAATCAACTCAGTAATGCCACAAATGCAATTATAAAATTTACTCAAAGCTCGGAAGGAATAATAGACCAAAATGCCAATATTTTAAAATACAAAATACAACTAATTAAAGAAGAAATTACAAACATTCTGTACGCAATAACTTGGGCAAAATCTAACACAGTGAATTCATTCATTTTCTCAGCAAAAGAAACCAACATTGTAGAAAACATTTTTAAAGAAGAAAACAGTTTATTTTTCGACATAGAAGAACTTTTAGAATTTGCTAAAGTCAAACTTGCCACCAACGGCCACGAACTCATTTACATTATTAGCCTACCAACAATTAATAAAGATACTTGCAGAACATTAAAAGTAAAAGCACTAAAAAAAGCCCATATAATTAACGATCTAAAATATGAAAATCTACTAGAATGTAAGAAACAGCTATTCGCAATAACAGAACCTTGCGAGGCACATAACGATAAAACTATTTGTAATTCCGAAAAATTGCTAGACTTAAGTAACGATACTTGCGTAAATGCTCTGCTCAACCTTAAGGAACCAGTATGCAAAAGGGTCAACAATCAACACATTCCCGATGTCGAGGAAATATTGCCAGGAACTCTACTGCTGAACGACTTTAGCGGACTTGTATCGTTGGACGAAAAACTCTTAAAACTACAGGGCTCATTTATAATCCAATACAGGAACTCTACAGTAACAATTGGAGAAAACATCTACAAGTCAAAAGAAACCAGCACGGTCGAACCGGAACCCCCACTTTTTCAATTAACAGCGGAAAAGTCGAAAATAGATGAAGTACTGTCACTACAAATGGTCAAGGAACTTAACATAAACAACACAAGAGTACTAGAGAAACTCAGAAGCGAAGGAATTATAGATTCTTCCCTGAATTATGGATCCGCCATCATCCTATTTGTAGTTACCCTAGGACTGATCATACGATTCATGCGAAGGCGCAAACCAACAGAAGGCTTGCCAGCTCCAGCGAAAACAACTGAAGAGCCATCCCCTTCCGGATCTGTACTCTTTTACGTTGCGACCGAGGACAGTCGCGTTTAAGGGGGGAGGAGTTAACACCTAGAATGCTAAATGCTCAAGTAAGAGTATCGCCACACGCGCAAAATCCCAAACAAAAACAAATTGGTTATAAGCGCGAGAAAAGCATAGGCACCAATTTCCCAACAGTAACCCTATACTGGCCAGAACGTTGCCCAATAGGCCCCCAATTGAGTTCAGCAGCCACGTGCGCTGAGCTTGCACTTCCCACCTTACGATCGTGGGAAAGCTTCAACGCTGGGTGATTGAACCCAACGCCGAGTGCATTTGGCAACAACAATTATTGCCAAATTAAGTTGACCAATATCAGCGACAGCAACCAATTAGGACCGACCACATCAACAACAGCAGCGATGTTCAATGACGATAGCAGAGAACGTCAGCAGAGGCAGCAGCAGCAGCACCTAGGTTACATTATTAATTATTAACATAAGAAAAGTTAGTTGTAAATCTGAACTCAAATAATAAAGTTTGTATTTTTTTTTAAATAAAAATACTATCCAAACTTTTAACTTATGTACTTATTTATGTGCATACTTATGTACATATTTACATGTACATTGTATATGGGTGTGTACATTTTTGAGTGCTAAAGCGCATTTTCGTTTTCTCTAAACATACACACATCTGACAAAATACTACCAATTACATGTATAAGTATGCATGTACATAGACGCATACCGCAAGAAAAGCCGCGCTTTTCGTAGTTTTTTGCTTATGCACATATGAATTTGTACAGTTTTGAGTGATACTAAAAAAACCGCGTGTTGTGGCTTGTCAACACACATTCATATATACATATGTAGATACACTGGCAAGCACATGTTTAGGCTTGCATTAATAATTGCGATCCAGTAATAAAGTTTTGCGGGTTTTTATTTAACAAGTTATACTACATTTTTAAAGATTCTTACAGAATTATCATTTTTATCGCAAGAACTTAAGCAAACCTGACCATGTGTTTTGCCAGTGTATCTATATATTTACATATATACAGTGTGTAACATTAATATTCGGTTTTTTTTTCAACTTCAAACGTCAACAAATGTTTTAAAACTAAGAAAAACAAAAAATGTAATGATGCAGAATTAAAGCTTATTTATTAATACTTTTCTTTAAATTTGAAGAATAAACATGGTTAAAAAAAACCGAATATTAATGTTATACACTGTAAGCATGTACAGATTTAAGACTGAAATATAATTAATTAAACATTCTTAGGTAAACAAATTCAATATGATGACTTAAAAAATATTTTAACTGAGGAAGATTTGAAGGAAGCCGTTCCACCTTTGGGTCCTAAGTTAAGATTTCGAGAGAAGCTGCTGTCTTGGAGAAAATCAATAGTAAGTAATTTCTGAAGTTTTAACAAGTATTTAATATTTTTGAATGCAGCTTGGACCAGATGGTGAATCGCAGTTGCTTTTCACAAACATACAGTTTGTCAAATAATTCTTTGCAAAAGGGAAAATGTCATTAAAATTCATTTTAAAGTTGTATTTTTATTAACAAGAATAGGATTTATTTAATTTTTTCTTTTACATTATGGTTAAGGTGCTTAATATCTACAACTATAAATAAAAAACAGAACATATTTCAGCATGAAACTTAGGAAAAAACAACAAAAACAAAAATTCAGAACATAATCAGTTGTCAATTAATTCTTTGCAAAATGTAAGCATTGGTTAAATTCGAAACGAAATCATATAAAATATAACCGTTATTTTTCTAATATTTAGTGTGGTGTCCTTTGGCATCCAAGACAGCATTCAGGCGACGAGGCATAGATTGAATAAGTTGATTTAAGTCATAATACTCAGGTATTTTCTTCCATTCCTCATGGATCGCTTTGATCAAAGCATTTTTATTGGTCGGACCGCGTTTAGCCACCTTCTTCTTTAATAAAGCCCACAAGTTTTCGATGGGGTTCAAGTCAGGACTCTGGGCAGGAGTGTCAATTACTTTGCTGCAGTTATACAGCAGCCAGTTCCTACAAATCCACGATTTGTGCTTGGGGTCTTGATAAAGCTTGTACTGAAGCTTATTTGGGTTTTGAGGGTTAATGAAGCCAAAATCAACGACGCTTTTGGTCAATTCTTTTTTCAAAATATCCAAATAAAATTCTTTGGTCATAATGTCGTTAAAAATTCGGAGTTCTCCGACGCCCTTGGATGAAATACATCCCCAAACCATTACGGATAGCTTTCCAAACTTCACTGTTGGTATGATATTCTTCTGTTTTAAGGCTGTGTTGGGCTTTCTCCAAACATTGCTGGGTCCATCATGATAGTACAACATTATTTTGGTCTCATCACAAAAAATCACGTCATTCCAGTACTCCGCCGGCCTGTTAGCATTGGCAATAGAAAATTTTAGCCGCCTATCGATGTTAATAGCAGAAAGCAAAGGTTTCTTTCTGGCTACGTGGGAAGAGTATTTGTGTGTGTTGAGAACTTTTCTGATGGTCTCGTGGCTCACTGTTTTGTTGCAATCATTTTTTAAGTCCAGAGCCAACTGCCTAAGTGTAGTTTGCGGATTATTATTAATATTTTTCAAAATTTTTGAATGGTCTCGTCTGGTAAGCTTTGGTGGCCTGCCTGGAGAATTGTTTAAATGCAGACGGTTTTGTATTTTCGCTCGATTAATTATGTTGTAAATTGTCCTTAGTTTAATATCAAACATAGTTGATAATTCCTTTGCCGTTTTATTATTGTAATAGTTGTAATAAACTAATTGAATAAGGTTTTCATCAACTCTTTTGCCGGGCATTGTTTAAACAGCGGATTAGGATCACTTGTGCACTTGTTAATAGTTAATTCTTAATGATCATGGGAGATAAGAACATAACAAAAACGAACGTGTTCATTTTTCTCGAAATTTAGTTACCGTTACTTTGTTTTGTGTCTTTCTTTAGCTACTGTTTACATTTTGCAAAGAATTAATTGACAACTGATTATGTTCTGAATTTTTGTTTTTGTTGTTTTTTCCTATGTTTCATGCTGAAATATGTTCTGTTTTTTATTCATAGTTGTAGATATTAAGCACCTTAACCATAATATAAAAGAAAAAATTAAATAGGTCCTATTCTTGTTAATAAAAATACAACTTTAAAATGAATTTTAATGACATTTTTCCTTTTGCAAAGAATTATTTGACAAACTGTAACTGTGGCAGCCTGTCACTACGAGCGTTGCTGAGAGCGGAGAGCATACTGGCGCTCATTGAGTCAGTCGTTTATATACACTTGTAAAGTGCGGATCGCACCGAAGAAATAATAAATATTGTTTGTATATCTTAGTAATTGCGTGCAGTTGGTTTGTAATAATTGGGCAATTTGCAGGTCATTACATTGGCGACGAGAGAAAAAACCGAAAAAAAAATAGAAAAAGACCGATAAAGAATAAAATTCGTTTCGGCTGTATGTGTGTTATTTTGGTACATATGTACATACATGGTAAAAAAAAAAAAACGGAAAAAAAGGTGTGGCCACTTAAATGTAGCCTAAGAAATACTAAAAAAAAAAATGTGGCTACTTAAATGTAGCCTAATTGTGGCAGTTTTAATACAGCCTACGAAAATAATAAAATAAGATAAAATGAATATAAAAAAAAAAATGAGTGGCCACTTAAATGTAGACTAATGGAGGCCGTTTCGATACAGCCTACGAAAATAAGAAAATAAGATAAAATGAATATAAAAAAAAATGTTATGAGTGGCCACTTAAATGTAGCCTAATGGAGGCCGTTTCGATACAGCCTAGGAAAATACTAAAAAAAAATGCGCGTTATTACGGCCTTTGTAATAGTTGGTCACTCTGAACTTGTTTTTCAAAGTAGCGTGGTCGCAAAGTTACATTGAGAATCGAATAAGAAGAAAAAGGAAAAAGAAAACAAAGTAAGTTATGATTTCGTATGTATTGTACTTCGATGACTTTGAAATAGACAATCCGTTGTGAAGTCATAAAATGTCCATTTGTGGAGCTTATAATAGCTTTCCAACAATGCCTCGTTATCTTCTATCAAAGTTACAATACATATTTCCAGCTGCTTTTATCTTAACAGCTGATATAAAAGAATATGGAATAGAAAGGAGCACTTCTCCACTAGTTCAAAAGCTCAAGGAATTAGAAAATGGCATATCAGTTAAGGTAGGATCTAAAGCGGTTAACGTTTATTTTTCATTAGGTGTAGTTATAGGGGATATCTTAGCAGTAAATTCTGTGAACGGCTTTGTTCGTTTGTTTAACTCGACTCGATTTTGTCGTGTTTGGAAACGATCAAAGCAAGAAACTCAATTTGACTCGCATGAAAAGAAAGATTCCTTAAGAAACAAAACTAATTATAATTCAGATTTGCTTGACAATAATGTGAAACTAACAGGAGTCAATTCTAAGTGTATATTTAATGATTTAGCCAATTTTCATGTAACTGAAAGATTCAGCTTTGATATAATGCATGACATTTTTGAAGGGGTTGCAAAATATGATGCCCGCTTAAAAAATTGTAATCTCAACATGTCTGCGAGTGAAATGAAAGGTGTTCGTACCCAAAGGTACACAACACGACCACACCCAACAAATCAAGCAGTAGCCAAGATGGGAACAGTACCAGGCGCTCAGTAGCACCCACTGCATATGAGAATGGCTGATCAGCATATTATATGTCTCACTAACTCACCGTCTCACCGACTCAACGGCACACTGACCCCCCAATGCAGTCAGCATATTTTGCAGTGTCAGCCAACTACGCAAGGTCAACTACGCAAACTGCTACCATAATCATAATTCCCTGACCTACTTTAGAATATAGCCTACTTCACTAATCATTACACTAAACTTCCGTGGTCCAAGTAGTATATAAACATGTACCAAATGAAGAATAAATCAGTTATCAACACACCTCTTAACTCCGCGGTTGTACTTCCTACATCTGGGAATAGGGCTCGTAATACACTATCTCAACTAGCAGCTAACCACGTTAGCTCACCCTCAGCGCAGTTCAGCATCGCCTGTGGTCCGGCATCGCAGTAACTTCGTTACCATTGCCGCGACGCGATCGTCCTGCCAGCAAAGCGTCCCCGTGCCAGCGACAAGTGCTTATTACCTCCTTGTCCCACGGTGTGACCCGGAAGTGTCTACTTCGGTTAGGCACAAACATTGGTGACCCCGACGTGATCCTTTAACAACAAAAGATCACACTCAAGCAACCCCCTTCCCACTGAAGGACTCACAGCTTTATCCAGCTCCACAGGATACGCTTCTTCTTCCAGCGTCACAGGAACTTCTGCTTAATCCAGCTTCACAGGATACGCTTCTTCTTCCAGCGTCACAGGAACTTCAGCTTACTCCAGCTTCACAGGATACGCTTCGTCTTCCAGCGTCACAGGAACTTCAGCTTAATCCAGCTTCACAGGATACGCTTCGTCTTCCAGCGTCACAGGAACTTCAGCTTAATCCAGATTCACAAGATACGCTTCGTCTTCCAGCGTCACAGGAACTTCAGCTTAATCCAGCTTCACAGGATTCGCTTCTTCTTCCAGCGTCACAGGAACTTCAGCTTCATTCAGCTTCACAGGATACGCTTCTTCTTCCAGCGTCACAGGAACTTCAGCTTCATCCAGCTTCACAGGATACTCAGCTTCATCCAGCTTCACAGGATTCTTTGTTTCCAAGACACACAATATGTCTACTTCATTCATAGAGGAAACAAGTCACACAAGAATCGATCTACACAATCGATTACTAGACACCCAAAACGAGCTGCAAGGGAAAATCCAACAGCTCATTAAGAATTATGGCAAGGATTCTGCCGACCGACGCCACCGAGACGGCTACTATTCCGGTAAGCTAAATCAGTTAAACGATCTCTGGCAGCAGTTTTGCGACCTAGATGAAGAAGTCCAGCAAGCGGCATTACCCACTGGAAGTGAGTACTCTTCACGACTAGTAGCACTTAAAGAGCTGGTCGAAAAATATCAGAATATCTTTCTGGACAACGTGCCGACTGGAAGCGGGCTTCCGAAGGCCCCCAGACGAACTTCGGCCAACATCAAGCTTACAACAAGAGATCAAGTCAAAGGAGATTCCGCAATTGACACGGTGATCCGACAGTTGCAGAGAAGATGCAACGAATTGGAGTCATCATTAACATTAGCCTCGAACGCCCCAACTGTCACCCCAGCCTTACAAAGGCACCTGGATCTCCATTGGGCGTTACTGAGGCAAGCCCACGACGAATTGGATAGCACACCTGGGGCCGCAGCTCTGGCAGAAGCAGAGCTAGCCCAATTCCACACATTATACGAGGAATACGAAATGAACCTGCTACGAGAAAACGACGCGCCAATGAGCCTAAACTTGGCACTTCCGCCAATTAGCATTCCGGAGTTCAACGGCGAGTATCTAGACTGGCCACGGTTCCATGATCTCTTTGTGGAATTGGTACATAACAAACCATATTCGGCCAGTCAAAAACTACATATTCTACAGAGTTCGCTTCGTGGTGAAGCGAGGAACGTCTTGACAGACACAGCCTTCTCACAGGGTGGCGATGACGACACCTGGTTGCGGTTGAAGGCCAGGTACCAGAACGGCAAAATATTAGTATTCGCCGCCATAGCTAAAATTATTGACCATAGGCCTATAGACGGCTCCTCGCGCCAACTAAGGGCCTTACATGACACTATAAAAAACTCAATGAGTACTCTTAAAAACCTCGATATCAGCACAAAATCCTGGGATCCAATCCTGTGTTTTCTTATCAGAAGAAAACTAGACCAGCAATCTCTAGCTGCTCTAGAAAATTCAGCGGATGCACCAACGGAAATTCCAACGTTAAGGAGTGTACTAACGTTTATTGAACGGCGCGCTTGCATGCTGGAGACGATAAGCGCTCAACCTACAGCAACACTACGCCATCAGTCAGTTCACAACGAAGAGAGCTGTAAGATTTGTCACCTAGGACCACATAATCTTAGAGCATGTAGCCGGTTCCAGGAAATGGACCCCAAAACACGACGCCAAGCCATTATTCAAATAGGAGCATGCACAAATTGTTTGTCTACAGCTTATATGGTTGAAAACTGTGGATCACCGACCAATTGTCGAGTCTGCCAGCAACGGCACCATTCACTGTTACACAAAGGACCAACTAGCAATCCAGTGGCCGGTGCAGTAACCATTGCAGGCTACGACAACGTAGGAGGATATACTATGCTCGCGACCGCCAAGGTCTCATTACAAGGGCCAAACGGTCAATTACAAACATGTCGCGCTGTAATAGATGGTGGATCACAGGTGAATCTTATCTCAAGGAGAATGGCAGATCTGCTATCTCTTAAGGAAGGTTCACCGATTGAATATCTGGAATCGGAGGAAAGATATCAACAGCAATTAGATCAAAACTAAAGCTCTCATCCTGTACATCAGGGTTTGAAAAACTATTAGAGGTATTTATTATGCCCACAGTCATTACAGACCAACCGTCAGTACCGATTACAACCGATCTTAATATTCCCGAGGGACTGCCATTAGCAGATCCTGACTTTCGGCAACCTGGACCCATTGACCTAACCTTAGGGTCTGAGGTGTATTCCCGTGTAATAACCGGTGAACTTCTTAAACTAGGACCTAATGAACCCTTGGCACAAGGCTTGGTTATGTGATCACAGGTTATTTCAATAAAGAAACCTCATCTGATACGGAAATCAACCCTATTCTGGTAGAAGGCAGAGGTGATTTTGCAGGACCGAACGCTGCTTATGAGCCAACAAAAGATAAAAATCCGATGAATATAGAACCGACTTCTCATCAAATTGAAACCTACAAGAAGGCTGACTTTGGTTCAACATTTCTAAACCTAACCAAGAAATATCTTAGTTTTGTTGCAGAATGTCCACATACCATAGACGTGCCAAATAATCAAGTTCTACGAGAGCACAATTTCAGTCCCCACGATAATGTCAATTTTATCGCAAAGGGGAGTGTTAAGCAGCATCAAGACGATGTGAAGGACCTGAATCACAAACATGAACCGCAGTTGAAGGAAAGATCCACCTTGGTCAATGATTTGTTAGGTGCTTCCTATACAATTCGGTCAAGGGCTGACCGACATCACGACTTAATTGAGGATACCCCTCAATGGGGGGGAGAATGTTCGTACCCAAAGGTACTCAACACGACCACACCCAACAAATCAAGCAGTAGCCAAGATGGGAACAGTACCAGGCGCTCAGTAGCACCCACTGCATATGAGAATGGCTGATCAGCATATTATATGTCTCACTAACTCACCGTCTCACCGACTCAACGGCACACTGACCCCCCAATGCAGTCAGCATATTTTGCAGTGTCAGCCAACTACGCAAGGTCAACTACGCAAACTGCTACCATAATCATAATTCCCTGACCTACTTTATAATATAGCCTACTTCACTAATCATTACACTAAACTTCCGTGGTCCAAGTAGTATATAAACATGTACCAAATGAAGAATAAATCAGTTATCAACACACCTCTTAACTCCGCGGTTCTACTTCCTACATCTGGGAATAGGGCTCGTAATACACTATCTCAACTAGCAGCTAACCACGTTAGCTCACCCTCAGCGCAGTTCAGCATCGCCTGTGGTCCGGCATCGCAGTAACTTCGTTACCATTGCCGCGACGCGATCGTCCTGCCAGCAAAGCGTCCCCGTGCCAGCGACAAGTGCTTATTACCTCCTTGTCCCACGGTGTGACCCGGAAGTGTCTACTTCGGTTAGGCACAAACAAAAGGCTTTCTTCATTTTTTGCCTTTAATGATTGGCGACCTTGTTCCAACTGATAATGCTGACTGGCAATTAATATTAATTTTATTAAAAATTGTTAATCTACTTTTTAAGCCAGAGCTAGTATCGGAAGATTTGTCAAAGCTAGAGGAGTACGTAAAATCACATCATGTTTTGTATACTCAATTGTATGGAGCTTTAAAGCCTAAAAATCACTTCATGGTGCACTACGCATCGGAAATAAAGAAGTGCGGCCCACTAAAATATCTATGGAGTATGCGCCTCGAGTCTAAATTAAGGGAGTCCATATTATATACCCATAACATTCATTCCAGAATCAATCCGACATGTTCTATTGCTAAAAAGGCGGCTTTAAAATTTGCTAAGTTTTTGAACCAATTTTCTCTTTTTCCAATAGTTTGAATGTAGCTCTAAAGAACATTGACTACTTTACTAGAATTGCGAGCTGTGAAAAAAACATTACTCTTTATCAATTATGTAATCTCTTTAAGCAAGTTACGTATAAGGGTACAATATATAAGACAAAATATTTCCTTGTGGCTAGAGAAGTCCATACAAAATTATTTAAAATTTTAAGTTTTTTTAATTTTGGTAATAACGTTTTTGTTGTTTGCGAAGAAATTAGTTTATTGAGTTATGATAACCACTTTTGTGCATACCAAGTTGGAAATAACACTGAAAATGTATACGTAAAAAACATTCAAGAGTTTATATCCTATATAAGGCTGAAGTATATATAACATATAGCGCAAGTTACAAAACTGTTTGTATTATTTCCTTTTCCTTTCCTTTCCTTTACAATAAGAATCAATGATGCGATACATTAAAACAATAAAATAAAACAAAAACTAGAAAAAAACAGCTTTTTTTCCTGCAAGCCCAATGCCTTCTCAATTGAATAATTATAAGTTCTTCTGTGAAGAACTTTTTCGGCTGGATTATAGAATTTTAAACTCTTTAATGGAGCATGTTTTGTTCTTATTATAAGGCCAAGTTATGTTAAAGATAATGCATTTTAATACTTAAAATGACTACATACTGTTTTTGAGTGTAGTATGAATAATTCTTTTCTGAAGACTAAGTCCAGTTTAAAATGAGAATTATACATTTTTGATGCAAGCTGCATATCATCTTAATATAAGCATTGGCCATAGTTCATTTAAGAACATTTTTGACCTGTTTTAAGAATAAATATGGCTATATTACGGAATTAATTATATTTTATTTTAGTACAATTCATACTTGATTTGAGAATTCTAAAACTTATTTAAAGTACAATTCGTACTAAAATAAAGTTGTCTTTATACTTAAATAAAGAAGATTTCTTACTTAAATCAAGTAGAACACATTCTTAATTTCGCCCAAAAATGTTCTCAAATTGAGAATGCCGGTTTAAGAACATATCGTTCTTGAAATTGAAAAATAAGCCCATTTCGTACCTGTCGAAGTTTTGTGACCATTTGGGCTTGAAAAAAGGCCAATGTGCTTGGTTTTTCCTTTGAGTGTAGAAAACAATCTACTCTTTTTACCTCACTTCACTTTCTCCACATTTTTGAAGGCTTTAAATACATTTTTGACGTTATCGTGACGAAAGATCTATTAAATCTATTAGATTTCTCCTCACTATAACAATAAAACAATATACTCTTTATCTCACTTCATTTTCTCCGCATTTTTGAAGGCTTTAAAATTATATTTTTTGTTGTAATCACGGGTAAAACATCTATTATATATACCAGATATTTTTTCATGATAGCATCACACACTTCACTTTTTCTACACATTATTGAAGGCTATAGAAATATATTTTTTTTGTTATCGCGGAAAGAGTTCTTCTACTAAATATATAGCAAATCTTTTTCACAAAAAAAAACTCTATCTCACTTCCCTTTCCTCATTTTTTTTACGAAAAACATTTTTAAAGGCTTTTTCTACACATTATTGAAGGCTTTAAAAATATATTTTTTTTGTTGTCGCCGAAAGAATTCTTTCATTAAATATATAAAAAAAATACTCCTTATCTCACGTCACTTTCTCCGCATTTTTGAAGGCTTTAAAAATATATTTTTTTCTAATCGCGTAAAAAGATCTTTTAAATATAGCAGGTCTTCCTCCTCGACACAGAAAAAAATATACTCTTCAACTTACGTCACACACACACACGGTCGTTGCAATTCAGAAGAAGTGTGTGCAGTGAGTGAAGGTGCGCCACATACAGCGGCGCGGCAGCACGCGGCTTCCAGTGGGCGGCTCAGGGACTCACTTGTTTTTGCACATGAAGGCAAACCCACCGTGAATTACAGAAGGCATCTAGGCTGACATCGAGATACCTCGGGAACCAAGGGGCACCAAGAAGCACTCTCTTGAGTGATTCTAGATGGCGGGTAAATATTGTTGTTGCACCTTCTCTTCAGCTTCCCACGCTTTGTTCCGCATTACGCTCAGCTAGCCTGAGCAGTGTTGCACAACGTCAGCAGATCCAGCTGATCGCAGGGCAAGCTGGCAAAAGCTCCCTGCCATGATAGACCGAGACCCTACATATAGATGTCGTGTTGGTGCGGCACCCAACGTAGGAATGTACTGCCTACATTTGTGCGTTGCTGCTAGCTGACGACTGCTACCCGCTACGGGTTGCACTTGTCGATCGGGCTGCTGCTCGAACTCCTTGGCAAGGAGTCCGGGGCCGAACAAGTGACACCACTTCTGCACGGCAGAAGTCTTACTGGTATCAAAGGTCAAGGAGCAGACTGATTGCCAACCTCCCCGCTAACGCGGTACACCGTGAAACGGGGTTCTGGCAACCGAGTAGAGGCGGAATAACCTCCATCGGAAAGTCGTGGGGAAATCCGCGGCCACCGGTGGAAACCTCGATCCGCGCACACCGATCTTATCGCCAAGAACCCACGTAGCGTCTGACCCATACTGGGGGGCTGCGTGGTCTGCGTCTGTGCCATATTGGCCGGCAGTCACGTCACCTGGCACCAGATATAAAATGCAAACAACCTGGCAGTAGGTTTAAAATGCAAACAACCTGGCAGTAGGTATAAAATGCAGACCCAGCCAGCCCAACCGGTGGGCAAAGAACTGCCTCTGCTAAGAGGACCAAAGCGGACCAGGAGCAGGACCAGAACAGCTTGCGGAGATTGGAGCGCTCCTCGACGAAGTCCTCCACCTCACGAGCGTAATGCAGGTGCGTCACATCAATGTGACCATGAAAGCGATGTTCTCGAGGATGAAGTCCCTCCAAGAAGGTGCAGTGATCTCCTTCAACCAAGTTGGAGATTCCCACCAGCAAAAAGAGCTTACGGAGTGCAACAAATGCAAAGGCCCTCTCCGAAACAGCGAGAGCAAGGAGCAACAGACTCCGGCTTGTCTCCAAAAGGACAATGCGGCTCAAACGGAGTTCTGGCGAAACGCGACACAAGGCCCCATGGTCAGCAGCGCGGCGCAAACAGACCCGTGGCGAAGGCTAAGTCAACCCGGCACGGTTCTAGACGGGGGAGAGCCCCCAACTCCACCAGCGCAATCGTCTGCGCGAAGAGCGCCATCGGGTTCCCAGCAGGAAAAGAGGATAAATCCACAAGAGGAGCAAAAACCGAGGCCCCACAGAAAAAACAGCCGCGAGAGGCAGCGCTGGAAAGGACGCGACCACCGCCTGGGGAAAGGCTGCTCCAAAAAAGCGGGCGCGAAAGCCTCAACGCCCGGACGCCCTTATAGTGGAAGCGAATGGCAAGACCTAGAGCGAAGTCCTAGCGTTGGTCATCCGTAGGGATGACCTCAGCACCCGAGTAAACAAGGTCAGGCGCACAGCGAACGGGAACCTTCTTCTGGAGCTCAACAGAAGCGAGGACACCAGCACGGATGCATGAAAAGAGAGCCTTGAGGCGGTTTTAAGAGAAGCGACTGCGGTGCGATCGCTATCCGAAAGTGCGAGGACAAGGACGGTGGTGATTAGCGACCTTGACCCGCTAGTTGAGGCCGAAGATGTCACCAAAGCTCTGGTGGACCAATTCGCCATGAACGCCGAATCGGTTATATTGAGGAGTCTACGTCCATCACACAGAGACACTCAGACGGCAGTGGTTGGACTGCCCAGCAAAGACGCAGAAGCGGTTCTCTGCAAGGGTAAAAGGAGAGGGACTCGCAGCCCAGGTGCTACAAGTGCCTAGAGATTGGGGACATTGCTATAAAGTGCCATAGCAAAGTGAACAGAAGCGGGTGCTCCATTAAGTGCGGCAAGACGGGGCACAAAATCGCTCAATGTCCCAACGAGAGCGTATGCTTTTTATGCACCGAAGGAGGACCGAAGTCAAGGAACCACCAAGCAGGAAGCAGGCGGTGTCCTCACGCCGCAAAAAGAGCCGTAGCCAAACCCCGCGAATGGAAGTGATCCAGATAAACCTGAATCACTGCCGGGCTGCGCAGGACCTACTCCTGCAGTCAGTGAGGGAATGTAAGGCGGGTCTACAGCTGCTATCTAGCGGACGGACTTTAGCCATGCACTGGACACGATCGCCTTCGACGCAAGGGGCCGTTACCCCGCTATCATCGCAGGCGACGCGTGGGCCGAAGAATGGGGGTGCCCCAGCAGCAACATAAGGGGGCAAACCCTACTCAATGCCTTTGCAACGCTAGACGTTGCGCTGCTGAACGAAGGGGCGCAGGAGACGTTTAACCGGGCTGGAGCTGGGTCTATCGTAGACCTCACATTTGTGAGCTCCGCGTTAGCCCGACGCTCTCACTGGAGAATCGGCGACTTCTTCACGGCCAGCGACCACGAGGCAATCCTATGCACAGTGGGCACACGCACAGGACCAGGAACCCGGAACAGAGCAGTCAAGGGCTACCGCCAGGAGACGCTAAACGCCGAGGAGATGAGCAGGTGCCTCGCCGACATGCACTGCTTCACGGAAGCAGACGCAAACACCAACGCGGATGGGATAGCAGCCAGCTTGGAGGATGCGTGCAGGGGAGGGATGCTGATGCGGGAACCATTCAGAAGCCGGTACCTTGGTGGAACTCTGAGATAGCGACCCTTAAAAGGACATGCCTCAGAGCCAGAGGAGCTCTTCAACGGTCAAGAAGGACCGACAGGGCCGAAGCCAGGAGGACCCTTAAGCACGCCATCCTGGACAGCAAACGGGAATGTTTCCTGAAGCTGTGCGACGCAGCTGAACATGATCCGTGGTAAAGCGAGTAAACGCAGGCAGCCGCTCTCCAAAGGACCCTGAAACCCTTAGCGAGATTGTTCGCACACTGTTTCCTTCGGGTAGCGCCAAGGAAAGCATACAACACGAAACGGCGCCTACGGGGGAGATAGAGGAAGTAACGGAGGCCAAGGTTGCTGAAGCAGGTCGCAGCCTGCAGAACAATAAAGCCTCAGAACCCGATGCAGTGCCCAACAGAGCAATGAAGCTGGCGCTTGGGCTTCGGCCAGGCACTTTCGCGGAGCTCTACAAGGCATGCCTGCACGAGGGAACATTTCCCCGGAGATGGAAAGTACAGAAGCTGCTACTTATCAACAAACCTGGGAAGCCGCCTGGTAAAGCTTTCTCCTACAGGCCAATTTGTCTGCTTGACACTGTTGGCAAAGTGTTCGAGAAGCTCATCTCGAAACGGCTAAACCTGGCCGTAGATGCGGCTGGTGGCCCATCCGCCACCCAGTTTGGTTTCCGGAAAGGAAAGTCCACGCTGGACGCGATCCGAACGGTCACCGGGACAGCTGCGGAAGCCATACGCGGGAAGCGTTGGAAAGGCGGCACGAAGAAGGACTGTCTTCTAGTCACTCTCGACATCAAAAACGCGTTCAACACGAACTGGACGAGGATCATGCAGGCACTAAGGCGGCTACGGATCCCGGAGTAGCTCACCAGGATTGTCGACAGTTACCTCGGCGAAAGGGTGCTGCTTTTCGATACGAGCGACGGCCCGAAAGAGTACATTGTTACTGCTGGGGTCCTACAAGGATCGGTCCTGGGCCCCCTGTTGTGGAACACCATGTACGATGGAGTGCTGAGGCTTCCCATGCCTGCCAACGTCCACGTGACTGGCTTCGCGGACGACGTCGCCATCACGATCGTGGCCAAGACGATAGCCGAAGTGGAGGACATGGCCAACACTGCGGTAAGGAAGGTGGAGTCATGGCTGTCACTTGCCGGGCTCCAACTCGCGGCACATAAAAGAGAGGGCGTTCTTATAGGCAGCCGGCAACTCGTCGAGACGGCCAAGCTGACGATCGGAGGGGTTGACATAGTCTCTCAAAGATCTATAAAATACCTAGGCGTCATGATAGACACCAGGCTGTCTTACAAAGAGCACCTGGAGTACGCCAACAAAAAAGCTGCAGCGACCGCCAGATCGCTCGCGCGGATTCTCCTGAATATAAGGAAACTCATAGCGAGCGTCGTTACGTCCCAAGTACTTTATGCCGCCCCGGTATGGGCTAAAGACGCCCTCGTACATGAGTGGCGTGGCTCGCACGCACAGACTATGTGCCACAAGGATATCCTGTGCCTTCCGGACAATCTCCGAGGAAGCGGCGCTGGTCATGGCTGATCTAGTTCTAGTACAAGAGCTAGTAAGAGAGGCTGCAGAAGTTTTAGACCAATCTAGGCGCGAGGCGCGACGGCCCGCGAGAGAGGGATCCATCTCTCGGTGGCAGGAGAGATGGGACTCCTCGACCTCTGGGTGCTGGACCCACGCTCTCATTACCGTCTTGAGTCCTTGGCTGGAAAGGAGGCATGGGCAGGTGGACTTCTACCTGACCCAGATCCAGAGTGGTCACGGATGCTTCCGGTCGTACCTGAAGAAGTACGGACACGACACGAGTGACGGATGCCCATCCTGCGGCTCTGGAATCGAGGAGGACGCACGCCACGTCCTATTCGAGTGCGTGCGGTTCGTAGAGGACAGGGCCGCCCTGGAATCAGGGACCGGTGTCAGCACTAGCCCCAGCACGCTAGTGCAAACCATGCTAAGAGGCCAAATGGAGCGGGACGCGACGGCCAAATTCACCGCGTCTGTAATGCGAAAACTCAGGATAGCCGAGAGAGAGAGAAGAGGCCTGGACACGTAAGCTGCCGCGGTTGTGCGGAGCATTGCTTTGCGGCCGTACCGCACAACTTCTGCAGTTTACGCCCATTTATTTTCTAAATGTATATTTATTAGTAGTAGTAATAAAGTAAAAAAGGAATACAAAAAAAAACGGTCGTCAAAGGTATTAGATATGGTTTCTGTTCAACGCTCTAGTGTCATATTATGTGAATATTAATATTAGCCATAGATCGTTGCACAGAAACAATATATTTATACCCGTAACTCGTAGAGTAAAAGGGTATACTAGATTCGTCGGAAAGTATGTAACAGGCCGAAGGAAGCGTTTCCGACCCCATAAAGTATATATATTCTTGATCAGGATCACTAGCCGAGTCGATCTAGCCATGTCCGTCTGTCCGTCTGTCCGTCTGTCCGTCTGTCTGTCCGGATGAACGCTGAGATCTCTGAAACTATGAGGGCTAGGCTATTGAGATTTGGCGTAAAGATTCCTGAGCTTCTTACGCAGCGCAAGTTTGTTTCAGTAGACTGCCACGCCCACTCTAACGCCCACAAACCGCCCGAAACTGTAACTTCTACAGTTTTGATGCTAGATAGAAAATTTTAACTGAAATGTATTGTTCTCATCAATACCTATCGATTGACCTAAAAAAAAATTTGCCACGCCCACTTTAACGCCCACAAACCGCGAAAACCTGTGACGCCCACAATTTGCATGCTAGATAAAAAATTTTAACTGAAATGTATTGGTGTCGTCAATACCTATCGATTGATCCAAAAATAAATTTGCCACGCCCACTCTAACGCCCATAACGCTTAAATCTGTCTACCGCCGGTAGGTGGCGCATTTTAATCTCGCTTTGCTGCTTGCATATCTCCATTTCCCTTTGAGTAACGGGTACCTGATAGTCGAGGTACTCGACTATAGCGTTCTTCCTTGTTTTTTTTTGTGACTGTAAGCTGAAATGAGAACGTTGCATATTAAGAGATTACATTTTCAGGAGTAAATAAGTTTTTTTTATTGATATTTATATATATATATATATATAGGTTATTATATGTGTATATAATTAATAACGTCTATCAATTCTCTCATCCAAATCCTGATAGCGTTGCATTAAAATATAAACTCCTACTTTGAAGCGTTTTCTGATGTTGCGCGAAATCTTCATATCGGTGTCTGATATATGCGCCCCTACCGTCATCAATTTCCTCATGTTACGTAAGGTCTTTAGTTCAAAACCGGGTAGAATATCCTCACACTCAATACAAAATTAATCTATTTCTTTCTTTAAGTCGTCAACATCATCTGTATTAACGCAGGTTTCTTTCTCGTAACTACTAAATTCTTGTTTTAATATGTACCCCGCACCGTAAATGTAGTCATCATCTTCAATAATACTTTTAGTGTTTTTTGACAAGTTTCACGCAAAAAGCGATACCGTTGCATTAGATTAAAGGCTCCCCACATGAATTGCCCCCTGATGGGACGTAAGGCCCTGTAGTCTCCTGGCGTCAGTACTGTTCCTACTGTCAACAGTTTTTTTATGGTATGTAAGGTCCTCAGGTCGGTGCTAGATATTACATCATCATAGTCCCTGCAAAATTCTTCAATTTCGTCCTTTAGGTCTTGAATTTCTTTATCGGCAACATCAACAGCGTCTTCAATGTTGTTAGATCCTCGTTTAGAAACAGAGTTAACAATGGTGGATCTAAGCATCTTATTGGGTCGCGGATCTTCCTTTTCAGCAGCAGCAGCACCAGCAGCAGTACCATCATCAGTACCAGCACCATCACCATCACCATCAATGTTAGATTTAGAAACGTGCGTTTTGGGGTCCTTTATTTTTTTTGATTAAAAAAATATAAATAAAAAATAAGATGAAGAATAAATTGTAGTTTTACATTCTTTTTTTATGTTTTTTTTTGTCTAGGCGCAGCAGGTATGATTATGGTGGAGACCTACGTTATCATCCTCAATGGTGTCCTCAGGAATTTTAGTTAAGATCTGGAAGTCATCGTTGTCTTCTTCTTCTTCTGAGCTTACGTAACAACACCCCCGTTGTAACACACGCATTTGCAACTGCCGCATCGAAGCACTTTCGGTGGAGGTTTGCTGATCCAATTTGAACCGGATGCTTCTTCTGCTCCTACTACTACTTGCTTGAATTTTATTGTTTGGGGTTATTTTTGTGACTCCATGTTTTCTGCTTGCTTAGTTCTTGTTCTAAGTCTGGATGTTGGTGGTGGGTTATATTGTTCACGTACTTAGGCAATGTAAGTCAATTATGAACTGCCTTTGAATTTGACTGCCCAGCGCTATTTATTGAGAATTTCTGCTTGATTGTATGAGGATGCTGTATTTTTTCACAATCAATTGCAATACAAAGTATGTGTTTTTTGTTTGATATGCCTTTGAACACCGGATGCGTAATAACTGCATCCAATGCAAAAAAAAAATTATTTATTTTTTTCTTCTATCAATTTTTTTATTTGAGTAGGTGGCTTGCTGAATTTTTTTTTAAAGTTGTGTGTGATAACGAAGAAAAAAATGTGTTTTAAATTTATACCAGCTGTGTGTGATAACAGAATGCTTTGAGAAAAAAAACGTGACTTAAATTCACAACTGCGCAATAAGTGTGTGCACACACACACACACAATCACTTGCCCGAGGAAGCTAAGGAAACCCCTAAGAGGACACGTGATCCTGCGAGCCCAGCTAACTCGCAGAGGACAACGCCGGCCAAAAGGAGCAAGGCCTCCCACGAGGCAACCTGCCTGGAGGATCTCATGGAGCTGGGGAAGCTTCTGCAGGAGGTATCCACCAAGATGATGGACAAGACGGCGCGCCACATAACTGTCGCCACGAGGGAGACGTTCGTGCGCATGAAGGCGCTTCACACGAACATCGTAGAGGCGAACAGAGAGGGCGGCAAGGACGACAGTACCAGGGTGAATGGGCAAGATGCTGCAATTATGTGCGCGAAATGCTCTCGAAGACTGCAGAGCGCCGACAAAGAACAGCAGACAACGCCTGTCTGGAGGAGGAATTCTGCAGCGCAAACGGAGCCTTGGCGAAGGATAAGCCAGCCGACTGTGGCTGGAGGATCCGCGGCTCAAGTGGCCCCACCATCCACGCGCCCAACGCAGCAGAAAAGTGCCAAAGCTCCCAGGAGCACCCGAAAGAACCCGCCAAAAGGGCCACAAGAGAGAGATGCGACGCACGCTGGCGCCAGTAAGACTGTGAGCCCCGCAATTCCGGTCGCTGAGTGGGAGGTGGTCAAGAAAAAGCCGAGGGCCACGCGTCACGCCAGACCCGACGCCGTCGTTGTCCAGGCGAGCGGGAAATCGTACAGCGAGGTGTTAGCCATGGTGACTCGAAGGGAAGATAAACAGCTGTCGGACTTGGGAAGCTGTGTGTCCAAGGTACGCCGCACCATTAACGGCAACCTACTGCTCGAGGTGGCCAAAGGTAGCGCAGAAAGTGCAGAAGCCATGAAGGAGAGCATTGCGAGGGTGTTAGGCGACGCAGCGTCAGTGCGAGCCATGTCGGACGAGAATAAACTGCTCGTTCTGGAGATAAGAGACATCGACTCCATCGCGACGGAGCAGGAAATCTGCGCTGCGATTGCGAGCCAGTATGGTATCGACGCGGAGCGCATCAGAGTTTGGAGTCTGCGTCGAGGCTACGCGGAGTCGCAGTTAGCTGTGCTCAGTTTGCCCTACTCCCTGGGGAAAGCCGTCCTCCATCGTGGCGAGGTGCGGATTGGATGGACCATCTGCAGGATCCGGGAAAGAACAGGCTCCCCAAGATGTTTCAAATGCTTGGAATCCGGGCATATTGCAGTTAACTGCAAGAGCCTAGTGGACAGGAGCGATTGCTGCATAAGATGTGAAAAAGGGCACAAGGCAGCCAAGTGCAGCAAGGAGCCTTCATGCTTATTCTGCTCTGCGGCAGGAAGAAAGGAGACCAGGCACCAGGCAGGAAGCTGACTCTGCCCAGCCACAACCAGCGGGACAGGGAGACCTCGACCGTCATGCAATTGATTCAGCTAAATCTGAACCATTGTAGGGCCGCGCAGGACCTCCTGAAGCAGACGGTGCGCGAGCTGGGTTCTGAGGTGGCGATACTCAGTGAGCCCTACAGAGTGGAAAGCAGCAGCGATTGGGTCACGGATCGCACAGGCAAAGCGGCACTGTGGCTCTGCGGTGTGAGTGTTCCACCAATGCGGGACACGAGGGCAGTAGAGGGATTTGTCCAAGCGAACGTAGGCGGCACATGGATCTACAGCTGCTACCTGGCCCCCCTACCACTGGCGTCCTTTAGCAGGATCCTGGACGAGCTGATCAGCGACCTGAGAGGAAGGAGCAACGTGGTGATCGGAGGCGACTTTAACGCCTGGGCCGAGGAATGGGGCTCCCTCTATACCAACGCCAGGGGCGCACCATCCTTGAAGCAATTGCGTCACTGGACATCGTCCTGTTGAACGAGGGCTCCCAGCACACCTTCAACAGAGCTGGTGCCGGTTCAATCATAGACCTATCGTTCGCGAGCAGCTCGTTATCCCGTAGCACACGCTGGAGGATAGGCGAGGTGTTCACGGCCAGCGACCATGAGGCCATCCTGCTGACAGTTGACGGTCCACCGTGCCAAAGCCAGCCGATGACCGGGCCAAGAAAAGCCTACCGCCAGGACAACTTTAGGACACAGACCTTCGCCAGCTGGAGGGATTGGCTGTATCTGAGCTGGACTCGGCAGATGTAGCAGCGAACAAATTGGCAGCCAGACTGGAGGAAGCCTGTGACCAAAGCATGCAGCAGCGTAAGACCTTTCGGAAACATCACGCGCCAGTGTACTGGTGGAGCGAGGAAATCGCTAGCTTGCGCAGGACCTGCCTTCGAGCCGGGAGGTTAGTCCAAAGGGCGAGAGGCACCGCAAACATTTCTGCCTGCAACTCTAGCTTTAAGAGTGCAAAGAAGGCACTCAAACTGGCGATTCGGGACAGCAAGAGGGAGAGCTACCTCAAGCTCTGTGACGAGCTGGAAAACGACCCATGGGGAAGAGCCTACAAGACGGTGGTCAAGCGTGTGAATGCCGGCAACAGGTCGCCTACTGACCCGGCGGTCCTGGAAGGCATTGTCCAAGTGCTGTTTCCAGAGGGTCGCCGCCATTGCATCCCCCGATGGACGCGACAAATTGAGAGCCAGATATGACGGAACTATTGTCCGTGGCAAGGAACCTGAAGAGCAGGAAGGCACCCGGGCCGGATTTGGTCCCGAACACCGAACATTGGTAGCATCGCTCTACAACTCGTGCCTGCTGGAAGGGACCTTCCCCGACAGATGGAAGCGTCAAAAACTTCTGCTCCTGCCGAAGCGGTGCTGATCTCAAGCAGGAAAGCAGTGGAGTCGGCGCATATTCAGATCGGAGGGACAACGATAACTTCTCAGCGTGCCATAAGGTACCTGGGAGTCATGCTGGACACCCGCCTCTCCTACCGCGAACACCTGGAGTTCGTAAACAAGAAGGCAAGCGAAACCACAGGATCGCTCTGCAGGATCCTGCTAAATACCAGGGGACCGACGCAGGACAGACGCAGGCTCCTCGCGACTGTTGTTAAGTCGCAGTTGCTGTACGCTGCTCCAGTGTGGGCTGAGGCCACTGCTGTGAGCAGCTACATGCGAGGTGTTAACTCGACGTACCGCCTGTGCGCCGTTAGAATTTCGAGTGCCTTCAGGACGATCTCGGACGACGCAGCCCTTGTCATCGCAGGCCAAGTTCCCCTGTGTGAACTGGTGCGGGAGGCCAAGGAGGTTCGCGCGGCTCTAGCAGGCGAACAGGCGGACAGCAGTACCAAGACCGAGGTGAAGAGAAGGGCCAGGATGCAGAGCGTCGTCAACTGGCAGGCAGCCTGGGACATCTCCAGCAAGGGTCGCTGGACGCACCAGCTCATCCCCAGCATAGAGCCATGGCTAAATAGGAAGCACGGCCAGGTGGATTTTTACCTCACGCAGGCGCTGAGTGGACACGGCTGCTTCCGAAGCTTCCTTAAGCGCTTTGGGCACGACACGGAGGACGGTTGCCCAGAGTGCGGCAGTGGCATTGTCGAGGACGCTCAGCATGTCCTTTTTGAATGTCGCCGCTTTGGCTATGACCGCCAGATACTTATGGAGACCACCGGGGCAAGAGTTCGGCCAGAAACCTTTGTGCCCCTCATGCTGCAGAAGGAGGCGAATTGGGAAGCGACGGCAGCCTACGCAGCGAGCGTACTGCGAACTCTGCGTCGCACCGACAACGAGAGGAGAGAAGCTACAGCCTAGGTGGCTACCATTGCGCGAAGCAATACCTTGCGGTGATACCGCGCAACCACGGCCCCCTACTCCTGTTCTTAAACTCAATTTTTACTTGTATATAATTGTAGGGAATAAATGAATATAAAAAAAAAAAACAATCACTTGCAATACAAAGTATTTGTTTTTTTTTGTTTGATATGCCTTTAAACACCGAATGTGTAATAACTGCATTCAATGCAAAAAAAAATATTAATTTTTTTTATTTCTACCCCCACGCTCAATTTTTTTTTATTTGAGTATGTGGTTTGCATGATTTTTTTTTTTTTTAGGTTGTGTGTAATAACGAAGAAAAAAACAAGGAAGAACGCTATAGTCGAGTACCTCGACTTTTAGATACCCGTTACTCAAAGGGAAATGGAGATATGCAAGCAGCAAAGCGAGATTAAAATGCGCCACCTACCGGCGGTAGACAGATTTAAGCGTTATGGGCGTTAGAGTGGGCGTGGCAAATTTATTTTTGGATCAATCGATAGGTATTGACGACACCAATACATTTCAGTTAAAATTTTTTATCTAGCATGCAAATTGTGGACGTCACAGGTTTTCGCGGTTTGTGGGCGTTAAAGTGGGCGTGGCAAATTTTTTTTTAGGTCAATCGATAGGTATTGATGAGAACAACAGATCGGAGGGACAACGATAACTTCTCAGCGTGCCATAAGGTACCTGGGAGTCATGCTGGACACCCGCCTCTCCTACCGCGAACACCTGGAGTTCGTAAACAAGAAGGCAAGCGAAACCACAGGATCGCTCTGCAGGATCCTGCTAAATACCAGGGGACCGACGCAGGACAGACGCAGGCTCCTCGCGACTGTTGTTAAGTCGCAGTTGCTGTACGCTGCTCCAGTGTGGGCTGAGGCCACTGCTGTGAGCAGCTACATGCGAGGTGTTAACTCGACGTACCGCCTGTGCGCCGTTAGAATTTCGAGTGCCTTCAGGACGATCTCGGACGACGCAGCCCTTGTCATCGCAGGCCAAGTTCCCCTGTGTGAACTGGTGCGGGAGGCCAAGGAGGTTCGCGCGGCTCTAGCAGGCGAACAGGCGGACAGCAGTACCAAGACCGAGGTGAAGAGAAGGGCCAGGATGCAGAGCGTCGTCAACTGGCAGGCAGCCTGGGACATCTCCAGCAAGGGTCGCTGGACGCACCAGCTCATCCCCAGCATAGAGCCATGGCTAAATAGGAAGCACGGCCAGGTGGATTTTTACCTCACGCAGGCGCTGAGTGGACACGGCTGCTTCCGAAGCTTCCTTAAGCGCTTTGGGCACGACACGGAGGACGGTTGCCCAGAGTGCGGCAGTGGCATTGTCGAGGACGCTCAGCATGTCCTTTTTGAATGTCGCCGCTTTGGCTATGACCGCCAGATACTTATGGAGACCACCGGGGCAAGAGTTCGGCCAGAAACCTTTGTGCCCCTCATGCTGCAGAAGGAGGCGAATTGGGAAGCGACGGCAGCCTACGCAGCGAGCGTACTGCGAACTCTGCGTCGCACCGACAACGAGAGGAGAGAAGCTACAGCCTAGGTGGCTACCATTGCGCGAAGCAATACCTTGCGGTGATACCGCGCAACCACGGCCCCCTACTCCTGTTCTTAAACTCAATTTTTACTTGTATATAATTGTAGGGAATAAATGAATATAAAAAAAAAAAACAATCACTTGCAATACAAAGTATTTGTTTTTTTTTGTTTGATATGCCTTTAAACACCGAATGTGTAATAACTGCATTCAATGCAAAAAAAAATATTAATTTTTTTTATTTCTACCCCCACGCTCAATTTTTTTTTATTTGAGTATGTGGTTTGCATGATTTTTTTTTTTTTTAGGTTGTGTGTAATAACGAAGAAAAAAACAAGGAAGAACGCTATAGTCGAGTACCTCGACTTTTAGATACCCGTTACTCAAAGGGAAATGGAGATATGCAAGCAGCAAAGCGAGATTAAAATGCGCCACCTACCGGCGGTAGACAGATTTAAGCGTTATGGGCGTTAGAGTGGGCGTGGCAAATTTATTTTTGGATCAATCGATAGGTATTGACGACACCAATACATTTCAGTTAAAATTTTTTATCTAGCATGCAAATTGTGGACGTCACAGGTTTTCGCGGTTTGTGGGCGTTAAAGTGGGCGTGGCAAATTTTTTTTTAGGTCAATCGATAGGTATTGATGAGAACAACAGATCGGAGGGACAACGATAACTTCTCAGCGTGCCATAAGGTACCTGGGAGTCATGCTGGACACCCGCCTCTCCTACCGCGAACACCTGGAGTTCGTAAACAAGAAGGCAAGCGAAACCACAGGATCGCTCTGCAGGATCCTGCTAAATACCAGGGGACCGACGCAGGACAGACGCAGGCTCCTCGCGACTGTTGTTAAGTCGCAGTTGCTGTACGCTGCTCCAGTGTGGGCTGAGGCCACTGCTGTGAGCAGCTACATGCGAGGTGTTAACTCGACGTACCGCCTGTGCGCCGTTAGAATTTCGAGTGCCTTCAGGACGATCTCGGACGACGCAGCCCTTGTCATCGCAGGCCAAGTTCCCCTGTGTGAACTGGTGCGGGAGGCCAAGGAGGTTCGCGCGGCTCTAGCAGGCGAACAGGCGGACAGCAGTACCAAGACCGAGGTGAAGAGAAGGGCCAGGATGCAGAGCGTCGTCAACTGGCAGGCAGCCTGGGACATCTCCAGCAAGGGTCGCTGGACGCACCAGCTCATCCCCAGCATAGAGCCATGGCTAAATAGGAAGCACGGCCAGGTGGATTTTTACCTCACGCAGGCGCTGAGTGGACACGGCTGCTTCCGAAGCTTCCTTAAGCGCTTTGGGCACGACACGGAGGACGGTTGCCCAGAGTGCGGCAGTGGCATTGTCGAGGACGCTCAGCATGTCCTTTTTGAATATCGCCGCTTTGGCTATGACCGCCAGATACTTATGGAGACCACCGGGGCAAGAGTTCGGCCAGAAACCTTTGTGCCCCTCATGCTGCAGAAGGAGGCGAATTGGGAAGCGACGGCAGCCTACGCAGCGAGCGTACTGCGAACTCTGCGTCGCACCGACAACGAGAGGAGAGAAGCTACAGCCTAGGTGGCTACCATTGCGCGAAGCAATACCTTGCGGTGATACCGCGCAACCACGGCCCCCTACTCCTGTTCTTAAACTCAATTTTTACTTGTATATAATTGTAGGGAATAAATGAATATAAAAAAAAAAAACAATCACTTGCAATACAAAGTATTTGTTTTTTTTTGTTTGATATGCCTTTAAACACCGAATGTGTAATAACTGCATTCAATGCAAAAAAAAATATTAATTTTTTTTATTTCTACCCCCACGCTCAATTTTTTTTTATTTGAGTATGTGGTTTGCATGATTTTTTTTTTTTTTAGGTTGTGTGTAATAACGAAGAAAAAAACAAGGAAGAACGCTATAGTCGAGTACCTCGACTTTTAGATACCCGTTACTCAAAGGGAAATGGAGATATGCAAGCAGCAAAGCGAGATTAAAATGCGCCACCTACCGGCGGTAGACAGATTTAAGCGTTATGGGCGTTAGAGTGGGCGTGGCAAATTTATTTTTGGATCAATCGATAGGTATTGACGACACCAATACATTTCAGTTAAAATTTTTTATCTAGCATGCAAATTGTGGACGTCACAGGTTTTCGCGGTTTGTGGGCGTTAAAGTGGGCGTGGCAAATTTTTTTTTAGGTCAATCGATAGGTATTGATGAGAACAATACATTTCAGTTAAAATTTTCTATCTAGCATCAAAACTGTAGAAGTTACAGTTTCGGGCGGTTTGTGGGCGTTAGAGTGGGCGTGGCAGTCTACTGAAACAAACTTGCGCTGCGTAAGAAGCTCAGGAATCTTTACGCCAAATCTCAATAGCCTAGCCCTCATAGTTTCCGAGATCTCAGCGTTCATCCGGACAGACGGACGGACAGACGGACCGACGGACAGACGGACATGGCTAGATCGACTCGGCTAGTGATCCTGATCAAGAATATATATACTTTATGGGGTCGGAAACGCTTCCTTCGGCCTGTTACATACTTTCCGACGAATCTAGTATACCCTTTTACTCTACGAGTAACGGGTATAATGAGTTTCTTAAATTTATACCAGCTGTGTGTAATAACAGTATGCTTAGTGAAAAAAATGCGACTTAAATTCACAACTGCGCAATAAGTGTGTGTATGATAGAAAAAATAAAATTGGCTTTAAATTTTTTAGATGTGTGATAAAAATTTTTTGTTGCTTTTGTTGTTATTGTCGGGGGTTGTGGTGTTCGTGTTGTTGTTGTTGTTGTTTAATTTGAAGTGATTCCAGCGACTGCGCATACTAACAGTAATAGGAATACGTGAAAACGCATTTTTTTTGTTCGAAATGCTAGAGAGAGAGACACCAGATTATTTTCCAACAAACTAAATCTACTGACCAACATACAGTCAATTTTATAGCTGAATCTATACTATATATCGCATTCTATCTTGCTTTAATTTTCCTTTTTATAATCTCTCGCTCTATAACACACACACACACTATTATTCGGATATACTAGATGATGATGATGATGTCGATCTAGAATATATAAAACAAATAAAATAATTGTATCCCATATATAGTGATAGATAAATATATATCTTAGTAGTATACTAACAAAATTTGATAGGAAGTCATAATTTTTAATGCGTCATGTTCATCAACCAATTTTTGTTGAACGTACTTGGAATTTTGTTCTTTTTCAAAATCTACTACATCATCAGCAGCATAAGTTGTACTCATCTCTTTATTCGTTTCCATTTGATTAAAGGTAATATTCAAATTTTTAATATGCTCTAATCGCATATGTATACTTTGGAGAGTTTCTTTATCCTCGGGCGACAGACTGTGTAGATATGTTTGAATGAAATCAATAATTTTTTTTGTAAACGTATTTCTTTTTTTTAGTTTTTATGTTGTTGTTATTATTGAATATTCATATGCAAAACCTGTTTATAATCATTGATGTTATACGTTCCGATGTGTCTCACTAACTGAAGGCTGGTGGGGTTGGGTTCATCATCATCTTCCTCATCGTTGGTAAAGTCTCGTTCAAACAAATAATTTTTCTCTAAAGGTTTCGCTTATTGGTATTGCTTACAGCATTATATTGGTAATATATTCGTAATGTTTTATTTTTGAAATCGCTATGATAACTGCATCGAATATTGACAATACTTCTCAAGTATCTTAATTTAAAATATCTACAAACCACAGTGGGCGCATCAATTATTCCACCAATATCCTCTTCTTTTCTAATTAACTCTCGGCGGAAATTTTCAACTGCCTCATCGATCGTGGGGAAAGAATGAGGCATTCGCTAGTATAGTACCAAATCTCGTTTAGATCTATTATCATGTTAATTTTTTCTGTTTTCTCGAATCACTTCCACAGATGCGGTATTAAGTTCAAAAATTAAATTTACTTTGAAAACGAGATCAAATCTAAAGTATTTAATTTCCGTTTGATAAGGAATTTTTTTTATATCATATTCGCTTTTTACTTGCGCTATTCCGACGACGACCCCAAAGTACAAAAATAATAATATCAAAACCATAATTATTTTCATTTTTTTTTGTATTTTATTAATTTTTTTATGCGATTATATACTTTCCCTGTGGGCGAATGCTTAGCGACTAGTTTTACAGATTTGTTATTAAGGTAAAAATGCATGAATGCATGTATGTCTATATAGTATATAGGTATAAAGATTATACTCGTACATTTTTTTTGTCGTCTCTCTCTCGGGCTCTGGCTCTGGCTCTGAACTGATTATCAGGTATTAGCTGCATCTGTTTTGGGCTGATAGCTTAGCAACACTAGTTTTACACACACACACAGAATTGTGCTTAAGTATATATATATATATAGGTAAATTTATAAAAAAGATTAAAAAAGTTTTTTTTGTCTGCTCTTTCTCTCGGGCTCCGGCTCTCCACAGAATATCGATTATTGGCTGCGTCTGTTGTTGCCATCGACCTCTAGCGCGTGCCTCCTCTCTCAAGTGATTGTCATCGTCTCAGTTTGCACATATGTAGTTGTTGATGTCTTCGTTGAGGATAATGTGCTTCAGGGTGTTGAGGGTTTTTTCGACAAATGTTTGTTCTATCTCACCGTTTGCCAACAAACGTTCAATTATGGTTGTCTCAATATATTGCGTGCATTTTAAATTTAGAGTTTCCTTCTCGTAATTGCTTTTATACAAACAACGAATTTATATAGCCGTTTCTTTATATTGGAGATTAAAGTGCCTATAGAATGGTACTGTTGCATTCAATATTCCTACAATATTTTTCTCCTTTTCTATTAGGTTTGCTTGGAACAATTCGATTACTTCATCCACCGTAACTTTAATATTATCCTCGGCATTGTCCTCATAACTAGCTGTTGATGTTCGTGCTGCTGTTGCTGTTGTTGGTGGTGGTGTTGACGATATCAATTCCATCCACTCATTGGGTTTTATTGTTGTGGTTGGTGGTGGTGGTGCTGATGCTGCTGGCGTTGATGGTTCTCTCATAAATTCGAATGAGAGGTTTACTTTTAACACCTCGTTGTTCGATAATGTTTTATTAAATTTCACACTTTTTGTATTTGTATTGATATTATTGGTGATATTCAGAACAGAAGCAAATTCAGGATTCGGAATAAGATTTGTTTGTGCCTAACCGAAGTAGACACTTCCGGGTCACACCGCGGGACAAGGGGGTAATGAGCACTTGTCGCTGGCACGGGGACGCTATGATGGCAGGACGATCGCGTCGCGGCAATGGTAACGATGGTTACTGTGATGCCGGACCACAGGCGATGCTGGAGCTGCGCTGAGGGTGAGCTAACGTGGTTAGCTGCTAGTTGAGATAGTGTATTACGAGCCCTATTCCCAGATGTAGGAAGTAGAACCGCGGAGTTAAGAGGTGTGTTGATAACTGATTTATTCTTCATTTGGTACATGTTTATATACTACTTGGACCACGGAAGTTTAGTGTAATGATTAGTGAAGTAGGCTATATTATAAAGTAGGTCAGGGAATTATGATTATGGTAGCAGTTTGCGTAGTTGACCTTGCGTAGTTGGCTGACACTGCAAAATATGCTGACTGCATTGGGGGGTCAGTGTGCCGTTGAGTCGGTGAGACGGTGAGTTAGTGAGACATATAATATGCTGATCAGCCATTCTCATATGCAGTGGGTGCTACTGAGCGCCTGGTACTGTTCCCATCTTGGCTACTGCTTGATTTGTTGGGTGTGGTCGTGTTGAGTACCTTTGGGTACGAACATTCTCCCCCCCATTGAGGGGTATCCTCAATTAAGTCGTGATGTCGGTCAGCCCTTGACCGAATTGTATAGGAAGCACCTAACAAATCATTGACCAAGGTGGATCTTTCCTTCAACTGCGGTTCATGTTTGTGATTCAGGTCCTTCACATCGTCTTGATGCTGCTTAACACTCCCCTTTGCGATAAAATTGACATTATCGTGGGGACTGAAATTGTGCTCTCGTAGAACTTGATTATTTGGCACGTCTATGGTATGTGGACATTCTGCAACAAAACTAAGATATTTCTTGGTTAGGTTTAGAAATGTTGAACCAAAGTCAGACTTCTTGTAGGTTTTAGATTGATGAGAAGTCGGTTCTATATTCATCGGATTTTTATCTTTTGTTGGCTCATAAGCAGCGTTCGGTCCTGCAAAATCACCTCTGCCTTCTACCAGAATAGGGTTGATTTCCGTATCAGATGAGGTTTCTTTATTGAGATAACCTATGATTACATAACCAAGCCTAGTGCCTTGTGCCAAAGGTTTATTAGGTCCTAGTTCAAGAAGTTCACCGGTTATTACACGAGAATACACCTCAGACCCTAAGGTTAGGTCAATGGGTCCAGGTTGCCGAAAGTCAGGATCTGCTAATGGCAGTCCCTCGGGAATATTAAGATCGGTTGTAATCGGTACTGACGGTTGGTCTGTAATGACTGTGGGCATAATAAATACCTCTAATAGTTTTTCAAACCCTGATGTACATGATGAGAGCTTTAGTGTTGATCTAATTGCTGTTGATATCTTTCCTCCGATTCCAGATATTTCAATCGATGACCTTTCTTTAAGAGATAGCAGATCTGCCATTCTCCTTGAGATAAGATTCACCTGTGATCCACCATCTATTACAGCGCGACATGTTTGTAATTGACCGTTTGGCCCTTGTAATGAGACCTTGGCGGTCGCGAGCATGGTATATCCTCCTACGTGGTCGTAGCCTGCAATGGTTACTGCGCCGGCCACTGGATTGCTAGTCGGTCCTTTGTGTAACAGTGAATGATGCCGTTGCTGGCAGACTCGACAATTGGTCGGTGATCCACAGTTTTCAACCATATGAGCTGTAGAGAAACAATTTGTGCATGCTCCTCTTTGAATAATGGCTTGGCGCCGTGTTTTGGGGTCCATTTCCTGGAAACGGCTACATGCTCTAAGATTATGTGGTCCTAGGTGACAAATCTTACAGCTCTCTTCGTTGTAAACTGACTGATGGCGTAGTGATGCTGTAGGTTGAGCGCTTATCGTCTCCAGCATGCAAGCGCGCCGTTCAATAAACGTTAGTACACTTTTTAACGTTGGAATTTCCGTTGGTGCATCCGCTGAATTTTCCAGAGCAGCTAGAGACTGCTGGTCTAGTTTCCTTCTGATAATAAAACACAGGAGTGGATCCCAGGATTTTGTGCTCACATCGAGGTTTTTAAGAGTACTCATTGAGTTTTTGATAGTGTCATGTAAGGCCCTTAGTTGGCGCGAACAGCCGCCTATAGGCTTATAGTCAACCATTTTTGCTATGGCGGCGAATACTAGTATTTTTCCGTTCTGGTACCTGGCCTTTAAACGCAACCAGGTGTCGTCATAGCCACCCTGCGAGAAGGCTGTGTCTGTCAAGACGTTTCTCGCTTCACCACGAAGCGAACTCTGTAGAATATGTAGTTTTTGACTGGCCGAATATGGTTTATTATGTACCAATTCCACAAAGAGATCATGGAACCGTGGCCAGTCTAGATACTCGCCGTTGAACTCCGGAATGCTAATTGGCGGAAGTGCCAAGTTTAGGCTCATTGGCGCGTCGTTTTCCCGAAGCAGGTTCATTTCGTATTCCTCGTATAATGTGTGGAATTGAGCTAGCTCTGCTTCTGCCAGGGCTGCGGCCCCAGGTGTGCTGTCCAATTCGTCGTGGGCCTGCCTCAGTAACGCCCAATGCAGATCCAGGTGCCTTTGTAGGGCTGGGGTAACGGTTGGGGCGTTCGAGGCTAATGTTAATGATGACTCCAATTCGTTGCATCTTCTCTGCAACTGTCGGATCACCGTGTCAATTGCGGAATCTCCTTTGACTTGATCTCTTGTTGTGATCTTGATGTTGGCCGACGTTCGTCTCGGGGCCTTTGGAAGCCCGCTTCCAGTCGGCATGTTGTCCAGAAAGATATTCTGATATTTTTCGACCACCTCCTTAAGTGCTACTAATCGTGAAGAGTACTCACTTCCAGTGGGTAATGCCGCTTGCTGGACTTCTTTATCTAGGTCGCAAAACTGCTGCCAGAGATCGTTTAACTGATTTAGCTTACCGGAATAATAGCCGTCTCGGTGGCGTCGGTCGGCAGAATCCTTGCCATAATTCTTAATGAGCTGTTGGATTTTCCCTTGCAGCTCGTTTTGGGTGTCTAGTAATCGATTGTGTAAATCGATTCTTGTGTGACTTGTTTCCTCAATGAATGAAGTAGACATATTGTGTGTCTTGGAAACAAAGAATCTTGTGAAGCTGGATGAAGCTGAGTATCCTGTGAAGCTGGATGAAGCTGAGTATCCTGTGAAGCTGGATGAAGCTGAAGATTACAGTTTTCTCCCGAATTATAACCGAATAGTAAAATAATTGCAATGTTTTTTATTTGCCTCATTTTAATTTATTTTTTTATTTCCGTTTTGATTGTAGTTTCTAGATTGCAGTTCGACTACTACTGCTTTCTTGCTTGCTTGCATTCTCGCAGAGAACGAAATAGAAAAAATATTCACATATACATTATATTTTTCTAACCTCGTTTGATAGCGGTTTATACTCGAATAATTTGTCATGAACTATGAGACAGTATGCAGATGTTTTTGGAGCGATATTACTTTGTGTTTTAATCTCAATTCGTATATCAATGGGTCCACTTTTTACTGCTTCATTTTGATGCGTTACATCTAAGAAAATAATGGGTGCCTTATTTTTATAAGTCTCTAGCGATAATAACGATTGTAACTCACAGCCGTAGTAACTTTTTGAAAATGGATATAGATATCGTATAATAGTGCATATCTATTATAAGTAAAATATTGATTTAATCCGTCAAACGGATATACTTCCGAATTTAGATATACTTTCACATTGAATAAATCACAATCTTATTGTTTTTAAATGCGATAATAACATATCGAGGGCGTTCAGCTTCAGCAGCTAATTTAACACTCCAAATAAATGTAGTAGTCTGTGGAACTACTGGGTTATAATATATATCCCAACTCCTGAAGGGAATCAATAATGGTGTTTGTTTGTTTATCACATTAAACATGTACAATTTATAAGCATCAGACAATTGTACATGAAGCATTTTCCAAACAATGCTCGAAATCGTCATTTTCAATTGACTCATTGTTAAAGCTTCAGCAGTGCTCTTATAAACACCATCGTTATCTTTTCCTCTTAATAGAACTAGCTCGTGTTTCCCATTAAGCAGTATTTTATTGTAGTCTTCAGCAAATCCAAGTAACAGGTTCAACGGCACGCAAAAATTAAAGTTTCCTCTTTCAAGTTTCAAATTGTTTGTGATGGACCAACCAGAATTTTCGAGCAAGTGTTCTTATTTTGTTTAATTGATAAATAATTTTTTAAATCGCTTGTTACACCCAAATGTCGTGTTCGATCAATTTCAATACCATTTAATTCATATCGTATTTCACTAAATAGATACGCCATATAATTATTCAATAAAGCTATTGTGGCTTTGATTTTATCATCAACTTTTGTGATATGTCCTTGAATGTGAAGAAAACTTTCGCTTGGCAACACATACAAATCTTGATTTTGTATGGCAATCCGAATTTCGTTATTGTTCTCATACGACCGCAAATAGGGTGTATAACTATGATATTCTTTCTTTATTATTGAATTATCAATAGTCGGTTTCTCGAGCACGTTAATTATATGAGCCATTTTTTAATTTGAATCCTAAACTCAATAAAAATGTTTTATTGCACTCCGTTAATGGGATTTGTTCTTGTTTTTGTCGTCGTCGCCGTCGTCGTTCTTGTTTTTGTCGAATAGCTAATCTGTTCAACGTTGGTAATCTGTTCAACGAGTGAGGGAGAAGTAAGTGATAATGCCTTTTTATAGACGTTGTTGTTGTTGTTGTATATAATCTTTTTTTTTGTAATTCTTTCACCGCGAAAATTAATCAGATTACCGTCTTGATCACAGATTTTTAAAGTTATCGAATGTCTTTCTTTTGTGTTTACTGGTAGAAGTATAACATTTTGTGGTACCTCAGTTATTTTATATCCAGGACTAACGAGGACTAAGTGCAAACTGATGTAGTGTGTGTGCTGTTTCGTTGTTTACAATGTTCCATTTATAATATTGCATTGTACACAAATGGTATTAATTTTTGTGATATCAATTGCCTTATCAGAAGTTTGTAATATATTAGGGTTTAATGTATTCCAAGTGAATCCCAATAAAGAACCGATTTACTTTTCCTTATTGAAATATATTATATCAGTTGCAGAGAAAATTTCCGATTGCAAAGTGTTATAGTTTGGAACTAGATAAAATTTGGGACTTCCGTCGGGTTCATTCTGTGTTAACTTTCTATATTTTCGCGTCAATAGGTCATTAATATCGCTGAATATGAAATAAATTATTGCCTACGTCAACGTTTGGAATTGAATTATAAGTGTCCAGACTGATTAACGCACACTGATAGTTCTGATCCAGTTCAATTGGAGGAAAATAATCTGCAACAAGTACTGACGTATTGCCTGTTAGTGTTAATGTTATCGACATCTTAACGGTTCGGGAGGGAATGAAATGTTTAAAGGCTTTACACATACACATATATAGTATTGTGTGTGTATTTACAAATAAATCCAGGAACTATGCTCTGATGAGAATCCTAACCATTTAGCGAATGCTCTACCATTTCGACGTCTAATAACCTTCTCCACTAGATATGTATCGGGAAATTTAGTTTTCATCAACTCATATTGGTAAAATCCTCCCTTAATATCATTTCCTTGATAATCTTTCAATATATACGTAATGGGACTGGTATTTTGTATCCGTTTGATTTTGAATATCTCAGTTGTCCAGTTTGGAGTATAACCTTTTTCGAACACATGTTTATATTTACCTTTTCGCACATAATCGTAAACTTTGAAAACTGGCTTATGAGTGATTTTCAGATGATTGTAAACGGTTTGGAGGAGTAATTCTTTATTTAGAAAACTTACATCGCTTGGCGCCATCAGAATTGTTTTATGGTATGTGTTATTATATTAAGCAATCAATGCCTTATAGATATTAATCCATTTGTAGCTACCTTAATAGCTGAACTCTTTCTACATCATATTTTTGATGGTTCTATTAAATCGTTTAACGATGATGGCTTTTAAAATACTATACGTTGAATAATGATTAATATGATTTAATTTCATCAGATTTTGAAATGTCTTCTTGAAAAATTCTTTGCCATCATCTGTTTGTAAGTTTTTCGGTTTTCTTTGTGCGTCATCGAAAATGCTTTTCATACTTTTTGTGACGCTGTCTCCTGTTTTGTTTTTAATAGCAACAGCCCATGCTTGCTTCGAAAACGTGTCAATAACAGTTAAAAGATAACGATATCCCTTATTATATAAATGATTGGGTATCATTTCAACTAAATCGGCTTGCCATAAATCATCTATCCCCTTCATTATCACACGTCGTCTGATAAAATTTTTTCGTCCTTGTCTATGCAACTCTTCGGTGAGTTGTCTTGTATCCGCATTCAAGTTGTTGTTGTTGTTGTCACTCATTTTGTTTATTTTCAATACCTTTAACAATAATGGGGAACTGTACTTTAATTCTTTTTATCTCATCCGTTGGTAGCTGTGTAGAGAGTAATTTGAAGAGAACGACCGAAGCCGTTGAATATTTTTTCTAATCGCTCTATATACTTCGTATAAATAACTTGAGAGTAGTCCTCTAACGCTAATTTTATAAAATTCGCACTTTCAGTGACATCTGATTGAAGGCTTGCTTCTAATGTAATTATTTTGCTTTTTAAAATATTTATGCTCTGTCTCAAGCTGTTTAAGTCAATATCCGTTTCTCTTGTCGATTTAAGATATATTTTTTTAGACTTGAACCGCTTCCTGCTCCTCCTCCTCCTTCTCCTCCACCGGACGACAAGGACTTCGAGCACGAAGAGCTTTCACCAAATTTATTAATCTGATTCATTTTATTATATATGCCTCTCTAAGCTCTTCTATGATGGTTATAATTTCGGTTTTGTGATTGGTATTTCCAGCACTCTCGGATGCTAATAGTAATCGCAATCTCTCGATTAATTCATTCGGATCATCCCAATACTTGTATCCTCTATCCTCCTGGGAGTAAGATTTTGTTGTTGGTGCTGCTGCTGCTGCTGTTTGTGTTGTAAGCAAACCTTTACCAATAAGTTGTGTTTTCGGTTTGAATAGATTTTTTATAATATGCTGATATTTAAATGATTTAGACCCCTTAACTTGTGAACTATTATGATATTTTCGTTGGTGTGCGTTTGTTCTTGACAGAATATCTCGCTAATTTTTCAAGTCCAGATTTGAATAATGCGTGGGCTTCGTGGGCTGAAATATACCAGGAGTCAATTTCCAATTTTTCCTTATCAATAATAATTGTATTATTATTATATTTCAATTTACTATTGGCAAAATACCGTTCACCATTTTCGTTTATATTCAGACCATACAACATGTCCAATTGTTTTTGACTTTTTAAAAGCTGAATATTACGCAAAAACGGTGATTTCATCGAAAATTTTCTCTTGATTGCAATTTGATTTTCCTTTTTGATCAAATTGTTGTTGTTGTTGTGGTTGTTGTTTTGTCTTGTTATATCTTGGATATCTGGGTCCATTTATCAAAAAACTTTTCTCAAGCATAGAGTCTCTTTTTTCGATTAATTTTAATCTCTTATTAGAGGAAGAAGAAGAAGAAGAAGACTGAGGCAGAGGTAAATTTTCTGTGTGAGCACTTCGTTTTTTTTTCTGTGTGTGGTCTTGGCTTAAAATTTATAATGTTCGACGACGATGTCTGTGCTGTTTTTTTTAATCTATGAAATTTGGGTCCATTGACCTTACGACTTTTTTTCAAGCACAGAATCTCTTTGTAGCAGATTAAAAGGTAATTTGAATCTCTTGTTATTAGGCTGGACTGCTGCTGTTAAAGATAAATTTTCAATGTTAACATTACGTTTGAGATTTTTAAAAAGGTTTAATTTTAAATCATAATCATCATCATAGTTAATTTTGACGTCACATTCGCCTTTACTCCTTTAATTTTTTTGATCTCCGTTGTTTCAGCTTTATTTATATTACAGGTGTTTATTGAATACATTTTAGCTCTGAGCCGAATAAATTCTTTTATTATATTCCCCCTGCATTCATATTTCATCATACCTAATTTGTTTTGTTTATCAATGGTAATTTAAAAACATATTCTTTATCATATTCTGAAGTATCGAAATGCTGATCAATTTCAAAACGAATGTCATCATAAAAATCTATAGTCTTAATATCATAGATAAAAGAATCAGTATCCATATACATTAAATTTATATTTTCTTGATATTTCGGCTTCATATAGTCATAGTGAAAATTGTACACTTTAAATTTTGATAATTGATTCTAGAACGGTGAAGCCAATATAGAAAGGCTTATAATAGAGAACATGCACTTTTTCATTTGAATTGCAAAGAAATCATCGGCTAATTGTAATATATTCTTAAAATTAAATTTTGAGATAAGTGCCCTAGCTTCCAATTTTTTCTCCCATCTGGACACTAATTTAAATGATTTTCTCTTGTCAACATTCTCCATAGTCTTCCCATGAACTGCATTGTTTAGCATTTTGAAAAAATTATTTTCAAAATCATTAACAGCCAATGTTCTGTGATGATTGTTGCAATCAATATATTTTTTAAACCAATCAGATTGATCAAATTGTAATATTCGATGAATTTTCTTTAAAATCAGTCCATGCCGAAGACATTGCTGTAAATTTCTATAGTTTGCTTGTCAAGTCTGCAATCAATTTTGATTGTTGCATATTTTCATTTTTTTTGTTTTGCGAACAAAATGGTAAATCATTGTGCTGGCTGTGTAAGTTTTCAGTGTACTCCAAATCTACCTCTAAAATATAACCAATTGATTGATCATCTACGCACGTGTTTAAATCAAAATTTTCAAAATTTCCCTCTTCTGTTTTTTCTAGCCATTTTAAATTTGTATATGGAATAGCTGGAATATAAACTATTAACATCTAAGTATACAATATAATTTGATTCTTTCTCAAAGTCGTAATCGTTATTTAGATATTTGTTATTTGCAATATAATGACGTTTACTACATTGAACAAGACCGCCTCTAATACTTGTTATTATAAAATTATACATATTAATATCTGTGAGTAGTTCTAATTCAATTTTAGTTGTCTTCAAAATAGCGCCCCATGACAGACCAGGAGCTGTATAATATTGACAAGGATCTAAGTTAAAGCTTTTTTTAAATACTTTTCTAAAATTCTCAAAGACATCACATAGCAACAGCACATCTACCTTCAAATATAACAATAAATAATCTAATAAATTTGTGCACTCGAAGGCATTCCAAACGTTGTGAGCGTGCTGATAACTCTCTTCAGAAAATTGTCTATCAGTTAATTGATTATACAAATTCTCGCGCGACGGTAATTGTGTATCTGACAAGCGTTCAACTGAATTTAAATAGCTATACGAAAATATGGTGTCTACACCCAACACAGTTATACTAATTTCAGGATTATTTTCTTCAAATATTTTTATGTTGTCGACCGGTGTGGGAAATTTTAACCCATTAAAATGTAACGATTTATTATTTATATTTATTATATCCGACCTAATGTTGTAAATGCCTTTACGTTTATATTGATTGGGTCGATTCTTATGATAAGGAAATTTCACAAAAGCCGATATTAATGCCCATTTAAAACAATATTCGTCTCTATTTTGCACGTTGATGCAGGCTTTTCTGTTTACTATTTCTCTTGGCAAATCAATGAAAATCAAGCCCTTTATGAGCTGATATTTATTTATATTAACTTCTAAATCAATTTCAATTAGGGACCAACGACTGTCTCGTTCTTGAAACTCGCTCATTTCACTTTTTATATAGTCATTTAAATTATTGATTATTTCATTTAGATTTTCAGTCTGACTCGTTGTTGGATTTAAGGCTTGCATTTTTGTTTGAAATGACTTTACATTTATTTCACAATGATCTTCACTCACTTTAATCAAAACATAATTACAGAATTGTTCAAAATTAAATTTGATATTGACATGTTTTTTTTGAGCTTCTTGGAGTCGAGTGATCCCTTGTTCTTTGATTGATTGTTGAAAAAATTTGATATCCAAGCATTCTTTATTGTGATTTGTCATTATATAAAATTCAATACGATTGCGAAATGCACTTCTTATACACCGCAAGTTATCACTTATTTGCGCACCAGATAATTGTTTCTGCAAGTTGGTGCGTAAGTGATGCGACCAACTTATTTTAGCAACATTTAGATTACAGACATCACAATATCGTATTTCACTAGCGACAGGATTGTTACTAGGCCCAGGATTGTTATTGTTATGTAAAACACCAGCCATTTTTGTTTTTTTTTTGTTTTTAAATGTTAATTAAAAAATTTTTTTGATTTTTCGTTTTATTTTTCTTCTTCGTTATAAAAGTTTAAAGTGTAATTGTCGCCTTCCTTTTGATGTTTGAATTGCTTTTAGCCCCCCGTCGCAATGTGCTTCACAGCTTTCGGTGGCAGCGAACTAAAGCGTTCTGGTAGGAATACCAAAAAGTCTTCACACATAAGCATAATATTATCCACCAAGCGTGTCCGTTTTACTTCGGCGTTCTGTATCGCGATCGGTGTGTTGAACGGGAGAGCTTTAACACTGTTTATTGGGGGTAGAGAGATGGCGCCAAGCTCGTTCCACTTATCTGCAAAGTAAGACATGCTGCTGCTGATAACTTCTGCTTTCTGAATTACTGTAGAACTCTACATCTCAAATTTATACTAGTTTGCGAGACGAGACCCAGAGTATTCCAGAGCATTCCAGAACTCTCCAGAACACCCCCGCCCAGCAGCAACAACAACAACTTCCGCTCGCGATAAGCGCCCGCACCAGCAATAACAATTCTGATCCAGAACATACAATGAAAAATTGGTCCAGAACGTACATACATATTCATCGTACTCAATTTCCCTTTGGTCCCATTAGCTGAGTAACGGGTATCTGATAGTCGAGGTACTCGACTATAGCGTTCTTCTTGTTTTACAAGTGGATTTCTGAACATTTAATAAGCGGGTAAAACAAGTTTTTTATCCCTAATTAAAGTGCCGTAATTATTAAAAACATATTTGCTCATTTTGCGACTTGATTGCTTAATACTTGTTTCCCATCGACTTGGGAAATCGCTCTAGCGTGATATATTTCTCATCTGTTTTTGTTCATGTTTTAATATTTCCGAGATGTCATCATTGTAGTAGATAGGTAATACGGGAGCTGGCTCACTAGGTAATAAATCATGTCAAAAAAGGAGGTGGGGGTGACCCTAATTAGTCACGCATGGTTGCACACAGGTGTTTTTATGACCTAATTAGCATAATTAAGTCAAAAAGGGGGGTGTTGCTGACCCTAGTTAGATGAGCATGGTTGCACACAGGTCACTTAATGAGGTTAGAAAGTGGTGTGTAGGAGTGTGAGAGAGTGGTGTTTTGATATGTCTTGTTTTGTCTTGTCTTTTTCTCACGCTAAAGGTGCGTGTGTGATAGGGGTGTTTTGTCATGCGTGGGATTTTGTGGAGTGCAATGGTTACACACAGGTCATTATGTTGCCTTTATCTTGGGTTAGAACGCGTTATGCGTGGGCGTTTTGTTGAGTCAATTAGGGTTGTAGGTGACACCTGGCTTGCGTGTGTGATAGGAGGTGTCTTGTCATGCGTAGGATTTTGTGGAGTGCAATGTTTGCACACAGGTCACTATGTTGCTTCTAACTTGGGTTAGAAGGCGTTATGCGTGGGCGTTTTGTTGAGTCAATTAGGGTGTAGGTGACACCTGGCTTGCGTGTGTGATAGGAGGTGTCTTGTCATGCGTAGGATTTTGTGGAGTGCAATGGTTGCACACAGGTCACTATGTTGCTTCTAACTTGGGTTAGAAGGCGTTATGCGTGGGCGTTTTGTTGAGTCAATTAGGGTTGTAGGTGACACCTGGCTACGGTCTTGTGGTCAAAAGGTGTTGGTTTGAGGGATATTAGACCGCATACTTTTGTGGTGTGAAACAAGCGTGAGTTCGGTAACCTCCCCCTCTTTAGCGAGCATTAGATGGGAAAGTGAGCGTGGGAGTGTAACAAAAACGTTGTTTTGTTATTCGTGGGCGTTTTGTTGATTCAATTAGGGTTGTAGGTGACACCTGTTAGTGTAACCTGCCTACGGTCTTGTGGTCAAAATGGTGACTGTGGTGGTGGTTCCTAACAGAACAAAAACAAATGAGATCGTTTGTTTAGTCAAATACGTTTTTCTTTAATCATATTTGAAAATTTATTCTCATGCGTTTATAGAAAGAGAAAACGGTTACCTTCTAAGTTTTCAAAAAATGTATGTGTTAAGGAGAAATGTGGAAAGTAGTTCAGTTTTAGAAAACTATTCGTTTTACAAGGGGTGTTTTGTCATGCGTATGAATTTGTAAAATTATATTTAGGCGGAGGAGGAGGAGGAAGGGAAGTTGTTTTGTTATGCGTGGGCGTTTTGTTGATTCAATTAGGGTTGTAGGTGACATCTGTCTACGGTCTTGTGGTCAAAAGGTGTTGGTTTGAGGGATATTAGACCGCATACTTTTGTGGTGTGAAACAAGCGTGAGTTCGATAACCTCCCCCTCTTTAGCGAGCATTAGATGGGAAAGTGAGCGTAGGAGTGTAAGAGGGGTGTTGGTGGTGGTGGTGGTTCCTAACAGAATATACACAAAAACGTTGTTTTGTTATGCGTGGGCGTTTTTTTTTTTTTGTTTCAATTAGGGTTTTAGATGAAATCTATTAGTGTTACCTGTCTACGGTCTTGTGGTCAAAATGGTGGTGGTGGTTGTGGTTCCTAACAGAATATACATAAAAACAAATGAGATCGTTTATTTAGTCAAATACGTTTTTATTTAATCATATTTGAAAATTTTTTCTCACGCGCTTATAGAAAGAGAAAACGGTTTCCTTTTAAGTTTTCAAAAAATGTATGTGTTAAGGAGAAATGTGGTTCTACGTTCTGACTTTTCCTGGTTGATGAGTTTACAAAACCTAAAACAGTACAAAATTTAAATCGAAAGACAAAAGATGACTGAAATCAACAGCCAAATCAACCACTCTGACTTTAAAATAAATGAAAATTTGTTGATTGAAATAAAAATCTTTAAGGAAATTTTAAAGGTTTCCAAGGAGTTGCGACGGGAATTCGGTAGTATCTTTTACGATACTATAGAAGAGTTGGAAATCCTGAAATGGCGCTTGGTGGATTTGCAGAGCGAAAACAATATCGATTCCCATCTCTTTGATATTGAAAACGTGGAAAATCGAATCACCGAGCTTATGATGGAGACAACCAAATTACAACACCAAATTGATCTTCACGATGCGGAAATCGAAAATAATCCGCTGTCACGACTGCTACTGGAAGTTAAGGAGATGATTTTTCGTATAAGGGATTCAATATCAGACTTAGAATGTCTTAAACTTAATGGTGAGGCAGACCAATGTGAGTTGGTCAGCGCTATGTCTCGCGAGGACGACCCTATCTTAATATTTAATCTTAAAAATAGATATGATGCAATATCATGTAATATTAATAATTGGGAAACTCTATTGATAAATCTAAAAAATTGTAAGATATATTATGAATATTATTTGAATGCGATTAATGAATAATTTTCTGAAATAAATAATTTTGAAAATATACAAAGAAGAATTATGTATTATTCATGGGATATTATCACAAAAACATAATTATCTCTGTTGGCTTAATAATTTTTAATAATTTAATTCTAAGAATAAAATGAACCCCAAAACCAGTTTTTGAAATTTTTTAATATTGATTAGAAGAAGAGAGACGGAAATATATTGTGCATTACAGATACCTTGAGAGTCAGTTCTATGAGGTTGTAAATCAGTGTCTGAATGGTATGGAGTTGGCAGCCATTTGTTAAAAATTGGTATTTACCAGCGGGAATCTGTGAAATCAATAGATTAGAAAATTAAACTGCAAATACTAAACTCTTCTCCAGGGATTGTAGATGGTAAATTGAATAGTAGGTAAATCTTGTCTTTTTAGAGTCTGATATCTTTGACTATATTCTGCTAGTTACATGTTATGAGTTATTATCTGGGATTTCGGGTGCTCAATAATCCCATAAAATTATAAAAGTTTAACAACCTACTGTTAGGAAAAGATCAGAAATATAACGAAAATAAAGTAGAGGATGCCATAAAAGAGGGAGGTCAGAACCAGTTTACAAATTGTGTTCATTGCTTAGAAAGAAAAAGAGAAAATCAAAAGAAATGTACAGTTTAGGTAGCTGGGGCAGCCATTGGAAAAGTGAAATCTGTTACAGTGGTGGTTGTGGCTAGGGGTTGAAGCATGCAATACAATTCTAAACCTGTTGACATGATGGATAAAAGGATGTTAGTTAGAGAAGGATGGAAATATCTTAAATATGAATTACAAGTATCCATCTATGTTGCGGAGGTTGGTCGGGGTTGACAAACCATCATTATTAAATATGAGGAACATACATTTCACCGGTGGGGAATAAGAGGGATCCAAAAGATCAATTTTATGAGAGAAGACTAATACTGTTTTTGGTAATTTAAATAGACACATGAAAACTTATTACTTCATTAGTTAGTTGAGAATAGTTAGAGAGTTAGTTAGTTAGAGAATATCATACAACTAGATTTATCAAGCATTTTGATGGAAAAATCAAAGCATTGAATTAATATATATTTTTTTATTATCCAAATAGAAGAAATTTCGTATTTGGTCAAGGGATAATATTCCATGAATTTTTCCATTACCTTGACCTTTGCGCCTGCATCAAGGCATTTTAGCAATCCTTTGTAACAACTATTTGTGTTGTTGGTAACAGTTATAAATTGTTCGCAAATAAAAAATACTTTCCTAATTATATATTTTATGACCTCTTTTATGAAGGGATAATATTCCATGAATTTTTTCCAATACCTTGACCTTTGACCATTTAAGCAAATCCTTTGGAACAAGCATTAGTGTTGTTGGTAACAGTTATAAATTGTTCGCAAATAAGAACAAGGAAGAACGCTATAGTCGAGTACCTCGACTATCAGATACCCGTTACTCAGCTACCGGCGGTATACAGATTTAAGCGTTATGGGCGTTAGAGTGGGCGTGGCAAATTTTTTTTTGGATCAATCGATAGGTATCGACGAGGCTAATACATTTCAGTTAAAATTTTTTATCTAGCATGAAAACTGTGGGCGTCACAGGTTTTCGCGGTTTGTGGGCGTTAAAGTGGGCGGGGCAAACTTTTTTTTGGGTCAATCGATAGGTATTGATGAGAACAATACATTTCAGTTAAAATTTTTATTCTAGCATCAAAACTGTAGGAGACACCGTTTTGGGCGGTTTGTGGGCGTTAGAGTGTGCTGAAACAAACTTGCGCTGCGTAAGAAGCTCAGGAATCTGCACGCCAAATCTCAATAGCCTAGCTCTCATAGTTTCCGAGATCTCAGCGTTCATCCGGACAGACGGACAGACGGACAGACGGACATGGCTAGATCGACTCGGCTAGTGATCCTGATCAAGAATATATATACTTTGTGGGGTCGGAAACGCTTCCTTCTGCCTGCTACATACTTTCCGACGAATCTAGTATACCCTTTTACTCTACGAGTAACGGGTATAAATACTTTCCTAATAATATATTTTATGACCTTTTTTTATGACCTTTGCGCCTGCGTCGAGGCATTTTAGCAATCCTTTACACCACCATCGGTGTTTATTGTAGGTAACCAACTTGACTCTGGGGTTATGGTACGGTTAGCAATGGGTGGTTTGCTTAATGGGATTTAAATTATCGGTGACATTTTTGGAGAAAGGATACAATTGGTCATTTAGGTGTGGGTATACACATTTGTTATGGTGATAGAAAATGGGATAATCACAGTGTTTTTTGTTTTTTACTGTATTACGTCGGAGCGATTTCAATTACTTTCACAATTATAGTTAGTTTTAAATCGTTTTTGACATTCATATATTTTGTTCTTTCTAGACATTTTATTGTAGCTAATATCTATAGTTATGGGATGTAAGGCTAGCTATCGTAGTTAAGATTTAATTTATTATACCTACATAAGATGAAAGAACATTAAAAATGGAAATGTTTTATTTTAACAATATACTAGTTAAAGTGGATGATATTAATATATATTCTTAGTATCTGTCATTATGAATCAAAATTGTTTATCAAAACAGCTTCTAAACAGCTTTTAGACAGCTTGTGAACAATTTATTTCTTAATTAGTTTTACAATCACAGGATACATCTTCCCCCAACATAATCGGATATGTTCCTCTAAGTTTTATATATAAATCTTAAGATATTTTGGCTTTGCGTTCTTTCTCACGTACATAGCAAACACATTGAAAATCAGAGTGTAAGTTTTTACTTCACATCGAAAGTCGTCTAGTGATCAGGAATTTTTGATCGTTCTTAACAAAAGACTACAAAAGCTCGTAGACGTTAATAACAACTTGTAACCAGCTAATAATAATAAGTAAACATCAAGTAAACAGATACTAAACATATAGAAACCAGATACTAAACAGCTAGTAAACAACTTGTATACATCTACTAAACATATAGAAACCAGATACTAAATAGCTAGTAAGCAACTTGGACACATCTGGTAAACAACTTGTATACATCTACTAAACATATAGAAACCAGATACTAAACATCTTGTATACATCTACTAAACATATAGTAACCAGCTAATATAAACTAATAAGCAACTAATAGACATCTACCAAGCAGATAGTAACCATCTAAGAATAGCTCATAACAGTTTATAACAGCAAGTAATCAAAGTCCAAGCAGCTCATCAGATGAGTATTGTAATTAAAGAGTTTATTAAACTTATTCAGAATCTTAGACAATGATGTCATACTCATACAAATAGTATACAAATATAATAGAACTAGAAAACTAGAACTAGAAAAATAGTTGACATCTGAGAAAGATTACATTGTGAGAACTATTTTACATCTATCTATGGGAACCAAGCGAAAATCTGCGTTTGGAACGAAGATTAATAACCGACATGTTTCTTACAGAGGGATGGAGTAAGAAATAAGCGGGGTACTGTGCTGGCGCTGGTGGAATGGCGTGGGAGGCGACGGCGGGAAAACGGTCGGCGTCGGCGGGCTGGTTCGCTGGGCTTCGATGGCTTGCTGCTGGTGCGGTTTGCTGCTGGTGCTGATGAAGCTGTAGGGGAGAAACCACTCGAACGCGTATTTGCCCCTTAGTCGGAAATAAAAAGTTCACAAGAAGTTAAACTGGGTAAAAAGTAGGCGGGGGTACGACCGCGGTTTATTCTCTGGAACTTCAGAAATCGAACTGTCTTAGTCTAAGCTCCGCTCTGCGCTCCAAAGCGCAGCGGAGACTTCATGGCGGGAGCTAGGAACAGCGCAGGAGAGCGGGAGCGCGGGAGAGCGGGAGAGCGGGAGAGCGGTAGAGCGGTAGAGCGGTGCAGCTGGTGCAGCTGGATAGCGGGGCCAGTCCAGATTCGCCGGACAGTGGGCCTGAACATTCCGCCCCCCTTGCAATCGCTAGCGTTGCAAAAATAATAACGGGGACGGAACTTCGGCCAGCCGCCTACGCCTCAAGCCTGCGTACAGGCGCCGGAGACGATCCACCCGAACACCGTCTTCTGGGCTACCGGCAGTCCCTCGTCGACCATGTGAAAGCCCGGCTTTATCACCTTCGGGTAGACGTCGGCGCCCAGGATCAATGAGATCGTGGCTGGCCGGTGGAAAACCTCATCCGCGAGCGGTAGCTCCTTAAATTTTTGGACGACGCTCTCACTGAGCGCACGGATGGGAGTGCGGATGCGCACGTTAGGCTCGATCTTGAGGACCACCTCCAGCTTGATGGCCTCGTCGACCTTCGAGCGAATCGTCGCCGTGCATATGCTCTCGTCGCCCACGTTCGTTGTCGGCAAACGCAACGCAGCGGCCAGGGATGCATCAATGGAGCTTGTCGGGGTGCACGGATCGATGAGTGCGGCGGTGTCGAACTTCTTCTCTCCGGTCTCGACGATCACCACAGCAGTCGGGAGGACATTAACGCTATGCCGCTGGAGAAGTGCGGCGAGCGACGGAGCTGGTGTCGAGGATGCTGAGCGCGATGGAGGAGCAGGCGTTTGGCGAGTTGGCGGATCTTGCCGGCGCGAACGCTGCGGAGAAGCGGGCTGTGGCTTGGAGCGGGACTTTTGCTTGGAGCGGGACTTTTGCTTGGAGCCGGACTTTTTCCGGGAACCAAGGTCATGCATGTGCAGCAGCGTGTGATGATCCCGGTTGCACGTTCTACACCGGTCACCGCTACGACAGCTCCCGGTGGAGTGCTCGTGTGCGAGACAGTTCGCGCAGTACTTGTTAATAAGCACTGCCCGCAGCCGCTTCTCTGCGCTCAGCTTTAGGAACCTCTGACACTTCCGAAGAGGATGGATTCCGCGGCAGACTCGGCATCGGTAGGACTGAGTACCTCGAGTACGTCTGCTATCCAGAGCCTGAGCGCTACGTGGACGGGGAGCCATTTTCCTGTTTAGAGTGTGGATAAGGAAAAAAACAAACGGCTGATTAACACTGACGTGGAAAATGGCTACGGACTAGGGTGTGTAAGAAACGCGGCTCGTTACGAGGTAGTTTTGGGCGGCTCTCTTGGAAGAAGAACCACCTTGGTCACTGGACGTTTGACAATGCCGCGTGTCGTACGAATGTCGACTACGCGGACATTACCATCGGCTCCCGGAAAAACGGAGTCTATTCTTCCGAGTCGCCACTCATTTGAGGGCAAATTGTCATCCTTAATGACGACCAGATCGCCAACACGCAGATTTTCTGTGGGGACTTGCCACTTGTTGCGCTTGTGGAGCTCCTTAAGGTACTCATCCTTCCATCGAGTGCGGAATTGTTGATGGAGAGACTTTAAGTGCTGCCACCGGTTCAGAATGGACTTGGATTCGCCCTTTACTTCAGGTTCCACTATGGATAGAAGAGGTCCACCAACAAGAAAGTGCCCTGGTGTCAACGCTAAGAGATCAGTTGGATCCTCGGACATGGGAGATAGCGGTCTGGAATTCAGACAAGCTTCGATTCTCGCTAGGAGGGTGGACAGCTCTTCAAAGGTGTACTTCCGCGTAGCGGTGGACTTGTAAAACAAGGTCTTGAAGCTCTTGACACCAGCTTCCCATAGGCCTCCCATGTGGGGTGCCCCCGGAGGAATGAATTGCCAGGTGAGCTGCTGATGACTATAGGCATCGGTCACAGACTCCTTAACAGCTTGCAGGAAGTCTCGGGAAAGCACGGTGGAGGCGCCGACGAAGGTCTTTCCATTGTCGGATTGGACTTGGCGAGGACACCCTCTTCTAGAGACGAAACGAGCGAAAGCGGCCAGAAACTTTTCAGTCGTTAAGTCGGATGTAGGCTCTAGATGGATGGCCTTTGTAGAAAAACAAACGAAAACCAACACATACCCTTTCGTAATGAGACAAGCTCTTCCGGTATAATTTTTTATGTCAAACGGGCCGGCGTAGTCCATCCCTGTGTACGTGAACGGGCGGGAAAAGGACACTCGCTCTTTCGGAAAACTTCCCATCATCTGGACTTGCAATCTCTTTTTGTGGATAACGCAGACCTTGCAGGAGTTAACCACTGCCTTCACCAAGTTCTTTATTCTCGGAACCCAGTATCTGGACCGAGTGAGACGCACCACTAACTGGTTGCCACCATGCAACGTAATGAGATGCGTGAATTTGACCAGAAGCCGCGAGAGTGCACATTCGTACGGCAGGATTATCGGATGTCGTTCATCATACCGCAAACTGTCGGAGGCCGTTACGCGGCCGCATGCCCTGATTACCCCTTTCTTATCTAGAAAGGGGTTCAGGGAGAGAATCGAACTCGCCGCGGGCACAGGACGCTTCTGACTCAAGCAGCGGTATTCTTCAGAAAAATACCTGCGCTGAGTGCAAATCGTCATGAGTTCTTCCGCGGCGGCAACGTCCTGGGCCTCTAGACGGACCCCGGAAGGCGGTGATTGTCTTCGACATCGTTGGACAAATCGATGGACATACGCGAGGACCCGCAAAGCTCTATCTAAATTGGAAAAGCGATCTAGGAAATCTTCTGACGGCATAGACGCCACATGGACTTTAACGGCACGCTTTTCGATCTCAGTCACCGGCAGGTCGGTTCCCTGGCTGGGCCACTGATCGCGTGGACGTTGCAGCCAAGTGGGTCCATGCCACCAAAGCGGGTTATCCACCAGCTCTTGAAGGGGAACTCCTCGACTAGCCAAATCAGCTGGATTATGTTCGGATTGAACGTGCGACCAATTGGCCGCCTCAGTGGACTCGGTGATCTTCGTCACCCTGTTGGCAACGACCGTAGTCCAATGGCACGCTGGTTTTGCTAACCATGCTAGCACAATCGTGGAATCGGTCCAACAGTGGAATTTTGAGGTCAGCCTCGGCATATTTGGAAGAATGGCTTCGGCCATCTCGGACAAAAGGAGAGCCCCACATAACTCCAGCCTGGGAAGGGACACCGTTTTGACTGGCGCCACACGCGTCTTGGCCGTGAGCAAGTGCACCATCGTCTTATGGCCCACTTCTACGCGCACATAGATCGCAGCACCGTATGCCTTTTGCGAGGCGTCACAGAATCCGTGATGCTCTACGCGGAACTCTGGACGGAAGGAAACCCATCTGGGTATTCTGACCTGGTCTAGGACCGAATAGCTCTGGAGAAAGCTGTTCCACCTTTGGCACAGCTCAATTGGAAGTTTATCGTCCCAGCCTAGATCCTGAAGCCAAATCTCTTGCATAAAGATTTTGGCACACACAACAAATGGAGCGAGCCAGCCTGCTGGATCAAATAGCTTGGCAATTTGGGAAAGGACTTGTCGTTTCGTGTGGGAGATTTCCGTTGCTAAATCTGGTGGGACGAAAAAGAACTCATCGGACGTCGCCTTCCATCGTACGCCGAGAGTTTTGGCTGTGCTCTCAGTGTCGATCTCGAGGAAGTCGGCTGTCAGAAGATGATCGCTTTGGATATGAGCTAATATTTCTTTGTTGTTGGAGGTCCATTTTCTCAGTGGAAACCCCGCGGAATCTAGAGCACTTTGTAGCTCGCGAACAATGGACTTAGCGTCCTCGGCGGAGTCAGCTCCCGCAAGGACATCGTCTACATACATATTATTTCGAATGACATTGCTCGCTCTTGGATGGCTGAGCTGCACGTCAGTTGCCAACTTTTGCAGGACTCGAATGGCCAGGAATGGCGCGCAATTGACTCCAAAAGTTACCGTCTGTAATTCGAAATCTCGAATGTGCCCCTCGCTGTTGCGGAATAAAATGCGTTGGAACGGGGAATGCTTCGGATCTACCCATATCTGCCGATACATTTTCTCGATATCGGCACTGTAGACGTATCGGAAATATCGCCACTTCAGGATCTGGATAGTTAGATCGGACTGTAAGACTGGGCCAGCATGAAGGATATCATTTAAGCTGACCCCATTCTCTGAAGGGCTGGAGGCATTGAAAACCACACGTAACTTAGTGGTTGTACTTTCCGGCTTGAGCACGGCATGATGCGGAAGGTAATAACTGGCAGAATTATGGGTGGGACGGACCTCTTTCATGTGATTGAGGTCGAGATACTCTTGAATCACGGAGTCGTATTTGGCTTTCAGCTGACAGTCCCTCTTCAGGCGTTGCTCGGTTCTTAGGAACTGCGACAACGCGGAGGATCTGGAGTGACCGAGGGCGGATTTTACGTTTTGAGGATCACGAAACGGAAGACTTACGACATACCTGCCGTTATCGTCTCTCGTAGTCGTTCGGAGAAAATATTCCTCACAAGCCAAATCGGAAGATTTTGTTACTTTTACTGGCAGATCCTCCACCTCCCAAAATTTGGTGAGAAGCCTATCCAGGGACGTGTCAACTGTGTGGGAGATTCGTGTGGAAAAAACGGAAATCTGATTTTCCCTTGGAGCAGGAACGGGTCCTGTTAGGATCCACCCGAAAATGGTTTCTTGCCCGAGAAGAGAGCCACAAATATTCGGCCGGGTGCCGCTTAGGAGAATGGATGGCAGTATGTCGGCCCCGACCAGAATATCTATCTGTGCACTCTCGTAGAACTTTGGATCCGCTAGTGACAGTTCGGGAAGATCCCGTAGAAACTGTTGCGGAATCGGACAAGATGGAAGGTTTCCCGCTAACTGAGGAAGAACATAGGCCGTCGTGTTTATTTGCAAGCCAGGCCTGGTCGGAGAACGGATGGTAAACTGACAGAGCTTTTTGGATTCAGCGGATACTGTCTGGTTTAAGCCTGATACTTGGGCTCGGATTACCTGGTGAGGCAACTTAATTAGATTGAACAGCCGCTCAGAAATGAAGGTTGCCTCTGATCCTGAATCTATCAAGGCACGAGCTTTAAAATTCGACCCCAAGTGACATATGTCAATTATGGCGGTGCCCAGCAAGACGGATCTATACCCCGTCGCGAAGTAATTTTGTACTGTCGAGTCCGTGGACCGGGAAGCGGTGGCAACTGGTGTGCTTGGTCTTGATCTGGGTCTTGGGGCGGGATTCGAAGGCGATTGGGAGGAGTTGCCTCTGTGTAGTAAGGTGTGATGGCGGCCGCGGCACGTAAAGCAACTATGAGTGCTCTCACAATCACGCAGCTGGTGCCCTCGTGCGAAGCAGTTTAGACACAGCTGCTTCTTCTTTATGTATGCCGAACGCTCGTCGACCGTCATCTGGAGGAACCGTGCACATGTGCGGACAGGATGGTTTTCCTTCTTACAAAGGTCACATCCTTTTGGCTTGGGTGCTACCCTTGTCTCGTATGAATTTATTCTTCGAGGCGCTGCAGTGGGGGCGGATGTTTTTGGCAGAGATTGACTCGATCCCGACGGCCGTACGTCGTCTATGGCTTCTAAGGTCCGGTGACGCTCCGTAAGGAAGGCGTTCAGTTCCTGCCACGTCGGAATCTCTGCCTTATTGTGCAGGGACTGTTCCCACAAGGATAGCGTGAGCTTAGGAAGTTTGGAGGAGCACATGTACACTAGGAGGCAATCCCAATTTTCTGTTTCAATTCCGGACATTTCTAAAGCCGTAAGGCAACCCTGGATGGTACGTTGAAGTTCACGGATAGCTGACCCAGATTCCTGATTAACGGACTGCACATTGAAAAGTATTTTCAATTGGCTATTTACTAACAACCGCTTGTTTTCGAAACGCTCAGTTAGGTTAGCCCAAGCTGAGCGAAAGCCGTCGTTAGTAAGGGGGGAGTTTGACACTATCGTGTGTGCATCGCCGCTTGTTTTGGCATTTAGGTGGAACAATTTTTCGACTGGCGTCAGCCTTGGATTGTTTATGTAAATGGCCGTAAACAGATCCCTAAAGGTCGGCCACCGCAGATAGTCTCCGGTGAAAACCTCGGTATCGCACGGAGGCAGCCGACATCCAGAGGGAATGTAAGTCTGGGTAGGAACAGCTTGAACTTGGGGAGCCTGGGCTATCATATCCGCGATCTGAGCCCCACATCTCTCGTAAACGGAATAGCAGTAGCCGTATTTAGCCTTGAGAACTGGCAAACTATCAGCTGCACTGTCTCCGGCTTCTGCTATGCACCCGGTGCATTCATCGTATTCTGCCTTGATGCGGTCCCATAACGCGCGTATTTCTTCGCGGCGGATGTTCAGCATAGACAGAGTAGGAGGGATCGGCGAAGGAGTGTTTGCTCTGGATTCAAACTCACTCAGCCGATCTGAGACCTCAGTAAATTTGCTTAGAGCGATCTGGGATGGTGTTAGTGCCATTTTGACGTTTGCACGGGTGACCCTTTTTCGGGGCGACGAGGTCTTGGCAGTTAGTTCGGGTGTGGGCGGATCTACGGATATGCCTGGGACTACGGCAGGTGGAATAGACAACTTGTTGTTATCACTTCCAGCGGACATTTAAAGAGAAATTACCTTTATTTGGGTCTGAATCTGTTCGCCTTTGTTTATGTCGGATAAATAGGAAACCTGGCCCACTTCTGGAACAGTGGAACGAGGTGTCGACAAAAAAGTTGTGGATCGGAGAAATAGAAATTGGAAGCAAGCACCGACCTGGTTACTTTGCGGAATTAAACCCAATAATACGGATTAGGAACAGTGAGTGATGAGTTCGAATATCACCCGTTGAGAAGTAATTCTATAATATTTAACCCTTTTGGTATATGTATTATGGTTGGGATCAAGTTTGGTATATTTTTGCTGGTATTTTTGCGTTTGGATAAATTGAGGGGGGAAAATACCAACTATGTGTATATATATAGTCCCCGGTGGAGTAATTGTAATATTTTCGCCTTTATTTAAACTTCTAAATGAAGAAAAAATACCAAAATTTGTTGGTCGGAGGATGCGATCGGTTGATTATTTAATATTGGAGTATTGCTTTAATTTTATTTAATATTTCGAGGAAAAAATACTAAAAATATACCAAAAAAATGGTGGACGGAGGATGCTATGCATGCAGTGGAGTGCTGGTATTTTTCCCGTTTAAATAAAATAAATTTTACGGAGTAAATACCAAATACCAAAAAAATACTAAAAAAGTTTGATGGTAAATAAAACACAATGACCAAAAAATTTTCTCGTCGGTTGGTGTAATTTTTGTATTTTATTATTTTTTACCGGATGGCCGACGGAAAACTTTAATTAGTCGGAACGGGATGGTGGAGTTAAAAAATTATATGTGACTGTATGTAGATATGTGTATATATGTAGATTTTTGTATGGATGTAGATATTTGTATGGATGTAGATATGTGTATATATGTAGATATTTGTATGGATGTAGATATTTGTATGGATGTAGATATGTGTATATATGTAGATATTTGTATAGATGTAGATATTTGTATGGATGTAGATATTTGTATGGATGTAATATATTTGTATGTATGTAATTTTCGCCGGTTTTAAATTTGTTAAATAATTATTGCCGGCGGGGTATGTGTTGTTGTGGAAGTTTTCGATTTATTGTGTGTGGACTGTATTTGGAAAAACGAAAAAATATGTGCAAGTATTTTAGCGGCTGCGGATATACAGAGAGAAAAATCTTGAAAAGTTTTGGGGGCCTGAATTGGCAGAACACTAGAAATTTAATAATTCTCACTGTATGCTTGGCTTATATTTGCACAATATTTTCTCTAAGCTTGGAATTTTTTTTTCTCGATTTTGTATATGTGTATGTAAGTATGGATGAGCGGCCAAATGCAATTAAAAAAGGAGTCGGAAAAAATTGGCAATATGGCCGCACGTAGCAAAAGGAAAATCGAAGAAAAAAATGGCGAAGTAATTTTTAATTGCCGTTGTCGGATTTAATCGGACTAGGATTTTAGACAAATCGTACAGAAAGTCAAACGAATTATTTTCGAGTGGCTGACTGCAGACCGGCAATTAATATAACGAAAAGCTTTACTTATCTTATCCGGCTCGAAGGACCAAAATGTACGCCGGGGGGCAGCGGGGTACTGTGCTGGCGCTGGTGGAATGGCGTGGGAGGCGACGGCGGGAAAACGGTCGGCGTCGGCGGGCTGGTTCGCTGGGCTTCGATGGCTTGCTGCTGGTGCGGTTTGCTGCTGGTGCTGATGAAGCTGTAGGGGAGAAACCACTCGAACGCGTATTTGCCCCTTAGTCGGAAATAAAAAGTTCACAAGAAGTTAAACTGGGTAAAAAGTAGGCGGGGGTACGACCGCGGTTTATTCTCTGGAACTTCAGAAATCGAACTGTCTTAGTCTAAGCTCCGCTCTGCGCTCCAAAGCGCAGCGGAGACTTCATGGCGGGAGCTAGGAACAGCGCAGGAGAGCGGGAGCGCGGGAGAGCGGGAGAGCGGGAGAGCGGTAGAGCGGTAGAGCGGTGCAGCTGGTGCAGCTGGATAGCGGGGCCAGTCCAGATTCGCCGGACAGTGGGCCTGAACAATATACAAATATATATTAAATATAATTAATTATGAATTTAATGAAATATGTTTACAATAATAAATGTATAAAAAAATATTGAGTGATCCTTAAAATTTTGTTGCTGACTGTAATTAAAACTACAGGTACAAATGAAGGGGAAGTATTTTATTCAATGTCCTTGGGTCTTGGACATGTGACTTTGATGACGGTAAGGTAATGATAGTTCACTGCAAGTGTGATTGACTAACACATCTTAGAAACTTTAACTTGTGTACTTTGATAATTCTTAATAAGAGACTATAGCAACTATAATACTTGTTAACATTTAGTTACCATCTAAAACCAAGTACTTTACAGATACTGTACAGATAGTAACCATCCAAAACCAAGTACTGTACAGGTACTATACAAAATACTGCTAGGTAACAACTAAATACAACGTGTTCAACGTGTCAAGTCGATGTCAATATGAGTACTACCCTAAAAAATTATATATCTCTGGATAATCTTCAAAGTCAAAATCTATTAAATTCCGGATGGGACCCACCTTTAACTTTTCTGTACCATTAAAAAATTTGTTGGGATTTGCTGAGGATTATAAAAAAGTTTTGTTAAATTGTAAACACGAACTAGTGTTGATGCTAACTAAGAATCTCGGTAAATCTTGAACAAACCAGAAATGAACAAACTTTTAAACTGGAAATTACGAATAAAACCTGGAAAATTCCCCATGTAACTCTGAGCGATTTTACAAAAATTAAGATGTACGATATTATTAAAAGTGGTCTAAACCTACCAATCGCATTCCAGAGTTGGGATTTACATGTTAACCCCAAATTGGGTATGGGAGTCAACAGAGCTGGAATGTGAAATTGTCGGCTAACCGCGAAAACCAAGATTTTCCATACTTGGATTTACACTAAATGTAGAACTTATCACAAATAACTTATCAAACTTGAAAGTTCACTTGAATTCTGAGTCATATCCATATGATAATCTGAATGTTGATTTTAGTAAGAATCAGTATGCTCAGCTGTATGAAATGTATACAAAATTTTAATCTAGTTACTATAGTCGTGAATCACAACCATTTTTGACCCCAAATGAATTTAAATTGAAGAACCCTATTATTGTGGTTGATCTTTCATATCAAAACGAATCAGTAAAAATTGGTCTTATTGATGTGAGATTTTCAATAGAACTAAAGACACCAAGTCATGAAAATACCCAAATAGTACAACGAGTTGTTTAACATTAGAAAAATGTTGAAAGATACTGTTTCGATTGATGTTCAAGGTTTCTTTGATAATAATAATAATTTAATTCTAAAGGAAATTGGAATTGTATTCAAAAAGATCCAAGCTTGAATAATAGTTTTTTAATAGAACCACCATATGATTTTACTTTGCTAAATACAAAATCTCGAAAGACTGCAATTTGGTTAACCAATACACATCACAACATTTTTTGGAACGATGGAGAAAATATTTTCCACAAACTCGAAAGTATCTAAGGACAATTACAAGCGGAAAACAAATTATTTGTAAAGGTGTGGAAAAGAAACGATTTCTACAGACGTTTTTTAGGAGTCGTCAGCTCATATCGAGGAAATTAAACAGGTTTAAAGGAAACCGGTTTCCCTATTGTGAAACACACCTTAAGGGCGGAGTTTGTGCTCTTAGCAATGCATACATTATTTAGACATTTCTTAAAAGTAGCCCCAAAACAATAAAAAATTTTTTTTCATACGTCATTTTGAAGTGGAGACTAGATGTGTAAGGCCCTGTAAGAAAATAAAATTAATTTAATGAAATTTCATGAGGAAATTGACCAATTTATTATACAATTTGATATTTGTTGAACGTTGATGCACTAAGAGCAGTACAAACAAGTGGCCCAAACGACACCAAGCACGTGCTTGTTACGCGCGGGCCCATTTTTATTTCGGGCAAATACGGTTCGCGAGGAAGGTACATAGATCAAACAAGGACAGGACAAAACATAGATCAACAAGACTAAAGCAAATGAGCTAAGATTTTAGTTTTAATACAGGGATAGAGGTTGAGGAACAAATTAAATGATATAGGTTGTTATAATTGTTACAAAGAACGCGAAAATGCTCATGCTGACTAAAATTAGATGAACATCGTGGCAAGTTTATAGGATAGTAGTTTCGCATTAGTCTAACAGGAACATTGAAAGTAAGGCGGCTTACCAAATCTACAGAATCAATATCGCCTCTGATAAGATTATTCATAAAAATAGTACCAAGCATAGTTCTACGGCTTACTAGACTAGGCAAATTAATTAAAAGCAATCTACTCGAGTAAGAAGGCAACCTGACGTTTTGATCCCAGTTCAAACCACGTAAGGCAAAAAGAAGAAATTGTTTCTGTACGGACTATATACGGTCAATGTGCACTTGATACTGAAGACTCCAAACGAAAGAACAGTATTCCAAATTTAATTTAAAGGGCAGATTGGTCGATTCTAAATAAAGAATGAGATAGAAAAGGGAGGGTTAGTTTACCTCAAGGTAGAAAAACTCGATCAAAAGTTATTCTAACTCACATTTAAAAACCACCTGCAAACAGTCTCAACCTAAAAGTTTCAAGCTAAAACGTTCCTCAACAGCTACAACTACTAAAAAAACAGGTAAAAGCAACAACAAAAAGAGCTACATCTGCTAAAAAAAAACAAGTAAAATCAACAACAAAAACAGCTACAACTACAAAAAAAAACAAGTAAAAGCAACAACAAAAACAGCTACAACTGCTAAAAAAACAGGTAAAAGCAACAACAAAAACAGCTACAACTGCTAAAAACAGCTGAAAACAACAATAAAACAGCTACATCTGCTAAAAAACAAGTAAAATCAACAACAAAAACAGCTACAACTACTAAAAACAGGTAAAAGCAACAAAAACAGCGAAAACAACTAAAAGAAGAAACAACTACAAATGGTCAATCCGGGAATGATGAAAGTACTCAAGGATTTTAATGGTAACGCACCAAAACCTATTTTAACAAAGACGAGGATGGAATCGGAGGTGTACTACCCTATTCGACGAGCTCAACGTAAGAAAACCACTTACCGGAACGATACTCAACTTTAGAGGATTCAACAATTGATTATATAAAAGATAATCTTTTTTGTATTATTAAAAAGAATGATAACAATCTCTATTTAGAATTAAATAAAGCTTAAAATGTTTTCATTTTTAATATTATTAATGTATCTATTTTAATAAATAAAAATAAAAATAAAGTTTTATAAAACTCAAACTCAAACCCTTTGTTATAAATATTTAAATTATACTACATATTTCCCAGTAGCACATGAGTATAAAAAAAAACGACAACAGTGAAGAGTAAACTTTTAGAACAGTTGACGAAAAGTAGAAATTCATTAAAAAGAAAATTTGATGAATTGAAACAAATAAAAAATTAGAACGTATCAAATTTGGAGGAAACTTTTAAACCTATTACAGAACCTTTACATGAATTACTCACTGAAAATAAAAAATTGAATAAAAAAGAATATATTAATGATACACATGATATTAAAATAAGAGTACCTAAAAGTTAAAAAGAAAAAAGGGTTGTTATGTAGATAGTCTAAGGTTTTACAGGTAGTTATGAAGTTTTACCTGTACTTAAACCCTGAATCTGTTTTCAGTTTGAGTTGATATTCATATTTCATAATATTTATTATCATCATTATATATAATCACCATTTTCAACAAATATCATATAAAATATAAATAAATAAATGCATATTAGTATAAGTTCACTACTATCGAAATAGTAGTTCCTTTTAATCTGGTAATTATTTGAATGCGATAATTGAATAATTTTCTGAAATAAATAATTTTGAAAAAATAATTTGTGTATTATTCTTGGTGTTCGGGTGGGGTGGCTTGATTGCTTAAATTAGAACAACGGAGTCCCAAGAACGCAGGTACGAAACACACGGGAGTACGTTGGGGTTCTTATTGTCACTTTGAAAATTGAACTAGTAAAGCCTTACATAATTAAAGCGCTCCAGAGCGGAGCATAGCTTAGGGGAGAGATGGTGACGGAGAGCAGAGGGCAGTGCGAGCACGCGAGTTGTAGACATCTGGATAAATCTGCCGCTCGTCACTGCCCCCAGAAATTAAACACCCTTTTGGTTTGAACACTTAGGATATTAACACAAAACAAAATGATAATATATTTCTCTCTCTCTATTGGTTTAATGATTTTTCCTAATTTAATTATAAGAATGAAATTATCTCCAAAAGTAGTCTTAGACATTTTTTAACATTGATAGAAAAGAGACGGAAATATTTTGTTCTATGACGCTGTAAATCATGATTCAATTTAGGAGTAAATGTGTCTAAATGGGATGGAGTTGGCAACCATCCTTGATATAAATTGGTATTCATCGGTGGGAATCTGTGAAATCAATAAATTAGAAAATATAACTGCAAATATTAAACGGTTCTTTTCTTTAATTGTCTGATATCTTTGATTATATTCTGCTAACTACATGTTATGAGTTAGTATCTAGGATTTGGGGTGATCAATAATAATATAAAACAAGAACGGAAGTTAACTTCGGCTAGCCGAAGTTTGTATACCCTTGCAGTTATAATTATTAAATTTAATTCGAAATTCTGAAAAATACAAAAAATGATATTCCCCAAGTATGTCAAAAATACCGAAGCTGTAATTTGTTTCATATTACTTTCCCACAAATTTTCCGATCGCAGCTATATGATATAGTCTCACGTTTCTGAAATCAATTCTGGATTACATAACGTAGTGTTCACCATAATTCGTAGTCTTGAAATCATGTCACCTCGATTCATGAACATAGTTTTTGTGTTTAGAAGGTATTGAAAGTGCTGACCAATTATCTACCCTTTAAATTGTATAATAAATTGGTCAATTTCCTCATGAAATTTCATTAAATTAATTTTATTTTCTTACAGGGCCTTACACATCTAGTCTCCACTTCAAAATGACGTATGAAAAAAAATTTTTTATTGTTTTGGGGCTACTTTTAAGAAATGTCAAAATAATGTATGCATTGCTAAGAGCACAAACTCCGCCCTTAAGGTGTGTTTCACAATAGGGAAACCGGTTTCCCTTAAACCTGTTTAATGACGGACAGCCCATTTCCTCGATATTAATGAGCTGACGACTCCTAAAAAACGTCTGTAGAAATCGTTTCTTTTCCACACCTTTACAAATAGTTTGTTTTCCGCTTGTAATTGTCCTTAGATACTTTCGAGTTTGTGGAAAATATTTTCTCCATCGTTCCAAAAAATTTTGTGATGTGTATTGGTTAACCAAATTGCAGTCTTTCGAGATTTTGTATTTAGCAAAGTAAAATCATATGGTGGTTCTATTAAAAAACTATTATTCAAGCTTGGATCTTTTTGAATACAATTCCAATTTCCTTTAGAATTAAATTATTATTATTATCAAAGAAACCTTGAACATCAATCGAAACAGTATCTTTCAACATTTTTCTAATGTTAAACAACTCGTTGTACTATTTGGGTATTTTCATGACTTGGTGTCTTTAGTTCTATTGAAATTCTCACATCAATAAGACCAATTTTTACTGATTCGTTTTGATATGGAAGATCAACCACAATAATAGGGTTCTTCAATTTAAATTCATTTGGGGTCAAAAATGGTTGTGATTCACGACTATAGTAACTAGATTAAAATCTTGTATACATTTCATACAGCTGAGCATACTGATTCTTACTAAAATCAACATTCAGATTATCATATGGATATGACTCAGAATTCAAGTGAACTTTCAAGTTTGATAAGTTATTTGTGATAAGTTCTCCATTTAGTGTAAATCCAAGTATGGAAAATCTTGGATTTCGCGGTTAGCCGACAATTTCACATTCCAGCTCTGTTGACTCCCATACCCAATTTGGGGTTAACATGTAAATCCCAACTCTGGAATGCGATTGGTAGGTTTAGACCACCTTTAATAATATCGTACATCTTAATTTTTGTAAAATCGCTCAGAGTTACATGGGGAATTTTCCAGGTTTTATTCGTAATTTCCAGTTTAAAAGTTTGTTCATTTCTGGTTTGTTCAAGATTTACCGAGATTCTTAGTTAGCATCAACACTAGTTCGTGTTTACAATTTAACAAAACTTTTTTATAATCCTCAGCAAATCCCAACAAATTTTTTAATGGTACAGAAAAGTTAAAGGTGGGTCCCGTACAAAATTTCATTTCCACTGCTCCATCCGGAATTTAATAGATTTTGACTTTGAAGATTATCCAGAGATATATAATTTTTTAGGGTAGTACTCATATTGACATCGACTTGACACGTTGAACACGTTGTATTTAGTTGTTACCTAGCAGTATTTTGATGGTTACTTTCTGTTCAGTCTTGTTTTTGGATGGTTACTTTTGTATAGTACCTGTACAGTACTTGGTTTTGGATGGTTACTATCTGTACAGTATCTGTAAAGTACTTGGTTTTAGATGGTAACTAAATGTTAACAAGTATTATAGTTGCTATAGTCTCTTATTAAGAATTATCAAAGTACACAAGTTAAAGTTTCTAAGATGTGTTAGTCAATCACACTTGCAGTGAACTATCATTACCTTACCGTCATCAAAGTCACATGTCCAAGACCCAAGGACATTGAATAAAATACTTCCCCTTCATTTGTACCTGTAGTTTTAATTACAGTCAGCAACAAAATTTTTAGGATCACTCAATATTTTTTTATATATTTTATTATTGTAAACATATTTCATTAAATTCATAAATAATTATATTTAATATATATTTGTATATAATTAATTTTCTTACTCCATCGCTCTGTAAGAAACATGTCGGTTATTAATCTTCGTTCCAAACGCAGATTTTCGCTTGGTTCCCATAGATAGATGTAAAATAGTTCTCACAATGTAATCTTTCTCAGATGTCAACTATTTTTCTAGTTCTAGTTTTCTAGTTCTATTCTATTTGTATACTATTTGTATGAGTATGACATCATTGTCTAAGATTCTGAATAAGTTTAATAAACTCTTTAATTACAATACTCATCTGGTTTTCGTGATTCATGATGAGCTGCTTGGACTTTGATTACTTGCTGTTATAAACTGTTATGAGCTATTCTTAGATGGTTACTATCTGCTTGGTAGATGTCTATTAGTTGCTTACTAGTTTATATTAGCTGGTTACTATATGTTTAGTAGATGTATACAAGATGTTTAGTATCTGGTTTCTATATGTTTAGTAGATGTATACAAGTTGTTTACCAGATGTATCCAAGTTGCTTACTAGCTATTTAGTATCTGGTTTCTATATGTTTAGTAGATGTATACAAGTTGTTTACTAGCTGTTTAGTATCTGGTTTCTATATGTTTAGTATCTGTTTACTTGATGTTTACCTATTATTATTAGCTGGTTACAAGTTGTTATTAACGTCTTCGAGCTTTTGTAGTCTTTTGTTAAGAACGATCAAAAATTCCTGATCACTAGACGACTTTCGATGTGAAGTAAAAACTTACACTCTGATTTTCAATGTGTTTGCTATGTACGTGAGAAAGAACGCAAAGCCAAAATATCTCAAGATTTATATATAAAACTTAGAGGAACATATCCGATTATGTTGGGGGAAGATGTATCCTGTGATTGTAAAACTAATTAAGAAATAAATTGTTCACAAGCTGTCTAAAAGCTGTTTAGAAGCTGTTTTGATAAACAATTTTGATTCATAATGACAGATACTAAGAATATATATTAATATCATCCACTTTAACTAGTATATTGTTAAAATAAAACATTTCCATTTTTAATGTTCTTGCATCTTATGTAGGTATAATAAATTAAATCTTAACTACGATAGCTAGCCTTACATCCCATAACTATAGTTATTAGCTACAATAAAATGTCTAGAAAGAACAAAATATATGAATGTCAAAAACGATTTAAAACTAACTATAATTGTGAAAGTAATTGAAATCGCTCCGACGTAATACAGTAAAAAACAAAAAACACTGTGATTATCCCATTTTCTATCACCATAACAAATGTGTATACCCACACCTAAATGACCAATTGTATCCTTTCTCCAAAAATGTCACCGATAATTTAAATCCCATTAAGCAAACCACCCATTGCTAACCGTACCATAACCCCAGAGTCAAGTTGGTTACCTACAATAAACACCGATGGTGGTGTAAAGGATTGCTAAAATGCCTCGACGCAGGCGCAAAGGTCATAAAAAAAGGTCATAAAATATATAATTAGGAAAGTATTTTTTATTTGCGAACAATTTATAACTGTTACCAACAACACTAATACTTGTTCCAAAGGATTTGCTTAAATGCCTCGACGCAGGCGCAAAGGTCAGGTATTGGAAAAAATTCATGGAATATTATCCCTTCTAAAAGAGGTCATAAAATATATAATTAGGAAAGTATTTTTTATTTGCGAACAATTTATAACTGTTACCAACAACACAAATACTTGTTACAAAGGATTGCTAAAATGCCTTGATGCAGGCGCAAAGGTCAAGGTAATGGAAAAATTCATGGAATATTATCCCTTGACCAAATACGAAATTTCTTCTATTTGGATAATAAAAAAATATATATTAATTCAATGCTTTGATTTTTCCATCAAAATGCTTGATAAATCTAGTTGTATGATATTCTCTAACTAACTAACTCTCTAACTATTCTCAACTAACTAATGAAGTAATAAGTTTTCATGTGTCTATTTAAATTACCAAAAACAGTATTAGTCTTCTCTCATAAAATTGATCTTTTGGATCCCTCTTATTCCCCACCGGTGAAATGTATGTTCCTCATATTTAATAATGATGGTTTGTCAACCCCGACCAACCTCCGCAACATAGATGGATACTTGTAATTCATATTTAAGATATTTCCATCCTTCTCTAACTAACATCCTTTTATCCATCATGTAAACAGGTTTAGAATTGTATTGCATGCTTCAACCCCTAGCCACAACCACCACTGTAACAGATTTCACTTTTCCAATGGCTGCCCCAGCTACCTAAACTGTACATTTCTTTTGATTTTCTCTTTTTCTTTCTAAGCAATGAACACAATTTGTAAACTGGTTCTGACCTCCCTCTTTTATGGCATCCTCTACTTTATTTTCGTTATATTTCTGATCTTTTCCTAACAGTAGGTTGTTAAACTTTTATAATTTTATGGGATTATTGAGCACCCGAAATCCCAGATAATAACTCATAACATGTAACTAGCAGAATATAGTCAAAGATATCAGACTCTAAAAAGACAAGATTTACCTACTATTCAATTTACCATCTACAATCCCTGGAGAAGAGTTTAGTATTTGCAGTTTAATTTTCTAATCTATTGATTTCACAGATTCCCGCTGGTAAATACCAATTTTTAACAAATGGCTGCCAACTCCATACCATTCAGACACTGAATTACAACCTCATAGAACTGACTCTCAAGGTATCTGTAATGCACAATATATTTCCGTCTCTCTTCTTCTAATCAATATTAAAAAATTTCAAAAACTGGTTTTGGGGTTCATTTTATTCTTAGAATTAAATTATTAAAAATTATTAAGCCAACAGAGATAATTATGTTTTTGTGATAATATCCCATGAATAATACATAATTCTTCTTTGTATATTTTCAAAATTATTTATTTCAGAAAATTATTCATTAATCGCATTCAAATAATATTCATAATATATCTTACAATTTTTTTGATTTATCAATAGAGTTTCCCAATTATTAATATTACATGATATTGCATCATATCTATTTTTAAGATTAAATATTAAGATAGGGTCGTCCTCGCGAGACATAGCGCTGACCAACTCACATTGGTCTGCCTCACCATTAAGTTTAAGACATTCTAAGTCTGATATTGAATCCCTTATACGAAAAATCATCTCCTTAACTTCCAGTAGCAGTCGTGACAGCGGATTATTTTCGATTTCCGCATCGTGAAGATCAATTTGGTGTTGTAATTTGGTTGTCTCCATCATAAGCTCGGTGATTCGATTTTCCACGTTTTCAATATCAAAGAGATGGGAATCGATATTGTTTTCGCTCTGCAAATCCACCAAGCGCCATTTCAGGATTTCCAACTCTTCTATAGTATCGTAAAAGATACTACCGAATTCCCGTCGCAACTCCTTGGAAACCTTTAAAATTTCCTTAAAGATTTTTATTTCAATCAACAAATCTTCATTTATTTTAAAGTCAGAGTGGTTGATTTGGCTGTTGATTTCAGTCATCTTTTGTCTTTCGATTTAAATTTTGTACTGTTTTAGGTTTTGTAAACTCATCAACCAGGAAAAGTCAGAACGTAGAACCACATTTCTCCTTAACACATACATTTTTTGAAAACTTAAAAGGAAACCGTTTTCTCTTTCTATAAGCGCGTGAGAAAAAATTTTCAAATATGATTAAATAAAAACGTATTTGACTAAATAAACGATCTCATTTGTTTTTATGTATATTCTGTTAGGAACCACAACCACCACCACCATTTTGACCACAAGACCGTAGACAGGTTACACTAATAGATTTCATCTAAAACCCTAATTGAAACAAAAAAAAAAAAACGCCCACGCATAACAAAACAACGTTTTTGTGTATATTCTGTTAGGAACCACCACCACCACCAACACCCCTCTTACACTCCTACGCTCACTTTCCCATCTAATGCTCGCTAAAGAGGGGGAGGTTATCGAACTCACGCTTGTTTCACACCACAAAAGTATGCGGTCTAATATCCCTCAAACCAACACCTTTTGACCACAAGACCGTAGACAGATGTCACCTACAACCCTAATTGAATCAACAAAACGCCCACGCATAACAAAACAACTTCCCTTCCTCCTCCTCCTCCGCCTAAATATAATTTTACAAATTCATACGCATGACAAAACACCCCTTGTAAAACGAATAGTTTTCTAAAACTGAACTACTTTCCACATTTCTCCTTAACACATACATTTTTTGAAAACTTAGAAGGTTACCGTTTTCTCTTTCTATAAACGCATGAGAATAAATTTTCAAATATGATTAAAGAAAAACGTATTTCACTAAACAAACGATCTCATTTGTTTTTGTTCTGTTAGGAACCACCACCACAGTCACCATTTTGACCACAAGACCGTAGGCAGGTTACACTAACAGGTGTCACCTACAACCCTAATTGAATCAACAAAACGCCCACGCATAACAAAACAACGTTTTTGTTACACTCCCACGCTCACTTTCCCATCTAATGCTCGCTAAAGAGGGGTAGGTTACCAAACTCACGCTTGTTTCACACCACAAAAGTATGCGGTCTAATATCCCTCAAACCAAAACCTTTTGACCACAAGACCGTAGCCAGGTGTCACCTACAACCCTAATTGACTCAACAAAACGCCTTCTAACCCAAGTTAGAAGCAACATAGTGACCTGTGTGCAACCATTGCACTCCACAAAATCCTACGCATGACAAGACACCTCCTATCACACACGCAAGCCAGGTGTCACCTACAACTCTAATTGACTCAACAAAACGCCCACGCATAACGCCTTCTAACCCAAGTTAGAAGCAACATAGTGACCTGTGTGCAAACATTGCACTCCACAAAATCCTACGCATGACAAGACACCTCCTATCACACACGCAAGCCAGGTGTCACCTACAACCCTAATTGACTCAACAAAACGCCCACGCATAACGCGTTCTAACCCAAGTTAGAAGCAACATAATGACCTGTGTGCAACCATTGCACTCCACAAAATCCCACGCATGACAAAACACCCCTATCACACACGCACCTTTAGCGTGAGAAAAAGACAAGACAAAACAAGACATCAAAACACCACTCTCTCACACTCCTACACACCACTTTCTAACCTCATTAAGTGACCTGTGTGCAACCATGCTCATCTAACTAGGGTCAGCAACACCCCCCTTTTTGACTTAATTATGCTAATTAGGTCATAAGAACACCTGTGTGCAACCATGCGTGACTAATTAGGGTCACCCCCACCTCCTTTTTTGACATGATTTATTACCTAGTGAGCCAGCTCCCGTATTACCTATCTACTCATTGTTGATCTGCAAAATTTAGTTCACACAATCACACTAGTAAAAATTGAAGTTTTTAATACCAAAAAATATTTTGGTAGCAAAAATTGACGTTTTTAATACCAAAAAATAATTGATTGTGTCAATTAAATTTTGCAGATCAAATGTTAATAGTCGTTAGCGATGTTTTCGCAGTGGTAAATCTTGATCAATAAAAACATTTTTAGGATCATCAGAAAGGGATTCTATTTCTTTGAACAATTTGGAATTGATAATAAATTGCTTATTATTATTTTCAATTAATTCATTGATTTTGTTCTGAATTTTAATAAAATCATCATGATCCGGAGTTCCAGCTAACCATTTCCACACAGTATTAATTGTGATAAAATTAATTCGATTACTTCTGTGTCATATTTAATTTTCCATTGTGACCTTTTATTAGTATCCCTTTTTATATCATCTGATTCCAATTTTATTATTTCCTTATAAAAACTTAAGTTATTTACGTGGAATAATTCTGCGTATGAATTGTACGTCAATACGTCTTTATTGTCCTTATTATCTGATTTTGTTAGTAAAATAAGGAAAAGGAAAGAAATAGTAACATATTATTATTAAGAATTTTTTATTATCTTTGTGAATAATTCTATTTCTATTGTTCATTATTATTTTGTTAGGTAAATTCTCTTTAACTACTTGTTTTTTATATCTAGTTTTAAGTTTATTTCATTCCCCGTGTTTCTTTTCATGAACTATCTGTCCTACATGATATACTTTCTCTTTTCTGTTTTCATTATGTGTTTCTTACATTTGGTCTTATATATTTTTTTAAATTTGAGGAACGTTATCGTGCTCTATTTTATTATATAGTACGTCTAAAGGTTTTTGGCTCGTTGCATTATTATGATTATATTCTTGAGCGGCTCTTATTAATATTTTGGAATAGTCGGTTAAATTAAATTCTTCTTTAAAATGTGCCCTTTAAACTTGTCCGTTTGAGGTACTGTGCCTCGAGTCTGCGTAATATAAAGTTTAACCGCACCTTTGTGCAAAAGATTTAAATTGGACCGAGGTAAATCTCGGTTCATTATCGGTCTTTATTACCTTGTCTTGTGGAAATTGCTGACGAAGTGCCATTACTTTGTTTTCAATGTTTAATTTATTTTGGATTTCTTTTACTACTAAAAATTTTGAGTAAGCGTCAATACAAGTTATGAAAGTAAGACTTTGCGCGTAATATATGTCGATGTGTAAATTTTCGCCTTCTTTACTCGGGATTGGGGCTTCTCCAATTGAAATTTTAATTGGGTGCCTGTTATATTTGTTTTCATCGCAAATTCTAAAATTTTGTATATATTCTTTTAATTTTGTTAGTAAGTTTGGCCAATAAGGCAATCTACTGATTTGTTTATAGTTTTCGTCAAGTCCCCTGTTTGCTCTGCAATGTGTTTCTTCGATTATAAGTGCTCTGTCTTCAGAAAATTTATTCATAAAATTATCTTTAAGTGGTTTTTGAATTCTATAAAAGTCTGCTAAGGTACAATTAATATCTGCCGTTAAATTAGGAGGAATATATTCCCTTAAGATTGATATCAAATTTTCGGGAGTGTCAAATTCTATTATATGTCTGGTATTCTCGAATATATTAATCGACTCATGTATTGTTAAGTTAAGTTAAGTTGTTGATTTGAATCCTTGATAGGGCGTCTGCAACTACATTAGTTGTACCTGGCTTATATACGACTTTTGGAGTGAAACTTTCTATGAAGGAGTACCAGCGTTTCATTTCGATATTATGATTTTTATCAGAGATTGCGAAAGATAATGGTTGATGATCGGATTGAATTTCAATTCCAATCACTCCGTATAAGTAGTTTCTTAGATTTTTAAGAGCCCATACTATGGCTAAAAGTTCCTTCTTATTCGTTGCATAAACTTGTTCCGTTTTAGTCAAGGTTTTCGAAATAAAAGTAATTGGTTTACCTTCTTGAGATAATACTGCACCAATTGCGACGTCCGAAGCGTCGGTGGTCAGGGTGAATTTTTTATTATAATCCGATTGAACTGATTCTATTGAGCAATGCGATTTTCTTTCAGCTCATTAAAAGCTTTAATAGCTGGTTCATCCAGCTGAATTGATATTTTTGTTGACATTCTTGTTGAAATTTTGCCATTATTACCTTTAAGATATTTTGTTAGAGGTTTGGCTTTAGAGGCTTAATTTAAAACCAATTTTCTATAATAGCCCGTAAGGACTAAGAAACTTCTTAGTTCCCGAATATTTTTTGGGATCGGATATTTAATAATGGTGTCAATTATATCTGGTTCTGTCTTGATGACGTTATAAGGTACGATGTATCCTAGAAAACTGGTTTCGCGTTTAAAAAACTTTGATTTTTCTAAAGAGATTTTCATGTTTGCCCTTGAGTCGCGATCAAACACTCCCCGAGTTAAGACGTGCCTAAAATTTACGCGGAAGCTGCGCTAGCGCTAAGGCCATTATTAACAGAACACAAAAAAAAAAAGAAAACGAAGCAAATCAGTGGTTGATGACAAGCACCATCAAAGTGTTGTTGTTAACATGAACGACGACGAAGAAGAAACAACGGTTTGGAGCTGGCAGAGAGTAAAACCGAAGCCAAAGTCACTCAAGAGACCAAACCAAGTCTCTCCGATTCTACTAAAGAAAAAAATCGCTCTGGACTCTGCACCTAGCACCAGCTACAATCAATTTGCCATCCTAAGCGAAAGCACACCAAACAACGGAAATGAAGACGAAACCGAAGAACTGGACATGATAACTGAAGACACCTTAGATGAATCTGCCAAGCCGCCACCTATATTCTTATCTGAAGTTAGTGATATAAAAGGAATGTTAGCTTATCTCGAGACTAAAATCAAAAAAGAGCTTTTCTTTTATAAAGTTCAACGCGATGGCCATGTGAGAGTTATGGTAAAGACTATTGAGGAATACAGGAAACTTGTTAAAACTCTTAATACAGATTTTGTTAAATTTCACACATACCAGCTTAAACATGAGAGGGCTTTCAGAGTTGTTATTAAGAATTTACACTTCTCAACGGACATAGACTTAATTAAACAAGATGTGGAGTCCAAAGGTCACGCTGTTAGAAACATTAGTAATATTAAAAGTCTTGTAACCAAAGAGCCATTGAATTTGTTCTACTTAGACATTGAGCCCAACAATAAGAATTTAGATATTTACAAAGTTAAACACATTGGTAACGCAGTTGTCAATATAGAACCACCCCGTAAAACCAAAGAAATCGTTCAGTGCTATCGTTGCCAGGAATTTGGACACACAAAGTCATATTGTGCCAAATCTCACAGATGTGTGAAATGCTCTTTTAACCATCCCAGCAACATTTGTCCAAAAGATAAAGAGCAACCAGCAAAATGTGCCAACTGCAACGAAGATCATGCTGCTAGTTACAAAGGGTGTAAAGTCTATCAGGAACTTATAACAAAAAAACTAGTAAGCGGACGCAACCACCTGAAAAACACCAAAGATGACAACAATAAAAATGACCCTGCTACCTCTCAATCATTTGCTCCGTTTAATAATTTTAGCCAAGAACCCAAAGATTATCAATCATACGCTCAAGTTGCTGCAGGAAATAGTATCTCGAACACGTCTTTAGAAAGAATAGAACAGCTCTTAGAAAAACAATTTCAGCTCACAAATAATTTACTTAACATGATAATGTTACTTGTAAATAAGCTATGCAAATAAATCTTAACTTAGGAATATGGAATGCCAATGGGCTTTCCAACCATGTCAATGAAATATCCTTATTTTTAAAAACAATGTCATGCTTGTTTCAGAAACACACTTCACTAGCAAATCTTTTTTTAGAGTTATTGGGTACGACACAGTAAGGGCTGATCATCCGTCAGATCGAGCTCATGGAGGTGCTGCAATCATTGTCAAGCAGGGCCTTAAATTTCAAATAATGGACAGTACTAGGGAAAATGTTATGCAGGCTGCCACAATTAAAATAAAATGTATGCACGCAGATGTATCAATAACAGCGATATATCTCCCACCTAGATTCACAATAAAAGAACTCGATTTTAAAAACTTTTTCCAAGGGCTGGGAACAAAGTTTATCGTGGGAGGCGACTTCAATGCCAAACATCCATGGTGGGGATCCAGATTGACTAACCCGAAGGGATCGGAGCTATATAAATGCATACGAAACAATAACATAACAAGTTTGTCAACTGGTAAGCCCACATACTGGCCAACTGATAGTCAAAAAATTCCAGATTTGATTGATTTTGTATTATTCTCTGGAATTCCTTTATCACACATGCGAGTAATGGAGAGCTTTGACCTTAACTCAGATCATTCTCCAATAATAGCAACATATAGCACAATAGCCCATATGCTGGAAAAGCCCTATAAAGTCATAACAGCCTCTACTGACATCAACGCATTTAAAAGCTATTTAGAATCAGCTATAAGCCTGGACATTTCGTTAAAAACAGGAGAGGAAATAGACTATGCTGTGGAGCACTTTACAAATACAATTCATACAGCAAGCTATAGAAACACGAATCATGCTCTTAACCATCAACAACCAAATCAATTGTACCTTTCAATCGAACTTCGACAAAAAATACAAAATAAAAGGAATCTGCGAAAACGCTGGCAAGAAACTCGCTACCCTGCTGACAAAAGATTGTACAACAAGGCTGCTTCAGAGCTAAGGCAACTGCTGTCAAACTTACGCAATGAATCTCTAGCTGCGTATCTGAGAAATTTAGACCCTAATTCCTGCAACAACGAATACAACCTGTGGAGGGCGACTAAATACCTAAAGAGACCAGCTAAAAGAAACATAAATATTCGTAAAAGCAATGGAATTTGGTGTAGGTCTAATACTGAACAAGCTGAAGCATTTGCACAACATCTTCACTCTGTATTTCAGCCAAACGAAATAAATAATTCTACAACCGAGACTGAAGTAGAACTTACTCTTGTATTTAACGCGATCCTCAGACTAGACCACTTTCCAAGTCAATGGAAATGCGCAGAAATCATTATGATCCTAAAGCCAAACAAAACAGAAACTGAATTAACATCATACCGTCCCATTAGTCTGTTGACAATATTCTCGAAAGTGTTTGAAAAAATACTATTGAAGAGAATGTTGCCAATTTTGGACGAACTTTCCATCATTCCTGAATACCAATTCGGATTCAGGAGAGGTCATGGGACCCCTGAGCAATGTCACAGGGTCATTAATGATGTAGTATCTGCATTTGAAAACAAAAAATACTGCACAGCTGCATTCCTTGATGTTCAACAAGCGTTCGATCGAGTCTGGCACAATGGCTTATTGTACAAGATAAAGAAATGGCTACCTGCTTCGTACTTCTTATTGATCAAGTCGTATCTGACTAAAAGATGCTTTTACGTGCAACAGAAAAACGACACATCAACACTTTTCCTCATCAACGCAGGCGTCCCACAAGGAAGCGTTTTGGGACCAATTCTCTACACCCTATATACGGCCGACATGCCAGTTACAAATAACTGCACTGTTGCAACATATGCTGATGATACAGCCGTTCTGGCCACAAGCAGATCCAGAATTGAAGCTTCTGAACTCCTGCAGTGTGAGCTAAGCCTAATTGAAGACTGGTTTCTTAGATGGAAAATTAGAATCAACTCCCTCAAATCCGTCCAAATAACTTTTTCGTTAAGACAAGGTAGCTGCCCAAATGTTACACTTAACGGCTCACCACTTCCACAAAGTAACTGTGTGAAGTATCTCGGCTTGCATCTCGACCGCAGATTAACATGGAAAAACCACATTAAAGCAAAATGCCAGCAGCTCAGACTTAAAACACTAAAAATGTCCTGGTTGATAAGTCGAAAATCGGAAACCACTTTGGAAAACAAAATTCGCCTCTACAAATCCATACTGAAGCCTGTTTGGACCTACGCTATACAGCTCTGGGGAACTGCTAGCAACTCAAATATTGAGATACTTTAGCGTTACCAATCAAAAACTTTGCGACAAATTGTCAATGCTCCTTTTTACGTATCCAATGCAAATATTCATAAAGATCTTAATATTCCAACCATAAAAGAAGAAATAAATAAAACTAGTAAGAAATATATCGACAGACTTCACAACCACGAAAATAATTTAGCCTTAAGTCTAGTAGACAACAGTTTAACAGTAAGAAGACTGAAAAGATATCATATTCTGGATCTCCCTCATAGATAAATTCAACAAACAGGAAAGATGTTATATATAATAGCAGGGCTCACTGGAAAACTGCTATTTCTGTTAATTTAATATAAATTATACAATTTACTTATTGTTTAAACAAACAGATTGTAAATAAAAACAAAGATAAAAAAAAAAAAAAAAAAAAAAAAATGTTTGCCCTTAATAATATATTTATAATTTTTTTTAAGGGGGTATTCTAGTCTAGAGGCTCTAGTTTCGAGCCTTTTTTTAACAATTAATTAAAACTAAACAATTGATATTTTTAATGTCGGGTTTTTTATCATTTGTTTATTTAACTTAGAAGAGTACATAAAATAAAATTTAAAAAAAAAAATATTTTTTTTTTCGTCGAGTTATGCGTCCTTGAAGTAGAGGGGGAAAAAAAAGGCCGTGTCCTCGTCGCCATGATTTCTACCCTTGTGGTCATTTGAAAAATAAAAAAAAAAAAGATTCTTAGTCAGTACGAATGTCGCAATGTCATGAACCAGCCAAACTAAAAAAAAAAAATTTTTCATAAAATGGCGGCCACTCAAAAAAAAGGTCGATTTTTTTACTAATTTTGTAATTTTATCGAATTTTTAAAAAATATTACAAATTTTAAATTCCAATTTTTTGTTGGTTCATGCGATAGAGAGATATTGAAAGAATATTCATGCCAAATTTTAAGTAAATCGGCTGATTAGAACTTGAAATATTATGGCTACCGTATCAGAAAACGTAGTTTGGAGAAAACCGCGTTTAAAGTTTTACGTTAAATTTCAGGCAGTGTAACTGATAGAATAGCACGTATAACTTACATTCTCTTAATCAGCCATAATTTTAAAAATAATTTGAATTTTGAATAATCCGTTTAGGGAGATATTTTTAAATATCTAAACTATCGAATTATGAAAAAAAAAAATTTTCGATTTTTTCAAATTTCTAGACTAGAATACCCCCTTAAGTCTATATAATGTTGTTTAATCGAGTTTGGGAATATTATAATGTCGTGATGAAAACCTGATTCAAAATCTATTGTTATAAAATATCTTGCTTTTCCCAAATTAGATAGAATTACCGATGGGTCTTGCAATGGGTACCTGTCAGGTATGGTACTTTCATTTTATTTTTTATAGTCAATGACGAGTCTTAATTTATGGATGTCGCCTTGATTCTCTCCGTTCTACCAGAACTGGTGAATTATAGGGGCTTCGGCTAGACCTTATAATTTCTTCTGCTAACACTCTACTGATTTCGCTATTCATCAAGTCGATGACATATAAAGCATACGGATATTATTTCCCGTATGTTCACGCCAAAAGGGCGTTTAATTTCAGGAGGCAGTGTAGAGCGGCAGTTTTATCCAGATGTCTACAACTCGCGCGCTCGCACTGCCGTCCGCTCTCCCTCTCCATCTCTCCCCTAAGTCTCCGCTCTGCTCTGGAGCGCTTAAGTTAAGTTAGGCTTAAGCAGTTCATGTTTCAAAGTGTACTAATAAACACCTACGCACGTCGCGTAAAAACCCAAAAGTACCCGCGTATTTTTATGCGTACCACTCGATCTTGGGGCTTCAATTATTTCATCGATCAAGCCGCACCGCCCCAACACCGTATATTGGCCTGACGTGAATAAGATTTATTTCCCCCTTTATGACTGTTTTAAAAAGAATTCGCATATTTATCTTTGAATGGTCTTTTTCGATATAGTGAACTGTTTTTTCCATTAGTCCGTCTTATTGATCAGTACCTATATTATTTGTCTGTTTTTTGTCGGATAACTCAATAACGGCGGGCTTGAAATTTGTACATTTCAAATCATTTTTATTTATTTGATTTTTGACGGTATTTACTTCGTCGGCACTTTCAGGATTTTTAATTCCCAAGATATTTGTATTTGTATTGTATTATCGGATATTTCTACGTCGGCACTCTCAGAATTTTTAGTTCCCAAGCTTTTATCATTAAAATATTTCTTTATAATGAATTCTTTTAACGAAAGAATATTATTTTCTTCAATTAAACTTATTTCATTTTTTCCTCATTATCATAATATTTTAACTTTTCAGTTTTCCCTTTATATACCAAGACTCCCTTCTCTATATTTATTATAGCTCCAGTTTTTCTTAATAAATTTAATTCAATTAGAAGATCAGATTCTAATAATATTATAATAATATTTTAACTTTTCTTTTTTCCCTTTATATTCCATGACTCCCTTCTCTATATTTATTATAGCTCCAATATTTCTTAATAAATTGATTCCAATTTGAAGATCAGATTCTAATTCTTCAATTTCATAAAATATTTGTCTTGTTTCAAATATAATAATAAAATGGTAGTACCTAATTATTGAATACCCATGAACTGTAGTTACCTTTTTGTATATTGATAACTCATTTTTATTTTCGAAAATTCCGTTTTTTATATAACAAGCAGTGGCTCCTGTATCTATTAAAATCTTTAACTGCTTCTTGGTTTTTCGGTCTATCCTATTTTAATAAGACATTCCCCTGTAGGGGTCTGGTCTAAAAAATGATCTTCGTTGATATTGTTTAATCTGGTTACTTTATTAGCTGGCTGATTTACTGTTCCTTTTAGTTCCCTTTTCTGAGCTTGAGTTTGCTCTTTATTTTGATTAGGGCGATAGTAATTTGATCGATTATTATTTTGATAATAATTATTATTGTATCTACCTCGATTATTATTTGCCTGGCAATTATTATTCAGCTTCTGGTGGATCTGGTGGATTTAATGAGAAAAGAGTTTCTGAGATAGATCCGTTTAGCCCGGATATAAATATTCGTATAGCATTGCCCCTTATTGTTTTGTTTGTTTCCTTTATAATTACGCTGTCTTTTCCATATGTCATTAAGGTTTTGTTATACCCGTTACTCGTAGAGTAAAAGGGTATACTAGATTCGTCGGAAAGTATGTAACAGGCAGATGGAAGCGTTTCCGACCCCACAAAGTATATATATTCTTGATAGGGATCACTAGCCGAGTCGATCTAGCCATGTCCGTCTGTCCGTCTGTCTGTCCGTCCGGATGAACGCTGAGATCTCGGAAACTATGGTAGCTAGGCTATTGAGATTTGGCGTGCAGATTCCTGAGCTTCTTACGCAGCGCAAGTTTGTTTCAGCAATGTGCCACGCCCACTCCAACGCCCACAAACCGCCCAAAACGGTGGCTCCTACAGTTTTGATGCTAGAATAAAAATTTTAACTGAAATGCATTGTTCTCATCAATACCTATCGAATGACCCAAAAAAAAACCGCAAAAACCTGTGACGTCCACAATTTTCATGCTAGATAAAAAATTTTATCTGAAATGTATTGGTCTCGTCGATACCTATCGATTGATCCAAAAAAAAACTTTTGCCACGCCCACTCTAACGCCCATAACGCTTAAATCTGTATACCGCCGGTAGGTGGCGCATTTTAATCTCGCTTTGCTGCTTGCATATCTCCATTTAGCTGAGTAACAGGTATCTGATAGTCGAGGTACTCGACTATAGCGTTCTTCCTTGTTTATTATTAAAGTCATTTTTGTATTGACCATTATAGTATTCTGTAACTGTCATTCGTGAGGATACTTAGTTTTGACTCGAGAATATGTATTGGTCGTTTATCGCTATATAAAGGCCAATCTAGATAAGATTGCTCGAAAGTTTAAAACGGAGCCAAGATTGGTAAGAGCATCATCGGCAGCTCCAATAATTTTATTTCGTAAAATTGTTAGGGCGATAAAATATTGTTCACTTTGAATTCTATAAAGACTCATTACAGTTTCTGCGCCTTCCCTTCACTTACATATTGTGTTGGTTCCTCGGAGAATTTTGGTAAAGATTTTACCACTTCAAGTGTTGTATCACATTTCATAGTTGGGTCTATTGTTTGTATTTTATAATCCTCCACAGTGTTTGCATCTCCTATTTTCCTGCTCACTTTATTTAATTGAACATTTATCAATCTATTTGTTAATTCCACTGTTAAGCCGCCGGCTGTGGCTATACTAACTGCAGAAAAATTTGGTGCTGAGCCTCCGGTTGCCATTGTTAAATTTAATTCACCAAGGCTATTTATCAAATCTTCCAGATTGTTACTTGATATTATTTATTAAATCGCGAATCTATCTTATTTTTTATCAATGTTTAAATAATATATTATTTTTCTCAAATTCCCTCTCTTAAATTATAATCTTTAATTTTTTATTATTGTACATTAATTCCTCATGAGACTGTCCCGATGGGGTCTTCCGTCTTTGAGCTTGTGGGTTGATCTTCCTTCCTGGATTTAGTGTAGATTAATGACGATAGAGTGCCTTTCCTTCCTTCTTCAGTTTTTCTTTTTTTAGCGTGTTGTGTTTTTTTTTGTTGTTGTTGTCAGTTCTTGTTTGTTTATGTGTTTAAGTTTAATGCGTTTCTGGTTTTTAATAATTATTTGCGATATTTTTAAATTATTTTATTTATTTTGTGTTCTTGTATTGTTTGATTTAAGATTTTGGCCCACCTTTATTTTAAATTCACCTTTTAATGGATTATTTCATTTATTAATTTCCATTTAATTGTTGTTAACGATCAATGTCACTTTGTTGTGTCGTTTGTTGGATTTTAAAATGTTTCCACTAAAAATTTTTGTGTTGTTGGCCGCGCGAGCTCCGTTTATATTTAATTTATTTTTCATTAAACAATTTTTGGAACTTTTTTTTTAACGCGGCCCCACGTTGATCGCCAATTAAACTCGTTGTTTGAAAATGATTGTAAAATATGTATTTTTTATTTTAAAACTCGGGTGTTAACCTTTATTCTTAATACAAAATGAATACAAGACACTTTTAATACTTGTGAACCGATCGCCGTCTCGGACAAAATAGAACTGACTTCTTCATTTCTTAATCTGATCCAATGAACCTCGGCCAGGAGCTTATCTTTTTGAATTTTTAGAAATTCAATTTATTGAATTCTCATTGTGAAATTCAATTATGCTGACCGATGCAATTTAGTGGGAAGTTGAAACGCAAAAGGCGCAATTGATTGGGCTTCGAAAGGAAGCTGATGTTTACTTTAATTTTGATTTGTTAAACTTAGCTGGGAACCAAGATCGGACCTCAAACAAAGGCAATGCAGAGTTTGAAAAGGCGCAATTGATTGGGCTACGAACGGAAGCTGATGCTTACTTTAATTTTGATTTGCTTAACTAAGCTGGGGAACCATGATCGGACCTCAGAGCCAAAGGCAAATACAAAGGCAAATGCAGAGTTTGAAAATGTTGTTTATAAAAGCCATAAGAGGCCTAGTTTCACGGGTTGGATAACTTGCATGAATATGTTTTTTCTTTTTTTATACCCTTGCAGAGGGTATTATGATATCAATGAAAAGTTTGCAACGCAGTGAAAGAGACGTTTCCATTAAGTATATATATTCTTGATCAGCATCACTAGAAGAGTCAATCTAGCCATGTCCGTCCGTTTCTATGCAAACTAGTCTCACAGCTTAAAAGCTATCGGGCTGAAACTTTCCCAAAAGTGTTCTTTCTTTTGCAGGTAGTATATTAGTCGGAACCAGCCGAATCGGGCAACTATATCTTTTAACACCCATAGAAATAATCGAAAAAGGATTTTAAAAAATAATATCTTTGGTGTTTTTATACCTGTTTCTCGTAGAGTAAAAGGGTATACTAGATTCGTCGGAAAGTATGTAACAGGCAGAAGGAATCGTTTCCGACCCCATAAAGTATATATATTCTTGATCAGGATCACTAGCCGAGTCAATCTAGCCATGTCCGTCTGTCCGTCTGTCCGTGTGTCCTGATGAACGCTGAGATCTCGGAAACTTTAAGAGCTAGGCTTCTTACGCAGCGCAAGTTTGTTTCAGAAATGTGCCACGCCCACTGCAACGCCCACAAACCGCCCAAAACTGTGGCTCCTACAGTTTTAATACTAGAATAAAAATTTTAACTGAAATGTATTGCTCTCATCAAAACCTATCGATTGGCCCAAAAAAAGTTTGCCACGCCCACTTTAACGCCCGCAAACCACCCAAACCTGTGACGCCCACAATTTTCATGCTAGATAAAAAATTTTAGCTGAAATGTATTGGTCTCGTCAATACCTCTCAATTGATCAAAAAAAAAAAAAAATTAAAACGCCCACTGTAACGCCCAAAACGCTTAAATAAGTCCACCTCCGGTAGGTGGAGCATTTTAATCTCGCTTTACTGCTTGCATATCTCCATTTCCGTTGGTCCCTTTAGCTGAGTAACGGGTATCTAATCGTCGGGGCTCTCGACTATAGCGTTCTTCCTTGTTTAACATAAGATCTACTACGCTTGGAAATAACATTTTCTAAAAAGATCTGAATTTCGAATGTAATTTGATCAAAATTGGACGACTATATCATATAGCTGTCATAGGAACGATCGGAAAATTGGTGGGAAAATAATATGAAACAAATTATAGCTTCGGTGTTTTTTGACATATTATATTATACTATTGGGAACTTCATTTTCTGTATTTTGAGAAATTTCAAATAAACTTTTATAAACATTGGACGACTCTAACATGTAACTATCAAAGAAACGGTTTGAGAAAAAATGAAATAGTATTAAAAAAAAATTTTTTTTCTTTGTTGATTCTGATTGTATTTTCTTTTACTCTGGGATATGGAATATTTAAGCTTTTCAGTATTACGAATTTAATTTTACTCAAATATTACTGAAGCTAGCAACAATCTTTAAAAATTATACATAATGTTACTCACATTGATTATTTCTTATAACTGCAAGGGTATACAAGCCTCGGCTTGCCGAAGTTAATTTCCTTTCTTGTTTAGAGGTGGTATTAAACACATAAATGCCAACTCGGAGCTAAGATAGCTTACCGTAGGTCTTAATTCGCCGGGGGGTACAGCCGGTAGTCAATCATGACACCCAAGATATTTCTGCTTGGGTGTGATGTTATTGTGGCTTCTCCAACGTAGATAGTAGGTGCCTTCATTATCTCCCTGCTACTAATATGGACTGCCTCAGTCTTGTGCGCTGCCATGGCGAGTCCTTTAAAATCGAGCCTTGCGCTTGCTCGTTTCCCTGCTTCATTTCAGGTTCTTTCTGCATCCAAAAGCTGCTTGGCAACCAAGGCCAATAAGTCGTTCCCCTTCAGGTATCGTGGTCAAAAAGATCCCGTCGGACAAGGCATTCCACAACAACAGGTGTAGAACTAATCATTGGGGAACCCCCAACGACTCTGTGGGATGCTTGCCCACTGTCAGTTTCATACAGAAGAATACGGTCCTTAAAATGACTTTAAATTACTCTCTGTACATACATTATAATATATTAGTTGCTCAATACGTTTAGTTTGTGGTTCCAACTAACATCCATCGTTGTCCCAACGCAGTAGTGCTTAGTGCCGTACAACAACCTTTTTCCCTCGTTCCCCTATTTTCTGAGTGTAGGTAAACGATTTCATCGACTATGTCTCTTATTGGGTTGGTAGTGGAACGCTTCCCAGGTCTATCAGCTGTTTCAGATCATCCGTCTTTTCTTTTTCGGAAGCTTTTGGGCCGCTTTATTTTCCTGCTGAGGAGACGTTAAGCTACCTGTTTTGTACTCCACCCTTCTTCCTAATGGGCTTGACCTGCGGCGTATGAAACTTCAATATTTTAATTTAATTTTATGCTAAAATTTTCAAAATTTAATAGTTTAAAACAAGGAAGAACGCTATAGTCGAGTACCTCGACTATCAGATACCCGTTACTCAGCTAAATGGAGATATGCAAGCAGCAAAGCGAGATTAAAATGCGCCACCTACCGGCGGTATACAGATTTAGGCGTTATGGGCGTTAGAGTGGGCGTGGCAAATTTTTTGTTGGATCAATCGATAGGTATTGATGAGAACAATGCATTTCAGTTAAAATTTTTATTCTAGCATCAAAACTGTAGGAGCCACAGTTTTGGGCGGTTTGTGGGCGTTGGAGTGGGCGTGGCACATTGCTGAAACAAACTTGCGCTGCGTAAGAAGCTCAGGAATCTGCACGCCAAATCTCAATAGCCTAGCTCCCATAGTTTCCGAGATTTCAGCGTTCATCCGGACGGACAGACAGACGGACAGACGGACATGGCTAGATCGACTCGGCTAGTGATCCTGATCAAGAATATATATACTTTGTGGGGTCGGAAACGCTTCCTTCTGCCTGTTACACACTTTCCGACGAATCTAGTATACCCTTTTACTCTACGAGTAACGGGTATAACAAGGAAGAACGCTATAGTCAAGTACCTCGACTATCAGATACCCGTTACTCAGCTAAATGGAGATATGGAAGCAGCAAAGCGAGATCAAAATGCGCCACCTACCGGCGGCAGACAGATTTAAGCGTTATGGGCGTGGCAAATTTGGATCAATCGATAGGTATTGACGAGACCAATACATTTCAGTTAAAATTTTTATTCTAGCATCAAAACTGTACGAACCACAGTTTTGGGCGGTTTGTGGGCGTTAAAGTGGGCGTGGCAAACTTTTTTTTAGGTCAATCGATAGGTATTGATGAGAACAATACATTTCAGTTACAATTTTTATTCTAGCATAAAAACTGTAGGACTTATAGTTTTGGGCGGTTTGTGGGCGTTAGAGTGAGCGTGGCACTCTGCTGAAACAAACTTGCGCTGATTAAGAAGCTCAGGAGTCTGCACGCCAAATCTCAGTAGCCTAGCTCTTATAGTTTCCGAGATCTCAGCGTTCATCCGGACAGACAGACGGACATGGCTATATCGACTCTTCTAGTGCTCCTGATCAGGAATATATTTACTTTATGGGATCGGAACCGCTTTCTTCTGCCTGTTACATACTTTCCGATGAATCCTTTTACTCTACGAGTAACGGGAATAAAAACTATGCAGAGGAAGGTCGAGGGTTTGACCCTGACTGGTAAAATGTAGCATCTGAGGCATCAGGAGAAGCAAATGATGGTTTCTATGGTATATGACTTGAGCTACAAACGTTATACAAACGCAAGTTCTTGCAATACACACCTGCTAAAGATGGGATCATTTGGTCAAGATGGCGTGCGGTCAAGAAGCCCAAAAAGAGTAACCTCCGCTGAAACTTCTGAAATGTTGAAAGAGTATTCGAGTGGATAGCATGTTGAATTGTTGCATAAGTTGCAGAAGTCTACCAACTTCCGTAAAGATTTGAATTATATTGGTCATTGGTTCGCAAGTTCGGCATCAAACTTCAAAGCTTCTACGTTACCAGTTTCTTTTAATTTAGTTCCCTTCGCATAGGAAGTACCAGTAACCCGGTAACACTTATTTTTTTCAATTGTATTTATCAGTCCGATATAACTGTTATGACAAGCCATTTTACTTTATTTGTCACAATATAACGGTTACAATAATACATTGATATATTTCACAGAGAATGGAGTAGAATAAAAACGTTTTTAATCCCGATTTTAGTGGACTGTACTTCCGGGGGGTTCAGTCGTCCGGGTCGTTCAGTTGTAGTCCTAACACGAAGTCCCAAAAGATCTCTAAAGTGTGACGCAGCACCAAAATATATAAAAAAAGGGCAAAGTTAGTATTTTATATACCAAAAGGAGATTAAGATTCAAATTAAAATAACGGCTAATGTGTTCATCAATATCCCGGGCCGCCCTGAAACAAAGTTTCAGAATTAGGCAGTACAGTTAACTTGGTGATGGGCCGGGTCACCTCTCCTGTAGACGTCTTAAGTTTTACAACGCCTATAAGTCCATCTGGTCCAGTATGAGCTTCCACTACACGGACTAGTATCCAAGCTGCTGGAAGGAGATTTGAGTCCTTGACGAGGACTACATTGTCTACTGCGATGTTACGTTCCTTGATGCTCCACTTTTGACCTTGCTGCATAGATGTTAAATACTCTTGGTGCCTGCGTTTCCAAATTTACATCCATTGATACGTCGATTGCAAGTGTTGCCAATAGTCCAGACGATTGATCGACAAATGGGTCATATCTCCCTCTGGAACAGTTGTGAATGAGCGTCCAATTATAAAGTGGGCCGGAGAGAAGTAGGTAAGGTCAGTGTCAGTTGTGTAGCATAACGGACGCGAGTTTACCACTGCACTGATCTGAGCAATTAGAGCTTGCAATTGTTCAAAGTCTAGAACAGTTTTTCCCACAACTCGACGCAAATTTAATTTAACGGAACGCACTGATGACTCCCACTTCCCTCCCTAATGTGGCGAATTGGGAGGTCTTCACTTGATTCCATCATTGGCCAGTGTTAGTGTTAGATTGCGTTGATGTTCCTGCGAAGATACGAATTGCTGCATCTTATCTAATGCCCTTTGGCCCCAAGAAAATTCCCCCCGTTATCGCTGAAGATCTGTGAGCATTTTCCTCGAAGGGACATGAAACGCCGAAGAATTTCCATGAATGTGCCTGTGCTTAGATCGGTGCCCAGTTCCAAATGTATGGCTGATGTTACAAAGCAAACAAAGAGGAATATGTAGCCCTTAGTTTTTCGGAGATTGTGCTCTCTCCTTTCCTTTAGTATAAATGGTCCAGCGTAATCACAGCCTGAGTGCTGGAAGGGTAAAGCTTCTGTTATACGGATGGCTGGTAGATGAGTACGTTTACGTTGGTGAAAACATTTAATGCGGTTGTGAACCAGAATCCTTATCAGGCTACGAGCACCAAAGATCCATTATCTTTGACGAGGAATTACAAAAAGTGCAGAAACTCCTTGATCATGATTTGAGGTATGCTCGAGTTTTAAAGTCATTCTTGTGAAACGGTTTGACCTTGGAAGCAGTATAGGGTATTTTACATTAGCTGGAAATTGTGAGTTCTCCAGTCGACCACAAACTTGAACAAGGCCATCCTTGCAGATAATCGGCGAAAGCTTCACCAACTGGGAGCGGCTGTGAAGTGACTTATTTTCCGTGAGTAAAGAGCCTCTCGCAGGCAAAGAATTGCGAGCAGCCTGAATCTCCTCAAAGGTGAGCATCTTTCCATTTGGCAGATTTAATGGCCTTTGTCTTTTGGATGAAGCTACAACGCGCACCAGCTTTGTCCAGGACGAGGCACGTTGAATCAAAGCTTCAGTCGGTCCCAATGAGCAGCTTTCCTGTGCGGTCAGTGCGGGGAAATGGGGAAGTTCTGAAGCAAGCATTTCTCGTGTGGCGCAGTCCGCCGGATTTTCCTTTGTGTTTACATGATGCCATGTGTTGCTCGATAACGAGTATTTCTGATGTTCTATTGACCACAAATGTTTTAAGCTTAATTGGTGGATATGCAATCCAAGCCAAGACTATGGTTGAGTCACACTATGCATGTACTTATATGTTCTTGTGTTGACTGATAAGAATTGCCGGCTCAGTAGAGCAACTCAGGTTTTTCTTGCTATGCCATCTGCTCGCACCACTCTGCTATAGGTGACTGCGGATGTTCGATGTGATCTTCACTGTTTTGGACACTTGGCAGGCGTAGAATTCGAAGGATGTGTAGGTCGTTACCAGTTCGCAATTTTGGGAGGAAGCTCCGTGTCCAAGCCGATATGGAGTAGCCACAGTTCTAGGAACCGAATTTTAAGCTACACTACCACTGATGCAGCGAGTCAAAAATGCGTGCCACATCTGACAGCTCTTGGCGTTTGGGGTTGTCCGGAATTGTTGTAAGGCCAACATTGTAGGATAACATATCCTTTTCTGGATGCCAATAGCTTTTGCTGTAGAACTGGATCCTTTGCCTTGTACTTTGGTTGTAGCGAGAGATCTGTCAGCGACATGTGATGAACTGGAAACCCATGTACCAAGTTTCATGCCCGCACATGTCATAAGCTTGATCAACTCATTTTGATTGCGAATGAGCTCCTCCTCAGTATGTGCTTCCGTCAGTACGTCGCCCTTCAAGACCTTTGCAGCGGTTGGAAACTCGTGTTGATGGTCGTGAGCTATCTGGTCAAGGACCCTCACGGCCAAAAATGGTGCGCAGGATGTGCCGTATGTTACCGTGGAGAGTTCTTAGTGCTTGATAGGATTCGTTTTATCTTCTCTCCAAACAATACGCTGATAGCTACAATGGTTGGCAGCCACACAGATTTGTCGATACATTTTGACAATATCTGCTGAGAAGACGAACTTAAACATTCTAAAACGCATACAAATCGAGGAAAGGATTGGTAGAATGCTGGGTCCATTGTGCAGAGTATCGTTTAAGGACCGTCCATTCGTGTCCTTGTATGAGCCGTCAAATAGGACCCGTAATTTTTGGGTAGCTACAGGATGATGTGGAAAGTAAAAGCTCTGCTGTTTTTCAATGTCTTCTGGCGATAGTTCTCGCATGTGGCTTAACAGAAGATAATCTGGGAATGAAGATGTAGTACTCCCTCTAATTTATCCGAAAACTGTTCCTTGCAATTTTTGAACGAAAGCTCGACTACGCAACGCTCCTTAGTGTCCGGGTGTGCATCTTCACAAAGTGCTGTTCAAGTTCATCGACCTCTGGATTCCCATGGAATTCCAGGGTGATATCCTCAAGCTCCCAAAAGCGCCGTAGCTATGCGTCAATGTCAACAGCCGTGTGAAATGTTGTTGTAGATGAACATCTGGTACATCCAAATGTGGTCGAAATGGCGATGAGGTTGCCCTGGTTGCCGAACATCTATTGACCACGGCTTAAACGTAGTCGCTGCCCAGGAGTATATCAAGTGACGAATGCCTTGGGGCTGAGGCGGCGATATCGTGTCTTGCCAACGTGGAGGTAAGTTTGCTAAGTACGTGGGCACGTACTTTCATTGTGTGATCAGAGATCCTTGATTGCAAGTCCAGTGTGCTTCAGTTTCTAGTTGTCTTAGCCTTTATTGACGCAAATCCGGGCACCAATATTCGTGACGGTGAGGTGCCAGTCCGAGTGCCTGTACGCACCTCTCGGAGATATACGACAGTTCCGATCCTTTTGCGTCCCTAACAAACACCAGAGCTATTCGCAATACAGTTTTTCGTAGCCCTTGCTGTTGTGTTGCACAAGGATTCAGCAGTGGGAGCCAGTTTTACCAGTGATGTACGTTTTTAAATAGTGCAACTTTTGTATTGCTGTCAAATGCTGCTTGCTCGAAGATGTTTTTAAAGGCTGGTCACTCCTTGTAGTCCACAGTGAATAGCTTAGTAAATTCTTGGCAGTTCATTATGAAATACATTTGCTGTCAAGTTTGCCCTTAAAAGCGTTGCTTATTGCTTAACCAAACGCTCATTGTGCTGCTTTTGTTGTTCCAGAAAACGAAATAGGTTTTCGTTTCTCACTCCTGATGCCATTGGTGCGGCCACGCCAAGGTTGCCAGATAGTCTGAAGTTGTTCCCTTCTCTTTCATTATCCTGAGATTCTATACAGGTGCGTATGAGGTTGCGAAACAATGTGCTCGCTTGTAAGTACTTGTCCTCGTACCTTTTGTTGTTGATGGCTGGATCGTCGTTCCCTTCCTCATCGTCAAAAAGGGCAATTTGGTTGCTAAAGGACTAACACTTGTATTTCATCAAGCTCCCATTTTGATCCCGCACGTGGATCTTGAGACGCCGTTAGCAAACTCTTAATGCTTGCCCTTGCACGACTTCTAGCTGCCTTCAAAAGTTTATACTGATCCATTTTTATCAGTATCTAAATTTGGCTAGAAGGGCAAATAATATGGTACAGAATAAAAACGTTTTATTTCCCGATTCCAGTTATTTAACATGTCACATTTTCTTGGTGTTCGATGCGTTCAATTGTAGTCTTAACACTTAGTCCTTAAAAAGTCGAGTACCTCGAGTATCAGGGACCAAAGGGAAATGAAGATATGCAAGCAGCAAAGCGAGATTGAAATGCGCCATTTACCCGCGATCTCAATATATGGTTATGTGTTATGTTAAAATATTTTTCAAGCATGGAAATTGTGGGCGCCAAATGTTTTGGTGGTTTGTGGGCGTTAGGGTGGGCGTGGCGAACATTTTTTTTGGATCAATCGATAGGTATTGACTAGACTAATATATTTAAGTTAAAAAATATAACTCTATAGTCGAGTACCTCGACTATCAGATACCCGTTACTCAGCTTAAGGGACCAAAGGGAAATGGAGGTATGCAAGTAGCAAAGCGAGATTGAAATGCGCCACCTACCCGCGATCTTAATATATGGGTATGTGGGCGGTAGACTGATTTAAGCGTTATGGGCGTTAGTATGGGCGTGGCAAACTTTTTTTTGTGTCAATTGATAGGTATTGACGAGACTAATGCATTTCAGTTCAAATTTTTTTCTAGCATGAAAATTGTGGGCGCCACAGGCTTTGGTGTTCTGTGGGCGTTGGGGTGGGCGTGGCGAACTTTTTTTTGAATCAATCGATAATTATTGACTACACTAATATATTTTAGTAAATATTTAACATGAAAATTGTGGGCGCCACAGGCTTATGCGGCTTGTGGGCGTTAGAGTGGGCGTGGCATATTCGCGTAACAAACTTACGCTGCGTACAAGACTACGGAATCTAAATCTGGAATCGCTTTTCTCTATCTTTGATAGTTTCCGAGATACCCCCTTTCATAAAAGTGGGCTTGGAAAATCGTGGCGAATTGGGTCAATCGATGGGTATTGATGAAAACAAAACATGTCAGTTAACATTTTTATTCTAGCATCAAAACTGTAGGAGTCACAGTTTCGGGCGGTTTGTGGGCGGTAGAGTGGACGTGGCACCCTGCTGAAACAAACTTGCACTGCGGAAGAAGCACAGGAATCTGCATGCCAAATCTCTAAATCTCAGCGTTCATTTGGACGGACAGACGGACATGGCTAGATCGACTCGGATAGTTATCCTGATCAAGAATATATATACTTTATGGGGTCGCAAACGTGTCCTTCTACCTGTTACACACTTTCCGACAATTCTAGTATACCCTTTTACTCTTTGAGTAACGGGTATAAAAAGGGCAAGGTTAGTATTTTGTTCACCAAAACGAGAATAAGATTAAAATTAAAATAACGGCTGCAATGCGTTGGTAAACAAAGAGCAATTATTATAAAAGACTTAAAATAAAAGTCAAAAATAAAATATTTATATAGATCCATTGGACATTTTTTTGTGAGCTTTTAAATCTTTAGTTTCTTTTACATTGTAAAATCACTGTAAGAGAACCACAAAAACGGACCTGTACAATGTATGAATTGTCAAGAATATGGGCATACACAGTCACACTACACACTGCGCACAGTGTGTGTAGCTTTTGGAGAGTTTCATGACTCCGCACACTGTCCATCGAGCAAAGACAATCCTCACACTAAAAGGTGCAGTAAGTGCGGTCGTAATCACAACGCTTACTGCAGAGATTGCGCAATATGTAAGGAGTTGAAAAGTCGAATCCATCAGCGAGTGACTACTAGTGACGATCTGCAAACGTATGGTTTAAATCATCTGAATCAAAAAAACCAGACGTACTCCATTCGAACGCAGCTAGATCGTTTTTTGACTTTGACTCCGAGTTTTCCACAAGGCAAATGTAACATTTGCCGGCGATTTGAAATGAGCATAGAGCCTCCTTCGCCATATACATCGCACTAAAAAAAATCAACTCCCCTAGAGGTAAACACGACAAAGCAATATCAGGCAATGGAGCAGCCACAAAACCATTTATAGCCTATTTTCTCTAGGCTACAGCAAAGCCATATGGAGTTTATGTCTTTCATGCGGTGAACCATGCAAGATCTTACACGTAATCACAACCTATTGATACAAATGTTGGTATCACATCAATCCAAATAAATAATGTTGTTCTCAGAAAAAAAAATCTTACAAATAAATATAACTTTATCTTAAGAGACTATTGCTTTTACGCAACAAACCATCCCGATGGTAAAGCACACGGTGGAACTGATATCTTGCTTAGAAAACTTATTAAGCACCACCACTACATGGATTTGGCAACTATCTATATTCAAGCCACATCAACTAGAATAGAACTGGATAGTGGTAACCAACTTACACTAGCCGCAGTGTACTGCCTCCCTCGTTTCACTATAACTGAAAGTGAGATTATGAAGTTCTTCAATTCATTAGGCGAGCACTTCATAGCAGACTACAATGCCAAGCACACACACTGGGGATCTCTCCTGTGACTTCAAAAAGAAAACAGTCTTGTAATGCAACATATTGACCAACAGATCTAAAAAAAACTCCCCGACTAATTGATTTCGCAATAACTAAAGAAATTTCTAGGATCCTGATTTGCGCCGAAAGTCTTTCGGATCTGTCATCTGATCACTCGCCTGTGCTGATTAATCTACTCCATCATCCAATAACCGAAGTTCAACAGACTGAATTGTCTTCACATAACACCAATTCGATCTGCTGTTTAAGCTCGCACGTTTCGTTAAGACCTGTACGCGACTTTGAAGGTGACATCGACATCTTTGTCAACACAATAGAGTCCGCCTCTGTCACCGCTGCTCGCACTTCAACTCCTCAAGCTGCACAAGCGCCTTACATGTAAAATATGAAAAATCAACAAATCGAGTAGCTCGTACTAGAAAAGCGACGCCTATGACGAGAATGGCAGTTTCATAGGTCGCTTCTTGCACGACAATGGTTAAAATAGTCCTCCCGCAAACTCACCAAAGCTTTAAAACAACAAGAAGAAAATACCCCACTACAACGCAAAAAACACTCTCTGTGGAGAGCTCATTCAACCCTATGCTCACCGACACCGGCGCCTATAAGAGCCAGAACTTTTGCAGACCACCTTGAATGTGTTCCAGCTAAGTCCTGCCACAAATGCATTTACAACACCGCCTGTAAAAAATGCCTCTTAGCTTTAACGCGAAATCGCTCATATCATCCACCTAATGACGCCAAAAATGATTATTGAGCTCCCATATTACGAAGTTTGCATTATCGCCCAACTCTTCGATGCCATTATAAGGCCACTTTCCAGAGAGGTGGAAAAATGTATAATAATAATGATCACACGATTGCCTCGTCAGTGGTAGGGAAACGCGGATTCTGGGACAATTATCATATTAATGGCCCCGCCCCTTACTAATTAGCATATTAATGACCCCCGCCTCTAACTAATTAACATATTAATGGCCCCCGCCTCTTTATTAATGTATGCGGGTTCTGGGACAATTAGCATAATCCATAAATTATCTGATTTTAAGGGGTTTAGATGTCATAAAAATGTCACGATCATATCCATAAAGAGTATACTAAATTGCCCCCAACCCCACACCACCATGTGACAATACTGATCACGTGACCTTTTTGCCTCATTATCAGCAATTAATATTCAGCAGGTGTTGCTGTACACGGGAGAAAGGTCGCACACTTTCCCCACATCCCCATGTGACAATATTGACCATGTATCCTTTTCCTCATTATCAGCAATTAATATTCAGCAGGTGTTGCTGTACACGGGAGAAAGGTCGCACACCCAAAGTATTCAAAGATGGTTATCTTAGAGGAACATGTCCGATCATGTTGGGGAATAATGTTTCCTATGATTATAAAACTAATTTAGAAATCAAAAGAACCCCAATCAAATAAATCTCACAAGTTAATGATTCTCAGATGTGGAATATTTTCAAATACACATTTTTGTTTCCGCCCCAGAACGTTTAACTGGTAAATTGTCTAAGATTCTCTCCTTTCCACAAATCGGCCATAAACATGTCATAAAAGGGATTCAAGCAAGAGCTACCCGAACATGCGCACCTGTCAATTACCTGACCGCAATAAAAGGGACACATGCACAACCCAGAAGGCGCACGCTCGTTGACAAGATCATGATCCTCACGCCAACGACCTCATACGACCTCATACGACGGTCCCATAATATGGGACGACCGCGCAACAACTCGCAAGTAGCCGACATATCTCAGTCAAGGAAATATTTTCTATTCTCCGTACCTGTAATTTTAACTCAAAATAAAAAGTCAGAAGTTTATTTTGTAGCATTCATTTATTTTGGTATTGCGAACATTTTTGTTATATATATAAATTAATTTTCTGCTTTGATTCCAGCATTTGCATAGAAGAAACAGGCGCACGTTTCCGACGTCATTTCTGGATTACAAAATGTAAAGTGTTCACCATAATTCGTAGTTTTGAGATCATGTCCACCTCGATTCATGAACATAGTTTTTGTGTTTAGAAGGTATTGAAAATGCTGACCAATTAAACAATTAAACCTTTAAATTGTTCAATAAATTGGTCAATTTCCTCATGAAATTTCATTTTGTTAATTTTATTTTCTTGTAGGGGTTTACACGTCTAGTCTCAACTTTAAAATGATGTATAACAATTATTTTATTGTTTTGGAGCTACTTTTAAAAAATGTCAAAATAATGTATGCATTGTTTAGAGCACAAACCCCGCCCTTATAGGGTCTTCCCACAGAGATCCATCCACCATCTACCATCCGTTGAACGGATGGTCCATAAGGTTTTGCCGTTCCGAAAATTTCCCAGTTAGTTCCCCATCCAATTTTAACGGACTACTTTATCCGATAGTTAGGCGATAATTTTGGGTGAACACCCTAAACTCTTCTTCTTGAAAGTGGAAAGTGGAACATTCACTACAAAAACGTAAACAATGATGACGGGAAACTTTTGAAAATGGAAGGCGACAAAGCAATAGGTATGAACATAAATGCTCTTTATATTTGTAATAATTCATTGCTTTTAATTTTACAGTCAATAATACGCGAACTGCTTGTGGCAAACTGAGGTGGACTAAGCAGATGGAGGTCCTGCTCATCGAGATTTGGCAGGAGAACATCGAGGAGTTGCGCGGAGCCAGAAAAAATGTCCATATATACATGGAGATGGCCCAGACCCTAATGGAAGCTGGGTTTGATGTGTCCTACAAGGACGTCCGAACGAAAATAGAGAACCTGACCAAAAAGTACAGGTAACTTATATGCGCGCAACAACATATTGGAAATCCACTCAACTATACTTTTCCTTGCAGGCAGGAGAAAAATAAAATGGGGCCAAGCGGTGGCGCTCCTTCCTCGTGGCAGCATTATGAGTTGGTCCACTCGTTTTTAGGCGCATACCGCATCCACAATATGGAGCAGAACATACGAGAGTATGTCCCCACACTTATATTTTCGGTTTAACATTATTTTAAAAAATTTGATTATTGCAGATACTAGGGAATACTTTGTGGAGCTCTTGGATGTCGGCCCAGATGACAGGGAAGCCTCTACCTGCAGCGGCAGTCAACGCTCGGGCAGCACTGCGCCCCCTGCTAAGCGCGCAAAGGTGGACCATAAGTCGGAGCTTGTAGAGATTGCTCGAGCCTGTTGCCAAGTTTCATTTATAGTTGTGCTCATTTAAAATGTTGTGCAAAATGCAGCAGGCTAGAATAACTGCATTATTATTCTTGTAGTGGCTGTCAAGACCTTTCCCAATAAACCGAAATCTTGCCTTTAAATGGCCAAATGCATTTTCTACCACTCGCCTAGCTTTAGACAGATTATAGTTAAAATTTCGCTGTTCTTCGAATGCAGTTGTGGAAAATGGGTACGGCTTCATCAGCGTTTGGGAAAATCTAAAGGCAGAGTCCCCAATAAGCAGCACCGGAACTTGAACGCCACAAATTTTCCTTGTTATTTCGTGAAGAAACGAAGAAGACACAATTTTCCTTGCCAGGCTCGACTTTTGAAATATAGTGGAGTCGTTGCAGCGCCCAGCAGAGCCGATGTTTACATAGGTAAATCTGTATCTGTAGTAAATTTAAAATACAATGCGTTTAGAACATTGTTGAGCTCTTAGAAGAACGCAGTTTACCTGTAATCCACGAGAACGAATAATACTATTGATTACCAGCCTTTGTAGTTGTGGTGATCGACTGCTTCTGCTGCTGACGGTTTTATTTCGATGTGACAACCATCTACACATTATACATCTATACATCTATACATTATACATTGCTAAGACCATGAACTGATTTAATGAATTTATGTCTTACCAATTGCACCTAGACACTGGGGAAATCCGATTGCTTCGAATCCTTTGACACACTCGTCCACTTTTTCTGGAGAAAGATAGTCCGGTGACATGAACTCGCTGGCAAACTCAAAAATGAGTGCGCGGCAAAATTCGTGGAGAATTTTGCACACAGTGTTCTGTGCAACTCCAAAAAGCCTTCCGATGGAACGATATTCCGCTGATGATCCCAAGGTGCACAAGGCTATAGCGATCCGCTTTTCAAGAGGAATGGCATTTCGCCAGTTGGTGTCCTTCTTCCGCAAAACACCAAGTCGGTCCACCAAAAACGAAAAGGTCCTCTTCTCCATACGAAAGCTCTCTTTGAAGAACTCGTCGTTGTTTTCCGGTATATCCTTCTCCCAAAATGTCCCGTATCGCTTCTGTTTAATATAATTCGCACTCTTAAATCGTATTTTTAATACATTTCAAGAGCACGTACCAGCATCCACACACTTCGTGCTTTCGTACAGATCCAATTCGTCGTCATTCCACTCCTCTGAATTGGCTGCCAATAAAAGCTGATTTAACTTAAGATTTTGCTGTTGTACAGCAGTCAAAATAATTGGTAAATTGTTCATTTTGGTCTGGCAAAATCCACTTTAACAATTTTTGATTGTGTTTTTATTAGTCACAGCTGAACTGACAGCTGTTGTCGGATGGTAGATGGTGGATGTGCCCTGTGGGAATCGGAGTTTCACATTTGTCAAAAATCCCAACCGTTTCTAACGAATGGACTGTATGGGAAGGGGGTATTAAGGTGTGTTTCACAATAGGGAAACCGGTTTCCTTTAAGCCTGTTTAATGACGGACAGCCCATTTCTTCGATATTAATGACCTGACGACTCCCAAAAAACTTCTGTAGAAATCGTTTCTTTTCCACACCTTTACAAATAATTTGTTTTCCGCTTGTAATTGTCCTTAGATACTTTCGAGTTTGTGGAAAACTGTTCTCTCCATCGTTCCAATAAATTTTGTGATGTGTATTAGTTAACCAAATTGCAGTCTTTCGAGATTTTGTATTTAGCAAAGTAAAATCATATTGTGGTTCTATTAAAAAACTATTATTCAAGTTTGGATCTTTTTCGAATACAATTCCAATTTCTTTTAGAATAAAATTATTATTATTATCGAAGAAACCTTGAACATCAATCGAAACAGTATCTTTCAACATTTTTCTAATGTTAAACAACTCGTTGTACTAGTCCGTTTAATGGGTTGTATTCAACTAAACGGTCATGTATGAGGAGACAGTAAGCTTGGGTATTTTCATGACTTGGTGTCTTCAGTTCTATTGAAATTCTCATATCAATAGGACCAGTTTTCACTGATTCGTTTTGATATGAAAGATCAATAATAGGGGCCTTCAATTTATATTCATTTGGGGTCAAAAATGGTTGTGACTCACGATTATAGTAACTAGATTGAAATTTTGTATGGATATGACTCAGAATTCAAGTGAACTTTCAAGTTTGATAAGTTATTTGTGATAAGTTATCCATTTAGTGTAAATCCAGTTATAGCTAATCTTGGTTTTTCGCGGTTAGCCGACAATTTCACACTCCAGCTGTGCATGCGAATCGAAACGTTTTCACCACGTAAATTCACCAAATCACCGTTTTGATCAACTATGCGTATAGATAGTGTGCTTATTTTGTCACAGTTGATTAGTAAATAAATTAGGTTATGTGGTGTCACTGTCATTTTATACCCAGGCGGAACATTAATGCCAAACTCATGTAATGTATGATTCGGTGTATTATCTACGTATGAACCGCTAATTATATTACATTTCAAACGAATTGTATAAATTTTTAATATGTTCACGGTTTGATCTGATCGATAGGTTTTTGTAGGATGTGGTTCTAGTACTTTTTGATGGAAACCAAACAATTGTCCAACCGATCTTTCCTTATTAAAGTAAACTGACTCTCGCATGGTAGTTATTTCAACTTGAAGTGTATTATTATTACTTTGAATTTTAAATATATTTTCCAGTTTATAGTCTTTTAGTTTATTGTAAATAACATCGGTGATATCATTCAATTCATATGATCCAGTTGGAATTGTAATAACCTTGTCACCGATGTGGAAGAGGTTATTTTTTTCATCAATATTTGGAATCGAATTATACATATTAAATCGATAAGAGCGCATCGACCATTCAATTCGATAGCTGGAAAAAAGTTTGTATTTATAATGGAACTATTTCCATTCAAGGATAATGCAAGTGATCTTGACATATTGAAATCTCTTGATAAACTGTGGGATTGTAAGTATCTAACCAAGATTTATATTGAAATTACTCCTTAAATCATAATAAATTGATCAAATCCTTTTCTGTATCTTCCGTTATTCATTTCGTTATCCTTGCTAATTAATAGCAATCCGTGCTTGTCCTCCCAACATTTTTGACAAATTTTCACAAATGTTTCATAATTCATATCAGTGTTAATATGGTCCCGATATATATGTCGCATACTTAAATCATCTTGCTTAATCATTATAATAAAGTTGGCATTGTCACGAATCAGATGTTTAGGTATATGAATATACGTTTGACATAAATAAAAAGAGTCGATATTTTTATGTCGACCCATACAAAAATAAGATCTTATGTTATCTTGTTTTTCACAAGCTACGTCATCGAATATCATAATGGAATTGTTTTTAGCTTCACTGGGGTCTAGTACACCCTCATTATGGGAGAATGTATGATATCCCATTCCTTTAATCGGTTTGATTAATTTCTCCAAGTACTCATATTTAGGTTGATATAAACTTTTTGAAAATATATAAACATTTTCGAATTTTAATCCATAAGGACTCTCTATTAGACTAAACATAATATTAGTTTTACCACAATTCGAAGGTCCAACAATTAGAGCCCTTATTGTGTTCGGTAAGAGAGCACTATGTCGTGGCGGTAGATTCTTCTCGTTTTCATCGTTAATATTTCTAACTAAAATTTTTTGTTTTTGACTTATTAAACGCATCTTTTTACCTAGTGTACCTCATTCAATGAGAAATCTTTGATTATTAAACATCAATAAAATGGGGAAACGTTTTTATAATCGCATTAGTCATATTTTTAATTGTAAACACGGTGGTGGTCTTGTCGATAAGCTAATCAATACATTACCGTTTGAAGCCCATATTCCGGGATATAATTTTTGTGGACCGGGTACAAAGTTACAGAAACGGTTGGAACGTGGTGATCAAGGAATAAACCCATTGGATGAAGCTTGCAAAGAGCACGATATTGCATATTCTCAAAACAAGGCATTGAGTGAACGACATAGGGCAGACTCCATATTAATTGACAAAGCCTGGTCGCGTGTCAAGGCACCAGAATAACAGGGAAAAGAACAGGGGCAAAAAGAAATTGAAGAACAAAATTAAGAACACAAACCTTTCGACTGTTATTAATGTTGGTACTAAGAAATAAAAAAAAAAAACCATTAGACAATATGAGTGCAATTAAAGTTGCTTGTAAATCAATTCATCAATCAATGGGTTCTAAGAAAAGCGTTAAAATACCTCGTGTAATTAATGTACCCAAAATTGGAGGTTTTCTACCAATCGTGCCGATCTTGACAGCCCTCAGCGCTCTTGGTAGTTTAGCAAGTGGTAGTGCAGCAATTGCAAAAACAATTAACAATGCGAGAATGGCTAAGGAAGATATGGAGGAGAAAAAGCGTCACAATAGGAAAATTGAAAGTGTTGCTGTAGGAGAAGGATTATATCTCAAGCCCTATAGAAAGGGTTATGGTTTCTTTCTTAAGCCCTATAGTAAGGAGAAAGAATTAAGAAGCGAAAAAACTAATTTCTCTGCTACCCAATAGACCACTATCAAATATCGACATTATACATTTTGCTAAGAAATATATCGCACATTTTAAGGGGTGTTTATGAGAGATCTACTCCCAGAAGCACCAAAAAGTAGGGAGTGTGGTATAGTAAACTTAGATAATTCACGATCAAGTGGTACACATTGGGTTGCATATAATAAAAATAAAAATAATATACATTATTTCGACAGTTTTGGAAATCTTCAGCCACCTAGATAAGTTGTGAAATACTTGGGACATAGAATACAACACAACTACGATAGAGTTCAAGACTTTGATACATACAACTGTGGACACCTGTGCCTCGCTTTCTACTTTCTTTCGTAGAAAATGTGGAGTCAAAACCGGTATATTTAAATGGTTAATTTACATTTGGGGGGTTGAAAATCAATGTATGGGTACGTGTATGTGTGAACTCTGTATAGTATAAGAAGTGGACCTGCACGCGTACAATTCACAGTCTAAGTTTTTACTTCACATCGAACGTCATCTAAGGATAAGAATTTGTGATCATTCTTAACAAAAAAAAACCTATAGCTGCTCATAACAGCTCAAAACAGCTGGTGACCAGCTTATAACAACTAGTAAACAACTAGTTAACAGCTACTAAACAGATAATAACCATCTAATAACAGCTATTAACCAGCTAAAACAAGTAGTAGCAACTACGAAACAAGTACTGAACAACTGCTAAACAGGTAGTAAACATCAAAATACAGCTAAAAACAACGTGGAACTACTGTACCAAGCCCAAAAAACTCAACAACCATCATGAATCAGGAAAACCAGATGAACATTGTACTTAAAGAGTTCAATAAATTTAATAAAAAGACACTGCTATCGAAGACAAGGATGCCTAAAAAAGGAAAATTCCCGATCCTCAAGGCGGAGCGCAAAACAACAAAGGTTGGAGAATCTATTGCTCTCGAGTTGGAGGAGCACATTCTGTACATGCCGGAAAGGTACACCTCTCTTCAAGATGATATCATCAATGAAATGGTTGATGGAAAATTTAATATTTATAAAAGTAATGACAATTTGTATTTAGAAATAAGTCAGTAATCATTAAAAAGATTGAGATTTTAAGAATATAACAATAAATACATTTTTTAAAATATAATGAAGAAAATGTATCGAATATTTTTTTATTCGGAAATGGTATATAAATATTACAGATCTTGGCGTTCCCTAAACAGTATTTCTTTAGTAACTGAGGAGTGACTACATGAATTTCGGAAATTTTAAATCTTTCACCTATAAAGTTTGAACAATATACTACAATGAATATTTTGTCACAGTTAACCAAAGCTAGATTTGCTTTGAAGCGAAAATTCGATGATCTCAAACAAGTCAAAAATCATACGAATTTACAATTGGAGGAAACTTTTAAACCTATTACTGAACCCTTACATGAACTTGTTAAGGAAAATAAAAAACAAAAGATTTCTAATGTAAAAGATAGTATAAAAGTAAAGCGTGAAATGAAGCAAATTAAAAAATACGATGATGATGAGAGAGAGCTTGACGATTTCTACTTTACAACTAATGAGAAAGATCCGCGGTCTAATCATCTTCCGATGATAGTGATTCCTCTAATCAATTCTTTTCACAGACAAATATAGAGGAAGATAAAGAAGATGAGAAAAAGGAGACGGAAAAAAGTGAAGAAGAAGGGACAACACCTTTACCAATGTATACAGGAGAGGCAGATATGGGTGTGGATGCAGAGCTAGAAGATAATAACACTAGTTATAAATATGATTTTAATATCAGTAATTTGACCAGAGGAAATGTGTTGGATAAAGGTTATGGACCTAAAAAAAGCGCAAACAATTCATTAACCTTGGGAGATAAAGAATTAAAAATTAAAGATAATAAAATAACATTTTCTAGTGGAATGAGTTGTGATCTGACTCCTGGTCTGTACTCTCTAATTTTTCTTAGTAAACCTGAAAACTATGATGATCAAGACTTGAAAATGTATAAAAAAATTATTTTAGAAACGAATATACATAGAGTAGGCTTTAAACCTAATAACAGAATCAAGGGTACACGAGCA